>NC_047661.1:51539408-52206174 GCF_011762505.2 Arvicanthis niloticus
CAAGTCATAAGCAAAAGATAGAAATTACATTTGTTAAAATCTGTATTAGGTGGGCCATATAATCTCTAGGAAAATTAGACATATAGGCTATAAAGCTGTGTCATCATGGACAACATGTTCACAGCACCAGTGCTTTAGCAAATATGTCAGTGATGCTGCCGCTGGGAGACAGTGATGAAGCACATGCAGACTCTAGATATTAGAAAGCAGAACTCTTCACCCTGCTCCCCAACGCTGATTTTTCTCTCACATTCTCAGTAAACAATGATCTTTCACACCAGCATCCTCATGGTTTTCATCTGAGAATTGAACTTTTCTGGGAACATACCTGACTGGTCTAGCATAGCACATGCCAGTGTTCTCTCTGAACGGGTATTAAGGAAATGAGCTCTGGCTTCTAACTGTGGTAGCAAGAAGGAGCAATTAATTGTCTAAGACTGACTTCCTGCAGGCCAAGTCTGTAGGAGAATTTACCTCCTTCCTAGCAGAATGATTTAGGAACTCAACATTGCTCCATGGAAACTGGCTACAGCTCATTGCTTGAGGTAATTCCTTGGTGGAGTGCTGAGGTGGTACTGCAAGTCTAGGGGCTTAAATAATGCTGTATCCACAAGGCCTGCACCCTCCATTACACCAGTGGATGGATTGGTTCTTATAATGGTACAGCTTAAATGCCTATGGCCCAAGGACCAAGATGTTTAAATATCTGTCCTTGCTAAATCACAGTAAGCTACACTAGAGTGTGAAGAGCAACTGGAGAACAGTCTTTTTACAATTGTCTTTGTTATTCTGACATAATAAGTACAGTTCTAAAAGATCTAATGTTTATATCTGATCAATTGCCTTTGATTGATCTTCAAGTTGGCAAAGCTCATTAAAATGGAAACAATGAGATATACTTGATAAAATTTTATTGCAGATAAGTAAACTCATCTCATTTTAATTATATTAAAACATACTGTTTTAATTGTAATAAATTTGACAAATCATTGGTTTTTGAAAGATGTATATAACATATATGAATAGCATAAAATATAGGAGCAGATGAGAGCTTTTGTGAGATGCCAGATTTGATTTTTTAATTTAAGGTCTTTATTGTATGAAATAGTTAATACTATAGTTAGAACAAGTATACACAAAAGATACAAAATGATGTATTTCTTTGGTTTTATTTGTCACAGTGTTGTCTCTCATTTGTTCCGGTGACTGAAATGCCTTATTATCCATCATTTTCAGGAAACATGTTACAAGGACCATGCATATGGCTGCTAGGCCTGAGAGAATAGTATGGTGACATAGTTCTGTCTGTTCTGTAGGAAGGCATGGTCCAGGCTGCAGCTTCTGCTTTTCCCAGTGAGTTTCGTGTTTGCTCATTTCACTTATCTGAGTCATCAGATTTGATAGTTAAGCTTCTCTTATGATTTCCTGGTGCATAAAACAATGGATAACAGAGATGAAGAGGCAGAAATGTTGCTGGAAATGTTGTGAGTAGCCAAGCAACAGGTTTATTTAATAAAATATTTAAGTTAGTATACAAAACAATGAGTTACACTCTGATGTTTTCACATATGTAACTGCATTTTGCTCATATTCGGCTCAAGTACCCTTTTTTAGTTGCTTTTTTACTCTCAAATAGTCTCTTTTCCAATCACATGTCAAATATATAAAGTATGTGTGTGTGTGTGTGTGTGAGAGAGAGAGAGAGAGAGAGAGAGAGAGAGAGAGAGAGAGAGAGAGAGAGAGAGAGAGAGAGACGGGTTGGAAGGGAGAGGGAGACACAGATATATTTCACATATGAGAAAGAACCTGATCTTTTGTTTTTGTCCACACATTATCTTCTCTTTTTGTTCCCTCCCTTAAGATGCCTTCCATGTACAGATTGGAATGATTATTTTAATAGAGGTGGGAAGACCTGCTGCGTGTGGATGGCACTCTCCCTGGGGTAGGGAATCTAGAAGTCTATGAATGTGGAAAGCAAGCTGAGTGTCAGTGTGACATGTGTGTTGTGTTCTCCCTATTCTCTCAATGGCAGATGTTGCCTATCTATTTCAGGCTCCTGCTGCCCTGACTGCCCTGTTGTGATGGATAACAACCTGAAACTGTGATCCAGAGTAATCACTGTCCCTTACCCCATGCTGTCCTACTTTATCACAACACTAGGAAAGGCAATTAAGACGGTTGGTTGTAGTTGGAATAACATCTTAGATAACACAAACTATGACTTCACAATGTTCTCAATGTTCTTGTGACTGGTAGGCAAGTCTTCTGAGAAATATATAATGGTATTACTTAATGAATTAAAATGCTACATTAAGAAACATGGACATAACCTAACAAAGATATTGAACTTTATGAAAATTTGAAGATACCATCAGAAAGTAGGGCATGTTAATAAATTAAGGGGGAAATGCCTTAGATTTTTCTAGAACAAATTCTAGTTCCAGAAAACAGTGAAGCAGTTTCCAGAAAACATGCATAGAATGAATGACCAGACCATATTCTTGACGCCTCTGCTCATGAATAAGAACGATTAATACATACCTCAAACACATCTTTGCTAGGTTAAGAAAGATTCATGTATTTATAATGAATATTTTCTTCTTAACAGGATTAAATTCATCATTCAATAATTTTATGGAATTATTTCATGGAGCTAATCATGATTTATTCTTTTTTGTTTGTTTTGTTTTTTCTTTTTATTGGAAAATTTATTTACATTTCAGATGTTATCCCCTTACCCATTTTTCTTTGCCCAAGAACCCCCTATCCTATTGCACCTCCTCCTGCTTCTATGAGGATGTGCTCCCACTCACCCCCACATTTCTACCTTCCCACCCTCGAATTCCCCCACACTGGGCGTCCAGCCTTCATTGGACCAAGGATCTCCTCTCCAACCTATGCCCAACAAGGCCATCCTCCCTTACATATACAGCTGGAGCCATGGGGCCCTCCCTATGTGCTCCCAGGCTGCTGGTTTAGACCCTGGGAGCTCTGATTTGTTGATATTGCTGCTCTCCTCATGGAGCTACAAACCCTTTCAGCTTCTTCAGTCTTCTCTCTAACTTCTCCATTGGGAACCCCATGATCAGATCAATGGTTAGCTGTGAGCATCTGCCTCTGAATATGGCAGACTCTGGCAGACCTTGAAGGAGACAGCTATATCAGGCTCCTGTCAGCATGCACTTCCTGACATCCACATCAGTCTACCTTTCGAGCCTAAAGTTTCCAAGGTGTGTTAGTTATACATTAAACAGTATTAGATTTCCACATTTCAGTTTTACACTATCAAGTAATTCTTTTGGTAAAAATGGTGCCAACCACACATTTCTGAAGTGAGACTATACTGTAATCTAGAACTGTAAGTGTCTGCATGTTTTCTCTTTAAAATATTTTATATTTTCAACCCTTTTCAGCCATAAATCCTTTGGCACTATTCTCATTTGTATAGATTATTTTAATCTCATGTTTATGGAAATCTTGACCTTTTGTTTTTTAACACATACTAGGTCTTTGATATAAATTTATATTTAATCAATCAGTTGATAAAAATCACATAACTTTTATCCTATACACATTTTTTTTGGAAAAACCATCAATAGCCCTTTTGCTTTATGTCCGTTTGAATGAGGACAGCCTTATTTGAATTAGGCTAACACTGATATTACTAACATTCTGAGATTGGGAGATTTATAAAGGGTCATTTGGAAGGACTAAGCCTGGCATTTTATGCTGTACAGTTTGCTACTCTTGATGACACTGAAAAATAATCTGCAGTCAAGTTTTCCATAGTTCTAAATTTATAACTGTTTTATATACCAAGCTGGATAGTAATAGAATATGTTTTCAGTATAAATTCAGTACATAATAATAACAGGAAATTTACATTGCCTTCACTATATGCAACATTGTTTCATGTACATTGCATATAATATAAGCCCCTTTAAAAAGGCTCAGTGGCTGTGTTAGGAAGCAAAGCTTGCTAATGTTTTTATTCAACAGCCGTGGCCACACAGGCACAGCAAGATGAAGTAGTTTGTGCAAAGGTCATGTCACTGGTCAGATTGGAACTTAGAGTCTTGTACCAGAGCAATACCACTCACAGTTACATTATATTCTTTGCTTTTTTAAGTTTCCAAACAATTTTCATAATTTCATAGTGTACGCCAAGGCTTTAGCTTTTCAACTTAAAACTCAGTTTTATCATGAGAAAATATTTTTTCTTTTGTTTAAAATGGATTTTTTTTCATATGGTTTATTTTGGTTATAATTTCCCCTCCCTTGATTCCTCTGAGATATTTTCCCACCTCCCCTCTCATTTGAATTCATACTCTTTTTGCTTAGAAAACAAACAGGCATCTAAAGAATAATAAAAACCTATGATAAATAAAAACAAACAAATGATTTAGGATAAAACCAACTAAATAATAAACAAACCCAATTAATAAAAGCCAAAGAGAAGTGAGCTATACATGTAGACTCAGAGACACACATGTTTGTTTCCACAGCAAACACCTAAAACCACAAAACTACAAAACATATATTCAAAAGACCGGTAAGGGAAAAAAATGTCCTGACCAATCCTTGTAATGCAAAAACCTCCAATGGTGCCATCGAGTTTGTTTTGTGTGGCCATCTCTTGCTGAGCTTGAGGCCTGGCCTGAAGAGTGGTTTGTATTACAGTGAGATGCTGTTGCATAAAACTAATTTTTTCATTTGCCAGTGGTTATCAATTAGAGATAGTTTCTAGGTTATGGATGGGAGCTTGTGTTCATTTCTCTAATTGCTGAAACCCCATCTGATGCAGATGCTCTGTGTATGCTCTGTGTATGCTGCCATAGGCTCTGTGAGTTCTTGTGTTGGTCTTGCTGTGTTTAAAGGACCTTGTTTTCTTAGTGTCCACCATCCCCTCTGGATCTTACTATATTTATGCCTCTTTTCTCCTTGAGTCCTGAGGGTAGGAATTTGCTGGAGACATCCCAGTTAGGACAACGTGTTATGTTACTAGGTCTCTTAACTCTCTTCTCATTGTCCATTTGTGGGTCTCTGTATTTGTTCTCATTTACTGCACAAGGAAGCTTCTCTGAAGATGATTGAGCAAGGCACTGATCTATGTGTATAGCAAAATGTCCTTAGAAGTCATTTAATATCTACATTCCTTTAGCAGAAGAGTAGTTTTTGGTTTTCCCCTAGGTCTCTGACTTACCTGGTCTCAGGTTCTTGGCCACTCAAGCAGTGTCACAGATATTGGTTGGTTACTCAAACAAGCTTTGTTCCACTATTGTACTAGCAAGTCTTTCAGGCATGTCACCATTGCTGATAGAAAAATGTATAACTGGATGGTGTTTACCTTTCTCCTTTGGTAATGTGCAGAATCCCTTTCAGTGCCATGAACACTAGACACCAGCTCAACTTCTTCATGTTCAGTGAGTAGTGTAGATGCTGTCTTCAGCAACAGTGCTTTACTATTAGGGGTGAAACCTAATAGTCTTGAAATAGACAGGGTTGTTTGGAGGTTTCCACATGGCTCCTTTTACCAAGAACCTGGGGAAGTTTTAAATGACCCTACATTTAAAAGTATAAAAACCAAGAATACAGCTCAGATATTTAATGATAATTAATCATAAAAATTAATTTAAAGCACTTTGTTATGGGTATAGATTTATCATTTATTTGATTAAAGGCAAATTTTATGCACTAATAAGGTGGATATGCATATGCATTTTTTATATAGCCAACTAAATCTCTGCTGCATATTTGGCACTGCAGGAAGTAGAATGTTTTTGGTGTTTTTTAGAACTGGTCAACATTTTCATTTTATTATTGTTAATGCTGAGAATGCTGCTTCATATAAATATGCAGTGAAACACAGAACTCTGTTTAGAATCATTTTACAAAGCGTTGGAGTTGAGTCATAATCCCAAGTCAGTATTCACCAGTTTTGTTAGTTTGTTTTGTTTTTTTTTGTTTGTTTGTTTTTATTAAACTCTAGTCTACAACCCAGACAACATTCTTTGAAATCAAACACCCTATAATAATATAATCTAAAGGCATATTAATTTGATAATAATATGCTGAGAAGTAGTAGCAGAAAAATATATAAAGTCTTGGTTTTTCCACATGAAATCATTATATTTTGGTAAGAGCAGAGAAATTTGTTTGTACAGTAAAAATACTACCATTTCTGACAAATGAATCTTATATCTGAGCTGAAATATTTTCAGCCATGTTCTTTGGAACTGCATGGTATGGTGATACGTGTGATAGAAAGCCCTGTGTTCCAAAGCAAGTCTACAGTGAACTCATGGGATTTCACACAGGAGAGTGCAAACAAGAACACCCCATACTCACTGCTTATTTGATTTTGAATACATTTTTGGTTGGCCACCTACATCAACCTTTTAACACTGACAATTTTTAATTCAGTGTTTGCTCATTTAGGGAGAAAGATTATATGTTTTCTATAACATCTTCATGTTGAAATTTGTATGCAGGATAAATTTTCCAAAATCTTTGAAGGTAGCCACATTTTCACAAAATTAAGGACTTCATAAAAATATGAATTATAATTTGCCTAATTTTCCTCAGTTCATATAAATTTCTCATTTTAGTCCATTTTTCAAAGCCCTATTACTCACTTAAAATTCATGCTACCATTATAGAGTATAGATGTAGATTCTTGTTTTACAGAACCAATGTTAAAGTTGGTGACTATCTTACCAAACTTCTTTGCTTTACAGATAAGTATACAAAGACCAAGAGACTAGAGACCATATCAGACAAAGGTCAAAACCTTTTGTTTCTGGTGGATTTAAAGTCTTTACAGGTATTGATTTCTAGATTTATTTATTAAGTGAAATATCAATTTTATTTAACTGTCTTTCAAGTTACCTCAGTAAGGGATGAATTATTGATTTTGGTTCCACTCAATAGTAAAACATTTGGCTTTTTCTTTAAGGGGGTGTTAGAATATTTTAGGTGGATCATATTTGATTATTCTTTTGCAGGAACTAGACTATTAAAAAATAACCTCAAAATCCAGTGGATGAATTCAACAAAAGTTTATTTTGCTCAAATTAGAATTCAATGTAGAAAGGGTGGATCAAGAACCCAGGATGCTTCATTGGGCCCATCATCTCACAAATTCATGGCTTCACTCTTACTATGTCTTTATCATTAGAAAAAATTAAAGGTGATTGAAGGGAATATCTTAGGGGGCAGGTCTGGAACTAAATTTATTATAATATGCTTATTGCATTATTCAGAACCCAGTCACCTCAATCTTGTTTACATGAGAAATAAATTAGAAAAAGGTGTCCTATGGCACAGTTTACATTTAGTGACTATCTTGAACAAAGCCCACTTAGAAGAAGGCAAGAAAATAACAATCCTCTATACCACAATGCTGGCACACTTGAAGACACATGGAAAACGGAAAAGTTGCATTTTCAATGTTATAATTGTGGCAAGACCCCATTTTAAGTGAAATATTTATCTATGAGCTCTCTTTTGACTTTTGTTTCTATTTTTGCTGTATAGCATCAATATATAGAAAGGGAAATTCTTTTTGAAAAGACACATGTTGACACTATTAGTGATACTCTGTTATGCTTGCAGACAGGAGCCTAGCATAGCTATCCTCTGAGAGGCTCTACCCAGCAGCTGACTGAAACAGATGCAGATAGCCACAGCCAAACATTGGATGGTTCTGGGGACTCTTATAGAAGAGCAAGGGAAAATATTAAAGACCCTTAAGGGACAGCGATTCCACAGGAAGATCAACAGAGTCAACTAACCTGGGCTCCTTAAGAGCTCTCAGGGACTGAACCACCAACCAAAGAGCATTAAGTGGGCTGAATTGAGACCCCAGCTCAGTCTTATTGTTGAGTCCCCTAACAGTGGGGGCTATCCCTAAAGCCTGACTTTTGAATGCTTCCCAAAATAGCTGCCTTGTTTGGCCTCAGTGGGAGAAGATGCACCTAATCCTGCAGAGACTTGATGTGCCATGGTGGGGAGATATCCAGGAGGGGCCCACCTCTTCAGAGGAGAAAGGATGGGGAATGGGGGAAGGGACTCTGGAAAAGGAGGTATGAAGGGGCAGCATTTGGGATGTAAACAAACAAACAATCAAAATACATGTTTATTTGTAAAAGATTTAGAAAACAGTAGCAGGTGCAGGCATAAATAACAAGGCAATGTTATAGGCAAGAAATTTGTATATTCAAAAAAGAGCAATGTGTGACAAATCTCAGTGACCATGCTTGCTTATTTACTCTCTGATAGATGACTCTCTCTGCTGAAAGAAGGGAACTTATTAATTTAGCTCAGTATTACCTATCACTCTTAAGTGATAGAAGTAAATAAATTACATAAAACATCATTTGTGCCTATTTTATTAAAATTTCAAAGTATGAGTTTTATAATGAAATTAAAATAGATTAGACATGAGTGATTTTAAAGGCAGATATCATTAAGAAAGTTAATTAACAACTATTAGAATGTACTTCATTAGCTAGAGAGAACTGAAGGGTTGCTATGAATACTCTAAGCCATGAAGCTTTGATCATAAATCAATACCTCTCCAAATTTAATTATGTGTAGAATGTCAAGCACAAGCTGGTGTGAGAACCTGATCAGTCTATCAATAACCTTGTATTGCTGTGTACAAAGCAGAGTTACCATCAGTATTCACTGGTCGTCAGTGACAAAGAAATGACCATATGCTGGCACATGTTGTTCTGTGGAGTTTGCCTTTTCTTATGTTTGTATCCATCACTGCTTTTGTCTTAGATATGAAACAGCTGTGATTCAGAGAGCACAAGTGACTCTTGAAAAATTACACATGGAAAAAGCAAAAAATTGGGCACAGATCTTAGCTTTCTCAATTCTTCATTAAATGTTTAACCTTCTACCTATATAGATCTGAAATGTGCAAATGCTATTATTTTATGATAAATTATTCTTATGTCCAGTGACTTATGGAACAGTGCCTTTCCTTTCATAACCTTTATACTTGGTAATGAAGAGTTTAACAGTAAAAAAAAAAACATTTTTATTTATGCTTAAAACTAGGTACAGTCTATTTTAGTTTCTATTATACTCCAAGAATCTATCCAGAGATATGTTTTGATATATGGTAGATGAAAAGTATTTGTTGACTGAATGAAATACTATAAAAATAATGTGAAATAATTTATTCTTAACTTGTTACATATGCAAAATCTATTTATCTTGATATGTAATTCTATCTGGTAACTTTCATTACTATCAAAGTAATATCAGATTGCAAAACTAAACTTTCTGTCCTTGTTATAACTTAAATCATTTTTCATAGATATTTCTGGGCAGAAATACGGTCAATAAAACAAATTGTTATAATATACAGCTGGGATGATTAATTTTAGAAGTCAACCTAATAGGATTAAGGGGTTTCGAGACGGGTCAAAAAGTACTGTTTTGGGGATGTCTTTGCAGATATCTTTAAAAGAGATTGCTATTTGGATCAGTGGATCAATTAAGGAAGATTATCTTTCACTCAAAGATGGCTGACACCAGTCGGCAGAAGACTCAGGACAAAAGAGCTGCTGAAAGATTCTCTGTCTCTCTTTGTCTCTCCTCTCCATTTCTTCCTCCTCTCTCTTTCTCTCTCTCCCATTATTCTATTTCTATGTCTTCATCTTTACAAATGTATTTTTAGTATATATAGAATGTGTCAACTTTTAGGTATAATTTATCTTTCCCTCCACATACATGTACAGCCTATCTCTATCTCTCTGTGTTTCTCTACCAACCTGACCTCCTGTATCTTACTTTCTCCTGGAGAGGAGCTATGCTTCTTTTCCTAATTTTGTGTTTTGGAACTCTGGCTCCTTGGCTTCTGCCATGACTGAGAGTTAAAGTTTGACTTCATGGGTTCTCATTCCTTCAAATGTGGAGTCACACTGTGGGTTCTACTATCCTCTAGCTTACTCATTGCTCAATATGAGACTTTTAGGTCTTCATAATTACATAAGCCAATTTCTCAGCAAATTCTGTCGTGTGTGTGTGTGTGTGTGTATGTGTGTGTGTACGTAAGTATGTATGTATGTATGTATGTATGTATGTATGTATGTATGTATGTATATTCTTATTGTCTGTCATCATTGCCTACCATTAATCTTACTGATTCTGAAATTTTGGAAAACCTTGACTAATAATAGTCATTAAACATGTTGTTGGTAGAAATATAAACTTTAACCTGAAACCAGAGCTATGCAAACAATAATTCTTTTACTTTTTACATTTTATTTTTTAAAAATAAGTAAGTACTTCTTTATTCTATAACTGCAACTATTTGAATAAGCAGATAGGAAGAGCTTAAAAGAAACATACCCCTGACAAGTACTCAGAGAAAGTCTGAGGTCTTTCTTTACTGTGTACATTACTGGGAGAAGTGACATTTGCTTTTATCAAAGTTCTTGTGAAAGCTGAAAAATGAGTTTTTTTTTCCCACACTGTTCTGTTTGAATCGTGGATTTTTGTCATTCATGAAAACAAATTTTAAGTACCTAAAAGATGAACATTCAGACCAAATATATTCTTAAAATTTGTCTTTTTGCATTATTCTTGTGTTTTTTTAAATCTAACAAAAAATGAATAATTTCTATTCTAAGGCACTACTGTGCCAGTCCCTATTCAATGAAGCATGCATTTTGTAGGTTTTATATATATATATATTTTAAATAAATGGATATTATTACTTTTCATTTGCTTTTGGTTTTTAAAATACTTATCTGGAAATAAACATTAAATAAATGTTGGCTGAAAACAAAAAATGCTATTGTGCTAACGAGTATCTAGAAGGTAGGGAATAGTTTCACATTAAGATGAGCTTTCACTGGTGGGTGGTGTTAAGAAACTACCTTTCTCTAGACCATATTTTCCTCATCTATTTTATCCGAGGGACTCACTTTACAAATTCTTTCCTGAGCTCCAAATGTAGTGTGGTGAAAGACACTTGCCTACATTGTGTGAGGCCCTGGTTTGGTCTTCAGCAGAAAAGTTCCAACCTGTAGGTTTCTTTGCCATCTCTTGGCGAATATTGTTCTTTGATGCCTAACTTTGAAAAATGAAGATTCATATTTTAAACTGTCCCATGTGAATTCACTATTTGACAATCTATTATCTGACTGGTGTTTTAAAGTTCAGATGACAGTGCCCTCTTAAAGCTTGCCAAGCAATTCATGGGAAGGAAAAGAGAAAAATATATAACATCCGATATTTCCTGAAACCAAACCAAACCAAACATTTCTTGGACATATTTGTAGATAAGTTGTGCTTCTCTGCTTTCATTTGAACTGAATGGTCATCCATGTGTGAGGAAATAAATTTGAAAGCTAACTGAAAGCTTTGGCCAGCCCTTCCAAGTATCTCATGTATCATCTGGACTTTTAAATTTACTCTCTCACACATGGGTGGCTGGGCTCTCCAAATGAAGTTGGCAGGCGGTGATTCTTCTATGTTTGTGTTAATCTCAACTCACTGGGAAGGCAGCTGTCTGTGCAGAGCTTCATGGTGCTTACCAACTTTTGATTTCACTTATTCCTTACTCTCAAGTTCTTGCTTGATCCTTTCTTCTTAATAAGCAAAAAGTCCCTGCTCATTAAGAAATATAAGGTATAAATGAATTACCCAAATCAGGTCACAGATCAAGGAGAATGCTTGGCATGTAAACAAATAAAAGAATTCTTAAAATATTAAATTTGAAGAACTACCCTCTCCTCTGCTACTACCAGGAACATACCACACCACACACACACACACACACACACACATCCCACCATAAAATTAACACTTAACTATTTAAGATAAATCAGTATTCTCTTGCTATCTAAATGAGATTATAATAAAAAATTGAAAGTTATCCCAAACTAATTAACTAACATGTGTTCAAAACTACTCATAGAACAAGCACAATGTTCTTTTTACTTAATTACATATTCATAAATAACTTTGCAAGAAAATGGGTATTTTCAATTCCCAGGTAGTTATTTATGATTACTAGATGTCACAAAAACACAATGTGACAACAATGGACTATCAATAATAATTATTATCTTGACTTTACCTCTTATTTATTATACTTATTCTTAATCAAGCCTTTTAAGCATAGTTGTCCAGATATTATAGAAGTTGAAGACTGTGTATAAGACATTTAATTCTAAACATATTATGTCTCTCTTTCGAGTATGTTTATCAAAATGTAAAGTACAGAAAAGTCAATTATAATGAACTTCTCTATGTAACATCAATAATAAAAACACAGCTTTCCCAATATCTTCTCACTGCATTTGTGTCATTTTCATTTTTCTTGAATTTTTTTCAAGGAGCTAGAGGCAACAATGTGAAAATAACATTTTATGGTGTCTAACACCAAAATAAAGGCAAAGGGAATTGGAATAGCTAAATTTCACAGTGGCATCAGGTATTAGGCTTCATGCAACCGTAGTATGATTTTTCTATAATGTGATTCTGGTGACGGGGTTTGAGTGAAGAGAAGACTGGTCCTTCTCAGTTAAAAATTTCATTTCAAATACAATTTTTATTTCTATTTTAAAAATTATCTCAAGCTTTATGAAAAATTATATGTACAGTACAAAAAGCACGTTTACTTTTCAAAGAGTTGGGACTGCCTTTGAAATGATACCTTGCCTTTCTATGTACTTTGGTATTTCCTACAACATAGCAACTTATCTGTCAGATTCAGGATACCAGCACAGATACATGATGCATGACACATGATTCATAAGAGTTAATTCTTAGACCTTGTTCAATGCATGAGTCATTATCAATAGTATCATTTATTAAAAGACTAAAGAAATTTAGATTCTTGCTATGAAGTTATTAACCTATTTTCAAACCATTCTTTACCTCAGCTTCTCTTTGACTTATAGGACATCACAATGCTGAAGTATACAGATAGTTTTGTGTAAAATGCTCTGAAGTTCATGTTTGTATATTATCTTATAATAATATACTACACTTACTAATTCTGACAGATACCAGGTAGCAATGATTATGTTTTCATTGTATCCTATCCAGGTGCACAGTTTCAATTTGACCATTGCTGTTGCTGTTCTCCTTGATCATCTGATTGCATTGTTGTTTGCCAGGATTCTATTCTAAAATAAAATAATGAAAAAAGAGAATGAAAAATGGGTAAATATTTTAATGGATATATACCTTCTGGGGAGTTATTATAGAAACTGTAAATATTCTGGTTTGTCTTAAGCTCTCAGCTCATCTATTTATACATCAGAATGAGTAAACAATTTTTCATTCTTCCCAATACTTGACAATCTGATTTTATCATTGTTTATTTTGAAGTTGAAATTGTCTTCAGCTTGGTAATACACTATATAAAGTTGAATTTTCTTGTTTTTCTTCTATCTTATTAACATATCCAAATAATATTTTTGGGATGTTTCCCAGCTTTGGGGCACAGGATAATGGCATATTTCAACTTTCAGACTTTCTGTACCATAGTTTCAAGATAAACCTTTATTTCTCATCTGAGGTGTCTTGAGTCTCATAGTAAGAAATGGCATTTAAATACCAAAAAGCTTATTGCTTTTGAATGCCACTGTTTACAGAGGGAAACGGAGAAAAATTAGCACACTCAAATGCATTCAGATGTAGGGGGCATGTTTCTTCTCTACATTACATAGTTCTTTGGTGGGACAGAGCTTTATAACAAAAGACAGAATGGCAGGAGAAACATGAACCACATAAATGTTCTTTGAAGTTTAGCATGAATATCTCATATATACATGGGAGATGACCACACTAATTAGAAAACCTCAAGCATGGCTTTGTGTTCAGTCTTAAATTTCATTGTGCATGCTGTAATCAGAAAAGAAGAGTGTGGAAAAACCCAGGCAAGTGAAATCACAAGAAGAAGCAAAGCAAACAAGGGTGAGGTGAGTTCTGCAGAGGCATGCCAATCAGCCAGAGCCTCTAGAGTTTTAGAGTCATTTTTCTCTTCCTTGGAGAGTGAGAAGGCTTTACAAATGGAGGATACTGCATAATGTTTGGCTGTGGGTCTCTTCATCTGTTTCCATCAGCTGCTGGGTGAAGACTCTCAGAAGACAGTTATGCTAGGTTCCTATCTGCAAGCAGAATAGAATATCATTAGTAGTGTTAGGTGTTGGCTTTCTAGCATGGGATGAATATCAAGTTGGGACAGTCATTTGTTGGTCATTCTCTCAATCTCTGCTCCATCTTTATCCTTGCACTTCTTGTAGGCAGGACAAGTTTTGGGTTGAAAGTGTTTTTGTGAATGGATTGGTATTCCTCTCCCTGTTCTGGAATCTAGTCAGGGGAAAGATTGAGGGAGCCGGAGAGGTTAAGGACACCACAGAAAAAGACCTACAGAGTCAACTAACTTGGACTCACAGAGACTTAACAACCAACCAAAGAGCATTCTTGAGCCATACATAGGCCCCTGCTCATATGTAGTCAGTGTGCAGCTTGATCTTCACATGAGTTTCCTAACAATTGGAGTGGGATTATCTGCCTCTGTTGTCTGCCTTTTGACCCTCTTTCCTTAGTTGGTCTGCTTTGTCTGGCCTCAGTGGGAGAGCATACACTTAGAGTCCTCCTACGGCTTGATGTTCCAGGGCAGGATGCACCCATAGGGGCTCTCTCTTCTCTGAGAAGAAAAAGAGGAGGATCAGGAGAGGGGTATGTGAGGGTGGGACTGGGAGAATAGAAAGTAGTGCTGTGATCAGGATGAAAAGTGAGTAAGAAAAGACACACATACACACACACACACACACACACACACACACACACACACACACACGAAAGGTCGCTTATGGTACTGGATATATACTGCACAACTGCTATTCAGCCTTCAGAGTTTCTGAAATTGCTGGTTCTCAAAATAATCTGCCTAAAGTAATCCTGATGGCAACCAGGCAGTTTTAGGGTGGTGAATCTTTATTCTCTATTCCTATGAAAACTACTTATTTATTTAAGACCATACTACATCCATGGCTCTTTGATAGTTGAAAAAGTAGCAGAGGCAAGAAGGCCATTCTTCCCTTTTTGCTTTAAACAGGATATAAAACTTCATTTAGAGGTATCCTGCTCCTCTCAGAAAAGAAGAATGTATTAGCTTTGAAAACTCAGAGACAGAGAAATGAATTTGAACAGACCTTGCTGAATTCCTCAAGTTTAATACCCTTTGACATTCAATCAAAGTTACCTGTAGCTGTCCACTCTTTATCAAATCAAAGCACGAGACCCTTTTTCTTTATGTATTCATTCTGACAGCTTTTGTGTGACATAAAATATGCACGAATATGCTTTTCTCTCATTGATCTGTCTTTTGCTTTAGAAGCAGTCTGTCACTCATTTCAGTGAACATATACTCCACCCCTGACTCTGAGCCTCCGTTCTGAGATGCCATAGGTGCAGCCCTCACAGTCAGTATGGGCAGACACTTAGCATCTCTTTGTGCCTCTTTGGTTTTGTTGCATAACTAAGTTATCTCTGACACTTCAGGTTGAGTCACACTACCAAAAAGACACCCTCTTTACCAAGTTCTGGCTTGCTATTTGATGCTGGGCACCCTTCCTTGGGAGTATCCTTCCTGGTCTCTTCTGCACCCATACAATATCCTTAAAGCCGCATTCTGAGTAGCTTTTCCACTCACACATTTGGCCTGAAAGCCTATGCCAAGTCATTCTTTCTCTCTTTTTCATCTTCTAGTACAGGTGCCATCATCTACTGTTTGGCCCAGTGTATTGGTTTTGGGCTTAAATTGTTCCTGAGTAACACGGAAGAGAGAAAGAAAATAAATTACTGTTCTTATTCTTTCTTCTACTTGCTTGGTATGTTTCAACTTTCTAAGTAGAAACCTCGGAATATTTGTAAGAAATTACATACTAGAAACTTTTACTGTGTAACTGCCAATATGTGCTTCTAGCACAGATTGTAAGTTATGCAAATGAAGCAGGATGCAACATAGAACAATACATGTTCCACAGTATTAGGATTGATTTGTGCCCTAAAATGAAAGATATTATGCAGCTGATAGTGAATGTGGTTTTAGATTAGACTCTAATCTCTCTCTCTCTCTCTCTCTCTCTCTTTTCCCTTTTCCCTCATTCTCTCTTTCTTTCCCTCCTTTTTCCCCATTCTCTCTGTTTTTGTCTCTCTGTCTCTCTCTCTCTCTCTGCATGTGTGTGTGTGTGTGTGTGTGTGCATGTATGCCTGTATTCACATGATTGCACATGCTCAAGCATGTTTGTGATGTTTCTACAAGTGTATTTGTATTTTCTGGGTTTGGGAGTACAAGCACCATGCTACAGGAATACAGGTTGAAGTACAACCTGAATGTCAGTTCTTGCCTTTGCTTTTGCTTGCCACTTTAAGTGCCAGCCTAACTGACCCATGATTTCTTGGGAGTCTCTTGTCTCTGCCTCCTCTTATCTTGCCATATTAGGTCATTGAGATTACAGGTAGGTGCTACTAAGTTCAGCCTTATGAAGATTCTGAGGATCCAAACTCAGGTAGAAGGCAAGTACTTTTCTGAGCCATCTCCCTTGTGCCCAATCTTACTTTTCTATTTAAAATATTTCAGACCTTCTCTATGCCAAGTCAGATAGCTCAACAAAGGTACTAATATTTTTAAGTAGTTGAAGTGAACACCCTTCATTTTGTTCAATTTGGCAGGACCCGGAACTTCTTTATCTATAGAATTTAATAAAAAAAAAAAAAAGAAAATTGGAAGGTTTTAAACAGAAATAAAGATATTAGAAAAAATTTGAAACAAAATTATAAGGAGAAACTGAGGGAGGGGGCAAAATAAAATAATTATAAAAAAATGTATAAGTATCAACTGATGATAAATCTAACTCCCACATAGTAGAGTTCTCATATGTTTTATGACAACCTTACTTGAAAACATTGCTAATCATTTGCATCTTTATAATAATGATATGATATGCATTCATCTGACTGAACTTAGTAGCACCTACTTGCAATCTCAATGACCCAAGGTGGCAAGATGGGAGGCAGAGACAAGAACATATTTTCTGTGATTTGATCAAAGCTATTGTGTTTCAGAGGTGTGTACTTTTAAATAAAATGAAGACCAAGGTCAACTTTATTGATAGTAGAGTTGGCTGTAACCATAGCAACTTTTGCTTTTTAATAAATGTGGTTAACTTTCAATAGTCATCTATGATTTCTTTTGGGATCCCCTATATTTTTATATTCATCACCATTCAAAGACGGGTTTTGGAAAACATGTTTCATTTCATGATGATAAATCAGAACAGATTATCAGTTGAGAATGGTATTGTACTCTTTGGTGAGTTGTAAGCTATCATTTCTCCATTTATTTCAGTAATTAAAATTTCTAAGACCAGTTCATTTCCAGCATATATCTGCTTGTGTTTTTATGATAGATAATTATCTGCATTATGTAATTGTAGATTTTGGTTGCTTTAGCAACAAAATGCCTGATTTAAATTAAGAATCTCATTTATTTTCTATCACTTTATTCTTTACTGCTGAGATAAGCTATTTTTTATTAAATAAAAATAAAAAGGAAATACTATCATAATGGGTGAACTGCCAGCATTTGTTTTTTGTTTCAGTTTAAGCAAAGAGGAGAAGAAACAGCCAGTTCTGTCATAGAATACAAGACTTTCCTATGGGTGTAGGTTCTGTAGTGGTGTATGCATTAGGATCTCCATTCCTGAGCCATGTAAGCCATTGGGATGCTGTTAACGTCATTATCTATGGAACTTACTTTAACAAAATGGAATCTTTAACAAGTGGGAAACGAGCCTAGTAAGGAGCCTTTGCTTATGATTACTTAAAGTAAGGAGGGAGCTCAACTCTAGATGTACATAGTCTCAGACAATATGGGTTCAGATTTCATTTGATTTAATGAGATTAAGATCCAAAATGTCAAGAACTGAATTGAGTGTATAACAGCGGGAGTTTATAGTATTGGTGAAGATAAGGGTGATAAAATAAATGTATGGCATAAAGATAATATAACCATAGATTTTTAGAGTTGTTCTCTACTAGACCTAAGAGCAGGGACCCAATCTCTTGTTAGATGTCTCTAAAATAGTATCTAATTCTAAAATGCCGTAAAATCCTTAGACTTAAATTATTTAAAAATAAAATACCATGGGAAATTTCATTTAAAAAGAAGAATTAATAGGATGAAATCATTGGAACCCATATAAAAATATTAGCCCTGGTGGCATATGCTTGTAATCCCAGCACTGGAGAAGTAGAGAGTCCCTGGGGCTCACTAGTTACTCAGTCAGGCCCAATTAGAGAACTCAGGAATAATGGTAATCTTTGTGTTAAGGAAGGTCAGTGATTGTTCCCAAGCTGACACCCGAGGATCTCTTCTGGTCTACACACACACACACACACACACACACACACACACACACACACACTTAAAAAAGCAAATAACAATTCAGAATATGCTCTATTTTAGTATTGATGATGCCATCTTTAGTCTTAGCTCTCTGCTTTGTTTTCAACTTCTAGATAAAATCCTGCCATATTACATTTACCCTTTAATTCTCTCAAGTTTAATTCATTTGTATAGAAAATAATAGTGTTTTCATAAAAGAGTTATTAGAAGATAAATAATGTGAAGATCTGCATACTCTGGTGTATAAGCCAGACTGTGACCAAGAGTCATGTTCTCCTCCTGCAAGCTAGATAGACTTAACCTCATCCTCACTCTCTAGCCTTTCTATCAAAAAATTTTACACATGGTAAGCCAGCTAGTTTGTATTATCAGAGTTTTTGAGGAAAAAATCTGAAGAGAATGCTAGTAAGCATATATTCATTTTTGGTACAGTTTTGAAGTCTGAAATTGAAGAACACACAAACTATCAAAGAGTTCATTGCAAGTTGGTCTTCTAATATCTAATTATGCGTCTTTTCCCATAATCATTTTGAAAAATGAAATGAGCCACTTATTTATTACTGGAAGGGGACAAAGAGGACTGTCTATAGGAAATAACAGAATTTGAGGGTAATGGTGATCTCAGAACAAAGTAGTCTCAATGTGGACACTGACTTTCAAATTTGAACGGCTGTTCCCAGGAGTTTAAAGAGAGAATTATGGTTTTTTTTTTTTTTTAACAATCTTTGATAAGTTAAGCTATGCCATTCTTCTAATGAACATTCCCAAACATTAGATGTCACTTATCAAAAGTCAAATGTCAAAGTCTTCCTGGGAGAACTGAACTAATGATATATACTCATGTCATGACTAGTTGAAGATAATTTGGAGATTCTTCCATCTGTATGCTGCAAGAGAGGATGGATGGTAGAAACATAGAACAGAATTAATCAAAAGAAGTAAATCAAGGCACTTAATATTTAGCTTGAAAACCTTACAGTTCTAGGTTAAAGTTATTATATTTAATTATAGATAAGACTGCATTTGTAATGCACAAGGCACATTCTCAGTAGGAGATATTATTTCTACTGAAGAAGCAAGAATATAAGAAATGTGATCACAATGAATCTGACTTTAAGTTGTTATTTCATTGAGCCAGTGTGAAATTCTGTCTCTTTTCCATCCCTTTAGCCTCAAATTTTGAGACATATTAAAGAATTTAAGGCAGGTTACCTCATTCACCCTGGGTTTATGGACCCTAGTATATAAAGTCTCCTATAAGTGACATACGTTCCAGCCTCTCTAGAAGGCTCTAAACCTTTGGCTAAGGCAGTCTTTGGGGCCCCTCCCATTATCAGTGCAGATTCACAGAGAGTTGGTAGTGATACTTCTAAATGCCAAAGAGCCTTCTCTCTCTACTCTGGGAGCAACAGTGTAACACATCTCCTACCTCAAGTGCCTCTGAGCTAATCTGGCAGAATCATGTTCATAAATCTAGAATGTCAGAAACAAGAGGTTGGAGATTGTTCCTGAGATAACTATACATTTCAAACCCAGTTAATTTCTTTAAATGAAAATGAAGAAAAATTACAGAAAAAAGTAAAAAAAATTATTAATAACAAATTGTCTCCTACTGTTGCTTTAAATAATCACATTTGATTCAGGATATCCTTTATAACAAATAATAGAAATGGAAAGTGGTGGTATTTATATGGCAAAGAGACATGTTAGATTCATTTTAAATAATTCAACTTCATAATACACAAGCAAATTAAAAGTTAGACACTACTATTACTAAAATGTCATTGTATATGGAGTGGGGGATTCTCAAACATTTATCTTCCTGTAACAGCTTTGGCCATAAACAGATATACTTCACTCATTTACTGTGATTATAAAGCACAATTTTGATTTAAGTGCCATAACATGGCAAGTGATAATTATGGCTTTCTATTATTGGCTTATACCTCTGGGTCCTGACATTTTCAGAAAATGGAGCATTTCAATGCTTTAGATATGGAAGCTTAGAAAAATCATTTTTAAGATTTTAGGTAATTTGACTGTACTTATCTTTATCAGAGAGAATTTGTGATTTACCTAAAGGAACTTTTTCATGTCCCCTCATACTATAGATGTATGACTTAGTTTATAACTCTGTTCTTTGTAAGTCCATGGAAAAAAAGGAAGAACAAATCTTTGTAGGAGGAGCTAAGGTAGGAGGAGTAAGGGAGGAAGAGGAAAAGGAAGAGGAGGAGCAAGGGGAGAAGTGGACCTGGAGGTTGATGTTTGCTTGTCTGTAGCAGTCAAAGGTAGTTGGTATATGTAGATTGAGTATTGGATTACACCTCTGATTGTAAGAGTATCTATCTTGATCATTACTAAATATATAAGCCTTTGGATAATGTAAGCATTAGAGTCTCATCTGTACAGAGCCCGGGTGGTTGGCCGGATGGTCTGGGCACTGCCCAGCCTTGCAGAGAGAACATTGGAGATTGGTAGAGCCATCTCTCATGCTGACATCTCATGGGTGGCAGGGCTGGTGTTTCTAGCTGGCCATTTCTAGCTGCAGCACCCATGTGGCCTCTGACCATACTAGTCCAGGATCTTCTGGTTTTTATAGTCTCTGGTGAGAAGTATGGTGTAATTCTTATAGGTCTGCCTTTATATGTTATTTTACATTTTTCCCTTGCTGCTTTTAGCATTTTTTCTTTGTTTTGTGCATTTGATGTTTTGTTTATTATGTGATGGGAGGAATTTCTTATCTAATCTAGTCTATTTGGATCATGTCTGCACTTCTGTAGGCTTCTTGTATGTTCATGGACATCTCTTTCTTTAGGTTATGGAAGTTTTCCTCTATAATTTTGTTGAAGATATTTACTGGCCCTTTAAGTTGGGAATCTTCATTCTCATCTATACCTATTATCCTTAGCTTTGGTCTTCTCATTGTGTCCTGGATATCTTGGATGTTTTGGGTTAGGAGCTTTTTGCATTTTGCATTTTGCATTTTCTTTGACAGTTGTGTCAATGTTTTCCATGATATCTTCTGCACATGAGATTCTCTCTTCTATCTCTTGTATTCTGTTGGTGATGCTTGCGTCTATGACTACTCATTTCTTTCCTAGGTTTTCTATGTTGAGGGTAGTCTCCCTTTGTGATTTCTTTATTGTCTCTACTTCCATTTTTATGTCTTGGATAGTTTTGTTCAATACATTCACCTGTTTGGTTATGTTCTCTTGTACTTCTTTAAGGGATTTTTGTGTTTCCTCTTTAAGGGCTTCTTCCAGTTTTCCTGTGTTCTCCTCAAATTCTTTGAGAGTGTTATTTATGTCCTTCTGAAAGTCCTCTATCATCATCATTAGAAGTGATTTTTAAATCTGAATCTTGCTTTCCTAATGATATGGGGGAATTCAGGACTTTCTTGTGTGGGAGAACTAGGTTCTAATAATGCCAAGTACCCTGGGTTCCTGATGCTTATGTTCTTGTGTTTGCTTTTTGCTGTCTGGATCTCCTTAGTGCTACCTGCCCTGTCTCTGACTGGAGCCTATCATTCCTATTATCTCGGTTGTATCAGAACTGTGTGGGGTGGGTGTTACTACTGGGGTTAGAGCTGGAGCCCAAGATCTGCCCAGTGTTCAGGATCAGACTGGAAGGAATCAGCGCTCTGGGCCTGGAGTGACTTCCTAGGTCCTAGTGGGTCCCAGTTACTCCCTGTTTTGGGTGGGTATTGCTGTCTCGTTACCTGAGATACTGCCCAGGTTAGAGCTCCTGGGAGCCCCACTTCCTTTGGGTTCTGTGAGATTGGGGACAGAACTGCCACCCAGGATCTGCTCAGTGCTTGGGCCCAGACTGGAAGTTGGCAAAAATAATCTTTTAAAAAATGTTTTAGAGCAGACCTTAATCCAGTTCCATGAACATAATACTTATGTTTAAGGAATGGTAAAGGTTACACAGGACTAGCTTTTGATTTCATGGCCATTATCTCTCTAAGTTTTGTTTTTCCAAACTAATGTTTTTAATGGTTATTTGGAACTTTCATATAATGCACCCTATTATACGTGTCTTCCATTCCTTCTGATCCACTCTTCCACTCTTGTTCCCTCCCTCGCAAAGAAGAAAATCATACACCAAGGTGAATTTGTGTTGCTCATATACTTGGTGGAGCATGGCTAAACTCCCAGTGGCTAGCCCCTTAAAGATAACTGAGTTCTTCTCTCTGTCTCCATCAAGAAGACATTAACTTTGAAGAGCTACTCTTTAGCATCTCTATTGTAAGTTTTAAGGACTCTCTTTAATGGCTTACAAGCTAGACTGTTCTTTGGGGGGATATCCTGTATGAGGAGGTTGTCAAAGAAGCCTTGAATAGATCTCATTCTCAATTATGGGTCTCCAGTCATTGGTAGGTATCTCGGCAAAAGAAGCTTCCTAGCCCATAACAGTCAGCAGCAGTGCAGGAATCATGAACTCTGAATGGTTTTCAGCAGCAGCATGGATCACAGACATCACACAGCCTCCTGCAATAGCAAAACCATGCTATTGGTCAATAGGGTCTCCTTCGGAAGATCTGATCATAGACATCTTTTTGAATGTTTTCACATGTTAGGCAAGAAGTATGAAAAAGATGGTCAAGGGTGAGCAATGTTTGAGTAGCAGGGTTCACTTAGGTTTCCTATCTACTAATCCCTAACACCAAGACATTTATATATTTATGCTACTCACTCCTGATTTTTCTTTAGTTAATTATTAGTACTCCTTCCTATTAGGATGAACCTTATTATTTTTTCATGGATGTCTTTTTTCCTTTATTCAGACTGTGCCCTCTACTACTTTTGCTCACTTGATAAGATTATTGCTATTGCTTCAAATAAACTAGTGGTGACAGGGTAGAAAAAAAATTGCAATTAGAGATTGAGTTGGGTTTTATATGTGACATCACTGGTCCAGTGATGCAGTAACTTAGTGAAAAGTATTCAAATGGAAGAACCATGACTTGGGTTTTCTATTCTTGGTAGTTAGACAGAGAAAACATTAAAGACAAAACAGTTTAAGCCTTAAGAATTAGAAATTATGTCAGCTTACAAATCTTGACTATATAACTGGCTTTTCACATTCCTGTGTTAGAGTTTTAGACAATTACTTTGCTCAGCTAAGACAGTGGGAAGTGATACAGAAACCATACACATGCTTTGGATCCTTAATGCCATCTGATGTCTTGGCAATATCCTAGGCATATATCACATTGGTGAAGTTTAGATAGGCTTTTAGGTAAATCATCATCATCATCATCATCATCATCATTATCATCACAGTTTAATTTACTAAAGTAACTTTTCAAGCATCTCAAAAAGTTGTAATCTTGGAGACAGGTTTTATATAAAGACTCTGAATCTTTAGTGTGTTTGTAGTCAACCTTTCAGGAATTTTATGTTTAATCCTGAATTCTGACACTCTGCTTTTGCATAGATATCACTTGTCAAGATGAATGACTATATTTTGGGAAGTATCTAGAGTAATTCTTCATGTAGATATGAGTAGATAATCTATGGTTATCATGATAGAAGTTTTGGGTGCGACATGTTACAGAAAGGTTTAAAGACAATTTGTTATCAGCTAAAGCTGATAATCCCCCCTGATTTTCTTAGTGTTGATAGTAAGTTCACTTTAGAGCACTGAATTCATTGCAAGTGTACAATTTACTTGTTCAACACTAAATCCATTGGTGGAAAAAGCTGGCAAAGTGAGAAAAATTCTGTTAGAGTACATAGAATAGCTCACACATGAAAATAGGGGATTATTTATTTTATGTCTTGATAGTCTGAACAACCTTGAAAGTGAGGACAGGAATTGAAACTCAAACATGCAGCCTGTTTAAGAAAAAAAAATAAAAATACAAAACATGAGCTATACCATCCATAAGAATATTCATGAAACATCCCTGCTTCTTCTGGATCATAAATTCCTTTTGGATAGAAACCTTACTTTTTCTCAAGAGAGTAAGTAGTTCCAGCATTAACTTTAAAGAATCTACTGAATTAAGAAATGGACAAATTTAATAATGTCTCTGCATCATAACACAAGTCTGAATACAATTGACCTTGAATTCCTCTTTTTCCTTTCATCTCTCTCTTCTTTTCTTTCTCTTACCTGCCATCTTTCTTTCATGTTTCCTTCCTCTCTCATCCTAATTCATTATTATTATTTCAAGGAAACACTGTGTCAATTATATATACATGCCTGAATCCTAGCATCATGCGTCATATAAAAAGCGCTGAGTGCTCATTGAATGATGAAAAATTTAATCTAGTCTGATTTCTTTATATCTTCACGTTGGAATATATCACTTCCTGAGAATCCTTAGTTCTAAGTGGCTGCAACTAACAACTGTATCTCCTCCTGTCAAGCATATGTCACAAATTCTATTGCTCCTTAATAATATGTAAGACATTTCTTATTGGGATACATGGTACTTGATGAGCAATAGGGAAATGATTATGGAGGAAGATTGTCTTCAATGCTATCCACTGTCCAAACAGCTTTTCTTCTCCTTCCATGACTTGCTGCAACCTGTGTTCTCTCTTGGAAATTTGCTTTAGGTGGTTTAAGCATTGGATACTCTTTGAGTACAGTTACTGCTGCAGAGATACACAAAGTGGCAAGCCACTACAGCAGCTGCAGTGGAGTTTAAGAAGGGATTATGATTTATCCTATTAGTGATTGTTAAATGTTAAAACTATATTTTCCCTGACACTTATCTTGTCTCTGGAGTTCCTAAGATAACTTGTCTTTACTATTCATTTGACAGTTACTTGTTGCTTTGAAAATAACTGAGCTTTTCCTGTTCAGTGTTTTCTCCCCTGAAGTATAATTTAGCTATAAATGGAATTGGTATGCTGTATAGTGGAGGAAATTAAATAAAGTAGAAAATAAAGGATTTAGGGGATATATTATATTTACTTGTCTTTTTTATTACAAAAAAAAGATTTTCTTGAATTTAGGCAAGCTACTCTTGGCAATGAAAATGTGATGCTACAAATCCCACAAATCACCAGTAAATGAGATGATCAACTGTAAAGATAAAGAAGATGTCAACAAATGGTGAAGACAAAGGTATCTCCATGTCTTATCTACCACCGCCACTGTGTGTGTGTGTGTGTGTGTGTGTGTGTGTGTGTGTACTTCTATAGTGGTAGCAGTCACTTTAGAATAGTATGGGAGAAGGGTGGCTCTTCCATTTGGTTGTCATAGAGCTCAGTCCATTCAAAAAGGAAGAGAGTAGTAAGTTTTTCAGGAGAAGGAAGGATGTGCCTTTCATACTGTTTAGAGCACTGTTCAAGCAATAGTCTTCTTGATGCAAGGACTGCAGATGCCAGGTCTGCAGCTCAGTCCATTGGCAATTGCACTGATAGTGCACTCAGTACAGGTGCAGTGTGAGGTTGCTGAAGAACTTGAAAAAAGCCAGGGTTGACATGGTGATGTGAAGACATAGTCACTGGAACAGACAAAATACAGTGATTTTTGTAGACTTTGGAATTAAAAATCATGTCAGGGAAGCTTTTTTTTTTTTTTTGGATATTTTATTTACATTTCAGATGCCATCCCCTTTCCCTATCACCCCCCACCCCAGAAAACCGTCAGGGAAGCTTTTAAGCCACCTACTTTTCCATTTAATAAAGAATTTGCTGCAAACTACAGAAAACATAACTAAGAGGAAATTAAATACGGCTTTGTTTTTTTGTTTATTTTTTTGTTTTACATAGTAACCATTCCAAGATGAGAAAATCAAGCAGTTGTGCAATTGTTTAAAATGCTGTCAGCAAGATTAATTATTTTTCTACCTAGACACACTCAGTAGTGGGCTTTTACCCTGTTAGTTTTGAGATGATGCTGTAGATTTCACATTAATGTTCAGAAAATATAGATTGTAGAATTCTCAAATTTATTTTCCTTCTGAGGGCTTACATTTCTATTCTGATAGAGCAGCTCTCTTTAGAGACTTTATCTATTGAACTGTCCAGGGTTGTCACATGATAGGACAGACCAGAGTGAAAATAAAATTACATGTTTAGCTCTTCCAGTTTTCTAAAAGAGAAGCCATCTGAGTGGGACTGGGTACCACTTCTGCCACAAGTCTAAACATGGGCGCCTTTTTCCACGCTATTGTAATCCTAACAACTTTTTATTTTCAGGGTCTTTGGAAAAACTAATGCAAATTAAAGTATTCAAGGAAGAGAGAGAAATGTTTTCTCTTTGCTTGCCATTCTTTATTTCACGTGGAACAGCTTTCTTTAAATATGGCAATTGCAGTGGGTTTGGTCTTTTAGACCTAAATATTATAGATGGATTTTGGGCAACATAGGTTTAATCCTTAAAACAAAGACCAAAATCTGAGGCTGAAGTCCAAAACTGTTGGTGTCTTCAGATGCTCATTCTTGATTAGTACAGAAATGACTCCTCCTATGGGTGCCTTTGAATGATGGGATTCAGAGACCCCTGAGATCTGTTTAATTATAACACTAGTTCTCTTTATGATTAAGTCACTTCCCAAAATGTTCCACATACACTAATGCTTTCCAACTTAAAATTAGAATTCCACTACAATCAAAATACAAATAATCAAACTACAACGTGGGAATACTGGGTCCCTAATTGGTCCCATTACATAGCTTTTACTATTACCAAATTAAAATTCTTTCAATTAAATTAAGGCATCACCTACTCTTTCTTTAGCACATGCATTTGTAGATGTGTTTTTTCCCCAAAAGCTTAAATTTTTGTGTATATCAAATGGTATAACTATCTATTTTTTGATTCATATTTAAACTTTAAATAATTTTGTATGTTTTGACTTGAAATTGTATTACCTTGCTATCTCTCTGCCTCACCTCCCACAAGTCCCTCCCAGGTATCCTCTCTTGTCTCCCAACTTTCAAGTAAATAAGACAGGCTCCTTTTTGTGATTAGTATTGTTACAAATATTCTCTCTTTTTTACTTGTTATTTTTGAGATTGTCATTTAATCTCAACATTTATTTTTTTTTCCTTTTCTCCTCAAAACTCTCCTATAAACCCCTCCCTACTCTCCTTTAAATTTAGGGTGTCTTTATTTTATTAACTGTTATTGTATTCACATATGTAATTTATATATATACATATATAGGCCCAAATACAGCTAATTGAGCCCACATAATGTTACTTGTATGTCTATGGGATGTGCATAAAGAGATGGCCGTTGGTACTACATAACCAATTGGTTTGCTTTTCTCTGGGGAGGGCCACCTCTCTGCTTTCCAGATTTTGTTGGTTACCTATAGTTCTTTATGTGTGGTTGAAGCCTGATAGGTTTTTCCTTTTTGCAGCATGGCATATTGTTCATATGTTCACATTGCTCAGTTGATTTTTGGGCAATAATACTGGTGAGACTTTATAGATATAGCTTCTGATATTACCAGGAGACACAGTCTCACAACAATGTTCCTGAGCTCTGGCTCTTAGAATCTGACCACATTCTCTTCTGAGAGTGTTTTGTAGATGCATCCATTGGATTGGGCACATTTGCATTTTGATTTATTGTGTTTCTTATAGAGACCCAGAATAATTTATTATAATAATCTTTAAACATGTGTCCTTATAGCCACAGATATGTATAGTCTTCTTTCAACAAGGAAACTTCTCTTTGCAACAGATATGCATTCTTTGCAATAACAACATCCATTTTTAGTTTGGTATGTTGTCCTTGATATGAAAGTCTGCATATCTTCTCCTTTAATGTAACCATGGCTCAGGAGTGAGGCAAAGTTTTACCACTGAGTTGTAAGTGGGATTTTATATGGAAAGTTTGGAAAGTCTACTTAGAGAAAAGAGGCAGGACATTTAATGCCTGAAATAATGATGTGTTACTTGGAGTTTTAGAGCCATCATGAACCTAGAGAATTTAAGCTTTTGCCTATGGAGTGTGGCAGAAAGACAAGTCAGGAATAGGGGAGAGTCACTGACTACTATTATGGAGTTACCATAAGTACTATTTTGTACTTCTTAAGGGGTGTTGATACTTAGGCCCAGCTGAGAATCTGTAGTACTAATCAAGCTGACAGACATTGTTAAGTACTACAGAAATAATAGGATGTTCAGCATCTAAACTCTGAAGCCAGAGAATTCTTATCTGAGGCAAGAGCAGCTGGTATTATTGCATCTGACACTGATAGTGACAAGTGGTACATAATGACAACTTAAGACAAGATGCTCCAGCATAGCATAGAGAAATACTTAACATGTGAAACTCCTCGGCACAAAAATAAAATTCTTAGGAAGTCAGCCTTTATGTCTGAGAGAAAGAATGGTAATACTCCTGATCTTTCATTAATCCTAGAGTTGAAGTGTGTATTACAGATTCATTGAGATTTGGGTACTTTATTTTTAGAATTTTTTTTTTTAGTGCTATCACCATAAATTCTGAAGTAACATATAATTTGGTAAAGATTGAATTCATATCCTTCTTATTAAGATTTATATAACTCAAATACCTATGCTACATAAAATCTGTGATGGTCTGGAAATGTTTGTATTTTTAAATACTTTGAACCTTTGTGTCATTACAAAAAAGAGGCACATAGAGTATCTAGAAAAGAGGAAAATTATTAAGATTTTAAACATGATATTTAAATTCAATTGACATGTGGCAAAATAGTACCTTTTTAAAATTGAACTCATATATCCTTCTCACTTGAAAAATTTTGCTCTTTAAATCTCTAAGGGTTATTTTTCATATTTGCACACGAAAGGCAGTTATTAAATGCATATTTAAGGACAAAAGAAAAAGTTGCAGGTGCAAAAGCAACAATTAGTTTTTCATATTTGATTATACTTCTTAAGAATAGTTCAATACTATATAATTTTAAAAAAATCATTAATTAAAAATGTTTAAAATCTCACTCCTTGGCACATTCATATGGTTGTAGCAATTATAATTGCAAAGATACTACTTACTAAAAGTAATACAATATGCTATCACTAATGTTCTAGAAAATTATGTTTTATTTTTAATCTTTCAGAGAATATATATGTGTGTGTTCTCATGTTGTTATGCAACTTAGATGTCTTGTTCTTTTTCAGCCAATGCATAGATAGCTCCAATTCTGTCTAACCAAACCAAATTGTGTTGCTTGAGGTTCATTAAATCAGAGTTACAAAATAAGCATTTAATTCATTCAGTTTGAACACTAAATCCTTCCTCTAGAATCTCAAAAACTGAGGACTAGGCTGACATTTCACATAATTTAAACTGGATTTATAATTGCTTTTGAAAAAGTCTTACTTTTCTGTAAAGTCCACATAAGGAAATATTCTATTTTGCATAGTACTGTACATAGTACCGAAGCATAGAATATATTTCCATTCATTGAGTAGCAAATAAATATTAGTTATACTAATAATGAGTTTATCAGATAGTTTGACTAGAGAGAAGAGAAATCCAGTTCAAACTAAAAGGCAAAGGGAGATTAATCCAAAAAAATAGAACTAAATAAGATTTCTCTCTTTTTTTGAGTTTTTTTTTTTAATTAGATAATTTATTTATTTACATTTCAAATGTTATCCTCTTACCCAGTTTCCCCTCCAGAAACCCTCTATCCCCATGCTCCCTCTTCCTGCTTCCATAAGGGTACTCCCCCACCAACCTATACACTCCTGCCTTACTGCCTTGGTATTTCCCTTCACTGGGGCAGCCTTCCCAGAACCAAGGACCTCTCCTCCCATTGATGTCCTACAAGGCCATCCTCTGCTACCTATGTGGCTGGAGCCATGAGTCCTTCCATGTGTACTTTTTGGTTGGTGGTTTAGTCCCTGGTAGCTCTGAGGGGTCTGGTTAGTTGATATTGTTGTTCTTCCTATGGGTAAGACTTCAAGTAGGCCCCAGACAGAGCTTATAACACAAATAACCAGCAGTGACTGCTAGTGTGCATGCAGTCTAATTGGCTTAGAGCTAAATTCCTTTAATTATTTTCCTTATTGCTATGACAAAATACCTTAAAAATAACTTTAAGAAACTAAGCATTTATTTGAGGTCATGGTTAGAGGGTTGAGTCCAAACAGGGAACCCTGAGCATCAGAAAGCAGCTCATATCTTGTCTGCAGCTGAGAGGTAGAAAGCAAACAAGGCCCGCTTCTGCTGTCACACTCCCTGCATGGAGGCCCTGCATCCTAAAGGATCCTCAATCTTCAAACCTGCAATGATGCCAGAAGACCAGCATTCAAAATAGAGAGGGAGGATCCTTTATTCTTAAGTTACCTAGAAGTCCACAGACACTAGCCAGTGGTGAATACACACAAGATACTCTAAACACTCCAGAGATTCAGGAGCTATGCACTTACTAAGAGATAGAGGACAAAACCCATTCATTTTTTTTTTATTGTATCACTGTAATGCTATCCCTAAATTTGTGTGTAAAGACTGCAAAGAAAGGACTCTTAGAACAAAATTTTTGTTTGGATCTTGCTTTGAACACATACTAGACAATTGAGCAAGTTACTTGACTTTTAGCTCTCAGTTTCTTTGTCTATTTAAATATAGTACTTAGGTCAAGGGCTATTTTGAGGATTCAGTGAGGTTTTCTATGTTCTATGTAAAAGTACTAAGAATAAGACATAGGAATAGTGGATGTTCCTTCCCTTTCATCAGGTATTCCTCATATTTAAGTAAGAATACTAAATGTCTTGTTTCTCTCTGGGACTGTTAGGTACTCTGAAAACTTCCCCAGGAAATGCTTACAGCTGATAAGCACTTCCAGCAAGATAGCAACAAATAAAATTAGCACACAAAAATCAGTAGCCTTTCTATATACAAATGGCAGACTGATAAAAAAATAAGGGAAACAATATCTTTCACAATAGCTTCAAAAATGTCGGGATATCTTTAACCAAGCAAGTAAAAAACTTGCATCATAAAAACTTTAAAAACACTGAATAAAGAAATTGAAGAAGATATCAGAAGATGAAACATTTTCTCATGTTCATGGATTGGTGGTATTAATATGATGAAAATGACTGTTTTTTTTTTCCCCAAAGAAACAGTGTCTTCCAGCCTGAATAGAACTGGTGTACATATGAACTCACAGAGCGTGTGGCACTGTTCACAGGGCATGTATAGGTCCAAGACAGATGGGGTTCTGGTGCTTAGAACTGAACATGAGCCCTTATCCCTAACCAAGAAGTTATTTCAACTGACAACCTCTTAAAAAGGAAAGTGACTTTTCTTCATTGGAGTCTCATTGGGTATGCAAACTACTCTTAAGGGCAGACCCCATGCCCAGAAGTAGATAGACAACACAAAATTATCTCAGTGGTATTTTTAGAGTTTTTTTCTGTCTTATATTGCTTTGTTTGGAAAATTTTTTAAACCTCACCAATCTTTTGCTTGTATGTTATGATTTTCAATGTTACATTTTAATGAATGTGTATGTGTGTGCATCTATGCGTATATGTTTGAATTTCTTGTGCCATCTTTAGATTTTTGTTTATATTTTCCATTTGTTTTCTAAAGAGAGAAACAAAAGAGGCACGGGATCTGAAGGGTGGAGAAATGAGGGAAAGGACACCATGATAATGCTACATTGTGTGAAAAATATTTTCAATGAAAAAAATAGCATATGGGCTTTTATCATTAAAAGTACACATGTTAAAATATGATTCCTGTCATCAATTCCATTAGACACTCCTCTACTAGTGCTGTTAGTAGATGAAGCAGTCCTTTAGTTCCCTTAAACAGTCATCACAGGCACAGAGCATTCTTTCTGAACAAGTTTGAAGTGATGCCAGGGAGGCAGCTTGCTCTGATGGACAAGTGGCTCTCAAAGCATAGTGCCTCTCAACTTTTTCTTCTGTGCCATTTTATGCCCTGATTTATTGATTGATTGATTGATTGATCCCCCTCTGAGCTCTCTCTCTCTCTCTCTCTCTCTCTCTCTCTCTCTCTCTCTCTCTCTCTCTCTGTGTGTGTGTGTGTGTGTCTTTCTCTTTCTTTCCTAGAAATCATGGTACTGTTGCTTGCAGATTGGAGTTAGAACTAGAAACAATTTTCTAGATTATGTTGTCTAAAGTTGTCATTTCACAGATGAGAAAAGGAACCTGGAATTTTTGAGTTGCTGCAGCTAATACCCTGGTGTTCTGAAGCTCACTGATAATGAGTACAATTCTCCTATAAGGTAACTAGAGTGAGTGCTTCAGGTAAGCAACTGTACTTGAAAAGAATGGTGTTTTTATTATTTGAATCTATCCCTCACAAACTCACATGTGAATGTTTAATTCAAACCAATGGCTCTATATTTAGGGATATGGAGACCTCAGGAGGTGGCTCCCAGCTGGCAGAAGTAGGTCACTGTGGGTATGGCTGTGAAATATATGCTTTCTTTGTGGAATTAAAACAATGAGGTGTGCACAGTGGGCATATAAACAAGAGGACATGGGACTTGTGAGTCAAGGTACCACATAACTGAAAGCTGTTATTAGGTGGGAATTGTTAAAGCCACTTCTAACCTCTGTAGGAGAATAGGATATGAGGATTACTTTCCTGTCTGTTTAGAAATCTTGAAAAGTCTCCCTATGTGAAATGCCAAAGTAGAAATTTATACTTCCTTGTGATTAGTATTTCTCATCTTTTTAGCATTTTACACACACACACAAACACACACACACACACACACACACACACACACACACACACACACACACATTTTACTTATTATCAGAACCAGAAGGCATATAAATGACAGGTCTATAGGACTCTTCAACATATGGTCTATGTCACTTGTAAAAGGCAATTACAGTTTTCAGAGGCAACTCCATTTATCTAAAGATCATCTTGGAATAGAACTAGTGATATCCTGGGAGATAGTCTAGATGTGGAAGATAAGGAATCATGAAAGACATAGATAAAATAGAGGTGGGAGGAGACGGTCACTACATAGTCCTGACATTGAGCACTCTGAGATGATGCTCTGGACAGTCTGAACACTCCAGAGCATTCAAATCCAGCTATTATAGCAGGATAGCCCAAAAGGATGGAAGATTGCTCTGAGTTCTGCGTAACTCACTGACTGCTTTTTCTTCTTCTTATAAATAGAACTCAAGCTTTCATCTCATTAGATATTCCCTTAGTTGTATTCAAAAGAACTTACAGAGTTGAGTTGTTTTCTTTTCTAACTCAGCATGGCCCCAGTATCATATGAGAGATGGATAAACATGTTCTTTGGGTGTAACAAACTCTAATACTGTGCTGCAATTAGACATGTTTTGCCCAAGGAAAGAAGAATGTAATGGAATTCAATTTATTCAAGCCTTCTCTACCTTGAGGAACCAGAATAATCTATATTTCTAATACTGAGTTGACTCTTCCTTGACAACTAAGTAGTCTTCTATATAGGTAGCAGACCCACCTAAAAAAAGCCACATTTTTTTTTCTCTCCAAACTGGTAAGGGATAATTACCCTTCTTATGAATAACATGGTCTCCATGGCCAATATATGTACATGTCTCTTTCTTCCTGTGAGATTTGAGACAAATAAGAAAGAGCACAATAAATTTTCAGACAATCCTGAGAAGTACAGAGATGCTTTCTAACAGCTGACTCAGACCTTTGAATTGACTTGGAAGGATATTATAATTATTATTTAGATTCTCACCAGCTGGAAGACAGGAGGTCTTAGAAATCTCCCAAAGATTTGCAAATAATATATATTGTGAACCAGAGAACATACCTGGTTGGGTTATATTTTCTTCCAAGGACTATAATTGGGGTAATAACCATGATGAGGATAACTTGAAAGAGATAAAATTCTTTGCAAATGTAAGACAAGGGCTAAGAAATAACCTTGCCAAGCTGTGAAATCATATCAAAGTCACTACTATAGGTCAATGGACATCAGAGAATTCTAGTGCTTTTTGAAAAGATTAGAGACTCTCTCTCTCTCTCTCTCTCTCTCTCCTCTCTCTCTCTCTCTCTCTCTCTCTCTCTCTCTCACACACACACACACACACACACACACACACCACACCCCTCTAAACAAAACATTAAATCGGTGAGGAGGAACAGTTGATCCTGAAAGATAAACTTATCCCCCAGTCACCTCGGAACTTCTAACGAGCTCCCAAAACTAGTCTTGGGTTTGGTGACTTACCCTGAAGACCTTAGCATGACTCTCTTTGGCTTTAGAATCAGGACTATAAAGAGGGCCTAAAGTTCCCAAAGCAGATCTTTAATAAGGAGGAGTGGAAATTCCAGCTGTGGGCTTCCTTACAGAGCCAAAAGAGTTTCCCTCTGTGCCCATAGGCAACTACCACATTTATTTGAAGCCTGGTCACTGGAAAAGAAAATTTCCAAACAGGATATAGCCACAGAATCCATGGCCTCCATGCACCTGATGAAGGTGTTGGCAGAGACACTTTCCTAAGAACAAAATAAATTCAAGACAAGCCCAGCTGTTGAAAATGACTCTCCCTTGAGGAGGGTCCCAGCCTCTTCTAGCAATACAAATTTCTTTTGCTATCAATGATACAAAGCCAAGGGTGATTCTTTTTGCTTCAGGTACAGGCATTATATTCCTATTGGATAGTGTGACATCTCTACTGTTCTTACTTCCATGAAGGAAAATTGTTTCAAATCTCTCATCAGGTAGTTGGGGTTGGAGAAATGCTGAAGACCGGATGCTTCATGCCCTTCCATCATTTTGCATTTGGGGGACTTGAACTTTAAGCACTTCTTTCTAGTAATGGTGCAATGGTCCACTCTGTGGTAGGGTATTCTGATCAAGACCAGGACAAATTTGAACTTTGCAGTTACTAAAGAGGTACACATAATCTTTCAGGCTTTGTTTCTATTTATATTCTCTCCTTTCTGTAGTAAGGTGGGTTCTCTTGCCACAAAAATTCTGGAGGTAGCTTTCACTGACAGGGTAGGCTATGGCCTGGTATATGAGGGACTTGTTTTTCCCAGAAGGTATTTTTTTTATAATATGTATACAATTTCTTGATTTGATCCTTCTTATGGGACATAGCCACAGAGATGAATCAATTTTTTGGCTCAGTAAAGTTACCAGGTTTCAAGGAAGAGTGCACAGTTATTATAGTAAATGGTTGTCCATTTGAATCTTGTTCATACCCTGGAAAATGAAGCTTGTCTATTAAACAGATCCAAACAATTGTTCATTGGTCAGTTAGTAGCATTTTATGATTTTCTTAGGTCTGAGTGATTACTGCTGTCTATGGAGCCTAGGATACACTCTGCTTTTGCTTAGCAAACCTTGTTTAAAAACACACTGACTGCATGCTCTACCTGTGCTTTAGTATGAATTCGTCTTGAGAACACAACAACTGATACTTCTGCTATGGTTGCGATTGGAGGCAACTGGGCTTGAGGCATATTTTCTAAACAGTTCTGGCCTTTTTGCTCTAATTCCTGCTTGATGTGAGAAGTCTCTACTCCTTGACTCTTTCAGCCCACGCTTCTGTAGCCCTGGGCTCTGCCTTTCCTGTTAAGACATATTGAAATTCTTCTGAACCCATGAGCCTAAGTCTTTTCTATAATAAACTATCTCTGTCAAGTACTTGGTCACAGAGGAAGAAGTAATACATCAGAAATTTCATGAAAAAATTTTCTAAAAAATTAGGTTTTTTTTGTTCAGGAGGGATGCATATGAATAAAAAACATGTTCAAAATATTGAGAATATGTATTAAAATGTATTAAATGTCTCAAAGAAAAATGTTACTCAGTAAATGTATATATGGATTACAAGGCAAAAATATTGGTTACATTGTCCAGGAAGACTAGAAAAGCTTCTGCTCTAATTATAGTTTTCTACCTATGCTTTGTTAGTACTGAGTGCTTCGACTACATTTTAATCTGTCAGTTCATATCACCTCTGTTGCTTCCCCCTTTGTCTGCCAATAATATTGCTATTGCTCTCAATCTCCTAAATGGAAAACTCAAGACTTTTGATATCTCTCCTTTATCTATGCTTAATCAACCAACATGCTCTTATTTCCACAGCCATTCCTAAAGTCTATTTTCTGTTAACATTCTTACTAGACTCACTGCCATCAGCAATGTTTTCTTTCTTACAAGATAGAATTGTTAACATTGTCAACTTGACAGGATCCAGAATCACCTAGAAAAGAGACCTCTGAACATGTGTGTGATAGAGTTTATAAATTAAGTTGACTGAGGAAGAAAGACCCACCATAAATGTGGCCAGTATCATTCCAAAGGCTGGAGTCTAAAACTGAATAAGTCCTGCTGTGTGAGAGTGGATTGAATGTGACCAACTTTCCCTTCACAATAGAAAGATTATTTCCTTCAAAGTAACTAATATTCAACCATCTTGGAAAATAATCTTCCATGCTTAGTAATACCAAAATTATTTAGTCATTTTATGTTGTTTAAAAGAACTTTTGAATCTTGGTATGGAAGATAATAACTTTGACTTTAGAAAACAACTTGAAATTGTCTTTACCATTCCATAGTTCCCTACTTTTTTGGCATTGATCTTTTATTTCAATGAATTTCTTTCATCATAATACATGAAGTTTGCTATAATTCTCAACTCTCAACCTTTGCTCATATCAGTTGTTCTAGAAGGATCTTTCTACTTTTGAGATTTAGTTTAAATTGTGTAACTTCTAAGGAATCATAACTCTAGGAAATGTTAATTATTCCTTCATTAGTAATTTAAATCTGCCATGTGCTTAGTCCTTACCAAGTATTTATTTGATATTTTTAAACTATCTTAACTAAGTATTGGGCACCTAGCCTGTCAACTCTTCATAAACTATTTGAGTTAGTTATTATTCAAAATTAGAGGTTCTGTGTCTCAAATGTCTTACAAAAATGTGTTAACCAAAACAAACAAACAAACAAAAAAACAAACAAACCGAGAAAATAGTTTGTTTTCCTTCATAAAACCATAGAGGAGTTTAGACATGAAAGGAATTGTAATTTAAGGTATCATTTTACTTCTGCATTTATTGAAGATCTGAAAATCACAGGCCACTGGTGGTGAGTATTGAGAGGCATGGATTAGCCATAATTCCTGAGATGCAGAAGAAAAGTGAAGGATGAAGACTCCTAAACAGAAATTGAGTTGTGTTGGTTGGAGATGGGTGACAGAGCAAGGTCACATGAAGATTTCTGGCACGCAGGTAGGAGGTGTTTTCCTTTGAAAGGTAGTCAGCCTGGTTTCCATTTGGTTTCAACATGAAGAAGAATGATGCTCTGTGAGGGTGTTATAGTCCTCTTTATCAAGCCTTGAGCTATGCCTGCAGTGGATGGCAGCAAGCCTAGTTTTCCATTGTTTATAACAACAAATGATTTAAAATGAATAAAAATCCCCTAAATTCTGTTGTACAATGATAATAATAAGAGGAATAATCAATAAGCAAAATTATCATTAAGTTCGTTGTTCTTGCCTGTCTGTATCTATGGCCATATTTCAGCATTTTATTGCTTAATTTAGAAATAGGTAATGTCGGCTGCCAAAAACAAGTGAGGATGTCAAGTGTAAGAGGACCAAACACAGAATATAGGCTGTGGCTATGTACCTTGGAGATGACCCCCATTGCTGTGTTTCTTTTCATTGCCTGGCAATTAAATATCCCAGACAAGTTACAGAAGTGAATGACTTACTTATACTTTAAAAAAAATTAATTCATTTTATATATTTGTTAGCTGAAGGAAACTTCAAAAATCATCCCCATATAAAATTCTAATAACAAATATATCTATAGAGGAAATTATTTAATACCAATAGTTGTCAATTTAAGCAACCATTATATCTCTAGGATTATAATCATTCTGATTTTTATAAAAACCTTTCATAATGCTCCAACTGAATTTATAACATTTATATCACACTCATGGGAAAATTAACTTTTAAGTCATAGCTGCTTTCCCACTTGAATTTATGTTATTTTAGACATTATTCACTTTTTTGTATACTTGTCCTTCATAATGTCCTACCTACAATTTGATTGTTTAATCCTAAATTCCTCTTGCTGGTAATCATATATCTAGGCTTTAAATGTCGTCTGTTTGACGTAATACATAAATTTATATTTCTAGCTCTAACTTTATAGCAAACTTCAGAATTATAGCTCCAACAACATTCTAGACTCTCACAGTAGAACCTATGGCTTTTTTCATCTAGCTCCATTCTCTTTCATATGAACTCTCTTAGTGGGCTGGCCAGATGAGGGATGCTGTGAATTCCCCTTTGTTTACTGTTTGTAAGTGCTACAAGCATTAAAATAAAATAGATTCATCCTAACCACATTTTCTTACCTCACCTCTCCTCTCATCCAGAACCACTCCTTTTCCCTTTGGTCTTCAAAAAAGAGCGTAGGACTCCAGGAGACAACAACCAAACAGAACAAACAAGACACAATAAAACAAGACAAAGATTGGTGCTGAAACAAGGCAATCCAATAGGAGGAAAAGAGTCCCAGGAACAGGCGAAAAAGAGTCAGAGACACACCCATTCTTACTTTTAGGAGTCTTGTAAGAACACCAAGCTAACAGGCTGGCAGTATCTTGATTCCATTCATGTAAACCACCTCTATCTCTGAGTTCCAAGTCATACTATCAACCGTCTCCCATCTGTTGCTTCTAAATCATCTTTTGACTGTTTTTGTTTCTTCATTGCCCATCTACAATTAATTCTTAACTCAACTGCTAAAGAGAACACTGCAAAATGCTTATCAAACCATAGCGTTTGACTACTAGGAGTTTTCAAATAGATTCTGTTTAAGGTTAATATACTAATACCTTACTGCAGTCTGAAAACCTGCAGTCCCAAAACTCTCATCTCTCTGCTTCCTAATGGCTATTTTTTGTCACCCTGTCATCTGTTATGCTCCTGGAATATAGTAAACTTTACGGTGCCTTAATAGTTTCAATCTTTATTATTATCTTTGCCTGATTCCTCGGCTCATTGTCTCTACCATTTATTATTATTATTATTATTATTATTATTATTATTATTATTATTATTATTTTGCTTTTTTGAGACAGGGACTCCTCATGTAGCACTAGCTATAGTCTGAAACTTGCTATGTAGATGAGGCTGGCTTCAAACTCACACTTGCGCTTCCTGGTGTTGCTCGACTACGTTCAGACAGGGATTGTTGTTTGTTGGTAAGAAACTGACTGCTCCATAAGCCTGTTTTGGCTTGCGTCAGTTCGGGGCCTGGAGCTGGTCCCTGTTCCTGTTTCCCTGATTATGGGAAAGGATGTTTCTTTGTGCGTCTCTTTTGGACCTACATTCACTAGCCAATGCCTTCCACGTTTGCAAAGTGGGCAGAGCCCAGGCTGTTTTCTGGGCTGTCTCTGGGTTAACTCATTTTCTGCCTTGCAATCTCTGGCAAAGTGTCTAGGCTTGCCACATTTAAAACAGGCCTTCTGGTTTCTACTTGCCAAAAAATCTCTTCCTGATTGTCCTTGCATGGCAGCCACCATAGCTGAGCCCTGTTGGTAGGAGGGACCTATGTCAGAACAGAGTCTGATATAACCCGTAAGGTTTGTCTTTTTCCTGTAGGGTCTAATGGCCACTTGGCAGGCAGTATTGGCATTTTCATATGTAAGTTGTTTCACATAATCTATACCTGCCTCTGCATTACCAAAATCTTCCCTGATGTTGTCATTAATCGATGAACAAAATCAGAAAATTGTTCATCAGGTCCTTGTCTGACTGCTGTTAAGGACGCACCAGGATCCCCTTTTGCTGGGAGTTTATGCCAAGCCTTGATGGCTGCATTTTGAATTGGAGCAAATAAGCCTGGGTCATATTGCATCTGGTTATCACTAGAAGCAAATTGCCCTTCTCCTACTAAAGCATCAAAGGACCAACCATTGCCTGCCTGAATGTTTCTCCTAACTGTTTCTTTACAATTCTCATGATACTCTGATTTCCAAATAAGATAGTTACCACCACTAAGAAACTGTTCTCACTAACGTATTCTAATCACTAGGAGTTAGCCACTCTTCTGCAGTAGACTCTAAAATTGCAAGAGTAAAGGAAGCAGTGGCACCATATTGTGATACTGCATTTTAAAATTCCTTAATAATTTGAAAATTAAATCCTGTGTGATGTCTCCAAGCGACCCCTTGATTGTCTCTGATCTCTGATACAGAGAAAGCCTCCGCGTCTCCCTTCTCTGGATGATCTGTGGCTAATCTTAAGCTAGGGGACAGGGACTGCCTTTGGACTCCTGGTTGAGGAATGCAAGGAGCCAGGGAATTTTTGCAGTGTTTACCTCTCGAGACATCTTCCTTGTCTTTAATTTTGTAGCTGATTAATTAAGTCCTGATACTCTTTTTCTAACTCTATTTGTTGTTTAAGAACAGATATTTTTTCCTGTAACTCCCTTATGGAATCTATAACCACCATCTCCATTGGGGGAGCACTTGGAGGTGGAGGCGCACTGGGAGAGGGGCTTTGGGAAAAGGGTCATTCAGGGACATAATGTTCGGCTGCCTCTTCCTCTAGGTCAGCACAATCTGGCTCTGACAAATTGTCATCAACCTTTGGTTGTATTTTAGATTCTAATTTCAGATAAATATATTTCTTTTTATTTTGAACATGAAAGATAGCATTCAAACAAGTAAACAAAAGCAGACAATTAACACATGTGAGCAATAAACAGCAAAATAAAAACAGAGAGTTGAGTTCAGGCTGACTTATTTCTTGCCCTATTTTCATTAACATGACTTACTTTTCTCAACATGCAGATTCTGCAGTGATCACCTTCGTTTTACTTCTGAATTTTCAGCAGATCCTTCTTCCAGTAATGTCCTTCACTGGGTCTCTCGTTCTTGCTGCCTTATGTTGGGTGCCAAAAATGTTGCGGCCTGAGCTGCCCCACACTTGGGGGCCAAAAATTTGGACTGCTCTATCAATGTTGGAACCCGCACTGCCAAAAGCCTTGGGGGCTAAGTGTTAGAGCCTGCACTGCCCCAAACTGCTCTGGTCCAAGAGTCGGGGTTCAGCAAGAGAGAGAGTGAGGACAGACTTGAGAAATGGAGACCAGACACAGTGTGATTCAATCCCGTTTATTCTTCAGTCTCTCTTCTTCTCTCCAAGTCCCAAGTCTTGAGTTCCTAGTCCCTAGTGTCTAGTCCCTAGTGCCTCCAAGTTTCAAGCTTCTTTCCAAGCTCCCTTCCAAGTGCCTAATACTTATTTCTTCTGAGTTCTCTAGTCCAAGTGTCTTCTTCCTCAATGCCTAATTCCTACTGATTTCTTCTGTCTACCTCTCACCTTTTATATGTCTCACTTCTAAGCCACGCCTCTAAGTCACGCCTTTAAGTCATGCCCTTAGGTCTAGTCTCTAAATCTGATCTCTAAATCATGCCCTTAAATCACACACCTTTAAGTCTCACACACCCAAGGGAAAATCCTGGGTATGTAAAACAAGATGTTATCAGAGTGTGCTTAGATGTTGTCTATTGTAATCAAGTCTCTTATCAGGGTATATGGCTCAAGATGGCTGCAGGGATGATAGCCGCCTTCTGTCAGCTCCCCACACAAGAGTTGTGATGGCATTAGAAACTGAATTGAGCATGCTATATGTCCTTCTTCTACCTAACTAGGAAGTTGTTTGCCACATTCGTTTAATGTAGGGGGGTTTCTTGCCTGTGTATACTCTCTTATCCCAATACTGAAAAATTAAGCTCAATAAAAGCTTTGAGTTAATGGTACCTTTGCCTCCTAGAGTCTAAGAGGCAAAGTGTAGACTTTATCACAAGAAGGACACACTGGGATGCCTGCACAGGGTAGAGAAGTACAGGTTTCTGGTCCTGGCAGTAGCAGTGCTCCTCAAAAGAGGAATCCACTGAAGAGTCCTGAACTCTCCCATCAGAGAAGTAGTTATCTGTAATGGTAGAATGTAGCAGAAGAGTTCCAAATGGCGGACAGCAGAAACTGAAAGATCATGGGACTATTGACAAAGAGAGGCTGCAAGAGCCTCAGGTGAGGCAAGACTGAGGACTACATGCCCAGGTTCCGAGAAGAGCGTCAAAGAGCTGAGTGTTCTAACAGCACAGCTCAGGAGGTTTTACTGTAAGTGTTAGGTTTAGATACCTCAAAGTCATAAAACCAAGCATCTGTCTTGAGCACTTTGAACAAGACTACCTACATCTTGGAGGGCTTGGAGCCACCACCTCTGGTTGTGAAGGAGTGAATAATAAATCAATGTTGGTTAGCTCAGCTTTTGAGCCTTGAGACCTGAGGGCTAATAATGTCAAGAAAACTGTTGCATGCCTATCCACAATTTCCACTCAGATGGGGAAAATTATCTCTTGCTAGATTTTTCTGTGATGGTATCAATATTCTCATCAAGCAATCAACATATACCTTTACTTTATGTGTTCCATCTTCATGATATGTTATTTAATATATGTTGGTGATTCAGCTTTACTAAACTCATGTTCAGATGCAGTAGGACTCATGCCTGAAGAAAGCACTGCTGACCCATTTTCCTTTTGTCACAAAGACTTGACAGAACAAAATCACCAACAAAAAGCACAAAACTGTGGAAAGATACTGTGTAGATCTATGTGAGGACACTGGTTTATAGTGTGAGAGTTGAAAGAAGATGGCAAACCATCACACTATTTAACCTCAGCTTAGGAGGAATATATCAGATGACCTCTTTTGAGGTATGTTTGGATTACTTTGAGAGCTCTGTGTTGATTTGGAGCTTATAAGTATAATAATTTAATGTCTTTGTTGAGACACTAATTATATGTATTGCTAGAGTAAGATGTAATGACTTGTTATGAATTTATTAGTCATAAAGTCAGAATAAAGAACAGACATGGTAATACAGAATTGCATTTAAGCACTCAAGAGGTAGAGGTAGGAAGGCCAGATGTTTAAGTTTACCTCTGGTTGGTGCCTTAGTTACTGCTCTATTGCTGTGAAGAGACACCAAGACCAATCAACTCTTATTTTTTTTTTTAAAGAACATTTAATTAGAGTCATGGATGACCATTTTAGAGGGTTAGTCCATAAGCAGTATGGAGAATGGTAAAAGAGCAGCAAGGTTCTGGAGGGGTGGAAATGGGGGTGGGTACATCCTCTTGGAGACAGGGGAAGAGGAATAGGATGAGGAAATGTCAGAGACTGGGAGAGGGATAACTACTAGACTATAAAAAGAGATTAAAGAAGAAGAATTAAAAGAAGAAAATAATAGAGTTTATCACAAAAAAGAGCAACAAGGTGCTAGAGCTACTTCTGAGAGCTTTAAATAGTGATCCATGGGCAGCAGGCAGAGAGAAACAGAGAGAGAGAGAGAGAGAGAGAGAGAGAGAGAGAGAGAGAGAGAGAGAGACCTGAGCTGGGTTTGTGCAATCTCAAATTTATTCCCAATGATATACCTCCTCCAACAAGGCCACATTTCCTTAAATGAAGTTGCCTTTCTCAATTCTTCCTAAACAATCCCACTAAGACACAGCATTCAAATATACAATCCCATGAAAACTCTTACCACAATTATATAGCAAATCAGTTGCCAGCCTCAAAACAAAATAAAAAATAAAAAGAAAAGGAAGAACAAAAGGAAAGCAAGAAAAGAAAGAAAATTAGAATAGTGTACTTATTACTTTTTTTATTGGATATTTTATTTACATTTCAGATGTTATCCCCTTACCTCATTTCCCCCTCCACCCCACGCCCAGGAACCCCCTATCCTATCCCTTTTCCTCTTGCTTCTATGATGATACGGCCCCACCTAACCCCTCACTCCCACTTTCCCACCCTCGAATTCCCACACACTGGCTTCCAGCCTTCATGGGACCCAGGATCTCCTCTCCCACCTATGCCCAACAAGGCCATCTTCTTCTACATATACAGCTGGAGCCATGGGTCCCTCCCTAAGTGCTCCCAGACTGATGGTTTAGACCTTGGGAGCTCTGGTTGGTTGGTATTGTTGCTCTCCCCATGAGGCTGCAAACCCTTTCAGCTCCTTCAGTTTTCTCTCTAATTCCTCCATTGGGAACCCCTTGATCAGTTCAATGGTTAGCTGTGAGCATCAGAGTAGTCATTCTAATATCAAATAAAATAGAGTTTCAACCAGAAGTAATCAAAAAAGATAAGGAAGGACACTTCAAACTTATCAAAGGAAAAATGTACTTATCACTTTCAACATGATCTTTTCTACTTGTTGATTTTCTATAGTTCTCTTTTTCTGTATATATTTCCACATGAATAAAAATAGAGTACTTTTGTACACATATCATGTGTTTATTTCTATTCTACTCTTTAAATGGATTTAGGTAGTTTATAAAAAGATTGTTGACATTAGTTTAAAGCTATTAATTATAAATGAAACACAAAAGATCAAATAGTTAAAGCAGAATTAAAACCTCATCTATTTTCTATCGATATCTATCTATATTTTTAGAATATGTGCTATCTCTATTCATCTGTATAGCAGATATAGTCAAGGATCATTTGATTTATCTCTTATTAATACCCCATAGCTCTCTTTTAGAGCCAAAAGACATAAGAAAGTTTTATATCTAAGAATGCAAACATTTTTTCTTGCAGGGATTTTTGTTTTGTTTTTATTCCATTAACTTATGTTTCTACACTATGTTACTTTATGTTACTTTAAAGAGTTGAGTAGATGTGCCTTGTGTGTACTTATAAATAACATTTAGCTGATTTAAGGTGGAACAATTTAGTACCAACTGCACTAAGACTCCAATGTGTATCTTCTAGCACACAAATAGAAATACAGCAGATGCAAACTTTCTATTCATAAAGAAAGGATGTTTTACTCCAATCTTCTTTTGAGTGAAATTTGTTATCGGTGTCCTTAAAGAAATTTTATTAATTCATAAAAATAGAAGGAAAAAAATTGGGGAAACCTTGAACTTTCTCTAGGGGCTACATAATTTGTGGAGACACCTTTAATTTGCCTCCTCTCTCTTTTAACCTTCACACAAGCAAAACTGACTATATTATTTACTTATCAGTAACGCCTCAGTATTGATGAAATGGCAAGGTTTTCAAGGTAGAGGTTACTGGTCTTCACTAAATATTCAGAAATAACACTAAATCTCAGATCTCTGAAGTTTTCTTTCTTATTTTTAGAAGCTAGACTCCCAGGCTTGGCTAAATTAAAGCTTTAAAACAGGTTTCTGCTATTTTGCAAGGAAGACATTCTTCTATCTGTCCATGCCAGGCAGCCACAGAAGTACTTTCATCAATGCTAAGCCTGCATTAAAGAGACTAATGGCACTGGAACTTATCATCATAGGAAGGGTCAGACCTCTTCATTCAGAGTCTGTGTCAACTTGAGTGGGTGATTTTAAAATATCACTCCGCTGAAAGCAGATGATGCATGGATGTTCTGAAAAGCATTTAGGAGCCCTTTTCATCCATTCTTTTATAGGCTGTTAAATTCCCCATCATTGGTATGCTGCTGAACTGACCATACTGAGGTGCTTGTGTCCTAGGGTAAAATTGAAATTGAAGTGGACGTGACATGAGAAACTTGGTAGTGATATGCCAGGGAGCTGGCAGAAGAAAGGAATTGTTTTCTGTTATCAGAATGTCAAAGACATATCGCCTGGTTGATTGAATGGTTGTCCTGAATAAAATAGAATTCTGTGGGTGTTTAAGAGTCCTTCACTTCTTCATTTCTCTTCTGGGAGAATTTTCAGGGGCCAGATATGAAATCTAATGACAGGTACCCTCAGCAAGCTTGAAATGAAGTACGATTTGCAGCAGTGGTGGGTGTGGATGCACTACTGTGTCAGTAGCATGGTGAAGCATAAACAAACATGTAATTTAGTCCTTACCTTGAATCCTAAATATGTATGTAGGGCAAGTTATTTAAGCCTCCATTGTTTTATGTTATAGTGCCTTTGAACTCCTAATATCTACTTTAACATTCTATTACTGAAAAACAATTTTGCCCATTCTCAAACTCCTTACAGCATATTTTTTTATGGCATTGTGTGTGTGTGTGTGTGTGTGTGTGTGTTTGTGTGTGTGTATTCTTGCACATGCATATGAGGATTTTCTACACACCAAGAAATTATCCAGTGGGTACCAGTTGGGTGTCCTATATTTCTATTCAGTGCTGGCACTGTCTATGAAGAGATATCATAAGATCCCACAGGGAGAGGATTTGATCACATAAAACTACTACTTTATATGCCAATTGCAAACCCAAGGTTTCTAACTAAATGTTTATAAACAGGAAGTTTCTACACCAGACCAACTTGCTGATCTGGTTCATTTGCTAGAATAACTTGCTGAACTTAGAGAAGCTCTTATATGTATATATTTTAATAAAAATATTACAGAGGAAGAAATGAATAGCCTGTTGGAAGAGATGTGCAGGGGAAGGCATACAGAAGTTCACAGAGTTTCTATGCACCCTGTAACCATGTGTCCTTCTTCTTGTCCTTGCCTGCAGCTATTAGGAAACTATCCAAATTTTATCCCTTGAGGTTTGTATAGAGGCATCATTAAATGGACATGACTGATTAAATTATTTCCCTTGGTGATTGAGTCACTCTTCAGTCTTTCTTCCCCTTCTAAGATTTTAAGAGACTTGACTGAAAGTTCCAGCTCTGATAGCATGATTGACTCTCTTGGCTACCAGCTCCCTCCCTAAGGCTATCTGGGAGCCCATCAAGAGTCGCCTTGTTACAAGATCTCTTATCACCTAGGAAATTCTCAGGGATTTACAAGCTCTCTGCCAGCAGCCTCTATCACTCCAGAAATTACAGAAGTCTTAAGAGCTCTGTGTCAGAAGCCAGAAACAAAGACCAAATATTAGCACAAAAGATTCTCCTAATGCTTTTATTTACAAGTGACTTAAGAATCTCTATGTCTACAGGTAGGGACATAGATCAAATATATATGTATATTTGTTTCTTCTTATGTGTTTCTTCTTATATCTCAAGATGTTACCGAGTTACACAATGAAGTAATGACTATTTGGAATTTCAAATCAGTCCTTTAATCTAGAGGAAATGTATGATTTCAAATAAACAGTCTGGATAATTACCAATACGCACAACCTTCCTCTCAAACATATTGATCTTTGTTTGTTTGTTTGTTTGTTTAATGACTTTGTTTACTGTAATCTAAAACTCTGATTATCTAATATGCAACACATTAGAGTCTTCTAGGTGGTTTTGGAAACCACTGATGCCTGAACTATTCCCAATGGAAATCTAATCAAACCTGACATATTCTGAAAACATTAACATTTGAAAATTTAAGCATAGGATTCCAGTATGCCATGTAGGTTGATTAGAAGAGACCTCAAAGTCAGTGATAAGGGGTTCCTGCTTATCAACTAATAAATGCTTTCTCCTAGGTCACTCCCAATTTCAGCACTGTATGATTCATTGAATTTTCTTTCTCTCTTTAAGTCATAATCTTTGACACACCAGTACTCAGATACTTGCTAATCCAAGATCAGGGAGGAGGTAAGGAACTCGCCCAGTCTTTGTTGGAGAAAGATTCTAGGACCTTAAGGAGCCCCAAGAGTTACTCTCTGCTTAGTACTCAGGACAGGAGGTAAGACACAATACAGGCAAAATTAAGGGACACGGATCCTTTAGATATCATGAAGTTGTAAAAATGGGAACCATTGAAGCACAATTGGAGATTTGGAGGATAAAGGAAATTATCTGAATGCAAACAAATGAAAATTCGGGTTTTAGAGATTACTAGAAAAAAAAATCAAAGCTGATAGTTGGTTGAGGAAATTGGATGGAAAAAGAGGTTACATAATGCTATGAGATACATATGCATACTTACATAATGTTCTAAAAGCAGTAGTCAAAAACAATAAACTGTTGATTATCCAGAGCCATGTTAAAAAGCTTATAGAATTTCTGCACTTAAATCTCTTTAAAAGGTATTGCATTTGTAAAGAAAAATTTGCGATGACTCAGCAAATCATTGGCATATTTACAGGCAACTCAATTTTACAGTCATAGAAACCAATTTACTCCACAGAGTGCTTCCTACAAGATAGGAGGGCTATTACTCCTTGATTGATAGAAGGAGGGCTTGCTAGTGCTGTTTTCTCCAAAAATTTCTGACTAGTTCATATTAGAAACCAGGGGAAGGTAAGGCTGAGCATCACTAGGTTCCTGAAAGTTACAAGAAAAGAATGACAGAAACCTCACAAGGAAAATGCTACTGCCATATAAATAAGTGTTCCCATGGCCAAATAATTTTCCTCACCATCTCTATATAATATTTTCTGTATAATTATCAGGAAAAATATTTTAAAAAGGTGTATAAATTGAAGTTACTGTGAAATTAGAGGTATTTTTTCACTTTCATGTCTGTTCATTGTGGAGTTAGATGAGTCTATCTAGGTACTCACATCTATGATGTCATAATGATCTCATAATTTTATAATCATCAATGACTGAGACTTTTATCTTTTCAATTTTAGTTTGACACAAAGGCATTGAAAATATTTTAAAAGAGCATAGATATTGCTAAGATTAAAATAATAATATTCCACACTACTGCCTTAATTGTATGTCTGTGTGTGTGTGTGTGAGAGAGAGAGAGAGAGAGAGAGAGAGAGACAGACAGAGACAGAGACAGAGAGAGAGAGAGAGAGAGAGAGGCTCTCCATCACACATACATTTTGTGTTTTTCTGCAATTCTGTGTTTCATACAGTTTGGGCAAGTGCTCCTCCACTAAGCTGTACTCTAAGACCTAATTTTTTTTTTTTTTAGACTTTAAGACAGAAAGATTGATAGACACATGTGTAGTGCATGTATACACACATGCAGACAAACATACACAGAGAAAGAGAGAGACAGAGACAGAGAAAGATACACACAGAGAGAGATAGAGAAAAAGAGAGATATGAAACTCATATTCTTTTGCTTCAAATAAGTAAAGTATTCCTTATTTTATGTAGGAAGCTGACTATGTAAGGTCTATATAGACAGGGAATGACAGAGAATTAAATAATGGGGTGTGTGTGTGTGTGTGTTTGTATTGAAGATTGTAGGCATAATGTTTTTGTTTATATTGTATAGGTTATTATTGTGTTATTCAAATGTTTTTTTCTGCCCTCCTTTCTTGTTTCAATATGGACAGACATTGTGGTACTAGGTCAAGAATCACCTGTCTAAACTTTGTGTAAACAATTCTTACCACTTATTCTTTGTTTGTCAATTAAAGCTAATAACTCAGTGGCTGGGCAGAAGAGAGAATAGGGTGGGACTTCCTCCAGGCAGGGGAAGGAGAGAGAGAGCTAAATGAAGAGATTGAGATTAAGCCAGGAGAAAGGACAAAAGAGTTTCATGAGAACTTACATGAAGCATGGAAAGCCCATGATGCAAGTATTGTGGAGATTTTGGCTAAGATTAGCTTAGGGAATTATTATAGATCAATCAGCTGCCTCAGTCAACTGTACTGAGGTGAAGCTTGAAAATAAAGCTTGAAAATGACCCTGTGTTGTTATAAAAAAAAAAACAAGCTAGGATAAAAAAATAGCCACAGTACTAATTTACTCCATATATTTATTTTAAAATTAGCATTTACAGATGATAAAAGTTAGGTGGATTAAAACCCTTATGAGGTATGTAGAAAAAACGTTTTCCAGTCCTTACTAGACATTCTCCTCCCATTCCTCACTTTCAGAAGCTTGAACAATTTTCCACAATCTTTAAAGGAAAGTTATTCCATTGATGATAACATTAAAAGGAAATTTCTTTGGTCACTTGAACATTATTGTAATAACTAAAAAGAGAAAGCTAGAAAATGAGGGAGACAGGTAAAGTAACAATATAGGTGGCTTTAAAAAGCCACAAAGAATTATGCTATTAATATTTACCTACTTGGGGGGAGAGAAAAAGGGAAAAAACAAACATACAACTCATATAGTTCAGTGTATGAATGCACATACATAGTTTTACCAAACTTTTCTCATTTGGGTTGACAGCACTCCTTTTTAAGATCGAAAGACCACCTAACAAATCCTCCAATACCAGTGATGGGACACCCGCTTTTGGATTGGCTAGGATAGTTCAAAATACTTCCAAAACATATATTTTATTTTATTGCCCTCGGTTACCCTCAAGAGTTGCAAGGTCAGTTCTTATTGCTGAAGATAACCATGCACTTCAGAAACTGAGTTCAGAAGTCCCATTGCTGGAACTGACCTGAATGGCCCCTCTCTAAGCACTATCACGGAACCTGAAGGTATTCAACAATTTTCTGAAGGATTGAGACCAACAACTGCCTCTCTCAACTATGATACCTATGAATCATATTAACTACCAACATTCATGGTACCCTTACAAGTGCAGTAGAGGCAATAATACCTTGGAGGTAAACAACTGCTCTCTGATTGTATTTAATACCTACTCAACAAGAGGGAAGCTTTGACTGGTACTAGAGACTCAGTGCCAGTGAAGTTATTATTAGAAAAGAATTAGGTTATTAGAGGAGAATTAGGTTATTATTAGGTTATTAGAGGAGATTTACAACCACTAACTTACTAAAGCAGCATGATATTTAACAACAGTCTATAAAATCTCTTTATACACTCACAGATAAGTGTAGTTTTCTCCCCTCATAAAATAAATGTCTCTTTGCAACAGATGGAGACCACTATCAATAACTATTGGTAATCAATACACAGCTTTGTGCAGGCTAGTCCATATGGATCTATCTGTCATAACACCTACACCTAAGGCTCAGGGAATATTGCAGAAGAGGTGGTAGAAAAATTGTAAGAGCCAGAGGATTAGGGACTTTGCTATGAGACTGTGTTTTCTAATAATATCAGAAGCTGAACTCATGAAGTCTCATCAAGATGATTGACCAAATGTGAACTGAACAAGGATGACACCAAAATCATGTCAAACTAGATGAGGAAAAACCCATTAGGTTCCAATCTTAAGTGAAGAGCTACAGGGAACCGAGTAAAGCTGGGAAAGGGGTAAGTAGCCTTGCCCAGGGAAGAGCACACTGGTTTGTTGTCTAATCCCAAAAAGGCAGTTCTGAAAAAAAAATACATCCAAGTTACATCATATGGACTCACCATGTTATATTTTGGAATATATATGTATATAGAAATATGTACATCCATGTGATAACAGTTGATGAAAAAAAAAAAAGACCATGAATTTGAAGGGGAATGGAGTGGATGATCAAGGAAGATTTGGAGGGAGGAATGTTTTTAATTGAAATACAGTCTCAAAATAGATTAAAAAAAAAAGGCTGTCAAAACAGCCATCTGTTTTGAAAATATTTTAAAAACGTGCAGTACATCCATTTTAGTAGAGACTATTATGTATTACAGAAAATAAAGTATGTATCTGTTAAAAAGAATGAAGTAAATCCTTTGTATGATAATAGCAAATTTTGTATAAGACATTTTTAAATAAAAATATGATGATGCAGAACAGTAAGTATAATATTTTTATAATACAGATTAAATTTTACAAGGTTTACACAAATGCTTGTATTTTGGCAGTGAGACTGTGGAATTGAAAGAGGTACTGTCAATCCATTTTATATCTTTCAAATCATACATGCAAGTATTTTTGCAAAACACTTAAGTAAAAAATAAGATGTGAATTTCTTTAAATATTAAAATAAAAAGTCAATCTACAGGGCTAAGTTTTAGCAACTGAAAGGCTAAGAGGTCTTAATTTCTAAATACAATTTTTAGTTTTACTGAAAAGTAATATGTATCAAATTACAAAATTGCATTTATTTTTGGCCCACCAAGAATGAAATGAAGTGATTTCAGCCTCTAAATTTCAGTTATTTCTATTATTGTCCGCTAGCCCAAAAGCATTGTTCTTTTAATTATTTGCTTTCTGGCCAAGATGTTACAAATTTATCCAGCCCAGTTTACTGTAATAATATACATGGAAAATAAAGTTGCTTTCAATCCTCTTTTATTGAATTTGCATTTATTTTGTATATTTTGGCAGGTCTTTGATGGTAGTGCTCATATGCTCTAACTGTCTTCTGTGTTAATTGGTGGGCATCCTAATAAATTATTTTCCACCCTCCAATCTTGAAGTCAGGCTAAATTATATAATTACTCAAGATGAGTTTACCTTTGAGATGTTCTAATCAGTCAATAAACTAAAAAAATTCCTCTGATTTTCATACAGCACAAAATGAAAAGTTTATTAGATAACTGATGTATTCACAAGGTGGGAGGCAGACTGCGTTTTCAAACATTTGACCTCTTTTCCAGATAGGAAACAGGAGCAACATCTGTTTGTCATGGCATGATGCCTTTGGCAAGTGATCTTTCCAGGTTAATTATTGGATGATGTGCAGCTCTTCAGTAATTTGACAGTTCTTCATTGTGAGAGCTTCAAGTCGGCAGATGTTCGCCTATGGAATCAGAAGAGTATGATGATAACTTCATTACATACTGATCTCACACCTCCTGTTTTTCTGGACTTGTTAGATGGGCTCAATAAGTTCAGTTCTTGGGCGAAATATTGATTATCAATATTTGTGTGGCATAATATTAGAAAATGTTACTAGTCTCTTTTCTAATTAGAACATTAAACATTACACCTTAAACAGGTATTCCAAAATATGAGTTTAGAGGTAAGACACATAAGAGATATTTTGAGGATGAAAAATATATTCATTTTCAGTACAATTTTTGAGAATATACAGGATTTCTACAGCAGTAGATCTTAACTATGTTCCTACTTAGAAATATTATTACCCTAATGTGTTTGCCAGCAGCTACTGGCATAACTTTGTATTTCTACTGCTTACTGGACTCAAGCCTACTCAATTTAGTACAGTTGGCTGTGGTGCCTCTCACTTTCTTAAAATGCAGGGCTTTTCAGTTTAAAGAATGTTTATTGTATCAGAGTAATTTGAAACAGGTGTTTAAACCTCGCGCCTATGCTGTGCAACAGAAGGTTTATATATTTTTCATTACATAGAGAGAGAGACTATAGCACTGGAAATGACCATCTGTCATTGAATACATGATGTGTAATGAATGTAAGAGAAATAGTATTTTCAATGCAAAATCCTTTGACAGTAGCAGGATATACTCCAGATACCTTCCACATATTTTCTTGTCATTGAGTTGAGTAAAAACAAAAGAATTATTCTCTTTCATTGCTTTCAGAGTATCAGCAATAAGAGAACACTAGAATATTGCATGGCATGTCTGCTTGGTTTAGTTTCTAAAACTGCAAGTCCTATAGCTGAGAGAACAGTTAGTCCAGAGATTCCCCAGAAGGGTTAATATGTAAACCTATATATTTTCTTCTTTGTTTTACAGCACTTAGCACTCTGGATCTTAAATACCAGCACCCTTTGGAAGAATTTGGGTTCTCAAGTTATAGCTGCCTACCTATGTGCCTAATGGGACCCCACAAAAGGAATTGTGAATTCACGAATCTGGCAGAATAGCAATGGTGGAGAGATAATTGTCTATCAGAATAGGACAACTCATAGATCTGCTGATGACATTTTTACAGAAATGTAGAACAAGCCCTATCGGCTCTATCAGTCTTTCATAATAAACTACAAATCTGAACCATTAAATGCTTTCTCCTAATACTCAAAAATTTATGCCACATTAAAACCAAAACCCAAAACCAAACAACTGACCAACTAGCCAAACATATAAACAAATACAAAACTGTGGGCCAAACAAATATAAATTCAGTCAGAGTGATCTGTTCAGAACTTACTTCCCAACCCGATGAGAGCTACCTTCAGAGCTAACAAGGCAAATTATGTGCAATAGCACGAGTGTTCTTATCTGATTTTCTCTCATCAGTAACTTACTAATGAGAGTGGTGCTGATGCTGCTATCTTTTTCTTGTTGCTTAACTGGTAATCACTGGTGTCATGTTCACATTTGTTCTTTCACAGAGCTTTTATATTGGAACTCAATTTGGAAGAAAAATGAACAAGATAGTGGTGGAGGAAATCTTAGAACTATACATCATAGTTATAACATCATCAGGAATGTTGAAGACTACTAATGAATATATAACTTTAAGGATGATCACGAATGAAACATTTTCCCACTATATTAGTTTTCTCAATTAAGCTCAAATACTTGACAAAAACACCTTAAGGGAGTCGATGTTTTACAAGGTGAGGAAGGTGCAGCATCACAAGTTTGTGTATTTGTGGATTCAGGAAGCAGACAGTGATAAAAGCTGGTATTCAGGTGGTTTTCTCTCCTCCCTTGTATTCAGCCTAGCTCTCCAGTCCATTAGAATGCTTACATCCAATAGAGGTGCTCTTTATCTCTACTAATTTCTCAAAAAACACATCCAGAGGTATGTTTCTTAGATGATTCCAAATCCAGTGATGTCGATAGTAAAGATAATGATCGCATATTTCAAGACTTTATAAGAGTCCTTCCGCCGCTCGCCCCTCCTGCAGTCTGAGGCCTGCGGGTAAGTGCACCCAGGAGCCCCCCAGACACATTCTGGGGGATCCATAGAACCCATAGCCAGCGCTAGCACGCTCCTTTTGCTGCTCGCCCCCCCTCCGGTCTGAGGCCTGCAGGGTCTGAGTCCCAGACCAGACCTCTACCAGGTCTGCAGTTGTGTGGACCCCGGATTCCACCTGAGACATACTGGAAGGTCCACTCAACCCAGAGCCACAGAGGAACAACTGAACTCAGAGTGTCAGACAACATACCCTGAGATATCCAAGAGGAAACACTGCACCCAGAACAGCAGACATCTATCTGGACTGCTACCTTGGAGGCACCATATCCTGAGGCATCCTAGAGATACCACTGTAATCAGGGCAGCTGGAAAAAAATCACAAAGACATCTGGACTCCTAGAAGACCAAACAAAAGCGAGACAATTGGAAAGACAGGCTTCAATCAGAGACAGAAGTACAGGTAGCACTAGAATTAACCAGATGGCAAAAGGCAGGCGCAAGAACGTAAGCAACAGAAACCAAAGTTACATGGCATCATCAGAACCCAGTTCCCCCATCATAGCAAGCCCTGAACACCCCATCACACCAGAAAAGCAGGATTCAGAATTAAAATCACTTCTCATGATGATGATAGAGGACTTTAAGAAAGACATAAATAACACTCTCAAAGAACAGATAGAAACCCTTAGAGAGGAAACACAAAAATCCCTTAAGGAATTACAAGAAAATGCAACCAAACAGGAGAAGGAATTAAACAAAACCATGCAGGATCTAAAAACGGAAGTAGAAACAATAAAGAAATCACAAAGGGAGAACACCCTGGAGATAGAAAACTTAAAAAAACGATCAGGAGTCATAGATATAAGTATTACCAACAGAATACAAGAGATGGAAGAGAGAATCTCATGTGCAGAAGATACCATGGAAAACATTGACACAACTGTCAAAGAAAATGCAAAATACAAAAAGCTACTAACCCAAAATATACAAGAAATCCAAGACACAATGAGAAGGCCAAACCTAAGGATAATAGGAATAGATGAGGGGGAAGACTCCCAACTTAAAGGACCAGTAAATATTCTCAACAAAATTATAGAGGAAAACTTCCCTAACCTAAAGAAAGAGATGTCCATAAATATACAAGAAGCCTACAGAACTCCAAATAGTTTAGACCAGAAAAGAAATACTTCCCGCCACATAATAGTCAAAACATCAAATGTACAAAACAAAGAAAAAATACTAAAAGCAGTAAGGGAAAAAGGCAAAGTAACATATAAAGGCAGACCTATAAGAATTACACCAGACTTCTCACCAGAGACCATAAAAGCCAGAAGATCCTGGACTGATATTATACAGACCCTAAAAGAACATAAATGTCAGCCCAGACTACTATACCCAGCAAAACTGTCAATCATTATTGATGGAGAAACCAAAATATTCCATGACAAATCCAAATCTACACAGTATCTCAACACAAACCCAGCACTTCAAAGGATAATTGGTGGAAAACTCCATCACAAGGAGGGAAACTACAACCTAGAAAAAGCAGGAAAGTAATCTTCCAAAAACCGTAAAAGAAGATAACTACACAAACATATCTCCACTGCCAATAACAAAAATAACAGGAAACAACACTCATTTTTCCTTAATATCTCTTAATATCAATGGACTCAATTCTCCAGTAAAAAGACATAGACTATCAGACTGGATACGTAAACAGGACCCAACATTTTGCTGCATTCAGGAAACGCACCTCTGTGGAAAGGACAGACACTACCTCAAAGTAAAAGGTTGGAAAACAATCTACCAAGCAAATGGTCCCAAGAAACAAGCTGGAGTAGCGATTCTAATATCAAATAAAATCAGTTTTCAACCAGAAGTAATCAAAAAAGATAAAGAAGGACACTTCATATTCATGAAAGGAAAAATGTACCAAGAGGAACTTGCAATTCTCAACATCTATGCCCCAAATGTAAGGGCACCCACATACATAAAAGACACTTTACTAAAACTTAAAGCATACATTGCACCCTACACAATAATAGTGGGAGATTTCAACACCCCACTCTCAGCTACGGACAGATCATGGAAACAGAAACTAAATCGAGACACAATGAAACTAACAGAAGTTATGAACCAATTGGACTTAACTGACATCTATAGAACATTTCATCCTAAAACAAAAGAATACACCTTCTTCTCAGCACCTCATGGTACCTTCTCGAAAATAGACCATATAATTGGTCACAAAACAGGCCTCAACAGATACAAAAAGATTGAAATAATCCCCAGCACCTTATCAGACCACCATGAATTAAGACTTGTCTTTGACATGGACAAAAACATCAGAAAACCGACATACACTTGGCAACTGAACAATGCTCTACTCAATGATAACTTGGTCAAGGAAGAAATTAAGAAAGAAATTAAAGACTTTTTAGATTTAAATGAAAATGAGGACACATCATATCAAAACATGTGGGACTCATTGAAAGCAGTACTAAGAGGAAAAATCATAGCTCTAAGTGCTCACAAAAAGAAAGTGGAAAGAGCATACATCAACAACTTGACAGCAAACCTGAAAGCATTAGAACAAAAAGAAGCTAGTATACCCAAGAGGAGTAGACGGCAGGAAATAGTCAAACTCAGGGCTGAAATCAACCAAGTCGAAACAAAAAGAACTATACAAAATATCAACAAAACCAGGAGCTGGTTCTTTGAGAAAATCAACAAGATAGACAAACCCTTAGCCAGACTAACCAAAGGGCGCAGAGACAGCATTCAAATTATTAAAATCAGAACTGAAAAGGGAGACATAACAACAGAAACAGAGGAAATTAAAAAAATTATCAGATCCTACTACAAAGGCCTATACTCAACAAAATTGGAAAATCTGGAGGAAATGGACAATTTTCTAGATAGATACCAGGTACCAAAGTTAAACGAGGAGCAGATAAACCACCTAAACAGTCCCATAATGCCTAAAGAAATAGACACAGTCATTAAAAATCTTCCCACCAAAAAATGTCCGGGGCCAGATGGTTTCAGTGCAGAATTCTTTCAGACCTTCAAGGAAGACCTAATACCAATCCTCTTCAAGTTATTCCATCGAATAGAAACAGAAGGAACACTACCCAATTCATTCTATGAAGCTACCATTACACTCATACCTAAACCACAGAAAGACCCAACAAAAAAAGAGAACTACAGACCAATCTCTCTTATGAATATTGATGCAAAAATACTCAATAAAATCTCGCAAACCGAATCCAACAACACATCAAAACAATTATCCATCAAGATCAAGTAGGCTTTATCCCAGGAATGCAGGGATGGTTCAATATTCGGAAATCCATCAATGTAATCCACTACATAAATAAACTCAAAGAGAAAAACCACATGGTCATATCACTAGATGCTGAGAAAGCATTTGACAAAATTCAACATCCCTTCATGTTAAAAGTCTTGAAAAGATCAGGAATACAAGGCCCATATCTAAACATAGTAAAAGCAATATACAGCAAGCCAGTAGCCAACATCAAACTAAATGGAGAGAAACTTGAAGCAATCCCACTAAGATCAGGGACTAGGCAAGGCTGCCCACTCTCACCTTACCTATTCAATATAGTACTGGAAGTCTTAGCTAGAGCAATTAGACAACAAAAGGAAGTCAAAGGGATACAGATAGGAAAGGAAGAAGTCAAAATTTCACTATTTGCAGATGATATGATAGTATACTTAAGTGAACCTAAAACTTCCACCAGAGAACTCCTAAACCTGATAAACAACTTTAGCAATGTGGCTGGATATAAAATCAACTCAAACAAATCAGTAGCCTTCCTCTACTCAAAGGATAAACAGGCAGAGAAAGAAATCAGGGAAATGAAACCCTTCACAATAGCCACAAATAAAATAAATTATGTTGGAGTGAATCTAACAAAGCAAGTGAAAGATCTGTATGACAAGAACTTCAAGTCTCTCAAGAAAGAAATTGAAGGACATCTCAGAAGATGGAAAGATCTCCCATGCTCCTGGATTGGCAGGATTAATTTAGTAAAAATGGCTATCCTGCCAAAAGCAATCTACAGATTCAATGCAATACCCATCAAAATTCCAAATCAATTCTTCATAGAGATAGAAAGAGCAATTTACAAATTCATTTGGAATAACAAAAAAACTAGGATAGCGAGAACTATTCTCAACAATAAAAGAACCTCTGGGGGTATCACCATTCCAGACCTCAAACTGTACTACAGAGCAGTAGTGATAAAAACTGCTTGGTATTGGTACAGAGACAGAAAGGACGATCAATGGAACAGAATTGAAGACCCAGAAATGAACCCGCATACCTATGGTCACTTGATATTTGACAAGGGAGCTAAATTCATCCAGTGGAAAAAGGACAGCATTTTCAACAAGTGGTGCTGGCTCAACTGGAGGTCAACATGTAGAAGAATGCAAATTAACCCATTCTTATCTCCTTGCACAAAGCTCAACTCCAAGTGGATAAAGGACCTTCACATAAAGCCAGGTACACTGAAAATATTAGAAGAGAAGTTGGGGAAGACCCTCGAATACCTAGGCATAGGGGAAAAGTTCCTGAACAGAACACCAATGGCTTATGCTCTAAGATCAAGAATTGACAAATGGGACCTCATCAAATTGCAAAGCTTCTGTAAGGCAAAGGACACTGTCAACAAGACAAAACGGCAACCAACAGATTGGGAAAAGATCATTACCAATCCTACATCTGATAGGGGGCTAATATCTAATATTTACAAAGAACTCAAGAAATTAGACGCCAAACAACAAAATAACCCCATTAAAAAATGGGGTACAGAGCTAAACAAAGAATTCTCAACTGAGGAAACTCGAATGGCCGAGAAGCACCTTAAGAAATGCTCAACATCCTTAGTCATCAGGGAAATGCAAATCAAAACAACACTGAGATACCACCTCACACCAGTCAGAATGGCTAAGATCAAACACTCAGGTGATAGTAGATGCTGGCGAGGATGTGAAGAAAGAGGAACACTCCTCCATTGTTGGTGGGGTTGCAAGCTGGTACAACCACTTTGGAAGTCAGTCTGGCGGTTCCTCAGAAAATTGGACATAGCTCTACCTGAGGACCCAGCTATACCACTTCTGGGTATATACCCAGAAAATGCCTCAACAAATAACAAAGACATATGCTCCACTATGTTCATAGCAGCCCTATTTATAATAGCCAGAAGCTGGAAAGAACCCAGATGCCCTTCAACAGAGGAATGGATACAAAAAATGTAGTACATTTACACAATGGAATACTACTCAGCTATTAAAAATAATGAATTCGAGAAACTCTTAGGTAAATGGATGGATCTAGAAAATATCATCCTGAGTGAGGTAACCCAATCACAAAAGAACACACATGGTATTTACTCACTGATAAGCGGAGATTAGCCCAAAAGTTTGAAACAACAAAGATTCAACTACCAGACGACACGAAGCTCATGAAGAAGAAAGAACAAGTGAGGATGCCTAGGTCTTTCTTAGAAGGAGTAACTAAATAACCAAGGGAGCAAATATGGAGACAAAGTGTGGGTCAGAATCTGAAGGGGGGGTTGTAGGGAGACCATTGTGTCTGGGTATTCATTCCATAGGCAGTCACCAAAAATAGACGCTGATAGGGATGTCAGGATGGGAAAGCTGACAGCAGCCTGATAAGGCTGTCTCCCTAGAGGTCTCTCAGAGTCGGACATACCCAGAGACAGATACCCACAGCTATCCATTAATCTGATCAAAGTTCCCAATGGAGGAGTTAGAGAGTAAATTGAAGGAACCGTGAACCATAAGGGCTGGTGGCCCTGTGAGGAGAGCAAGAATACCAACCAGCCATAGCTCCCTAGGGTCTAAACCACCAGCCCAGGAGCACATAGGGAGAGACACATGACTCCAGCTGTATATGTAGGGGAGGATGGCCCTGTTGGGCATAGGTGGGAGACAAGATCATTGGTACCCTGAAGGCTGAGCACTGAGGGGGGGGGAATCTGAGGGTGGGGAGGGAGGCTGGGGGTAGGTGGGTAAACACCTTCATAGAGGCAGGAGGAGGGGGGATGGGATAAGGGGTTCCTGGGTGGTGGGGGAAATATGGTAAGGGGATAAAATTTGAAATGTAAATATTATATCCAATAAAAGAGGGGAAAAATAGAAAAGCAGTTAGAACCAACATTCTTAATAAAATGTCAGCCCTCTTTAAAAAAAAAAACTATCTTGATACTAAAATTTGTTTTGAGAATTGTATATTGCAGAATGATCAGCCTTGGTGTATCTACTCAACAAGCAAGCTGGGCAGACCTGCTCAAACCTCTGAGGTCCGTGAATTCCATCTGGAGGCAGCGAAGACACAGCATCAGAGGATTGTCAACTTGCTCTCCCCCCCACTCCTCTTCTAATATCTCAACGCCCATAATCAGCTTGAAGAAGCTAATGATGAGTCAGTGCCCCTATTCCCTGGGCATGGGGACTAAGGTGGTAAATGTTGGGCTGTCTCCCTAGGGAAAAGTAGTGGTTTTGTCGGAATAGAGAGGATTAGCTAGGGTTTATTGCATAGCCATAACCTATTAGTAGAAATCTGTATAATTAATATCAAGATGAAGATATAAATTCTTAAATGGCACCAATTTACTTTGTTTACAAATTTTAAGGTTTTCATTGGCATGAGCTTCTTAGTGATATAAGAGTGAGATGAATATTGTTACTCTCATAGGCATTGTACCAGTATAACACACTTAGGAATACAAAGCTTAGACCCAGTCCTTCTTTAACTTTTTTAACTGATTTGAGATGGTCAGCCTGTGAGTTAAGGGACTATAGCAAATTCATGACTTGGAGTTTATTATAAGGGTGTTCTCTATGTTTTATTTAGAAATAGCTGAGTGGAGTTAACAGGCAACAGTCCAGATTACCTTACATGGATAGCTGGTTTTCAAAACATCAGAAATCCTTAGAATTGACATGACAAACATTTCAGTATTAATGTTCATTTTCATTAGAGACCTGTCTGCTCCGGACAGCTTCCTATGTTAAATTCTAAGAAGAAATTGAGCATCCTTGGAGTTACTCCAGTTGTGGTGAGACAGCCACTAGGCAAGAATTGCCACTTTCCTTCTACAGACAAATTACTGTCCAGAAAAGGACACACTTGCAGAATAGTCGACTGATTATATCTGCCTAGACAGAGTAATCAGCCCTTAATAATTCTGCAGCACTAAGGTCTGTCAGATGATCCTGGGCCAGAAGGCAGAAGAACAGATGCTCCAACGTTTTGAAGTAGAGCGAGTGTCCAGGTGTTCAGAGGTCTCTATAAATTGGCTAAGTTTTAGAAGCTATGCTTTGTGCTTCCCACAATTATAGTCAACTCAGTCATTCTGGATTTCTGATGGGGTTGAAAACTTATAGCTATTTACTTTGAGAGAAAAGATCTGAGTGTATGGTCATCAGCTGACATTCATCCTAAAGCCAAGGAAAAAGCCAGGTTCAGAACTAAGTGTTTTAGTTAGGATAGATGACAGAGGTGCTGGTTAGTCAACAAAAGGATGGACTGGGTATTAGGACTATCTTGTACCTCACTGGTACAAATAGGCATAATTATGCTCTAATTGTATTTTGAGAGAAAAGTTTCCTTTTAACAGGAAGGGTGATGTGTAGGAGGAGCTAAGGTGGGAGGAGTACTGAGAGGAAGAAAAGGAGTAAGAAGAGGAGAAGAAGAAGGAGAGGAGAAGCTAGGTGATGAAAGAGAGATAGAGGGGGGAGACAGGGAAGCAGATGTTCATGTATCTCCACCAGTCAAAGATAGTTGATATATCTAGGTTGGGTAGTGGGTTACACCTCTGATTGAACAATACCAAACTTATAAAGCCTATGATTAACATTTCTTAAAAAAATGTACAAATGCAAAAAGGAAAAGGGGGCATGGGATAGGGGTTTTCTAAGGGGGGGGGAATGGGGAAACGGGATGGTATCTGAAGTGTAAATGAAAGATCTAATAAAAAAAATAAAAGCCATATTTAAAATGCAAAAAAAATAGAAAATACTTTACATAATAGTTCTATATAAAATATTTACCTCTTCAAATCTTATGTTAATATTTTCTGCATAAATGACAAGTAACACTCTTTGTAAATTAAATTTTAAGAGACTCAATAAATAAATTAATTTTGTCAAACTAAAAAAAAAAAAGACTTTATAAGCATCTACTGTATGTTGGGCATTTTTTCCAGGTATTTCTCTGTGTGCCTAAAAAGTAACAAGCAGTACTTTAGGATAATGACATTCAAGAAAATTCAGAAAATAATTGTTATGTTGGAGCTATGATTGCAAATAGGTGATGATTTCAGTGTTTGATACAATAAACAGGGGGTTAGGGACCATGAGGAGAATAAAGCATGGACAGATTTAAGGAATAAAAGAGGCAGCTTGAGCAACTGAACTGGAGATTGCCATTGCTGGGATAATAAAGTATATCAGGAGAGGAAAAATGAGATGTCACATGTGAATGTGTTCTCTGTTGTATCCTGTTGGGAATTCAGTGATGATATAAGATGAATAGGAAGCTGGGAAGAGAGCTATCTAAGCCACACCTGGGAGTGAAGAGATGGTAAGTAAAATTGTACTTGTGAAGGCTGGGGAGCCATATCAGTGGGAAGACATGAGAACCAGAGACCGGATTCTCAGCACTCACATAGAAATTGGGTGGGCTTGGAGGACTTTGAACTTTGAACTTGTCCTACTTGTAGCACACATGGTTTGATTGCTATCCCATTGGCTTAGGATTGATTTTTTACACTGATTTGGCCAAACAATTCTGTAGTATAATCCACACCACTCCAAGTGATATATTCTCTGTGGTGGTCCCTGCAATTGCATAGGAGCCATCTACACTCTGTTCTATCTCCAATGCTTGGAGTACGTGAATAATCCTAAATCAGCTCCATAAATTTGGCACTTGAGATTAGCCAATTGGTTGGCTTTAGACAGGGGGTTGGGGGGAAGCAGTCTATGGCTCAGTAAATAAAATGGAGACTGATGAAGAAAGGCAAGTGTTGAGTATTACTGTCTTTCCTTCACCCCCATCCCCACAGACATGTGTATATTCTTACACATGCAAACACACATACAATTTCTCACACAAAGACACAGACATAATATACACTCACACACATGTGCACACATTTACTGTCTCACATACACAGACATCCACACTCTCACACCCACTCTCACAGACACACACTTTTTCTCACACACGTGTATGTGCACACTCACATTCTCTCTCACACATACATATGTACACACACTTTCTCTTCCTCACACACATATATGTGTATATGCTCATTCTCCCCCACATTTGCTCCTACACATTCTCTATTTTTCTCATACACACTCATTTCCTCTCAGATACACATTGTCTAACATACACATATGCATATAGACACATGTGCACACTAATTCTACCAGCTCAACAAATAAGTGGCGCTGATAAAAGTGTTTATGACCATGTTTTATCAAACACTGAAGAGAGAACAGAGGAATGACTAAGGTGGTTTGATGACTTGTCCTGGTGATTTAGAGTCAGAAAATGAGAGCACAGAGTGCTGAATAAGCAGGGAGGGAGCGAGAGCTCAGAAAACAACACTTATCAGATAACGGTTACTAATGCCAAATCACAGCCAAAGCATGGCTGGTGAAGGAACTGACTTAGTAGGATTGTTTGTGTACTCCAAATACTGGGGATAGAACAGTCTATAGATGGTGCCTAAGCAAATGCAGGAACTATTTTAGTGAATATGTTGTTCAGAATAGCTGAAGGTTATTCTACAGAAATTTTCTGCCAAATCAATATAAAATCAATCCTAAATCAATGGGGCAACAATCAAACCATGTGCACTGCATGCAGGACAATCTGTTCAAACTGGTTCATACATCTGGTGAGTTTTGTGATAGCGAGAAGAAAGCTTTTGTATGCATTTGCTTTTAGCACAGCACCCGTCACTTAGCAGGACTGGAATCACCATTTGGAAAGTGCATGAAGGTTGGTCCAGCCAATGGAATGGACATAAGATGCATTTGTGGACATAGCTTACTCCAGTGATAGTAGTTAATAAGTTTCTTTTTTCTCTATTTTTTTGTAAGATGATTTCTGAAGGAACAATGTAATTTGATTTTCATAGTCATTAATAACTTCATAGGTAGCATCCTTGGTCTAAAGTATGGGAACTTGAAGAGAAAAAAACCTAGCAGTAATGATCTTGAAGTTCATGTGACACAAGGGAGCTGTCTTCCTAATTGGTCATCCCTTATAATTCCTGAAAACTGAGCATTTCATAGTTATTGACATTTTATATTTGCTCCTTGTATATTATATTCATGTATGAGGCTTTGTTGAACACAATGTGGAGTAATGAAAGCTTCAACTCTCCTGCTTGGAGAACCTGGCTTGCTTTGCAGGACAACTCTGCACTGCTTTCTTTTCTCTCATTTCATGTCAGGGTGAAGGCTCTCTCTCTTCTGCACAGGTTTTCTTCTCTTCAGAGCATTTCATCTGGTAGGTTTGGAAGACCTTCCAACATTGCTAATTAAGACTTTTCTCAGATACATGAAATTATGTATCTAGAATTATTTTTCTACAAAATAGCGATGTCTTGATCACATTTTTATTTTATGCTACTACCAAGTAGAATTTCCATAAGTTCTCCTTAAAATTTTTCATTTCCATTTTATTATTGTGTGTGCACGTGTGTGTTTGTGTGTGTATGTATGTTTGTGGGTGTATTTTTGTGTGTAAGTGTGTCAGCTTGCCTTCCATGGTGTATGAATAGGTTGGAGGACAGTTTACTGGAGTCAATTCTCTCATTACATCATGTGTCCTGAAGATCTTTAAACACATTTTTATTTTGTGTACCTATGAATTGGCATTTTCCAGTGGTGCAACAATTTATCATGTGTGTGTGTGTGTGTGTGTGTGTGTGTGTGTGTACTAAATGATCACGTGGAGGTCAGATGCTAACTTGTATGAACTTTCCTTCTATTGTGTAAATCCCAGGAGCTGAACTTAGGTTCTTAGTTTTGGTGACAAGAGACTTCACCTATTGTGTTATCTCACCAGCCATGGCAATAGTTATTAAAAATCAAAGCTTACATAGTAATGAATTAATGACTTTCCCCTTGAAAGGGGAATGTAGTTTCCCCTTGAACATCTCTTTTTGCTTAATGCCACTATCTCTGGACCATTATTACATTTTTGAATGTACATTTTGAATGTCAGCCACAGTTACAATTTAGGATAGTAATTTGAAATTGAAAGTGAATGATTATAAGTTAAAGTTATGTTTTTCATGAGTTAGAACACTCAAGAAAGGGCTTAAATGTAAGCAAAGTCATTGGCCACTGGCAAGTTGAGATGTGCCAAATGAGTCAAATCAGACATCAACACAGTAGATAAAGATTGACAAGGATAAAAATTAAAAGATGATTATTTAAAAAGAGAACGATCTGATTTTGAAGACTATAAAGATCCCCTAAGAAAATAAACCAATTTCTTAAATATGTTAAAGAAACTGACCTTGGTGATCATGCTATATTTTTGTGGGAAGGTTGTCTTGTGTTACTGATAGTTTGAAAATCTGCCCTGCTCCATTGTTACAGTCTTAGTTCTTGTTAAGAATGGACCATAGTTTTAATTATAATGAAAGTTTCTTCAGTGCAATGTGAAAACCCACAGTATTTTGTTCAAGGGAAGAAAATTTTATCTTGGTTCATGGCTTCAGTGATTGAGTTAATCATGGCAGAGAAGGCATGGTGGCAAGAAACCTGTATATCTGGTTCACTGGAAGCATGAGGTGGCTGGTGACACTGAATTGACAGTCAGGAAGCTGTGTGTAGTCTGGAACTAGGGTCTGGGTATTCCCCTAGATCCTGCTTATAGTTGCCCTATATCTACCAGAGAGAACCCATATCCAAAAGGTCCTGTAGCCCTCTTAAGCAGTACCAGTAGATAGTATTCATGTGGGGGTATTTTACACTGAAATTATAGCACTCTACTTTCATCCTCCTTTCAGTCATGGCCATTTCATACTGTAAAATGCCTTGGGTACAAGCACAAAAAAATCCCATAGTTTTTAACAGCTCCAATATTGTTCAAAAGTCTAAAGTGTTTTCCAAGACTCATGGTGATCTTTTAACTGTGAGGTCCACTAAAATAAAGTATAAAGTTCTACACTTCCAAAATACAGAGCTACAAATTAAACAACCCCACTATAAAAGTGAGGAATGCTCCTGGAGGGCATCAATAGGAGGAGAGACCCTTGGTTCTGTGAAGGCTTGATGGCCCAGTGTAGGGGAATGCCAGGGCCATGAGGTAGGAATGGGTAGGTGGGTGGGGGAGCACCCTCATAGAAGCAGGGGGAGGGGCATGGGATAGGGGGTTTGTGGAGGGGAAACTGGGAAAGAGGATAATGTTTGAAATGTAAATAAATAAAATAGCCAATAAAAAGAAATAAATAAGAGAAATGGAGCAAGGGAAGACCAAACCAAGCATCACAATCACCAAACCTTGCAGTTTCAGGTCTGGCCTCTTGAACTAATGATAATATTGTCCAGACTCCCAAGAGTTTTAAGTAACATTGGCCCTTTCCCAACCCTGTTCCTGGGTCACATATGGTTTCTCTCTTGTGCTGACTCAATTTTGTCTTTGCAGTTTTTCTCAGTAGATGTCCCATATTTCTGGCATTCCAACATCTTTGGATTTTCATTAGAGTTTAGGTTCTATCTGCCTTACATCACATACAACCCAAAACATCATACACATTGCTTGATCTCAGCAGATTTCTGGAATGTTGAGCAAATGCCTTAGAGCTGGATCTTGTGGAGGCATTTCATCAACTGAGGCTCCTTTCTCTCTGATAGCTCTAGCTTGGTTCAAGTTAACACACAAAACAAGCTAGTATGTGTACACATTCATTAAATGGGCCCTTTCTTCACACATTCCCTCCTATCCTGAAGGCAATGTATTCCTTTTTTCAAATGCAAAACTGATCCTCTTCTCTTGCAAGCTAAAATGAGGGACAGCTTGATGATAAAGTGAATACCATGGATTTCTCATCAAACAGGTGGTACGGAACCTCCTCAGAATCTTATAAGAAGAGATCCTCACTCTGAGACAGTTGTCTGAATTTATCCCAACCTTTAAAACTCCTCTGTTTGTCTGTTTATGAAGTTAGTAATTCTAATAAACTTCTTGCCCCAAAGCACCATCTGCCTCAGTGTTCCCTTTGAACTTCAAACCCCAAAGTTTACCACTTTGTTCAATATCAAATCTGCTTTAAGCATATAGTTTTGGCTTGTGCTATTTTATGAGTTTATACTGTATGTTCTTTCTCAATTCTTATTGCACTGAGGAAATAGTCTGGATCTGTACACATGAACACTTTCACCATTTGGGCTGCTCATCTGGGTTTATAATCTTGTATCCTTCTGGAGAAGTCAATATATAGCCATCTATATTTAAAGACTATTAAGAAAGCTATTTTTCATATTTAACTGAAATATAGAATGCATACTTTATATTTGATTAGTTTTTTTTTTTTTTTTTTTTTTTTTTTTGTAAAACGGTCTAACTAAGTATCCATGGTTAGCCTGAAACTGGCTACATAGACCAGACTGGTCTAGAATTCATTCACCTGCCTCTGTCTTCTGAGTCCTGGTATTAAAGGCATGAACTACTATGTCTGGCAAGCATATTTTATATTTGTATTACACTAAGTTTAGATGAGATGCCTTTTAAGTATTCAATAGCCACTTGTGGCTCATGACCACAGTAAAAGCAGGCCTTTTAGAAAGATAATGCTGGAATCACATTCATTTCTTTCTCTCTCTCTCTTCCTCTCTTTCTCTCTCAGCAACCCCCTCAGCTCTTACTGTACTCCATATCTATCTTGCCTTGTTATTTATTATCTGTCTTCCCCACTAGTTGTAAAATCTATAATATTTACGATGACTTGTCTGTATTGTTTATCACTCCCTAGGAATAGTCTCAGAACTAAACTGGTAAACAAGAATAATGTGTTTTTATCCAGACATCATGGTATATGACTGTAATCTCAGCAAACAGAAGTAGATGCAGGAGGATTAGGAGTTCAAGGTCATCCTAAGATACATAGCCAGTCCAAAGCCAAGTTGGGCTAAATGAGACCTTGTAAAAAGTCTCACATCAGGGACAAATAAATGTTTAAAGGATAAAGAAATGTTTAATTTTCTCTAATTTGTTAGGGCAAAAATACAAAATGGAAATGAAAGATACCCAAATAACCACTGGGTTTTAAGATTGGGCTAATGGTTTACCTTATGTCATTATTTATAAAAGAAAACTTAAATACTAGTTTTGAGGATAATACAATAAATACTTTTGTGATTACAACATAGAGTCTTTCATCTCTGCAGACCTAGGTCATGAGGGCTTTAATTTTTAATGATGGAAGCCCACATAGTCCAAAATTCATGTGGTTCTGCTTTTATTTTTAATTCTAAAGAAGTGATCACAAGGCATTGAATAATTAGGGCCAGAGATAATGAATTGAAAAGTGATGTATCTGGATTCTTAGCATATGATTTTTTACATCAATGCACAGTGACATCTGTGTGCTTGTTTACATATGAATGGGCACATACAGATGAAGTGAGAATGACATTTAAATAGACCTCTGAATTCCATATTATTTATTTATATATTAATATATAGTATGTAGTTGCCTACATTTCTATATTTGTATTTAATACTAATTTTGTTATTCATATTCATGTCAATTGATTTTGATACTGTTCTATTTTAATAGATACGGATGCCTTTTCAAATTCTGTAAATAAGGATGTTCAATTTTAGTATTTAATATAAAGAGGTGTGTACTTGGCACATTTAAGCAATATTGTTATTAGAGAGTTTTTTTCTGTAATAGTGTTTGCTGAAATATATGTCTCAAGCACATTTTTGTTAGAAGATATAGTAAGTACAACTAAGTTTGCCATATCAGCTGTTGCATAAACTCAAATATCCCCTGGAAGCTTTTCCTAACCCAAACTATAAGATTTTTTTTCTCTAATCATGATAACAGAGTAAATAATTTGTAGTTCAAGTGTTGAGCTTCTTTTGCCCTTTTATCTGACTTAAGTGATTGTTTCTAATGGGAGTCCTTTGGGGAAATCAATTGCTTTGATTCTCTAAATGATTTTGATGTCAGTGTAGGTGAAGTTAGACTCACCAGGCTTATTCAGGTCAGGTGGCTTTGAAATCCATTAGTGACCTGAGGCCTGGTTCATCAATTTGCTGTTTTGGCCCAAACCTACTTTCCTACAGGTAAGCACTGTAGATTTTAGATTATTTTTGCAATACTCATTCTGAATACTTGATTTTTTCTAGTGATACCCTAGAATGTAGGAGTAAGTAAACCTGGGAATGTAAATGCTAGCATGCTAGAAATGGTACAAACCCCACTGGATTGATTAATGTTATGGTTTGTATGTGCTTGGCCTTGTTGGAATAGGTGTGTCACTGTGGCCATGGTCTTAAGACCTTCATGTTAGTTGCCTGGAAGTCAGTATTTCACTAGTAGCCTCCAGATGAAGATGTAGAACTCTCAGCTCTGCCTGTATCATGCCTACCTAGGTGCTGCCATGCTCCCACCTTGATGATAATGGACTGAGCCTCTAAACCTATAAGCCAACCCCAATTAAATTTTGTCTTTATAAGCATTGCCTTGGTCATGGTGTCTGTTCACAGCAGTAAAACCTTAACTAAGACAATTAATCTCATTTCTGAATGTGTTCAGAAGATGCAAGCTTTTATCAGACTTGTGAAGATCAACTTCTTTTTGTTTTTAAATTTAGGTTACAAATTTCAGGTATAATTTTAGTTGACTGTTTAAAGCAACAGAAGATTTCCAAGTGAGAAATATTATGTTTGGTATTGAGTAGATGATGATGTAAATAAAGAACCAATGCAAATAATGGGCACCATTAAAGTGAGGTATTCATCTATTGCTATAAGAATTTCGTAAGACATATTTTATTCCCAAAAGATGGGCCACATAGGTAGTGATGATGGTGGGTTCTATACGGTATGTATGTGTATTAAAAGTTGAGGGGCTACTAGAATTTCACCCTATAAAGACATTTTGTACTAGAAAATGCATACATGCCTTAAAAGGATAAATAGAAGAGTTGTGGTAAGATATTTTGATATATTACATTGGTGAGAGTAGTCTTATTTTCTGTACAAGGTTGAGGGTGAGTATCAATTTGAACTAACTCTGGAAAGAGGGGAAGAAAGCTGGTAGTGAGGTGAAAAAAATCTGTTTCCTTAGATGTTATTTAGTAGGCTGGTGAATAATGCCAGTATACGATGCACTGATCCACTCTGTTATTTATGGTGTTGCTCCGTTTTCCTGACATGTCCTTAGGATTCCATCTTGCTCAGAGGCTCTCAGAAGTATAAATAACTCTTAATAATGATTGGGGAAAAGATAAAAAGGAAAGATAGAGGTCATATCAAGCTTATAAAGGAATTTACATCTAACCTTGTCACCAATTTTGTTATTTGACTTATATATAGAACATATATTTGGGTTTTACCAAGAAGATGAATTTGACAGGAATAGATGTATAGTCCTGTACTTAGTTCATAAAAGCCACTTGCAAAGTGCCGAATAGATTTTTACAGTAAACAATAGAGAAGAAGAATTTATTCGACTGTAAGCTAGATAAGGAGTAATATGACTGCTGAAAAGCAATAGCAACAATAAATACTGTTGAACCTTCAGGGAGGTGGGTATAGTAACTGCAGTCACTAGATGAATTGATAAAACAGCCCCAAATTAATTAGGACAAGGATATTAAAAAACATATAAGTACTACATTCACATATAATTTTAGCGATATATAAAGTTGAGTTGTAGAACTCTTTGATAGTGATCTGTCTGATTTAGTTAGACTTGCCAAAGAAAAGAGGTATGCAAATTACAAAGAAATAATTCATAGACGTGATCACTTCTAAGCTGTGACTTCTACCTGTTTTGGAATAAGACAAAGCTTTAGTTTACATTCTTCCTCGATGTCTGAGAGGTGCCACTGCTGATTAGCTTTTGCTGTGTTGTTGGTCATGGTCTCATAGAGGAGAGATAAAAAATCTGATGAGGCAGAAATTGCTATAAAAACCTGTTGGCAAAATATCTTTCTCGCCTTCAGATCTGGGCCCAAGCACTGAACAGATCCTGGGTGGCAGCACTGCACCCAACCTCACAGAACCCAGAGGAAGCAGGCCTCCCAAAAGCTCTAACCTGGGAAGTATCTTAGGTAAGGAGGCAGCAACACTGCTCCAAACAGGGAGTCACTTGAACACACTGGGACCCAGGAATTCACTCGAGCCAGGAGAACTGGTCTCTTCCTGTCTGGGCCAAAGCACTGAACATATCTTGGGCCTCAGCTCTAACCCCAGTAGTAACACCACCCCACACAGTTCTGATACAACCAAGATAATAGGAAAGACAGGCTCTAGTCAGAGACAGGGCAGGTAGCACTAAGGAAATCCAGATGGCAAAAGGCAAGCACAAGAACATAAGCATCAGCAACCTAGGTACTTGGCATCATCAGAACCTAGTTCTCCCACACTAGAAAGTCCTGAATTCCCCATATCTCCAGAAAAGCAAGATTCAGATTTAAAATCACTTCTAATGATGATGATAGAGGACTTTAAGAATAAATAAATAACACTCTCAAAGAATTTGAGGAGAATACAGGTAAACAGGTAGAAGCCCTTAAAGAGGAAACACAAAAATCCCTTAAAGAATTACAAGAGAACACAACCAAACAGGCGAAGAAATTGAACAGAACCATCCAGGACATGAAAGTGGAAGTAGAAACAATCAAGAAATCACAAAGGGAGACTACCCTGGAGATAGAAAACCTAGGAAAGAAATCAAGAGTCATAGACACAAGCATCACCAACAGAATAAAAGACATAAAAGAGAGAATTTTAGGTGCAGAAGATACCATAGAAAATATTGATACAACTGTCAAAGAAAACACAAAATGCAAAAAGTTCTTAACCCAAAACATCCAGGAAACCCAGGACACAATGAGAAGACCAAGCCTAAGGATAATAGATATAGAAGAGAGTGAAGATTTCCAACTTAAAGGGCCAATAAATATCTTCAACAAAATTATAGAAGAAAACTTACCTAACCTAAAGAATGAAATGCCCATAAACATGCAAGAAGCCTACAGAATGCCAAATAGACTAGACCAGAAAAGAAATACATCCCTACATCCCGTCACATAATAATCAATACACAAAATGCACAAAACAAAGAAAGAATATTAAATGCACTAAGGGAAAAAGGCCAAGTAACATATAAAGGCAGACCTACCAGGATTACACAAGACTTCTCACCAGATACTATGAAAGCGAGAAGATCCTGGACAGATGTCATACAGACCCTAAGAGAACACAAATGCCAGCCCATGTTAATATACCCAGGAAAACTTTCAATTACCATAGATGGAGAAACCAAGGTATTCCACAACAAAACCAAATTTACACAATATCTTTCCACAAACCCAGCACTACAAAAGATAATAGTGAGAAAGCTCCAATACAAGGAGAAAATTATACACTAGAAAGAGCAAGGATTAATCCTCTTCCAGCAAATCCAAAAGAAGATAGCCACACAAACAATGCCACTGCTAATAACAAAAATAACAGGAAGCAACAATCAATCACTGTTTCTTAATATTTCTTAACATCAATGGACTCAATTCCCCAATTAAAAGACATAGGCTAACAGACTGGATATGTAAACAGAACCCAGCATTTTGCTGCATACAGGAAACCCACCTCAGTGACAAAGTCAGACACTACCTTAGAGTAAAAAGTTGTAAAACAATTTTTTTTCAAGCAAATAGTCATAAGAAACAAGCTGGAGTAGCCATTCTAAAACCTCCAGCCTGTGAACACAAAGGGAGGGACTCATCACTCCACCTGTATAGGTAGTTGAGGGTGGCCTTGTCAGGCATCAGTGGAAGTGGACAACCTTGGTGCCTGAAAATTTGGATTCCCTAGTGTTGGGAAACTGCAGAGCAGGGAGGTAGAAATGGGAGGATGGTGGGAGAACACCCTTATAGAAATAGGAGGAGGGGGAATGGGTAAAGGGGTTTTGGGGGTGAATGGGAGAGGAGATAACATTGAAAGGTAAATAAATAAAATATCCAATTTAAAAAAAAACAGATAATGGGTCAGGCAATTATAGTTGAGCAGTTGAAACTTTTCTCAACAGTTTTTATGGGGATTTTGTATAATCCTTGAGGACAAGGTATTGTAGAAGAGGACCATGGAACTTTAAAAAGATTGGTGAGACATACTGTTGTTGAGACAAAGAATGATGCCCACCTGTGAGCTTGATGAGTGCCCTGACAAGAGTGACTTGGGAGCTGTTTTGGATATATGCTTTTGTCTCACATTTGCTTGACTATACCCCAGATAAGACAAGCTGCCTTGCCTTAAGTTTTTAGATCTTGTAGGATAGAGAATCGAAAAGAGAAATCATGTCTTTTGTATTCTTCTTAACAGTGCCCAACTATTAGGACTCAATCATGTACTGCTCTAGAAACCAATCCAATATGGGAAATAACAGTCCACTTTTGGAAGACTGGATCTGGACTTTGAGACATATTTGGAAGCTAGCTGTAGCTCGCTATGATGTTAGGGTAGCAAGAGATAATGTTGGGACAGGATCTGGATTTCAAACAAGGGTTAGTGCATGTTTTAAGACTCTTAATTGTCAAGCTAAAATTGGTTTTGTCTCTTCTACAGCATTTATTGTAAGTTGCATTGACTGTATAATTTCCAATTATGTTAGTGTGATAAAACCTCGTATGTCTGTTACAGGGGTCTATCTTTTCATCTCACTGCCCTTAGTATTAGAAAACCTTGATTTTATGAAAAAAAAAAATCTTAAAAGTGCTAGAAGAAGTGAGTTAGGCTTTAAGCAGAAGCAAGAGGGTAGCAGGCTTGATTATTGCTGGTATAACAGCTTTAATTCCATTAATAGCTAGTCTTACTGCTTCTGCAATAGCATTGACACAAGGAGTTAAGACAACTATTTTTGTTAACCATCTAGCAAAAAATGTTACTAATGTATTGAGTATACAACAGGATTTATATAGGTATCTGGAACAACAAATGATACTCTATAACCCATTCAAATTATCTGAAGGAGGTTCAGGATTCAAGAGGTAGGAGCCATGCCAAGTGTCATGACAAATATCATTGGAGTAGTGTCACTTTTGAAATTTACAATGATTGTCATTATAATTAGAAAAAAGTTTAAAGACACCTTTAGAATATTTGGCATAATCCTAACACCTCTCTGGGTGTGTTAACTTTGCATAGTGAGATTATGAAGTTAAAGAATGCTGCTCTGTTGACCTTTGATGCTGCAGATAATGCCAATAAAATTATCCATGGCCTGAGCTCAGTATTTCCATTTTTGGACAAACCTCAGGAATGGCATATGTAGCTTGATTATGCTAGCTCTTCTTGTCCTGGGAATACTTTTATTCCTGCCCATCGTGTTAAAGCTTATCTTTAACAGCATCAATATTTTGACAGCCAAAGTACATGGCTTAAACCTGAAAATGGACCCACAAACAACGTTATTAAATTAACAGGCTGGCAAGCCAAGGATGGGTAAGATTCTGCGCAGAGCCTTACCAACCTAAGACAGAAGTGCATTGCTGTTGATAATGCATGTTACATGATGGGTAAGAAAGTCGTTCTTGTCAGAATGACCTAAGACAGGCTAAGTCCTGTTAACAAAATAAAAAAGGGAGAAGAGGTGGAACTGCCTGGCAAGAAGTTGACATGGACCAAGAACAAGGAAAGGGGCTGCTTGGCAGGAATTTGACATTGGCCAAGGACAAGAAAGTAGGTTTCAAGCAGGAATCTGATACTAGACTAGAACAAAGAAGTACTTTCAGGTAGGAGTCTAAATTGTAGGCTACAACAAAGAAGTAATCTCATGCAGAAATCTAAATATTAGGCTAGAACAAAGAAGTAATTTCAGACAGGAATCTAAATTTTAGGCTAGAACAAGGAAATAGGCTTCAGACATGAAAATGACCTTGGGCTAGGATAGGGAAGTAGGCTCAGATACTTTGGTCAACCTGATAAGCTTTTAGAAACAGTGATCACAGGAGTGTTCATGTAACTGGGTTTAATGCCTTGCTTGTTCTTTGACTATTTGTGTTTATTGTATTGCTTGTTCCTCAACTATTTGCATCTATTGTATTGCTAGACCCTCAACCTACAACATCTTAATACATGTATGTAATAAAAATGCTATAAAAGCATAAAGGAAGAGTGGGTATAGGATAGGGGGTTCTAGGAAGGGGAAATGGGGAAAGGATATGACATCTGTATTGTAAATAAATAAAATATTCCCTAAAAAATCTTTCTCATCTTTCTCTCATATATATTGGAAGAACTCATGAGAACCTTTTGTATATTAATATGTTTCTCTCTATATATGAATGATTTATTATTCCTAAGAGCATTTGTTGTCTCCACTCTTCTGCCTCCTTGTCAGCTTTGTGCAGTTGCTAAGGTTACAGTCAGAAGCCATAGGCTTAGACATCCTTTCAAAACTTTTCTTCATTCAGTAGTATTACTTGCAAACAGCAACAGAATGTATTTAGTGTTTCTATGTGGTCCAGAGATTTTTGTCTTCCAAAGATATACAGATACAGTCAGAGTAGTTATGAAACACTAGAGCTGACTTCAGACCTCCTGGCCTGAAATTCTACAGTTTGGATTAAGTGATCTGTAGTTTTAACAAACTATCATTTGTCTTCACTCCCAGGAGACATTTGATAACATCTACAGATATTTCTGGATGTTTTCACTGTAGCAGGGAGGTTGTAATGGATATATGTCACTAACTTGCTATGGATGGAGGCTATGGATGTTGTAAACAATTCTATGTAGGCTCTCTCATAAACACAGGACAGAGTACACTCCCAACTGCTACTTGTACAGAATTTGAGAAACTTGTGACTCAGGATAGTTTGAGAACAATCTACTTTTCCTGAGGGTAAGTCTCTGTGTGTCCATTTAATCAGTTGTTTTATTTATTTACAAGTCTATTTTAAATTCTCTTTAAAGATATAAAGATTAGTACATAAAATATAGTGCTAGAATTGGGATTAGAAACTCTAGAGTCAATTCTGGACATCTTTAAGTAAAGTTTGTCCAATTTCAAGTTAATTCTCCCACCGAAAAGATAATAATCAAGATGAGATTTCCAGCTAGTTGATGCTTGAGTCTTTAACCCATTGAAAAGCTTTATTAGTTCATACTGGATGAGAGGTTAATCTGACATTAGGAAGAGTCAGACTCAAAGAACATTTAAAACACATAATTCAGTTTTATTATGTTCAAGAACACAGTTCTTTTTTCATTGATGAAACTCAAGGAGAGAAAGGTAGACCTGCATCTTTAGGAACTTGTTTTTCTGCATATACAACAATCACTTGTAATTAGCCATTCATTGTCTGGGTACAAATACTGCTGTCAAAGTGGTGATTGAACCAGTGCTCTTCAGCTGAAGCATATTTGCACTATTGATTTGCTAACGAATCTATTTTATATTATAATGGTGTGAGTGTAAAGCCTGCCCATTGCTTTTAAAATATTAGAGTCCTTAAAGATAACACACAACACCCTATTTATTCACTTTGCTTTCATTAAGCAAAGAGATTCTTAGAATATAGCAGTCACCCTTGCAATATGTTGAAGCTGTGATTTAAATTTAACTTCATAAGGTATCTTTTGGAGGTGTTCACACTTATACCAATATCTGGCAAGCCTGGAATCTCTAACATAAGTGTTTTAAAGTAATAAGACAGAAAAGAAGGACTGGAATATGCTCAAGTTGGAAACTGAAATTATTTGGCTAAATGCACCAGGTTAGAGATTGCCCTGGTTGCTGATTGCAGCTATTAGGCAGTCCCCTCATGTAGGAGAGTCAGCTATTGATTTTTGAATTTGAATTTCCTTCTAAATAATTGATTTTTTTTCTGTTGGGATCCTTATCTCAGCTTATAAAACTTAGAAAGGGAAGTCCCTCTTATTTTAGCAGCTGCCTGTTGTTTCAGTTATTTTTCTTACCCTTGCTATCATGAAAATACCTAGAGTATTTATAGAACACATATAATAAATGAGTCCCATTGTGTATACATGGAGTGAAAATGTGCTTCAGTTACTGCCAATGTTTGATAGATTTACTTTAAATAACTAATTTCCAATATTTAGTTCCTAGAATCTTGCTTTTATTTCTTTATTCATAAATTTTTTATTATTCCACTACCCACAGTGAAAACACACATGGAACACTGACTTAAAACTAAATATGAGCTATTTAAAATAAATAAACAAATACTGAATTCCATCACTTCACTTTCTCAATATGTTAGATTAAGAACTATTCTATGGATAAATTAGGAAGCTTTATTTAAATGTCAAATAAGTAATATGCACACCAACTACATGTTTCATGTGTCTCAGAGCAAACACACTCTGGATCAGCCGGACACCACTGTGGGTGTTTTGTTAATAGAATATAGGGTTTATGTGATAACTTGTTAGAACCACTTGCCTCACAGAAGGCAGGGCAGTTCTATAACTGTAAGTTAAGTTTGCCTACAGATAATAGAATTACAACAAAGGCTGGAGTCTTCAAAAATGCTTCTGGCAGTTGGGATGTTTTAAGACATTGTGCATTAACAACCCTGAGGTTTAATGTATGGAGCTGATGCTAGGGGTGTGTTATGGGATATGATGGACTAAAGTGTTATCACATGACTTATATTCTTCATGTCCTCTACTGCAGGTAGAGGAGACAGAATGCTCCAGCCCTCTAATTGCATGTTTGGTCATTTTGTTGGACATCCTCCATGCTGAAGCTATCATGGAGTCACCTCATTGCTACAACAAAAGTATTTCTGTCTCTTATGACATTCTAAACAAATTTGAAACATCTTGTCATAAACTCAAGACAAAAATTAGTTAATCACGTACTGTGTCTGAGACATGCATTATAAGCAAACAAATTGGATTCAATGGGTTTTTTATTGTATGCTTATAATAAGGTAGTTATCATCTTAATTATAAACCAATTAAAAGATATCTACCTGCAAGAGTGCAATTACAATGAAAGTCTTGGGGTTGGGCAGAAGGCATTTATAATAACCAAATAAGGAAACAACTATTAGAAGGATTATAAAGCATGGTGAGAGGTATTCAGACAAAACATAGGAATGACTAGAGGTGAGGTTAGAATTTTGAAGAAGGCAATGGTTTGCTTGAGAAATCTTCTGTAGAGTAATGAAGTGAGTGTGTGATCCATGGGAATATTTGGCAGAAAACTGTTTCAGTAAAGATGACTAGCTCTTGAGGCAAAATAGTGTTTACATTTTGGTATAGCAGCAAAGAACAGAATGTTTTAAGTAGCTTTTCAAAAATGTTGACTGAATTTGTATTAAAGTTAGAGTAAGGTCTTAGAATGAAACCAGTTTGCTGTAAAATAAGAACAGGAAAAAACTGTTTTGTTTCAAAGCCACTGGATCTTCTAATGACAAAGGACTAAAGTTTATCTTAGAGGCAATTGGCTTTAGGTATTGTTCAGGCTTTAGATTATTCATCTCAGTTTTGCCATGGTGGTGATACTAAAGAAAATAATTTTATATATCAAACTACCAAGATTTAAAAGCTTTGAGGGACATTTTGCCTATAAAATGAGTTATGTTTATTGTAACAAACAAATCACGTTTGAAAGTCCAAGCTGGGGAGTGAGAAAATCATGTTTAAAGAAGAAACTCTGGCTATGTATACATAAAATTTCATGAAAATCTTGTAATGCACCATATCTTAAAAGCTTAAGGTATGTCTATAATTATTAAAATACAAAGAAACACCCACACTACTCATTGACTCTGCAAAGGGCAAGCTGGCAACTACGTAGAATCTTCAGTTCTATCTTCTAGTGTCTTTGTAAGGTGAGGTACTATGCAGGCTACCAAAATATAAAGATAAACACAAACTCAGCCACAAAACTTTTGATATATAATCTGTCCTACCTGCAAAACATTCTAGGGCAGTAGTGGCACAAGGCCTATGGGAGTAACCAACTGATGTCTGTTTTGACTTACAGCCCAATCAAGGAAAAGAAACCCATACCTTGTACTGGTTAGTGATCAAGAACCAAAGACTAGATACAACAGGGAATTCTGGCAAAACCAATTACTATTGGTATAAAAGATATTAAACAAGGTAAAAATAAAATGACTTCCAATGCAATTTTGCTATACTCATATATAATCATATATTCATATACCATATCATATATTTAGCCATCATCAGAGAAATTTCCTCGTGAAGCAGATAGGAACAAATATAGAAACCCACCTTCATATATTATACAGAGAGTAAAACCTAGGAACACATAGCTCTAAATGGGATGTCTCCATCAAATCTCTCGTAACTCTGTGGCAGAGGAAGAAGAAACAGAAAGAGTGCAATAGTCAGAGGGAATGGGAGATATTTGGAGAACAAGGCCCTCTAAATCAACTGAACAAAACTCATACGAACTCAAAGAGATGAAAGCAACAAACACAACAGTCAGTACCAGGTCCTCTGTGTATGTATTATAGTTTTCAGCTTAGTACTTTTATAAGCCTCCTACATATGTGAACAAGTGAGTCTATGATTCTTGAGACTTCTTTTGATGCTTCTTTTTTCCTCTGTTGGCTGTTCTCTAATTTCAGTTCGATAATTTTTATTTTATCTTATTAACACACACAAGCACATACACTCTAAAATAGGGTGTTTTAAAGGCCTTCTTCATAGACAGTAATATTCTGTTGTTTGTTTTGTTGAACTGATAAATAAATTCTGTATTTTATGAATAAACATGTTTTACTTTCTTTTACTACTTTGCTCTTCATGACAATCAGAATATAAAATATGAGGCATTAGTAAACTATTAAAGAAATGAAGCATATTAGAGAATGTCCCTACTTTATTAGCATTAGCACAGAATTACAGAATTAAGTATATATCCATGTACTCTGTCCCAAACAATAGTTGCTTTAAATATGTGTGTGTGTGTGTGTGTGTGTGTGTGAAAGAGAGAGAGAGAGTAGATTAATGCATAAAATAGCAAAAGTGCTTATAAACTTAATACCAAAACATAATAATAAAAATGACATACATTACTAAAAGAGTTTTGAAAAGGAGAAATACAAATACCTAGAAGTAAAAGTAACTTTTATTCACCTGATGTAAATGTAATGTTGGAGGTCTACTGCTGAATAAGTTCGTCCATTCTAGCTCTTGCTGAACTCTGGCTGGCTAGTTCAACTCAGCTATTCTAGCCCAAACTCTTCTCCAAGCTGACTGATTCCATCTTGATTCTCTTAGCTACTTAGTGAATTGCTCTGCTTAGCTTCAAACTCTGGCAATTTGTTCTAATCATCTTGTTCCTTCCTATTCTCTGTCTTCAACTGTGTCTGCTGCACAAACCGAATGGAACTAAACTTAATTCCATTGTATTGCTTCCTGTGCTGACTGACTAAACTGAACTCAACTGACTAAACAGAACTGACAAGAATTCAGTTCCACAACCTGCATTCAATTGCACTAACTCTCAACTCCTTAACTCTGAGCTGCACCAAACTTACTGTTTTGAACTAAATTGAATGATGGGAACCCAGAGATTTGCATGTCTGTCTCCTGAGTGCTGGGATTAAAGGTGTGTACCACCATGCCTGGACCTAAGCTTTTCTTTACCTGAAACTTGCTCTATGCTAAACTAGCCTGGAAATCAGAGGTCTGCTTGCCTCTGTCTCCTGGGATTAAAGGTGTGTCTGTATTCTAACTGAATCAAACAGACCTAGAAGGTCTTTGGATATGACTCCTTTTGCCAGAGCAGCCATGTTGTTGGATTACAATTCCTCTATACTTAGGAAACACTATAAAAAGTCTTCAGTATCTTTCGCCATCAAAAAATGAAGATGTAAACTCTTTTAATATTCCATCTTATCTATTAAGAATAGATAGGATCAAGAATACAAATGATGACAAACACTAGCATCATTGTGTGGAAAGGAGAATCCTTATAAACTATTAGTAGAAGTATTAACTGGTGTAATTACTTTGCAAAGAACTTTGGAAGATTAAGTAATTTTCAAAATAAGCTACTTTTATATGATCTAGTTATACCGATTCTGGGTGGGTATTTAAAAGATTCTTTATCATTCTACATTGTTTCTATATTTACAAGAGCTAGTAAATGGAAACAGCCAAGACATTAATCAACTGAAGAATGAATAATAAAAATGTAGTTTAAATATATGATAAAGTTTTATTTAGCTGCAAAGAAAAGTAAAATTATGTATTTAAAGGTAAAGTAATAAAAGTGGGGAGAAAGATACTATGTGAGTTAATATAATCCCTAAAGAAAACTGTAACATTGTATGAACTCTCTCATATTCAGATCCTACCTTCAACTCTTTATTTGTTTCTATAACTTTGAATAACTGTAGGAACCTGGAGGCTAGAAAGAGGACATGCATGAGATATGGAAAGGGAAACAGTAGAAACACTTAAAAGGAAAGTAGAGAAGGAGATGATAATGTTTACTCATGGAGTGGGTTGTGGAGCTTAGGGGAATGAGAAGGGTAGAGTTGGGTGTATTAAACAAAAATGAATGGTATATGTGAAAGGAATATAAAAACCTACTACCTTAAAACACAAATAAAAGGATAAAAAGTAGAAATAAAGGCTAGAAACTGTTGTTCCAAGAAGCAGTAGGTTACTGGCCATATTTACCCTCTTTCCTGATTCCTGTACCCTGCTCATTTCCTCTTGTCCCTAGTGACCACTCAGCGTTCACACTGATATCACTTTATTTTCTGCATATCGGTAACAATATGTGGTAGTTTTATTCTCTACAGGGTTTACTTCATGCAATCTAAGATTCTCCACTTCCACCCATTTTGTAAGAACTTGTCTCTGTAGACATCTAGTTCAACAAATTCAATACAAACTATTTTAGAACTTGGCTTTGGAAATAGCCTTTTCTGATTGCAGCAATACATTCTCTATTGATGATATGTTCCTATAACTAGAGGATAAATTTTACTTTAGAAAAATTTTTAGAAAAATAAGTCAGTTGAATGTATATATGAAATGGAAGAGTTGACTTAATAAATGTTAATTTTTGTAGAAAAAAAGATTGGATGTGATTTCCTTGGTTATATGGCTTTAAATTGGTTTCTAAAACAGTTAGAACTTGGCCTTACCGTGTGAATAGCTTAGAATCTTTTATACATAATGGCCTGCAGCATAAGAAAATTTTGGCATTTTAGTAAAATAATAAGATTTGTTACACTTAAAATCAGTTTATTCAACATAACATAACAATATAATTCACACAGATATTTATATTATCTAGTTGAGTATTGCTATGTTTATTTAAAAGCTGGTTATTTGTTTTATGGAACATTTAATTAATCAAAATAATTGAATATTTTAATAAAAGTTCAGATTCTTTTTTCTTTATTGAATATTTTTTATTTACTTTTCAAATGTTATTCCCTTTCCAGGTCTTCCCTCCAGAAACCCCCTATTCCATCCCCTCTTCTCCTGCCTCTATGAGGCTACTCCTCCAACCACCTACCCACACCTGCCTTTCCTCCCTGGCATTCATTCCCCTACACTGGGGCATAGAATCCACTCATGCTCAAGGGCCACTCCTCAAACTTATGTCTAACAAGGCCATCCTCTGCCACACATGCAGCTAGAGCCAGTTGTACTATTGTTAATTGTCCAGTCCTGGGGAGCTTCTGGGTGTCTGACCTGTTGACACTGTTGCTCCCCCCATAAGTCTGCAAACCCCCTAAGCTCCTTCAGTCCCTTCTCCAGCTCCTTCATCAGGGACTCCTATCTGGAAGTTCCATTTTTTATTTCCAGAGGTATTGCATTTCAGTCAGTTGATGTATTTGTCATCAGTTAGAAGAAAAACACTCTTCATTTTTCTTAAAGTTGCTGGCATATGTTCTTATCAATCACATTTGGATTATTAAGACTGAAAACTCTTTTCCTTCCAATTTTACAAAGACATAAAATTTGTTTCATTTAGTCATAAACTTGCTTTATGTCAGCTCTGTGTCTACTAGGATACCAGGAAATTCATAGAGAATATTATGGTCAAACTACATTAGATATTCCATTAAATTTGTAAATAATGACAACCTGTCAGCATGTTGGGAAGGAGAAGAGACAGGGACCCATTTGCAGTTCTTTCTCTTATTGATAATAGTTTAAAATCAGACTAAAAAAAGAATGTAAGGACAGTTTATTGAACTGATTTAGAGAAAACAACAAGACAGGTAAGGAGGAAACCTAGGCAACATCCAGAAGGAAGGAGGGGAAGGAAGGTAAGGAGGGAAACAATGAGAGAGAGAGAGAGAGAGAGAGAGAGAGAGAGAGAGAGAGAGAGAGAAAGAGAGAGAGAGAGAGAGAGAGAACAGAAAACTATAGTTCTAACAGCTGTGTACCCAGGAGAGAAAAAAGAAATTAGTTGCCTAGGTTTATTTTTTAATTTTTTTTGTTGGATATTTTATTTACATTTTAGATGTCATCCCCTTTCCCCATTTCCCATCCCTAAAAAACCCCTATCCCATGCCCCCATCTCCTTTTTGCTTTTATACATTTTTTTTTAATGTTAACCAAAGGTTTTATAAGTTTGGTAATGCTCAATATCAATCAGAAGTGTAACCCAATACCCAACCTAGATATATCAACTATGTTTGACTGGCGGAGACATGTGAACATCTGCCTCCATGCCCCCCCACCTCTTTCTCTCTCTCTCATCACCTAGTTTCTCCTCTCCTTCTCCTCCTCCTTCCCTACTCCTCCTCTTCCTCTCCGTACTCCTCCCACCTTAGCTCCTCCTACATATCACCCTTCCTCTTAAAATAAAACTTTTCTCTCAAAATACAATTAAAGCATATCTATACCAATTTGTGTCAGTAAGGTACAAGATAGACCTAATATCCAGTCATCATTTTGTTGACTAACCAGAACCTCTGTCATCTCTCCTAAATAAAAGACTTAGTTCTGAACCTGGCTTTTTTTCTTGGCTTGGGAATGAATGTCAGCTGAAAACCATCCTCTCAAATCTTTTCTCTCAAAGTAAATAGCCAGGATTGGCTATGAGACTGTAAGTTTTCAACCCTGTCAGAAATCCAGAATGATTGAGTTAACTGAAATTATGGGAAGCACAAAGCCTAGCTTCTAAAACTTAGCCAATTTATAGAGACCGCTGAACATCTGGACAGTCCCTATACTACAAAACGTTGGAGCATCTGATCATCAGACTTCTGGTCCAGGATCTTCTGACAGACCTTAGTGATACAGAATTATTAAGAGCTGATTACTCTGTCTAGGCAGATATAATCAGTCAACTATTCCGCAAGTGTGTCCTTTTCTGGACAGTAATTTGTTTGTAGATGGAAAGAGGCAATTCTTGCCTAGTGGCTGTCTCACCACAACTGGAGTAACTCCAAAGATGCTTAATTTCTTCTTAGAATCCAAGACAGAAAGCTGTCAGGAGCAGACAGGTCTCTAATAAAAATGAACATTAATAAAGAAATATTTGTAACGTCAATTCTGTGGACTTCTGATATTTTGAAAACCAACTATCCATGTAAGGTAATCTGGACTGTTGTCTGTTAACTCCTCTTAGCTATTTGTAAATAAAATATAGAAAACACCCTAACAATAAACTCAGAGCCATGAATTTGCTATAAGTTGCCTAGGTTTTTGTTCCTTATAGTTTTCATTGAAGAAACACGGTTATCTTTCTTTCAGAGTCACATGTACCTTGAACATGAAAGCAATGAGTTGTATTTTAAGACAACCAAGAATGGAATGTTTAGCTTTAATGTTATTTAGTTTAACTTTTCAGTCAGGTAAGAGTTGCTCTGAGTCTATTAGAATCAAGGATGTGTCTAAGAAAGGAAGGGGTAACAGCTAATTCACCTCATTGTGGTTACCTCACTTTCACATTTTGTTAGTTGTAAGTCAGAGTGAAGTCCTTGTCATTGGTTCATCTTAAGTCTTATAATTAGTTACAAACAGCTTGGGCAGTTTTAATATTCCCTGAAAGGGCATAGATGCTTAGTTCTCATCTAGCTGTAGAAAGCTGATTAGTACTTAAAACAGAGTCACAGTCCAGAAATTGTCCACTATAATACATGAAGTATTTCTTTTTAATTATATTAATTAATCAGTGTAGGTGGGACTATGCATATGTGCTTGTCCAAGAATGAATGTGTCCAGGACAGAGGTTGAGAAAGGTTTTTTTTTTTTTTTTTTCAGAAAATTTCCATTTCATTTTTCAAAGAAGGGATGCCACTCAATGTAGGGGTTCATGATTCATCTAGTTTGGCTAGAAATTGAACCCCTGGGATCAGCTTGCCTCTCCTCTTCCCTGGCCTCCAGCTCTGGGGTTACAGATTCCTACAACCTTACCTGACTTTAATGTGAGTTCTGGGCATCCAAAACCTAGTCCTCATGCTTGTGTGGCAAATCCTTTATTGAAAAAATAAACTCTCTACCCTCTTAAATTTTTAAAATTTCTTTTCTATTTGGACTTATTAACTCTTGATTAGGGAATTTGTATTGGAGAAAGCCTGTTTATGGCATCCTGGGACATATGCATAGGTCTCCAATGGAGGCTGGAAGAAAGTGGCTATAAAGGGCCCCTTTAGTTCTCTTTTGCTGCCTAGTACCCCATATCACAGGGTCACATATGGGTATTCTGTGCTGTCAACATCTGTTTTTCTTCAGACAAATTCACTGCTATAGATAGTAGAGAAAAGACAGAGAAATTCTTATTGGAAATAACTGGGAATTTTTAAAATCAGCCTTGGAAGATTTTTGTCTTTATGAGTTTTAAAAGTCATGGGATTATTGTAAACCAATAGGTAAATTGGGAGGATATAAGGGATATTTATAGACTGATGACTCGGTCTGTAAGTGACAGCTTGAGATGATGCTCTGGATATTAGAGGAGGCTTAGACTGCTAATATAAGATGCTCTGGATATTAGAAGAAGCTCAGACTGCTAATATAATTTTGGCTGATTTTAAAGAATTCCCTGCTTTTCAAACATGGAATAGATTAGATATTGAGGAAAGTTAAATTTGTGATAGTATAAGAGTTCTGTTTTGAAGAGATAAATATGATAAGATACATCAGAGCAAGGAGAGGTCAAAGACAGAAACAAATAAAAACCAACATTTAACACACATTTTTCAAAAAATGGCAACTTCACAATGAATGTTTTAAAGCCAGTTTAATCAGTTTTTGGATAAACTTTCTCTCACTGTAACAAGATACCTGAGGTAATCCACTTTAAAAGTGAAATAATTTTATTAGTATATAGTTTCAGTCTATTATTGTGTCATCCAGTTGTATCTGGGCCTGTGCCAAAGCAGCACATAAAGGGCCTATTCCCAGTGGTTTACCTTCCTTCTCACTTTCTTTGTGTCCTGTTACTTCTCCACAGTGCTTCAGAATGACAGTTATAGTTTCAGCACATGGCCTTTGTGAAGATTTTAAGGTCTAAACCTTAAAATCAGCATTTTGATTAGAAATGAAAGATTACAAGGAATAAAAGGAGAGGCTTAGGGAAAGTACTAATTATATCTTCGTGTGATGTTTTTCATGAATGTTGAGACTATGCTTATATATGCAATATTTATAAAAGAGGCTTTAGAGATAGGTCTTATTTCTACTTAACTGTATAAGAATTTGAGAAATCACCCTTCCAATAGAGGCAATATGAAAAGACTGTGCAAACTAAGTAATCACATCTCAATTTGGAACTTCATAAAAGTGAGGGCATAAAGGAAAACTTCTCCCCAAAGTTGGAGAAACAGATGGGAGAGAAAACTTAGCATGTACCAGAATAAACACTCAAGATAGGATGCCTCTGTGAAGGCTAGTGTTGAGAGAGTAAAACCTCTACTATAAGGAACAGACTCATAGGGGATCCTAGTGGAGAGTTTGAGAGTTAAAAGCCATAAGGGCCATAGCAATAGGAAGGCTTCTAGACTTTTGTGAATTTACCTCAAAAGGTCTTCACAAGGGAAAAGTTTCCTAATGTTTCTGGCAAAGAGAAAAAAAGGAACATGAACCAGAACATTCTATTTTACATGCAAAACTCTTATGTCAAGCTAATCTATTTTTAATACAGATTAGTTCAGTGAAGGTCTTCTCAGTGTCTAAACTGCATGCGATCAGGGAGAAGACCAATTTTAGGCATTTATGGACATCTTTGCAACTTAGCAAGGGCAGGAAGAACACTAAGGTATAGCCAAGTAGTTAATGGCCCAAGAACACACACAAGCTCCCCTAAAGCCTGAGGCCCAGTCATGGGAACATCCTCACAGCTTCCTGTGACACTGTTAATAATACCTCATTTCACTGTAGCTTCTATTAACTGATTGGAAAAAAACTGAACTGTATACCGCTCCTGTTATGCCATGTTCACTTGTCAATAAAAAGTTTACAAAGTATACCAAAAGTGATACTTTCACTCTCCTGTTCATCAAAGAATAAAAGGAAACAAAACAACAACAACAACCAAACAAACAAAAAACTTGGACAAGAAAAATCTCCAGAACTGGTCAGACATGGCAAGAACTTATGACAAATCAGACCAAGAACTGAAAATAGGCACCATGCCAAGAGTTAAAACAGAAAAGGTACATGACACTCAATGGATGATATAAGCAGAGAGGAGAAAGATCTGAGAAACAGTCAATGATGAACTAAAGAGAAATAGAATTGTAATGCCAATAATAATGCCTTTGATGAATTCTTTCGTAGACTGGGTACATTTGAAGTGACCTTTTCTAAGCTTTAGGGTATGATAAGAGACATCTAAAAGTGAAACTCGAAGAAGAAAAGGACTGGAATAAAATACACTGAGGAGTAATGATACAAATATCAAAGTTGTCATCAGGACCAAGAACCATGGCTACAGAGATCAACGAGTGCAGAGAAGAAACTACTACTACTACTATTTTGCTAAATAACATAGTGTTAAAATGACTCATCATGATTTATTATACCATAAGTTATTGAATCTTTCAACCCTCAGAGAAGCTTCTTTGCAGAGTAGGTGACAATCAACATAAAGATAGACAACTGGTCAGGGAATGGGGAATAAGAAACTATGGAGTGCTCAGAGCTAGATGGAGGTTTATGTATCACATTTCCTCCTTTCACGGCTCAAGAGTCATCACAGAACATGGGGAGGAAAGATTGGAAGATTACCATCTATATGTGACTATATGAAAGCAGGGTTTTCCGGACACATCAGGACTATAACACATTTGAACTCAAGAACAGTTGCAACAGCAATGCACAAGACGTGTGAAAACTCAAATCAGCATGGAGAAAGGAGATGAGTACAAAGTTTTACCTCTGGGTAAGGAGCTATTGCAAACTGATAGTTCCTGAGATGGAAGTAAGTTTTTTATAAAGATGTAACTTCTGGTATGTCAACCACATGCTAATAGATGATGCCACACCCAAGAGTATATAGGCTGCAGAAATTGGGCTCTGTGGGTCATAAACAAATGAAAAAGAAAGATTGTGTGGATAAGGAAGTTGGGGTTGTTGATTTGAGAGGAGTTGGAGGAGGTGAGTGGATATGATCAAATTTACTTTATGAAATTCTTGAAGAATAAAAGAAAACAATAAATCTACAAATAAGAAGAAAGGACACTAGAGGTGAATAAAATTTATTGGTCAAAATAAGTTATAAATTTTATTTTCCTCATTCTTAACAGAAAATAGTTTCTTAAAAATAATGATAACAATAATATATTTCCCTATTTATGGTCATATGCATATGTTTATATGTGTGTTCATATAAGGGACAGCAATGATTTGAGTTATAGGTGGGAGGGATTAGGAGAATTTTTTAATATTGAACATGTTCTTCCCAGGAAAGCAATATAATGTTATTAGAAAATAAATCTATTGTAAGTGTATATTATAATCTCCCTGGCAATAACTAAAACCTTTAAGTATAATTCATGCTAAATGAAAAGAAAATTGTATCATAAAATTCTCTTGTAAAACTACAAGATTAAAAAAAATGTGAAAAACAAATATTGGATAAAGAACAAAGGCAGTAATTGGAAAATGGCAAGAAGTATAGAAACACAGAAGCCAGCGGCATCATCTATTTCTGAAGGCAGAAAAATGGAAGGGACTTGCCAACAGGGCTTGGAGGAAACTTTGACTATAATATTCCAAGCTCTATGGTCAGCCTTGCTCTTGCACACATCTACTCACCTCTCTCATGAAGAGAACCTCTAAGTACCCAAGAGTTTTTTGGAGAGTGGTACAGATGTTAAAGGGAGATCTCATGATTATTACACTTGTCTAGTGAAAAAGAATATTCTCTTATATCTCTAGGAATTTGGGCCATATTCCAGTATCAGGGAATCATGGAAGGTTTTAATCCTTCCACTGAGGTATCCTAATCCAAACAGGGCCACAGGTGAAGCTAAACTTTGTTGTGAGAAAGGCGTCCATGTCACTTATGTTAACTGAGTAAACCAGACTAAAATCTCCTACCACTCACCCACAACCAATGCTATCTTTGGGTCTCTCATGCCAGGTTACAGCATCCATCACATGAACTTAGTTCATGACTAAGAAAGAAAAGGAAGACTCTACCTTACAGCAATCTAAATAGATAAGCAACTATAATTGGATGAGAAAAACATTTAATGGGATATAAAGTTAAAATTGTGAATTAGTAGGGATAAATTTTAGTAAATTTAAATGTAACTGATTAGTATGTTATAAAATGTCTGTAGGATATAACAGGATAGAAAACTGGATCTGTAAGATACTGAGGGGGTTGAGGCATCAAGAAGCAAGTAGCTTTTAACTGCTGAGTTAAAAATGAAGCTTAAAACAGTATAATACATTATTGTTAGAGTTTTGTAGCTAGGAGTCAGGAAAGTATATAGTTTGGTCCGCTTCTCAGGGCTTACACAAAGCTGAAACTATCAGCTATTCAAGCATAATTCAGGCCCCTTGTAGCAATTAGGATTGCAGTAGCTGAAGAGGTCCTCTGGCAGTTCACAGTATTGTTGTATGCTTTTTATAGAGTCTTATTTGAATGAGCTAAAGAAGTCCCTTTACCTTTTTAATCCATTGTGACTTAATCATGGGAGTAACAGCCATCATTTATAAGCCTCAGCTATACTCTAGATCCAGGTGATGTTGGGCCGCGTTATACTTTTGTGGATCGTGTTAAATTTCTGCCTGCTATAGGAAGTCTGGTGCCTGTGGATAGTATGACAGTATATATTTCACCAAAGTTGGAATTCAATTTTATTGTTAACAGGGTAGTCAAAACATATATAAACCTATAAGCTGCCAGGTTGTAATTTATAGAGCAATTAAAAGACAAATTAAGTCACTTCATGTTTATAATCTATTGAATTGTGTATTCTCAGTAAATATTTTATGATAATGTGTGAACTGGTAGATGATGGGTTAAAATAAAGCTAAGTACCCATGTTGATATAAGAATGATTCGATGTTCTTGCAGAATATAAAGATGACAAGTTTCTTATGAGTTATTTTGAAGCCTCCTGTCTTATTTAATATGCACAGGGCAGCAAGCTTTGCTGACTTAGTGTCTTTGAACTTTAGCTTTATGCCTGAGTCACAACGGGGAGCTCTTATTAATTATAATTCCTACAACATTATCTGGTACTGTCTTATTTCTCTGGGTATCAATTATTTTTTAATAGATACACTTTAGTGTGTATAAAAGGAGCAACAAAATAAAATCAAGTTTGGAAATGAAAACTATGTTTAAGGAACTTGTACTTTCCTGAAACAAAATCTAGATTTACCACCACATCTTTTCTTGCCTCTGAAAGACAAGGGTTGTATTACTTATAACTGGTTTCTTTCTGATAAGCCATACTTTAATTAATAGAATGTATCTATGATTAACAGTAATTAGACACATAATACAAATATCACTCTACATTTTATTGTTGCTTCTTGTTTTTCTAGAAAGCATTCCAGAATAGAATCATGCATTTTTTTCCTCTGATGATTCATATAATAAGAGAATATGCTGCAGGCTGTTTTAGATGATATGCCTGGAATGTGTCAATGAAAAGAACCCACATATGTAACCAGCTTCCCACTTCTTAGGGTTTTATGTTTTTAATAATAGATTGAGTTGTTAGTTGCCTGCTTGACAACTTTATTGTCCTTATCCAGTTGCCAAGTGAGAAACATTCCCAAACTGACAGCAGGTATTAAAAACACCTACAAGTGATCCAAGCCATCAAGACCTCATAAAACTTGAGATGAAGTGTTCACTCTGCTGTGCCCCATTGGCCAGGCTTTTTCCTCAGAGCAATGGTCCCCTGCTGCTGCAAGTTGAGATGGCAGACATTTCAAGGTGAAAGCATCAATTTTTAACTGAAATGCTCAAGCTTTTCCCCCAAACAAAGTAAAGTATTTTTTTCTTACATCTCAATATTTGAAAGCTAAACAGGATTAAGAACAAAAGGAAGCTCTGTTCTCCTGAACACATCTGAAGTGCTCATAAAAAGCAATTGTATTGTCATTTATTCAATCTATGTTTCCCCCTTTTAAAGTATGAATCTGTAAAAAGAAGTTATCACAGAAGGTCTCCTTGCAAGGAAGATGGCCAGTAATTTGTCTGTTACCATTGAGGACCGGATTCATTTGAAATGCTATCATCAGTTTACTAAGATGCTATATAGAGTTATAAACCCAAATCATCTAGAGCTGAAGGAAGAACATAGTATGCAAATGAGGGAAGGATGGAGAAAGGAAAGGATATGTGATCATTCTAAGCACCCCAGCACACAGCTCACCCGAATGTATGCTCTATTTTTTTTCCTCTCATATGTTACATCCTAACTACAATTTCACCTTCCTCCACTCCTCCACATTTCTCTAAACATTATAACTTCAATTACTGTAAAATCAGAATAAGTTACATACTTTTGTATTCCAAAATGGAAGAATTAGGGCACAGTTACAATCAAATAAAAGCAGAAGCAAAGTCCAGTAGTAGAAAAAGCTCAGGGCTGGGCATATGGGATTCACTTCTGATCTTCTGAGTTCCAAATAGCTGATATCCTGCACACCAGACATTTATTTTACGAGTCACAATGGTAGCAAAATTACAGCTATAAAGTAGCAATGAAAATAATTGTATGGTTGGTAGTTACTACAGCATGAGGAACTGCATTAGACAGTTGCAGCATTAGGAAGGTTGAAAACCGCTGCTCTAGACTCAGATCAGTTCTACGTTCTAGCTGCTGCTGTTTCTGGTGGTCTGATGATACTGGCATTTCCAAAATGCTGGGGTTTTCACTGCAGCTGGACTGCACTCTCACTAATAAATTCTCGTTAGCTCTCTTCAGAGACCCCAACCCTGCCACAAAGAACCAAACCTCAGCTGCTCTCTATGACTCCTCTATGCCATCAAAACCAGTAATACCTGGGTGACTCTTACACTACCAAGCTCTACTGCCAGTAGAAGGTACAGCCTTGGCCACTGCTGGACCATAGACCCAGAGGAAACATTTTCCAGTAGATTCTGGCTCAATGATGTCAGACTCTTCTTAATTACAGCCAGTTGCCCAGTTCTAGCTGACCAGCATCTGTTGTCTCAGAAAAGCAAAGGTTTTACTTCAGTGGTGGGTGTTGGTCTTGTTAACTACAATTGTTTCTTTAGCCTCATTTGTTCAGACACCACAGAGTCTTAACAGAAAATATCACATAAATAGCTCTGATTGTCTTTGTTTTCTGCTGAAACTTCAAAGGCCAGGGCTCCCTTGTCTACACATCTCTCAGCATTATCTTCTAAGTTCTCACAGAACAGGCCCCCGAGCCATTAACACTCCATTTGTTTTCGAGTTCGAAGTTCAAATGCTCCAATGATTCTCTCAAAAAAGCACATGATCAGGTCCAACACAGTGATATCTCATGACCTGGTACCTGTTTCTGTCTAGGTGAGGGTTTCTATTGTGAGAAAATACGATGACCAAAAGCAATGTGGAGAGGAAAGGGTTTATTCAGATAACACCTCCACATGGGAAGAAAGTCAGAGCAGGGATCTAGAGGCAGGTGCTAATGCAAAGGCCATGGAGCAATCCTGATTACTAGCTTGATCGTCCTCCTGACTTCCTTAGCCTGTGTTCTTACAGGCTTTCTTATAGCATCCAGGACCACCATCAATTTTCATTGCTACCATTTAGAATAAGCAGGACCCTCTCACATCAGTTATCAATAAAGAAAATGCACCATAGGCTTATTCACAGGCCAGTCTAGTGGGGAACATTTTCTCAATTGTGGTTCCCTTTTCCAAAAGGACTCCAACTTATGTCACATTGACATAAACTAAGTAGCATATATTGTATATGTGAATAGAAAAACCTGGAGTCAATTATGTGTGAAATAAAATTTAAAGAACAGTCCACTGAGCTAAATAAAAAATTATACTTCTTAAAGTGACATGTGACAGTACCTTTGGTAGTTGCCTATGTCAAATTATTGTCTCTGGGGAACAGAATAATCATTGTGACAAACATTACTAGCTTCAGAAGCAGATACTAAAATGTTTGCAGCTTATTTTGTTTTCTGACTTTATATGTGAGTAATATCTCTGTCTTACCCACAGTGGATGCCAAAACAGAAACTATCTAAAGAAAGTTCTACCAACTTCTTAAAAATAAAAATGTAGCATTGATGTCTTCAATAAACATATCTTTTGGGTTACTTTATCCAAAGGATTTACCAAGACATCAAAAAATGAAATAAGTAAATATTTTTTAGATTAGCAACAATTTACAAAAGGTAAACACATTGTAAGTAGGGTGTTTCTGTACTTAGGAATCATTGATCACATATACATATTTCATACCTTGCCATTACCTCAAATATCTTTCTTATTGGAAAACTCATTTGTTGGTTTTTAGTACCAACTTCATGGACAGGTGTTCACCATGAACTTTCTTACTATGTATTGTGTTTGAATTACAAATCATATTTTCCTTGGAATGAGAGACTTTGTGATGCAATCTGAAGGCTTCCTTTTGGACCTCTCTGTTCCTCTCTCAGTATCTCAGTCTCTCACTTCACTCTCTTTTCCCATCCTCCTGTCTTCTTAGATCCACTCTTCCTCATTTCTTTCACCCTTTCTCTAAAGTGGACATCTTGTATAGAGATGTTCTTTTTCCTGTCTACTAGATCTACTAGAGTGACATATTTAAAATATTTTCTTTATTTTTTTATTGTTTATCATTTCTGGGCTTACATAACAAGAGAGAACTTTCAAAGTATTAACCTGACCCATATACAAGCCAATTTTACTTTTACATTAAACTAGCTGAATTAATAAATGTGACGAGAAGCTAAGGCATAGATGTTAGCGATGTTTCATCCCATGGAAAATCCTCAGCAATAAGTTGCATTGAAATCTGGAGTGTGAGGTAAATCAGAAAACTTAGAGCTTTATAGTTTAGCCTCCAAGATGCATATGAATTGGAGCTATAAGTGATACCATCTTCAGAGTACAGCGAGAACAAGTTGAACATTTTCTATTTTCTCCTTGGCTGGGTACCAGCTGCCAGGTTTTGCCTTTTTAAACTTTCTAAAGAAAAAAAGACTGTTTTATAGAATTTGGGAACTAAGTGATTTTTTTTTTAAATTTCAAAGAATGGAACATATTTATTATCTATCATGATGTGGTAGATGGAGAAATCAAACAACAACAACAACAAAAACCCCACAGATTTCTTTGAAAAATGGAGATGTAGGGATGTAAAGGGCAAAACTAGAGTTAGATCTCAGCCGAGCTTTCTAGAGGTGCTATTCTGACTTTTCACATGACTTGGAGTTATTATTGTTATTAAGGTATTAATCTATTAATGTTACTGTAATGCTAATAAGTCAGAACATAATAGTAGCAAATCCTTTTGAGAGAGTGTGTGAGGTCAGTGTTTGGAATAAAACTTGCAACTCCTTTACAATGAATCTGCAAAGCAGTGGGTAACCTCTTCGGTTTAAATAGATTTCTGACTATTGTTTATCACTAATTCAATTTGAAAATATTATTGTTGGCTGGGGGGGGGGAGCCAAATCTGTAAAATGTCTACAATTGGAGCATGGTGACTGGTTCAGATCCCCAGAACTCATGTATAAAAACCTAACTAAATGTAGGTACATGTGTCTATGAGTCAAGCCTGTGGAGTGTGGAGAAGGGACAGAAGATGAATGAGCTCACTAGTAAGCTGGCCTAGTCACTTGGTGTGTCCCAGGCTCAATGACAATTTTGTGTCAGAAAAGAAGGAGAATGCCTGAGGAAGTTCCTAGATATTAACTTATGGCCTCCACATACATGCTTATAAACTTGCATGCATACACATACATGACACATAAAGACATACAGACATAGACACACAAAAATCATAATTTCACATGCTTACTTAAATAAATACCCTGGCTTATCGTTTTAACAGTGGAACAACATGTACTGTTGTTCTTGAAGCGTAAGGGTGTAAACTACAAAGTGTGCTTAGTTTTAGTAGATTCCAGAGAACAATAAGAATTCTCATCAGCATCTTTGTTTCAGGAGTCACAAAATGTTACTATGTATCACTTCTGTGACTTCAAATTCTCTGCCCTTCTGGGCATGTTGTCTTTTGAGCTTACTTTGATGTTGTCAGTGAGAGAGGTTCTGTAAGGAGAAATTTAGCTTCCATTACAGAACTGCAGAGGTGTTCCTCAGCAAAGGATGTTTAACAGTAATTTGACCTTCGTCTCTTTACCAACTGATCATGTGAATCAGAGCAGGTTTCTGCAGTATTATTACCATGTTGAAGTGTTATACTAACACTGCTAACTTCCTTGTAACGATTAAGGTTTTGAGTATGAAAGAGTTTCATAAAGATTCTTTCACTGGTCGTTTTGAAAGAGCCCTAAACAGGGCTAACAGCTCCCCTCTTTTGTTGTCTTTAGCCCTTTAAAGACATTTCTACTCTTTCTGGTTATATCATAACATTCACACACATATCAATAGTCCAATTTATTAATCAGAGATATGACTATACTCATGACCTGACATGTTTACTCTCTGTAAACCAATCTTTCTAAGTGAGTCAAATATAATTAAGAGCTGACAGGAAGGCATAGCACTGTGAAAGGGCTATAATTTTGGTATTTTTAGTGACTTGAGGTGGTATGATGGCACAATCTCTATCTGTAAAAGCATAAAAGCTAACATGGCGTCCAACTCCTTATTCCATGTGTCCTGTTATCTTCTCCCCAAATGATGGATCCTGAGAGAACATTGTTTGTCTGTAAAGTTCCTGGACTTCTCATAGCTCTCTATGCAATAGTTTCTATATTGTAGTTTGGTCCTTAGTGCATTGATTTTTATACCAAATTCAGTTCATACCACTCTAGTCCTGCTGGAGTAAGCATTTCTTATTTCCTGACTCTGTAAGACACAAATTTAGATAAAAAGAAGAAGTTTTATAAGAAATTGTGTGACATTACACCATTTTTTTAATCAAATTCAAAATGTCCTTAGGTGTTACTTCCAAGAGGATTCTGAAACACTCAGTGTCCACTTAGATTAGAACAGGGTTACAGTAACCCCAGCTAGATCAATGCAGTAGTACACTACACACTCATAATTGTGCAATCCAATTTGTGAATTTATTTCATAATGTTCAGATATTATGGTGATTATTTTGAGATTCTTTTTCTACATGAATTCAAAATTAAAATTTGTTCAACGTTCTGACATTTCAAAGTTAGTAGGGCATATCATATTGTTAAGCATTCACCATTCTACTGTACTGGTTTAAAAGTATTACAGAATGGCAGTAAATACATTAATTGTTATTCTATTGTTGTTGGTTAAACAATAGCATTTTGAAATTATGGGGCATCAGTAAGCTCTGACATGGCTCTGTATATAAAGCAAAGGGCAGGTGGGGCAGTTGCTATTGCTCTTGTGCAAACAGCACCTGGCAAGCCTTCCCATATGGTTGCTGCCTGAAGGTTTTATCCTTACTACATAGTATTGGGCTTTTGGAACTTGACAGGGCCACAATGGCTCTAGCCTAATCAGTGCATTACTTCATTGCTGACTTCATAACTATGGTGGTTTGATAGGTCTGGCCCCCATAGACTCATGTGTTTGAATGCTTGGCCCATAGGGAGTGATATTATTAGGATGTGTGGCTTTGTTGAAATAAATATGGTCTTGTTGGAGGAAGTATGTCACTGTAGGGGAAGGTTTTGGGGTCTCTCTCCTATGCTCAACCTCTGCCCAATGTGGACAGAGTCTCCTGCTGTCTGTGGATCAAGGTGTAACACTCTCAGTTCCTTTTCTAACATCATACCTGGTTGCATGCTGGCGTGTCCCGCCATGATGATAATGGACTAAACCTCTGAAACTGTAAGCCAGCCCCAATGAAAGATTTTCCTGTATAAGAATTGCTGTGGTCATTATGTCCATGCAGCAATAAAACCCTAATTACAACAATAACCAAATGGTCTTTTAATAGTGAGATCCAGTTAGTGGAAGTGGATTACTAGGATCATGATTTCAAGGGTATATTCTACTGTTGTCCCTTAAACCTCTTTTTTGTCTGTTTCCTGCTACTGTGAGTTAAGTATCTTTGCTCTCTCAGATTCTCACCATGTTTCACAACGTAAGTCCAAAACAAACAGAGCCTCATAAACATGCCGTGAGACATTGGAAATAGTGAGCCAAATGGATATTTCTTCATTATAAGTAGGCCATTTCTGACAGCATTCGAAACCTAACATACTTCCACTTCCAAATTCTCTCAGAACAATTTATGTCCAGATCTTGTCAGTCTGTTCTAGATATTTAAGCTCTAGAATTTTCTTGATATGTCTTGTTTTGGTCTCTTTTGTAGCCTAATCTTGTCATTTCCATCTTACAATATCAAATATTGAGGCAAGACATAGTTCTTTGTAAGAATAAAGAAGCACGTCCTTCTCATTGTTTTTAAGTTGTCATTTTCTATAATAAATGGCGTGTGTGTGTGTGTGTGTGTGTGTGTGTGTGTTTGTGTATGCAATGTGAGTGGCTTTAAAATAATTTTATTGTGATATATTTTTTGTAATATATACCAGAGGTCACATAAAACTATTGGTCAATAAAAGGAGTTAGAACAGAAAAAGTTTAAGAAGTCCTGAGATAGCTGACTGTTTATATTGCTATTTTATGTAAGAAAGAAACCTGAGGCAGTGAGCGGCTATACAACTTTTTCAAGTCCCATGATAGTAGATAAAATATGAACCCTGGTAATCCAAGTTCCCTGTCAATGTCACTGCTCTTACTCTGCATTTGAGGGTGTCTACGGAATTACAGTTGAATTTTAAAAAAGCTAAGTAATCTTCTGTTTACCAAGTAGGATGGTTTGAGTAAGTATGACCATGATATCATAAACGCTTGTGTTTAAATGTTTGGCCCATAGGGGTGCCACTATTAAAAGGTGTGGCCTTGTTGGAATGGGTGTGGCCTTGTTGGAATGAGTGTGGACTTGTTGGAGGAAGTGTGTCATTGTGGGAATAAGCTTTAAGGTCTAAGAAACTTAAATCTGACCAGTGTGTCTTACAGTCTTCTGTTCCCTAAAGATCGCAGTGTAGAATCTCATTGCCATATGTGTGCATGCATGCCACCTTGCTTCCTGACATGACACTACTGGACTAAACCTCTGAAACTGTAAGACAGCCCCAATTAAACATTTGTATTTATACAAGTTGTCATGGTCATGGTGTCTCTTTACAATGAAACAGTAAGATAACAAAGAAATCACTTTTGAAAAAAGAAAATAAATAGTACAGATTTTGATTTTTCCAAGAACGAATATCTAAGACCCTGCCACTCACTACACAATTCACAATCTAATTTATTTTGACCCTTATTGTCCTGTCCTGTAGATACCTTTATTCCTTATTTGCAGCTAAGAAGGTAAGATAAAGACTCATTGTATTCCAACTACCTCTAGATCCTCAATTAAAGATATTTCTAATTATATAAAGAGAACAACTTGCTCTCTCAGACTCTGTGTCACATAGCCATGGTAGCATCTCCCCACTTCCTTTCTATCATCTTGATTTTCATATAACTATATGAAATCTAGTATAGTAAACTCTTCTCCTCAAAGGTTTTGAAAAACATTAAAATTAAAACTGTTTAAAAACAATTGAAATGTTTAAATACCAAATCCTTCTCTCTTTCTCTTTCTCTCCCTTCCTTCCTTCTTTCCTTCCTGTTTCTTTCTTCTTTTCTTCCTTTCTCTTTCCTTCCTTTCCTTCTTTCCCCTCTCTCTTCCACTTCCTTAACCCCATTTTTTTTATTGTTTTTGTGGCTGGTGTTGGTATTAAACCCAGAGTCTTATACATGGTAGGCAAGCATTCTACCACCCACTTGTAAACTCAGTTCTGATTACTGTATTTTGATTTTTCTTAAATAACAAATAATATTTAACCTTAGTAAGTAAGTAAGATACTAAAACAGAAAGGAAAAGTATTTTTCCCTGATGTATTCTTTTGGTACATGCAATGAAAAACCAAATATATAGGAGGGGCTGGGCATGTATCTCAGCTCCTTGGAACACCACCCTGTGAAGTGGAAGTGGTAATGCAGTCCCAACACTCAGGAGGATCGAAAGATTAAGTATCATCTTTGCAGGTAAGTTGCAGGCCAACCTGAATGAGTTCTTAGTAGGAAGAAACTAATCTCATATTTCTACAATGATATTAATGAAGGTGCCTTTGGCAGTCAAAATTTTTTTCTGTGTTTTGTTTTCACAAGGTTTCAGGGAAATGTAAAGCGTTAAGGATTGCTTTAAATGTGAACCAGTCTTTGAAGCCCTTAGGTTCTCTCCAGGGTAAAGGTTTTCATGAGTGTTTGTCTATTTCTGTACTTAATCCTGTCTTTATTCTATAGGTGAAGAATAGAATAATGAAAAACAGACCTTATGTCACATGGTTGTTTCAGTGACAACTTTTTTTTTTTTTTAAATTCTGGATCCTGGTTCATGATTATCTTTGCTGCATCTGAATCTGTAGTTGGATTTCCCCAAGGGTATTTCCAGTCCTACTTTAGTTTTATTTTCTTTCCTCTCTTGGTCCACTCATTTACTCATGTGAATTTAGTTTCTATACACAGCGTCTACTCAGTTGCCAGTGACACATGCCTTAATTCCATTCCTCCACATTCCTGACACCCACATATCGGTAAAAACAGAGAGTAAATTCAACACCAGCTTCTAAATGATCTTTTCAGCCCCCTTCCTCTCCCTGTATCCACTAACGTTTCTCTAGTTGGAGACAATGTCACCTTTCTCTAAGATGGCTCCTCATGGAGAGAAAAGATACTCATCCATGAAAAGTGCACACTGTTCTTGCTGAAGACCCAGGGTCAGATCCCAGCACACATATCCATCCGGTGGCTCACACCTGCCTGCAGCTTTAGCTTTTACTCCTTTCCGTTTCCTTACTCATAAAGCAGCCTGAATTTTGTTTCAGATACAAGATAATGCTGTTATCTTTTGATTAGAACTCTACAACATCTTTCTATTGCCCTTACAACAAATACTGTAATATTTACAACAGCCTGAAAAACCCTGTGTAGAATGATCCATACCACAGCTTCAAGAAAAACGTCATCTTTTAATGTTGTCTTTCCCTCACTTCTAGTTCTTATAATCAGGCAGTTTGGATTTTTTTTATATAATTAGGGGACTATAAAATATCATGAACCAATGCTATATAGGTAATAGTTAAAATAAATTAGTGTTCATCCTTGCATGCAATTTTTTATAAAAAGCAAGTGGCATAGATTTAATTTGTATATTTACTTACGTTATTTACAGAGATGACAAATTGGGTTGTGAGTACATTTAATAAAGTCCGACCTTTACGTTTTTCTCCTAATGAGTACATTTATTATTTCTACTAATGCATATAGTTCTCTCGGTTTTATCCACAGCGCTTTGCATTATGGAAATCAAGTGCTTTATAACTTATTCTAATGCCCTTTGGTTTGTGATCACTAGTAAGTTTTCCTTCCCGGAACTTCTTGTCAGCACAATCTTTCTTTAAACAAAGTTTCCGTGTGACTTCTATCTCTGTTTCCTCTTTCTTTTTCCCTTTGATATGTTGCCAGTGCTGTCTATGAATGTTGCCTTTTAATTGACTCTGCCAGCTTCGGCTGCAGCAGTTACCTGCAGGCTGAAGTTAAGGCAGAGGGGACAGGGAAGAAGTTTGGAGTCTGAAATTGAAAATTATTTCCTCTCCCAAAACTAAAATTTATTTCCCCAACCAGTTTACTGCCTCCTTTTCATCTGCTCCGCAGGGATTTTGTGAAAGATGGGCCTAAAAGTAAGACAGATGTACATCAGGAGTCGGGTAAGTTCTCCAAAGTGAAATGTAGTAAATTAACACCTAAAGGATGAGAGATAGACTCTCTTTGTCGAGTCATATAACAAGGCTTAGTCTCTATGAAAAATTAATCAAGTTGTGTAAAGTGGGTGCATAATGTAGTTAAATGACTAAGGAGTCTAGTATCCTCATTTGTAATATAGGAAATAGAAAAGTGTTCTGCACGTAGCATTTATTAAATTGGATCACTTTCTCCTTTCTTCCCAACATGATCACCTAGGAATGTCTTTTTATAGCCTCTTCTTTGCCCAAGTCTTGAAGAATAGTGTGCTTTGCTTTAATGCAGACTCCATTGCCTTTAGCAACTCAATACAGTTGATTGGGATTTTTCTTGCCAAATTATTACATGCAAATTTATCTTTCTTTTAGGTCTTGCCTTGGCACTATAACATATCTACTGTATATGTTTGGGGCTTGGGGTTAATATGGTAAAAAGTTATTGCACATTACATATCAAAATTTCCATAAGTTCTCATTAAGTGGCTCTTGCAGAGCCACAGTTCTTTTTTTTTTTTTTCAGCAGTGGTGGTGTTACAGCTCTTCTGAAACTTGTAGTGTAGATTCTATATTGCTCCCTACCCCCATCTGTCCTTGTTTCCTTCCGTCTTTTCCCCTCTGCTTTGCTATAGAATGAATATTTGTCCTCAAAAATTGTGGGTTGAAATCCTGTGTCCCAATGGGATGGTGTTAGGTAGGTTTTTGAGAGAAAAAAATTAGACCATCAGCACCAAACACATCTGAATGAGATCACTACCATTATGAGAACACACACAAGGCTGGCTTCCTTCCTTCTCTGTTCTGCCATATGTACATACAATATAAAGAGCCATCTCTGAACCAGGAATAGGCTTTTACTAGAATGTGATATGCTGGTGCTCTGACCTCAGCCACCCAAACTATAACCCTCTGAGAAACAAAGTTCTAATATTCATCTGCCACCTAGTATGGGACAGTATTATTTAACAGCCTGAACTGACTCCAGAAACTCCTCTCTCTTTGTAGGTGGTTTGTTCCTGCTTTGTTAATATTCTCTGTCATCTATGTGTAGATTTTCATTTGCTTTGTAAATATATTTTAAAATTGCCAGTTCCCCCAAATCCTCCCTGCTGTTTATACTCATCTGTCTTTTGAACCAAAACGAGATTATGGAATTTTATGAGCAAGAAAGGACCTTTGTCTTAATGTCACAAAGAATACTGGCTTTAGTAGAGCCCCACAAGCGCTTGCTTATCATACTGTTGTGCCTGTTAAGATTCACCAACGTGCACTACAAAATGGCAACCCCTTGCTCACTTCCTCAGGTAGAAATGTATTCTTTTTTTTCTGCACTGGCAGCTGCCCTCCTCTTCAAGTGGGAAAAGTTACATTATATATCTTGTGTGATTTACTTTGTACTTAAAATTCTCTGCTTCACTTTCAAAGTTCACCTTAATATTTATTTTCTTTAAGAAGCATTGACTGTGTGTTTTATCTGATTCTCCTTTCTTTACCAGATTGCTGTGTTTAGCAGAATATTTCAGTTGTCTTTCATTCAATCGATACACTCCTAATCATATGAGCTATACTCAGTGAAATAGTCAGATTCTATTTTTAAAAGCACAAAGCAAATGATAGTAAATATGTTTCATTTAATAACTTTATTTTATGTATCTATTGTGAATATTAGAAAGAAGATTTTAGTGTGCCGGTCTCAGGTTCCATATTTCATAATAAATCAATTATTCTTAACTATAACTTCTATGTTGTCATTCTATGTTGGGAATCATGCTCTGAAAACACAAACTTTTTAACTATTATTTTGCTGTTGACACTTTCTCCTAGAACTGCTAAGACATCAGAAGCAGAAACTCCTGACTCCAACCAAGCTTACTATCTACTTAGCATGATTTTACTATTCCAGTCCCTTCAGTAGCACAGCCTTATTATTCCAGGGGACTTTAGTTAGGGTAAAATTCCAGAAAGAGACATCAGACATTTAGTAGGAAGCACCATGCAAGTAAATTCTAACTTCCCCAAACTCCTGGTCTCAAAATTCTTACTTTCTTGTTTCTAGCTCTCCTAGGCTGTGGTATTACTATTCTTTTAAGAGTCCAATTGATCCTGTATATTGAAAGACCTAGTTTAAGCCAAATTTTAAATACTCAATGATTCTTATCTTCTCTGAGCTATCAAGCAGTTTTTGTAAGGATAATGTTTTATGCCTATAGTGGTGATATTTGAGAATCCTGCATTCCATAGTACATGACATAGGTTATATACCTTTAATTAAAAATAAAACAAATCCAGCTGTGGTAGCACATGCATGTAAGCCAGCACTTAGGAGGCTGATACAGAAAAATTCCTGGGCAAGTTGAGAGCCATCTTAGATTACAGAGTGAGACAATGAGACTATGCCTCATAAAAAATGGCAAATAAAACCAAAACCCAAACCAGTAAATAAATAAATAAATAAGAACAAAAAACCCAACCAAACAAATAAAACCTAAATTACAGAGTATTTACTAAATTTAGAAAATAAAAAAATGCTATGTATTTGGAGACTGAAAGTTGAAAATGCGAGCATGAGTAGCATAAGTGGACATCACAGTTTTAGCTGACAGAGTCTTAATGCCAGTGCTTAAATGCTAAGTAGCACTGAGTAAGAGAACAGCTCATATTTCACTTTGCAATTGGAGTGGACTTTGATACTCATTTTATGAGTGCCTTTATAAGTTACAGGCAGAGGTTAAGAGTAATCACAATTTTTTTTCCTCCTCTGGTTTTAATAAATTCCTCTTGGGCATTTCATTCTGTTAAATCAAGCAGCAGACAAAAATGTAATGCATTGCTAACCTCTAAAGTATGTGCAAAACTTAGTTCATAAAAAATGAATGAAAAATGCAATGTGGCAATGATAATGATGCTCCCTCTTGGGTTATTCTGCCAAAGGATGTGGCACATAATGGTAATCAGTTCTTGATTTCTTTCTTTCTTTTTTTCTTTTCTTTCTTCTTTTTTTAATAGTTTCTCTTGATTGGATTTTTCTTGACTTCATTTTGTATTAGTTTCTTTGATGAACTATCTACCAAACATGCGTGAGTTATGTGGAGCTTGTTATCACAGCTGTAATGAGCTCTATAGCAGCCCTTCTGCAGCATCTGTTTCTACAAATGGCTTATTTGAAAAGGAATTAGTATATGTTGAAATATCACACTTCTGTATATATGAGGGGACATATTTCATAGCTTTGCTCTATTACCATAATGGAAGATATGCATTTCCACTAGCGTTTGTTTTGCTATGTGTATAAGAGATGAGTGGGTGTGAGTGTAATTATGCATGCGCCATGGTGGGGTATGGAGGACACTGGAAAACTTTCAGGTGTCAGTGCTCTTTTTCCAGTGTGGGACTGTGCTACATGGTCAACATAATGTCAGTGGAAACAGGAAAACAAAGACACAGGCATGTATAGCGATAACCATGTCTGTTGTGGAACTGCAAGAAGACCTCTGGACTCAGGCTTGCTACAAATTCTGTGGTTGATAGTAGTCCAGCTCTGTTGCTTCACATCTCTAGAGGGAGCTATTGACGCTGTCCATGGTGCTGCTGGAAAAATGCATGGTTATGGACTGTGTCTTATAATTCTCAGCATAAATTCCAAAACCCCTAAGAAGTCTTCCTGTTTGAAGGCTATCATAAAAACCCTTAGATAGAAACTGGAATTAAAGTGGTCTAAAAATTTCCCTCTAACTTTGTACTGCCAGTTTGTTTGACTAGGAATTCCAGAAACCAAGAAGATACTACATTCCCCTTTTCCAATATTTGCTGTAGCTAGCTTGTTTCTATATGACAGTTTAACTTTGTTTTCTGGTGGAAACTGAATCTCAGCATTGGGGGTCTAAGGCAGGAGGATTGAGATTTCTGGACAAGCCATGGTAATATAGTTATATCCTGTCTATAAAAAAAACCCCACAACTACATACATACATACATACATGCATACTTACATACATACATGCATTCATACATATATAAAATGGTAGTTTATAATCATTTTTATTCAGAAAAATTATGAGATTATAAACTACCATTTTATATATGTAAAATTTTGACTTTACTGTTAAATGGGCCATTTTATGCTTATAATATCAAAAACACAGTGTGAAGAACCTCAGACTTTTTTTCATATTATAAACAACAGTAAAGTCACAACTTTACATGCCACCACTGTGTGCACATTAACAAAACTAACAAAAATTGGAAGTCTAGTGGTTAAATGTAAATTAACTGGAAGATTTCAAAAGTCTATAATTGTTTGTTTGTAGAATTGCCAGAGTCATTCTGATAGTGTTCTCACCATAATAAAATGGTGGATGAAGAGTGTTATTTCATAATCTAGTTGAATTTATATTTGGCATATAAAAGAGAGAAATGTCAAAATGTTTTGCAATTACACACACACACACACACACACACACACACACACATCCCACACACATACACACACAGTCTTCCTGCTCCTTCCTTTGGAAGTTATCTAAGAGGTTATCAAGGTGACTTTTAAGGAAAAAATGTTATACTTGAGCTCAGTGTCTGTCCTCATGACTTTGAAATAACTGAAAATTTCTTAGTTTATTGACACTAGTTATTTCCTAAATTGGCCCTGTTTTTGGAGCCTCCCAAGTCACACACATTGTGATTTCCACATCTGTACATCGCTATATTTCTAATATAGTGTGTGTCCATAACACTCCAAGACAAGTTTATGGTCAGCAAGAAAGAACAGAAAGGAGCAAATAAATATGAGCCATCCATTTGAATATTCTGTTCAGGAGAATTCTGTTGATACAACCATTTGGTGGTTGGAGGAGAATCTTCAGAAAGCCCTTAGCTGGTTTTTAAAGGCTGCTGCCCTCAGAAACAAGGAGTTCCAGGGGATCCCAGTGTGGCACTCATTAGTCATTAGGAATCCAGAATTACTGATTTATTATATGTAAAACTCAGTCTTTTGGGTGTTGGGAGCCGACTTTTAGCAGAAAGCGGCTATCAGCTTTGCAGCCATCTTGAGCCATATACCCTGACGTGAGACTTGTTTTTCAACAGCCTACAACAGCTGAAGCACACTCTGATATTCCACATATTTTGTTTTGCTGTTTACTGCCCCCAGCTGCAAGGTATGCAGTTCACGTGTTGTCCACGTGCTATCTATGCCATACATGGCTGGAAGGCGCAGGTGGTATCCAAGCCTGCAAGGCACACGGTACGTGCTATCCAAGCTATAGACGCCTGTAAGGCTTACATCATATCCACACCTGTAAGGCATGTGATATCCACAAGCCTACAAGGCAACTGGCAAAAACGTATAAATACCCCAGATTTCCCTTCAATAAAAGAGACTTGATCAAAACCTCTGTCTTGTCTCCATTCTTTACGTCTCTTCCTCTCTCTCTCTCTCTCTCTCTCTCTCTCTCTCTCTCTCTCTCTCTCTCTTTCTCTCTAGACCCTGACCCGCAGACTGGAGCGGCAGCTTGGGCCAGGAAACAGTGACCGCCAAGCGTGGAGTGGAGAGGGCCGCAACATTGGGGTACTATAGAGAAGGGTTAATTTATGTTATGATCAGCATCTTTTCTTGCTCCTCTAGATACAGTCAAATGGTAAAAGGGTGTGTTTGGGTAAGGCAATGGAATGAGCTTGTTTATATATATGCTATGCAAAGTAGTTTGAAAAAGTACAAGTAAATGATGTTTTGCAGAGGACATTGTTAATGATTTATAATAGCAGTGCAAAAAATTATTTGTAAACATTTATATGGAATGAATATTAGACATTTGGCTTAATTACATTAAATAAGAGGTATGTTTGCTCATAAAGATAACCTAATGGGATTATAGTTTATGCTAGGTTTTTATGATAGTTTTATTTAGATTAGCATTAATCAATGGGAGAAAACAGTGCAATATTTTAAACCAAATTGTCAATTAGGACTTTGAAAATTACATTGATCATTACACTTTTAGATAATACAAATGAATAAGATGGAAATGTTCCAAATCATAACTAAAAATTCTGACATTTGCTTACTTATTTGATATTTAATTTCAGCTGACTTTATAATGAGAGCAGAATTTACAGGGTAAATTAAACATAATCGTAGGAACATTGAAGATTATCTAAGCAAATAGAAGATTGCTCCTTTTCAGAAGAAGAATGAGAACAATCAAGAGTTATGAGTTAAAGAAAGACATTCTTTCTTTTTTGTGCCTATGTGGCCTTGGGTCAGACTGACAATTTTTTTATTATAAATGGTCAATACTCCCAATCATAGTTATCAGCATACTTTACCACAAAATGACTATAATTCAAATCATTTGAGTTATTTATTTGAATTTCATGAAGAAAAAGGAAAGTAAAAAAGACAATGCCACATGACTAACAGAACCTGACAGCACATACTGAATCCTCTCCCTCTCCCTCTGTCTCTCTCTCTCTCTTACTTCTCATATATATGCATATATATATGAACTTTTAAAAGCTTAAGTTAAATCATCATGGATGGGAACTGATAATAAATTTGTGTTTCACAGCCAGCTAGCTACCCTGCCATATCATTCTGCCACTACCACCTTCAGCACATCTGAAACCTGCTTGTCCTCTTTCCAATGCAAACCAAGACTCAGGCATCCTCAGACCACCTGCATCTAACTGATTGCTGAGTGAGTTTGCTGTCCCAAGACAATCCACTTGATTTGGAGAACTAAAAAGCAATATACCTAAAATTAGAATTTATTATAATAAAACTCAAGAATGTCTAAATGGCGAGAAACATAGGGTCCCTATATGTGAACTTCCATGTAAATACTAAGGTTTTCTAAGAATCTTTGACAGATACTTGGCAAATGCCTTATTATGAAATATTCTGTATTATTTTGACAAATTACTGTTTTTATGTAAAATAATGTTATTCTAAAACAAAGCCCTTTTCGTGACTTATGAACATGTGTTACATTTATCTTTTATTTTTTCACTTAAAACTTTTTTAAGTGCAATAAAATAATAATTATTAACAAGAATAGTAATAATAATGTGAAGCAAAAATTTAAAACAGAAAATTTGTTTTAAATAGTTCTATTTGAATTTCAGATTTAAACCGTATTTTTTGAAATTGTATTTTCTTCATTTATATATCCCCATGACATTTATTTGGGTTGAGTGAGGTATTCTACAGACCAGAATTGCATCTAATGTGCTTAGCTTTCTGCAAAGGTGTATGAAGGTAAAATGTGTAAGCAAGTCAAGGTACATGTGATCAAGTGATAATTGGGGCTTATTTAAAATTGTGTAAACTATTTTGGATGTTTCTTTTTCTATCTTGAAAAAGATGTTTTCATTTTTAATATAATATATAATAAAAATTTATAATGGTTTCCTTGAAATGGAATTTAACTTCTGATTTGATTCCCTAACGTACTCTCAAATGGTTAAAAGAACAGTGGTAATTTTCTTGACTAGAGAATAATAAATATACCATCTTATAGTTACATTGTGTGTTGAAACACCATGACTCAAAACAGCTTGGGGAGAAAAGGGTTTATTTTGCTTACATTTTCCTTATAATTTATCATCAAAGGTAGTCAGAGCAGGAACTCTAAAGGACAGAAAGCAGGAGCTGATGCAGAGGCCGTGGAGAAACACTGGTTATATGCTTACTCCTTATAGCTAGCTCATCCCGTTTTCTTAATAGAAATCAGGACCACTAATCCAGTAATAACACCAAGTTCAATGGGCATAGCCCCTCCACATCAATCACTAATTAAGAAAATGCCCCACAGGCTTTCCTTCATCCTAGAATTATGGAGACAAATTTTCAGTTGAGGTTTCTGCCTCTCAGATGACTCTAGCTTGAGTAAAGTTGACATAAACACTAGCCAGCACATGCATATATTACTCCTGGCAAATAAATCAACCTACAAGTCCTATAATGAAATGAATGATGACATACACATTTTAAATTAAATATTGTTTCTTCAAAGTCTATGGAAATGCCTTTGTCACATTAGTCTGTGTTTGTTTTCTGTCTTTATTGAACTCTTGGCTTGTAAGTGGTTCAGTATTATTTGTTGTGAGAGATACAAAAATAAAAAAATATATAAACAAAGCCATATTCTCATCTTTCCAAAATGACTTTCTTGTGATCCTCGTGGGATGTTTCTTAACTGCAAATGTGTACACATGTTACTTTCTGCCTTGAGATGTCACCTTTCCCTACTAAAATGCACTCTTTACTGGATTCCATCCAGACTCCATTATTTTGTACTGATCCGTGTTCCAGACATGTTGTCACAGTCTCAGCATTTCCTCATCTTACACCTTTACAAGTCCTCTCTTGGAAAGGACTTCCAAGACCTGCACATGGTCAATTTCAACTTTTAATTTCTAGGCTGCTTTTCTCCATTTCCCTGAAAAGTCCAGACTAAACTGCCTTTTTTGCACATCCTCTTCCACTTCAGATTCAGTATGTCAAGCTAAGTGTCCCCAAAGTTTGTGGTAAGGAGATCCTGGTAGTAAACAGTCACACCTTTTATCCCTGGCTCCTCTGCATCCTTGGCCAGTATTTGATTTACATCAAAATATAAATATATATCTCCTAAATATTTTCATATTCTCTTCCCATAATGTAATATGCATTAATCTCATACAATGGATTGTTAAGTAAATATTGTACATGTGAACTTGCCTGCTAAGCACTTTCCTGCACATTATTCTGACTTCTTATTTATTCTTTATTGGTTTATGTGGCCACTTTTATCCTTAACTACTCCCTTTCTTTACCATCTCTTTCAATTATTATTATTATTATTATTTTGTCAAGACTAAAAGTTATTCTAGGAGGTCTCTGTGATTTGCTTGGTGCAGGCCTCTCTTGGTTTCTGAAATATCACTTTTACTCTTGGTGTCCCTAACATGGCCATACAGTCCTCTATATCCTAAAAATAGTGTAGGTCATTTCTTGCCTCACTGCTTATTCAAGATTTGCCAAAAAGGATCTTCATACCCTTATTTTGAACCATTATGACCCATTCATCTTTCAGATCGCAGCTGAAATAATTCCTCATCTCCCAGACACTAGCTATCTAATTCCTGATCTCCTTTGGTATGCTTTTACTGTATCTGTTATCTCCATTTTGAAAGTAATGAATTTGTCATTACATATTGTCTATATCATGTACTTATTTTTTCCTCTCTGAACATCAGTTACAAGATTTCCTGAGTATAAGTAGTTTCTGATTGACTTACCACATTATTAACAGCTGTTTGTGAGTGCCTGTGAGATGTAGAGAAGTTCCTATTTCCTTCTAATTCAGTTTACATTTTCTGTTCTGTCATAGTTTCCCACAGAAGTTAAATACTCACTAGGTTTGAAACACTTACACTGCTCCTTTTAATATTTTATGGTGTTACCATGTAGTACAGAACTTTAAAGGACACAGAACATGGAGTTGGAGATATTTAGTTGTGTTTTATTCTGAATAAGCATATATAATAAATCATAAGAAAACAAAATAATCACTCAGTGTTCATGCCACCTGCAAAGGATATCAAAGTCACTAAAATATCAATACTGTACTAGTGACATAAGGTTACATGTATTGTTTATTTAGAATGAGAAAGGATAGAAAGATGAGAATATCCAAGAGTGGGGCTCCAAGTCCTTCGCTCCCATACTTGGGACCTAGAGGCAGGATCACAGGAATCCATGTTTGAAAGGTTATAGTCAGCTACATGGTGAGTTTATGGCTAGTGTAGGCTGTGTGAGATGCCATTAAATGGAACAAAAGAAGGAAGGGAAGAAGAAAACAAGAAAGAAAAAGTGAGAGAAAAAAAGAAAGAAAGAAAGAAAGAAAGAAAGAAAGAAAGAAAGAAAGAAAGAGAAAAAAAAGAGAAAAAAATGACTTAGGGTACTCACAGGGACTTGTCAATAGAAAGGAACCTCTCAACCCAGAATGTGGTTGAAATCCTTTGTCAGCCCAGAACTGAGAATTTCAATAAAGATGATACTCTTTTTCTTAATAGACATATATCACATAAGAATGTTAAGATGGCAATAAACTGTGTTTAAGGTCAGTGCTTGTGGTCTTTGAGCTTTACTTTATTATTTCTCTTTAAACCTGTAATTTTCTGAGATCTAACAAACAGGATTACAAACCCTTTTGATAGTCTTAACTCCCTGTGACCTATTTACTTTGAAGATTCATTTGACTCTTTGAATTGTGTTCCTGTCTATAAGCCTGCCTGTAACCCTGTTCAATATAACTCTGAAAATGCCCCAGGATGGCACACAGGTTTAAAAAGCTGTTTTTTAAAAAATATTGAAACATGCTTACTTAATTGACTTAATTGTTATCCCACATCTATATGTGACAGCCCATGTACATGGATGAAAAGTTTTCTTTAATTAGTCTTTCTCCTCCTATCTTTAGGAAGAACACCATTCCTTCTTTCTCTCCATACCACTCTTATCAAATGAATATAACTCTTGAGAAAGAATTCTACCAGGCCTTTTGTGAGTATAGATTTCCTAGCACTAACTCCTGATAGTGTTTTCATTTTTAATTATGGTCACAAGCATGCCAAGTAGGAAATTGGACTTCTCTCACCACTACAGGCCAAGATAAACAAACATATTTTTACGTTTATTTCTTTACTAATTTCTGTCTTTTAATTTCTTTTTCTTTTGGATTTCAGGGAAGATGAGGTAGTACATCTAGGGAGATCACTGTTTAACAACCTAAAGAGAAGAATCTATAGAGAGGGGCCAAGAAATCCTGTCAGTGAACAAGCTAGCTGTGCAATCCTGAGAGCTCAAGATATCCCTGGATACCAGAGTGGAGCTCATCTATAAACCAGCACTCCTGTAAGGAGATGAGAGGAAGAAAGAGGACAATTGCCAAGAAACCCTGTGACTAGTTATTGCGAGAAAGCAGTATGAGACTAGCAACCTGAGAGACCCTGCTTCCTTCACTGGCTGTAGCACTTGGAAAAGCAGGCCCTACACCTTGATTGGGCAATACTGTAGAGCTTGACCTGAGAGTTAGTGTAAGGCCCCCACAGAAGGGAGGACCTCACTGAAGCCTCAGGAATTTGCGGCCACCTAATAACTCATAAGACACCGAACTTGATGTAATCAGCAAGAGGTATATTTCGATCAACATGTTGAGGTCAAGACCTGTAGCCCACACAGGGGCAATGGGGTCTGACCCCCGGGCTTTGGAGACATAGAGAATTTAAAACCAAAAACCACAACTCAGGGGGGAAACCACAACCCAGGGGGAGTGAAGGAGGGTTATTGGAGAGTACCTGTGGAAAGTCCCAACCCATTATTCAGTTTGTGACAGGGTCCAAGGAACAGTCATGGGGAACATTTTGTATAGGCTATTCTCAAAGAGCCTATTCGTAATCAACCATCTATCTTGTGGTCAGCCAAGTTCCTGAAACACAGAGCTCACGACCAAGCTGACCTGCACTCTTGGTTCTGTTCCGCCTGCTAGAAGTTTTTGAAAAATTTTAACCTTTTCAATAGCAAAGGCACAGGTGAGCCAGCCCAGAGTGTGGGAGGATGAGAGAGCTATGCTAGCCCTTCATAGGCCACAGCACCTGGGAGAGTGGGCCCCACACCTTGCTTGAGCAGCAGAGTGGAGCTAGCTCTGGAGGCATGGATGTGGGTGACCAAGCCCTGAGGGCATGAGATCAGGAGAATTGACCCTGCCTCCTGCAGGTAGCAGCATTGGGTGGCCTAGCTAAAGTCATGCTAGAGAGTTTGCTCTGATGGTACAGATAATTGAGAGCTGGCCAGTTGACCAGCTCAGCTACCACCCAGGCTCAGATGCAGGGCTCTCAGTTGGCCAACCCCAAATTTATGTCTTCTATGAATTGCTAGAACACATGAAAGGGCTGGTGCTATCAATCCAAAGCTGCAGGACTTCAGTGACACAGGGCAACAACAGAATAACAGGGAAGAGGCCAGTAAGGATTCAATATTGGTAGCATCACAGAAGTCAGAGATCTTGAACCAGACTATTGACTCATTACAACAAACATGCATTGACAGAGGAATATACTATGCGACACATTGTGACATATTGCAGCTTCTACATTCATACTACAATGAGATGTTTCCTATGCTGTGTGTGTGTGTGTGTGTGTGTGTGTGTGTGTAAGTGTGTGTGTGTGTAAGTGTGTGTGTGTGTGTGTTATTTTGGAGGAAGTTTTCAAGAGTGAGTGGCAGATATGAGGGGATGATGGGGCAATGAGCAGAACTGGGATATATATGTGAAACTTACAAAGAATCAGTAAAACATTTTTTAAAAGAAATAAAGTAAAGATGAGTTGTGGGCATTAGAAGTTAATGTGTGCAGTTAGTCATCAATCAATCAATCAAGAGACTCTTCTTCTCTATTTACTAGATAGATAGATAGATAAAAACAATTCCTGGAATCATGTCCAGAAGTATGACATGATATATGTGCAGTTCCACTCTCACACATAACATAAATACATCCAAATAATTAATTATAAATAAGTGACAGTCATTAAGAGGTATAGCATAGGCACCCCAATTGTTAGATAGCTAGTCAGATGTTAAGAGACTTAAAGATCTGTTAGCTTTGAACACTATCTCCTACTTACATAGTAATATACTAATTTTAATAAAGAGAAAAATACCACACTTGCCACTTCTTATAATGCAAAATATAGATCCAAATAAGGGAAAAAGCAACATAATTGCACCTTCTTAAGATTTACACCTTTGTTGGGCCTCATTAAGGCAAGAATATTTCCTTATGATAAAGCAAAGCAAATTTTAATAGACTTTGTTATTTTCTTTCTTTAATTATTTTTAAGATGCTCTGTTATGTAATATTTGTCAAAAAAAAGTGATCTGAATCTTAGTTCTGGCTCTGGTAGAGACAACCCTATCTGCTAATAAATAAATACATAAACAAATAAATAAACAATAGGACATTCTGTTGTCTCTTCCTTTAAGAGTTAATCTTAATGGGCCTGTCAATCACCTGGGTGGAAGATTGCCTCTCAGGATATCTGTCTGTTCCAGAATCTTGTGCAAACAGTACACAGCCAACCTCAGCATGAAGGTTAGCATAATGGCCTTTCTGGCCATTGTCTACTTTCATTCCTAAGGGTATCCCACTTTATTTTGTAATAAACTATATCTTCTACACAATCTTTTCTATGTTTCATCTGGATTCATTCAAGGGAGGTATGTGACCTTTCTTTGAGAAACATGAACAAACATCTATTTTTCCTAGATAAAGAACCAGTGAGAGGCCAAATAAATTATTCTGCCCAGGTCTAGCTGGGTGAGTTTATGAGTTCATTGGGGTTATTACTGAAGCATAGGTGAGGGAGTGTAGGAACATGGGTGAAGCAAAGGCCACTGCATCCATAAATGTCCATCCAGAATGGCTGATGACTCAGAAAAGGTGCACACCTGTAGTCTGCTGCACAGTTTTCAGGCAACAGCCATGGAAGAATGTCTTCTCCCTAACTAGGACTAACCTTGTGAAAGAATCTTGTGAATCTTGTAACTTTTGTGATTTTCCTGAGCTATGTCAGTTTAGTAGCTTCCTGAATCTTATCAGCCCCCAAAATTCTCCCAAGAAAGATGTTTCATTTCAGAGGAAATAGCTAAAAACAGTGATCACAAAGACTTTGAAACTTCTCAGGAGGCCAGAGAAGAGAGGAACATACCAGTTGGTTATTCAAGTAGCAAACGGTTAGCCTGAAACAATAAATGCAAGAAACATTATACAGACTGAACAGGTTTTATTTAGCGATATATATATATATATATATATATATATATATATATATTGCATGTAATAACAATGAATGAAAATAGGTCATGAATTTAAAAGAGAGCAAGGAAAAGTATATGATTTTGGAAGGAGAAAAGGGAAGGTGGAAATAATGTGATCATATTATTATTTTATAAATAAAAGGAATAGTAAAACTAAAAAATTAAAAACAAAGCAAACAGCAGCAACAACAAAACACAAATAAAGCTAAACTTAAAAACTTTAAAATTAATCATTTAGTTAGAATTGAGATCACCTGGGCCCTGGATAAGTTGCTTTAAATTGTATAAAAGAGTAGCTTTTCTAATCATGTCTTTCCATGAGTGATTTAATTTTTGGATGGAGGTTGATTATAGAACAGGGTGGACAATTGAATGGCAGCTCCTCTCTGGCATCAACTATGCAGTACAGACAGAAATAACACTCCTGGGAACAGAGAAAGTGAATTGGAATCATAGGGGTACATGGTATATTAGGTGCAGTAAGATTTTGGACACCCCAGATGAAGGAAAGAGTGCAGCCCCCTCACTGCCTCACCGGGTTCCTTAGGGTTGTGGTCCTCACTAAGCTGTCATTTAAGCACCTCATGTGAACCTCAGAGATAGAAAAAAGCAATCAGTAGTGTCTATGTGGCTTTGTCTCAGTTTGTTCCCCACTACTCACATGCCCTACTTGAGTTGTCATTTGCCCACATACCCATCTGTCTTTCTGAACTTACCATGATGGATATCTGCCCTATTAGAGTCCTGCCCTGCTCACTATTTTGGAATTTTTTTTTTCTGTCCTGCTCTGTGCTCTCAGCTGGTTGCATTCCAGTACCAGCCCAGGAGCTATCTTTGGATACACACACACACACACACACACACACACACACACACACACACACACACACACGCCAGTTAATATTAAAATGCTATGGTTAACTCAATGACTGGGCACTTCTAAGCCTCCTTTGGCTAACCTTCCGTTCCCTTTACTTCTTGCTCACACCTCTAAATCTACCCATTTGGTGAAGCTCATTGGTCTCTCTGCCCAAGACACTTTCAGGCTGCCCTTCTATGGGACGCTTTCCTTTTCTGTCTACATTTTAGAATATCTCCCCTGTAGCTGTGAGTCTGTTCCATCTCTGTCTCCCAAGTATCTTCATTCGAATCCTCTCCTCCTTTCTCCCAGCCTGCGGGATCCTTGAAGTCCTGCCTCTTTGTTTCCACCCAGCCATTGGCCACTGGCATCTTTATTGATTGATCAAGAACCAATTGGGGCAAGGACCTTCAGTGGCAGTAAACACAGGTTCCCAATTAAGTCACAGCATCAGAACCACTCTTCTACACCATCGTGCAATGATGTAGATCCTGAAGCCTGACTCTACAGCAACCACAGAAGCCTTCCCAGCAATTCCCACATGCATTTTCCTCCAGTACCTTAGCAATACGGGCACCTCATGACTCTGAAACATCTTCAACCGAGCTGCTGTGATTTAGTCCTCTACAGATGTTCTGTAAGCTACGTGTAGACTCTTTCAGAGATGTACAGACAGATAATGGTTTATCTGTTAGTTAGTATTATACTTAAGACTGAAATTAAAAAATACATTCATCTCAACCTGGAATATCTGGCAAAGTACTGGTTTATGGTATGAATTTATTATTATTTAGTAAAATGTGATATTGTGAGAAAATTAAAAAATATTCCTATGTTTCTGACATAACATGCTTAGGACAGTAAGTTAAATTAAATGTTAGAAATACTTTTGAAAATGACAGTGCTTCGTAGATAACCTCACAGTATATTAGTCTGTAATTTTCCCCATTTATAGGAAGGACTCACTAAAGAAGATCTGGGGATAAAGAGTAGAAAGGGCAAACTAAAGGAGAGGAGAGAAAGAGGTAAAAACACCTGATTTCTTCCTTTTTCTCTTTCAGACAGAATCTCACCACCATGTTGCCCTGGCTGACTTGGAACTTGTTTTGTAAAGTAGGCTCTCATTGCCTCCTGAGGGCCAAATATTAGAGATATACACAGAAAACAGCACCTGCTGGACCAAAATGTTAGAAAAGAAAGACTACTAGAAACCCAAGATGAGAGGCTTTCTAAACTTGGCAAGAACAAGTTCTAAAGTTTAAACAAGTCCAAACACAGTTTCTGCTCTTCTTTTCTCCATACCTCCGGTTTGTGTTGTCCCAGAGATGGGGTAAAAATGCTCTTAGCCCAGCCCTCCTAAAGTAGAGGCTCATACTTGTCTGTATTTTAGATCAATTCAATGACATATGTGCACAATTACACATTCTCAGGCGCCGGAAAAAATAACTGCAGGTCTGTAAGCAAAAACATGATCAAGACACACAAGGAAGGAAGAGAGGGGGAGAAAATACACACACACACACACACACACACACACACACACACACACACACACACACGAGAGAGAGAGAGAGAGAGAGAGAGAGAGAGAGAGAGAGAGAGAGAGAGAGAGAGAGAGAGAGGAGACACCCACTCTGGCATTCAAATCAGTTTGTAAGTATTTTAAATAATTCTACCTTTTAGCTTAACGTATTCCACCCCCTCATTATTGCTTTTGGGGACTAGAAGACAGATCTAGGAGCAATTCAACCCAATTAGAAGGGAAAAGAGAAATTTTCTCTGGCAATTGCTATGCAAATGTGCGTAAGGAAACAGAAGAGGTGACACCAAGGAGCATATTTGGTTGTTGACAACAGAATGCTGCCTTATTTTCCAACATATATTAAAAAGCAACTTCAACCTAATGGATGTCCCAGGTATTCCTGCCAAGGTCAGTGCCCAAGTTCACCAGCCCCTGAAGGAGGGGAGTGGGGCTACATAGAATTGCCTGGGGGCAGCTTCCCTAAAAGAACATTACATTCAGTTGTCATATTCATGTTTTCAGTAATAGGAATTGCTGGTGTGTGACACTTTTTGAAACTCTTGGTATTGTGGGCTTATAAAACATTTCAATGGGTAATAGTGTCAGACAGTGGTAATTAATCTTGGAGGAGAGGCCTGTTTCTGAATTGGAACATTGCTTAAAGGTATGACAATTTAGTGTCTACTCATTAAAAGTTAAGCTTGAGCCTTTCCCTCTTACCTATAGTTTTAAAAATAATTGTGTGAGAAAAGCCCGCACAATTGGATTTTCAATGTTATGAAACACATTCTCTGAGTGGATCCCTCTAAACTATTCCCAAGGTGGTGCAGGAGGGAAAAGAGGCAAACCACAGAACTCTGGTTAAAAAAGAATGGGAAGGGCGAGCCCCCCCCCACCCCCCAGCTCTGAATCTGGATCTGGAGCGGAACTGACTCTGCAAAACATAGGAAGCCCAGGGAGGTCAGGGATTTATCCAAAATAGGCTAATTATCTGCGGACAGAAATCCAAGGTCATATAGTAATCCCACTCAGCCTCAGGGAAAATTTACTATTTCAGTCCTGGTTGCCTCCCTCCAAACCAGTCTCAGAAGCCAGCTAGAGAGTTCTTGTTCATCCAAGGACAAGATAGCTAGTACCAGCAGCCAACTACTGTATTTCTATAGGAAGGCCAACCTATAACAAAATGAAATACTTAGTACTTACTATGAACCAGGTGAGGGAATGGGGCCATTGTAAAGTAGGTTGGAGAAAGTGGGGATGTAAAAAAGAGATTTTTAAGACGTAAAGCTCTGCAAGAGGGAGACTGTCTAGGATACATTATTTATTGAATACTAGCCAGTAGAAAAGAATATTGAAAGTAGTTACAAAATAAGAAAAGAGCATCCTTCTATGAATGCACAACCAGCTTGATGAAATTATCACATTGTTCTGCACTCATTCTGATATTTTATGTATAAAAATGAAAAAAAGGATGGAGCTATTTGGCCTTTCTGTTTTTCCTCAGAAGCGTAGGTTAGAAGGCTCACTGTCAGTGGCACTATGCCCAATCCGCTGCAAATGTGCATTTAAGTTATTTTCTTGTGCCTCATCCCACTGAAACTTTGCATGCATATTTAACAAAATGTGTTTATGGGAATACACCGTATACCTTCTCGGTTTACCAGCTAAGTACACTTTCCATTCTGCAAACGTGTTTTGAATATGACCAGAAAACTGATTGATTCTGTCATCTTTTTCTGCTTCTCTTCCTTATCCTGTGAAATTTCGTTAGTGCAAAGCTCTTGACAACTGAGAATTCAAGGAAGGACAATTTTTACAGAACTCTGTAGGTGACAGTCCTATTGCGGGGGAATCAATCCTGGGATTCAAGCCCAACATTTTTCTACAGCAGAGCCAGGACACATAAGCAGTTCAGCTAAGCATTGAGGTGAGAAGAAAAATGCTAGTGGCAGGAGCTTGTTTGCACCAAATTCAGGCGATTCCAGACTGTGCTTTTTAGTCAGCATCTAGTGATTAAACACCAGAATAAAATAAATGAACATCAAAAGAATCTGCTTTGATTGATACAATTAGTTCAGCACCTAGATCTACAATTCAGCTTTAGAATAAAGATCAATTTGTCCAAACTTTTAGAGCTTGGCTGTTTCACATGCATTTTATTTTTATATTTCTGTCTGTAGCTGTTCTAAGTCATTACTGAAATCTTTTACAGCCAAGTCAGTCTTTATACAGACTGGACCATGGGAAGAATTTACATCTTGGGTAATTTTATACAATGTTTTAGATCCTGGAAGGATATTTTTAGAAACTTCTTTCACAACCTGAGATATTTGTTTTTCTGTAACTGCAGCAAAAACAAATATCCTCTTAGCAATTTTTATAGTTTATGTGAACATTTTTCACTATTGCATCATACCTTATATTTTAGGTAGATTTTTAAATTGAGAATACAATGAAAAGATGAATATGTTCATATATATATGTGTGTGTATATATATACATATACATATATGTGTGTGTATATATATACGTATACATATATATATATATACGTATATATATACACATATATACATATATATAATACAAAAATACATACATATATAAATATTTTTTTTCCTCCCCCCCAGGTGATTCTCACACAGCAGTGTGTGTAAATCCCCATGGGATCTTGTCAATATTTTGTTTGTATGGAGGTTTGGAGTCAGGTGGTGCTGATGCTGACACTTCTCAGACACTTGAGAGAATATGTAACAAAAGGTCAAGGTCCTGGCTTTGATTTACTGTCTCTACAATGTCACCAGCAAAGTGTCCTTGCTCTTTTTGGATGGAGATGGGTATTTGCTCCAGCACCAGACATCGATCTGCATTTATGGAGTGCAGAGGAAATTAAGGCAGCCTTGATCTCTTTCTGGATCCAGCTAATTGTTTGCCATGTAAATTGCACTACTTCCCTTTTTCAGAAGAGTGGGAAAAATAAAAAAAAATTGAATGGTCAAGCTTTTTATACCTAATATTGATTATATGCAGTCTTTCACTTAGGGCACTGAGTACACTCTTGCCAAGAACCTTTCCTAATAAAAAAAGAATGACTGGCTAATGATGGCAATCCACAGTGATTGCCACAATGTATTAAGAGAAAAAGCAAGATTCCAATAGCAGAAGAAATACAGAAGCAAATGGTTTTCCTTTCTTCAGTGCTATATACTTTACCCCAGAAGAAACACAATTTCTTTGAGTGTTTCTTTAAGAATTTGACCATACGTCTACAAATAGACATCTTATACATTTATGCTTCCTTTCAAAATTCAACAGATTTCAAAAATGGATTTTACACAATGATGTAAGGTATGCTCTTCTTTTTAATAGACTTAGCTTTGAGTTTGAAACCTGGTATCTGCTCCTATTTGGATAACTCAACACACTCCACCTGAAGAATTATCTTCTCCCTTTTATATTTTCTTTTTCTTGAGACAAGATTTTCCTCTGTAACCTGGGTTTACCTTGAACTCTGCCTCAGATTCCTGAATGCTGGGATAAAAGGCACTTATCACCATGCAGGAATCTTTCACACATTTTTTATTACTTGAACTGACTGAGCCCTCTAACCAGACCTCTAATACATCTCCCCCCACCCCATTAAAGAAAGAATTTAGAGATGAGATAAAAATAAGCAGCTGAGAGAAACTTTATTATATAGCGAAAGTGGACAGTCATGGACTGAGTGCAAGTCTCTCAAAAGCACCATGTTGAGTTTGGATGGACAAGCTTGAATGGAAAGGAGGCTCAGCTGTGACTTATAGTGGGAGACAGAAGGTGGGGGGTGGGGAGAGCTGAGTTGTTCAAGTAAGGAGTCAGGATTTTCCTCCAACAGTGTTTACTCCCTTTTCTAACTTTATATAATGTCTTCTGGATGTGGCATGTTCTCAGATGCAAGATGGGAGAGGGAAATATTACAAGGCTAATGACATTACACTGAAGACAAGGACATGTAAGAGCCATCCTGATAAATTCTCATTGGCTTTGTGGGTCTTACTATAATATAATTCTGATTGCCTTAGTTTATAAGTACTTGACAATTTGCCTCTTCTTTTCTGTACCTAGTGTCTTCATTATTATTCTTTTGTCTCATGGTAGAACACCATGACCAAGGTAACTTATCAAGAAAAATGTTTAGTTTGGGGCTCATGGTTACCCAAACCACTACCCACAGTTAGCCTGTCTCATTTTAACTGCTCACTGATGGCTTTTTGCTTCCTAGTGTTGTGCCCATTCAGGAAGCATTTGCAAACCCCAAAAGACCACCAAGGAGCTTATTCTGATGCAACCACCGTACGAAGGTCTTTATTCAAGTTAGAGCTTGGGTTCACCACCATCTCTGATGCAGCAGGATGGGAGAGGAAAATCACAAGCCCTCAGTGGGACAAGGTTTCAAGGTTTCATAAGAAACAGTGAGCAAGCGAGGCAGTTTCTAGCCTGGCAATTGGGTGACTATTATAACATATGTTGCCCTTTGAGCCAACAGGTGTGTGCTCTGAGACAAAACCATGAACAATCACAAACTGTCTGAAAGCACATCTGGAACTACTAGAAGAATCCTGATTAGCTGTTGCTAGGGAGCTGCTAGAGTTTGGGCCAGAGACAAGTTATGTAGTTCTTCTTAGAACTTAAATGCAGCTTGGGTTCAGCTGCAGGTTAAGTTCTCAGGCCCCTTTTCTTTTAAAATGGAGGTCAGTCCCAAAATGGAATAGGTTTTGTCTCTTAATAGGAAGTACTCAATTTTCATTTTTCTCTCCTGTGGTGCATTGAATATGCTTGGCCCAAGGAGGTGTGGCCTTGTTGGAGTAGCTGTGGCTTTGTTGGAGGAAGTATGTCACAGTGGGCAGGGGCTTTAAGATACTGTGCTAGCTGCCTGGAAGCCAGTCTTCTTCTAGTGACCTTCAGAAGAAGATGTATAACTCTCAGCACCTCCTGCACCATGCCTACCTGGATGCTGTCATGATCCTGTCTTGATGAAAACAGACTGAACCTCTAAAAGCCAGCCCTAATTAAATGTTGTCTTATAAGAGTTGCCTTGGTCATAGTGTCTATTCCCAGCAGTAAAATCCTAAGAAATCTCCTATAAATCCCTTCCCTGCTTAGACAACATTGCTTTATTTCCTAATGAAATGTTAGTTTGCAGAGAAAGCTGATGAGAGAGAAGGCAATTATTGGCTGAATGACTATGAGCTTTGGGTTTCACAAATAGTTGGGGTGCTTTCAAGACTTACATTGCAGAATGGCTTTCCTGTAATTCTTTTACCTCTCTAGACTAGCGCTTCTTAAATATTTTGCACTGGTGACAGCTTTCCAAGTGAGGAGTTTTACAAGACTCCGTGTATATAGGTGTATATAATATGAACATAAGGCAAATATTTACTACCAATAAATAATAAAGAAATATATTTTAATAAAAATTCTGTGATATAATTTTACTATTTATTAAAATGGAAAGCAGATGTGCATAGGAAAGAAAAAATGTGATTGTTTATTTTTACATGAAGAATTAACCCTGGCTAGACATTCAATGCTGCAACATGTTAGACATAGTTAATATTCTTCAAAATTGATCAATACATTATTTTCTAATCAGCAATGTTGAGAATGCAACTTTTAATAAATATACAACATGAACTGGCAGAATTAAGTTTATCACCCAAAGAGATGCTAATTTTATATTTACATGTTGATAAATGATGGTAGAAAAATATTTGCAAAATTTTTGCTCTCTGTAATTAAACCATCATTTTTTAAAAAGTAGAAACAGAAAACTTTGTATGTCCAGTAAAACACTACAGCCCACAATATGCAGTAGTCTTGAATCTTATCTGAGATAATCCAGTGTACTTTGGTGTTATATACCTTGAGGGCATGCATAATGAAATATGAAATGGAAGTTTCTGGGTGTGTCATATGATGCAGATTCACGTGGTCTTTTACTGAGGCAAGACCGGTGGGAGGACACGGACAGTGACCAGAGATGGCACACTTGCCTACCTAGCTTTGTAATGTGTCATTAGTCTCCCATCGTTCCTAATTTTCACTTTGTTGAGTGAGGCACAACAGAGAATTTCTCTTGGTGACACAACTAGTTCTGGTCACTCACACCGACTCACACTGATTGTCAGAGGCCTGGATGTTTCTGCTGGATTGTGCCACCACTGCTGATTTGTGTTTGGTTACCTGACACTACTGAACAGGACTGCTGGTATCCTGAAAAACCGAGATTGGACTCCCCCAATAGAACTACTTCTAAACAGGTTCACGTCTTCCGTCCTATTTACTATCTTTCCTCCTCTTTCTTTAGGTGGTGGGCTAGAAGATTAAAGCTTTTGAGAACCCTTATTGAAAGTAGGTTTTAAATAATCTAAGCCTACAGAAATGTATGTTCAGAGCCATGGCAAAAGTGAAGTCATGTGATACTTCATGTGTGGTTGGTGTCTCCAATACCATGGATTCCTCATACATTTGATTTTGAATTAATTTTTTGGCATAGATTCAGAATGTCTTACTCTTGGTAATTCTTTTCATCTTTCACATTCAGTTATGAACTCCTAACCTGCACTTTAGTAAGCTGTGCCCTAAAAAACTGCATACAACACTCTTTCAGGAATTTGTCTTTCACGTCCATGGACTGGCTACATAATCTCACCAACTCTCTTGGATAGTTCTTTTGAATAACACCTACAGTCAACCCCTCTTCTCATAGCCAGGGCTTACCACAAGAAGTGTTCATATCCAGTCTTCTTAGAAACATTGATTTCATAATTTACTTGCCTTCTTCAGCTCGAGGTACAAATTTTAAAATGTGAATTCATGACAAGTCCTGCCCAGTTACAAACATGAATTCCCCTTATACTCGCTCAGGTATGAGATGAAGAAGAAAACTGGTGAGAATCTCTATGGTTAAACTTCTTCTTACTCCCAAATTTATAGACAATTCTTCTTCCTAAGTCTTTGCTCACTTTTGGCATCTTGCATAGCTGAGGTTGCAGGAACCACAAAATTGGTCCTAAAAACCTGCAGTACAAGCTCTTCATTCGGGAGCTTTTTTAACATTATCTTCCATGATCACCTTGTACTAATTTGAGCATACTCTTCATGGCCCAAAGGGCTTATGTAATTTCCAGTGTCTGTCATTCTTTGTTTATCCCATATTCAGTCAATAGTAGTTTCTCAATGTCTCCTTTGATATTACTTACTGTGGGGGATTGACTGGTGGCAAATTCTTCTGAAATGTCATAATTTCCCTTCAGTCTTGAAAACTAATTTGACCACATATAGATTTCTGGAATGACAGTTTATTTTCCAGGACTATATTAATATTGATCTTCTTTATTTTGTGTTTTATTATTTCAGTAACAAATACACTTTCATTCTTTTCTTTCATCTGTAGAGAATGGATGCCTTAAAGATTATTTTGTTTGCCACTTCTAAACATGTTGATTATATTATTCTTTGAAGTGTTAGTTCTTAGGTTGCTTTGTGTAGGCACGTTATGATTTTCCTATTTTCTCCCTGTATCCACACTTAGATTACCTAACTTTTTCCTCACTGTTTACTGATGTTATCTTCCTTTTATTTCCTATTAACCTGCATCTTATTTTGTGTAGTTTCTCTCATCATATCTTTAGGCTACTTAATATTTTTTTAGGTAACTCCTAAACTGTTGATAATCACACTGTATTCTTTTTTTTTACTTTAAAACTCAGTTCTTATTAGAAATTTAACTTGGATGCACATCTTTACATGTTAAACTATCCTTTTACTTTCTAAAATATATGCAGTATAGATAGCAGTAGAGTTATTTAAGAACTATTCAAAGACTGATTGATTATCTATATGGTTTTTCATCTCTAATTTCTAGGTCAACTTGTATTAATTTGTTTTTTCTTATTTATGGCTTATATTTTATTATATATATAATATATATAATATATATAATATATATAACATATATAATATATATAATATATATTATATATATATGTGTGCCTTTTAATACATCACTGAATACTTGTGCATATTGTCTATTTTTTATTTTTTTTAATTGCTATGATAAATACCACTGCCAAAAGCAATTTAAGGAGAAGAAGGTTTATTCATTTTACAACTTTTATGTCACACCCTATCACTGAGGGTTGTCAGGCCAGGCAGGGCAGGAACTCAAGGCAGGAACCTGGGGGGCAGGAACTGATGCTGAGACCATGGAGGAGTGCTGCCTATTAGCTTGTTCTTCATGGCTTTCTCCCCTTTCTTATGTAGCCCAGAACTACCTGCAGCCTAAACACAAATATGGTACTGCCCACTGTGGAATGGGCCCCTCTCACATCAACTATATATAAGACAATGTCCCCATCGACATTGCTTACAGGTAATCTGGTAGATTTTGTTTTTTCTCAATTGAAGTCTCTTATTTCCAGATGACTCTAGCTCGTTTCAAGGTTTAAAACCAAAACCAAAACCAAAACCAAAACCAAAACCAAACCAAACACTAAAACCAGGAACTAACTAACACAGTTATCAATGAAAACTAAATCCGACATTACAGCTACTGATCAGGGGTTAAAGTGAGGCTCCTTCTGCTTCTTACTCTCTAGATATGTTAGGGAGAATGAGACCTGTGTGCTTAATCTAGTCTAGAATGTTTCTTACTAATAAGATACAATGCAGATCTCTCTGAGTGTGCTTATTGGTACCTTGAGAATTAAAAGTGTTCTTTCTGGTGTGGCTGGTTGAAAGTAAAGACCATTCATAAACCATAGAAATTGTTCCATCTCTCTGCTTAGGTGATTTTTTTTCCTAGTCTTCAGTATTTTCCCACACCCCTGAGCTGGGTTAAGCCAAATTACAGGATCCTCTCTCTACATACTTCTTTCTCCTTTCTAGTTATCTACTCTCTACTCTCTAGATACCTTGTCCCACATGACAGTGGGACATAGTCTTGTAATAATTTGATTTTTGATATATTAAAGGATGTTTTCTTACAAAATACCTTTAGTATATTTTTCCTGCCTAAATAATGTAATTTTAATAAGCATATAGCAATCTCTTTGGTAGGTAAAGAAAATGTTAAATAAAGAATTGGACATGCAGTTCATGTTGTAATCCCAGAACTTGGGAGCCTGAGGGGAAGCTCAAGAGTTCAAGGCCAAACTCTGCCACATAGCAAGAGCAGTCTATAGACGTAGGTGCTATTGTCTACATGAGACCCTGTGTCAACATACAAACAAACATATGGATGCTATTGTTGATTTAAAGAGAATGTATTAAAAATAATTTTGTTGTGGTTGGTTGGTTGTGAGGCAGGCTGGCCTTAAACTCCTGAGCCTCCTGCCTCAGCCTTCCCAAATTCTGAAATTACAAAATAATCGGAATAAATAACCTTGCCTGGATTACAAATGATTTGTGAATGTCTAACTTGTGTGAAATCCTGAATTGAATCTGCATGAACACACACACACACACACACACACACACACACACACACACACACACACGCACACGTAAATAAATAAACAAAACAAAAAAGAAATGATTCCTTAAAAGCTACCAGTGGTTTTTTTCTGATTTAGAAAGTTTTGTCCCTTTTAAAGGATTCTAGCTTGGATTGTAGTGCAGGCAACCCTATAATGACATCTGCAAGGCTCTTTTTCTGAAACACCCAGGTGTCAGGACAGATATTTAAACCTTATCAATAAGGCTTCAGATTAAAGAGTCAAGGTAAAGAAAGGTAACACATGGAATTAAATGAGTGACTAATAATGTGAAAACAGAGCTCTCCTCGGGGCCACAGTAGAAGCTTTTGTCCTATATAAAATCAGTTCTGGGTGGAACACAGAGGCGTTAGAGACTTGATCTAATTTAGAGAATAACAGGTTTGCAGCATTACCTGTGGTTGCTTATCTAGATGACAAGAAGGGCAAATGGTGTCAAAGTTGGCTTTAATTACAAGAAAAAAAAAGAATAAGTCTCCAGTGTATGCAAGTATTCTTGAGTGGTGCCTATCGTCAGAAACATAGTAGTAAACAAATCAGATGGGGAAATTCAATGTACTGTCCCAGACATTGGTGACTTTAGACAGTTACATGAGTGAGCCACGAAAAAAAAAAAAAAAGATTTTTCAGTAAAATGTATCTTTAAAAAGAGGAAAGGAAGCAGAGATCTAAGGAAGAGTGAGAGGGAGCTAAGTTGGGGGGGGATGAGTGTGGAGAAGCATGGGGACCTGTCCAAGTCCCCAGTCTTTAAAAAAAGGCACTGAAGACATGGACTGATACATGTGTGACTGCTGCTTTTGACAGGCCTGTACTTTAAATAGTGGAAACTGTCTGTAGGTTATAATTGTGGATCTGTAGTAGCAGCAGATGCCTGGAGTTGATGCAAATGGCACCAGAGAGTTAGGAATGGCAGTAGTTCAGGCCTGTGAGCCCAGCACTTAGAGATTGAGGTGAGTGGATTGGGACTTCAATGTCATCCTTAACAACATAATTGATTTGGGGCTAGCTTAGGCTATTAGCAGACCCTATAACAAGTGAAAACAAATAATAATAATGATAGACTAGAAAACAGTAAATTCTAACCTATATACGGGGTGGAAAGTGAGAATGATATAGAAATTAGTATCAAATGTATTGTTACAAAGTGCTTTATTCTTCCATTTTATTAGCATCAAAGCCATCTCCTTTTGTGTCTACTCTTACTTTTTCCTATGCTCGTGAATGTGCATGCAATGTGCATGTCTGTATCTGTGCTTTCATTTGTGTGGGTAGAGTACTCCTATGTGCAGTGTAGTGTTCAGTCCACAGGTTTACATGAGGAATCTTACCCACTCATCTTCCACCTTATTCACTGAGGCATAGCCTCTCAGCTGTATCTGGAGCTCACACTGGTTGCTGTATGTAGTTAGCCAGCTTGTCCCTTTTGTCCACCTTCTGAGCACTGCAATTACAGTTGGGCTGCCAACCCCAGTCAGCATCTACATGGGTGCTGGGTACCAGTTTTAGTTCTCATGATTACCTGGGAAGGTGTTCTCAACCTAGTCATCTTTCCAATTCCAATTCCAATTCCAATTCGAATTTGGGTTTACTTCACACACACACACACACACACACACACACACACACACACACACACACACACACAATTAAATGCTCAATGTAAAGATCATAGCAGCTTTTTAATCTGTACTTTTATGTGGGAAGGAGGCCAGAGTCCATGGTGCATGAGTGTTGGGGTGGTGGTGATGCTACATTCATGTTGAGATAGAAAGGAATGGAATGATATGAGTCTTTTTTTTTTTAATTTGAGACTTTTATATGAGTGCACAGTTTCTGCATCAGTTCTGTCCTTCCTTCTCCCACCTCCAATTCCTCCCATGTCTCTCCTGACCCCTCTTGAATTAATGACTTTTTCTTCTATAATTATTGCTGTGATATTTCTTTGACATGGAATCTGCCTAGGTCTTTCATAGGCCATGGGTTACTAGGTTATAGCAAACACTGCCTCTTGCATTGTATCAATACAATTCAATAAATAGAATATTCATAAAATATTTTGTATGATAGTTATGTATCCATTCAGTTTCATTATTGTGTGTGTGTGTGTGTGTGTGTGTATGTATGTGTGTTATTGCAGGAACACATGAATAAATGTTACATTATTGGATTAAAATGATTTTCTTTCCTCTTATAGTTTTCATTTTCTGTAACTCATAATAATTTTCAGAAAAGAGGCAAGACTTAAAAGATGAGAAAAATTGATCCTTTGTAAATGGAAGGATCTCCAGATAGCTCAGAGAAAATCAGTACTGCAATTAAATGAGAATCCCAGGGACTGAAATGCAAGAGTGTGATAACAAGACAAAGGTTGAAAGGTTATTATCTGCTAACTTTCTAATGCCATTTTTAAATGAACATTTCTACCTTAATGCATTTAAAGTCTGCAAAAAATGAATCTGGAATATCTCTTTCTTTGATATTTTGTTTTTTATTAGCTTTTCTGAGTCTAATTGAGATTTAATTAATTTATATTACTTCCATAAATGTTGGTACTTGATATTTGTCTGAGTATATCAAAGTGAATGGAGAAATATTTAAAATGTATTATTCTTTCAAAAGTTTGTGATGGTTACGCATCACTTCAGCATGTAGCAGCATCTTGTGACACATGTCAACCCAATGTGACAAGCAGCATGAAAAATAGATTTGAAATATGGAAGAAGTAAATGCAGGAATCAATGACTTCTGGTGGCTGCAGTCAACTATATTGCCCTCGGAAGTTGACAATTTCATGTTTTATGCAGGAGACAGACACTTGGGTAACACACTGAGGAGTCTATATTCAAAGTCATTTGCAATCAATGAAACAATAGAATATAAGCAAGTGATAAAATAACATCAAGAATCTTTTTCTGGGGATATTGGGAGTTGTGTATATCAGTACCCTCAAAACATGATTCTGGCTTCTTTTCCCTTATGAATTCATAGGTTTCTATAGTTCATTCATACTGTCGTAAGATACCAGGGGCAAGAACTACAGATAGCAGATGGACCCTTGAGAAAACCAGGAATGAGTGGCCTAATTCCTTTTCCTTCCTTTCCTTACCTGAAGGCATTGATTTGCTTTCCAGTTACAAGGTCACTCCTAGATTTACTCTAGTCTTTCCATAGTGGAAAATGACTCAGTCTGGTGTGGTGACTGAGAATGAAGGAAGAGGAACAGTTATAATCCTCTCAAGGATCTAAGCTTTAATAGAGGAGATCGGAAAAATAGAAAAATCATTATAACTTGGAAGATGGAAGAAAAGTGGTACAGTTTGTAGTTCATATTTGAATGGATTTCTTGTGCAATCGCATTATTTTCAGATTATATATCATTTGTTTAAGTCGTGTGTCCTCTACAAGCTACCAATTTCTCAGGTGTAGCCTTAGAATCACCTCCTTTTCCATGCTGAGCTATACTCTCAAGATTTTGGAGTTTCTCAACTTTTAACAAGCATTTAAAACAGTGGTGTTACTAAGTTATGAGGTGATATAAGAAAAATTAGTCATCGGACACAGAAATATAACCATGTAGTGGCTACTATTTGAATTATACAATGTGATCTAGTGGTTCATAAGTAACACCCTTCTTACATCATAGTGTCTAGGAACCAGCATACTCCCTACAGGCTTTAAGGACTGAACAATGAATTGATCTTGACTTCCTTAGCGCACATCTTAATACTAAGCAAGAGCAGCTATTAAAAATGATTGACCATTTTCCAAATGTCGAAATCCACACACAGTAGCGACATTCCCTTATGTTTTAGTGTACAGAAAGGAACTGTGAAAATACAGCCAACTTAGTCCTGTGAAAATATTGGTTTTTTGATTCTGTTTACATAAATGTTTTCTGGAAGTCATTCTAAAGAGAAAACGGTCATCGTCATCTTACAGTGTTGGGAGAGACTTTAATCAGGTCTGAAGGTAGAACCATTAAGCAAGGCTCATTTCAAACATACTCAAAATGAATGTTTATCATAGATCACCAAGATGATGAAATTTTACTTTAAAATCTTCGAAGGTCCTCTTTTTCCGTAACAGCATTTGGCGTGATAATTTACCATACTGACTTCTACCTTATACCTATGGGTTCTGAAAACTGAGATAAAATGATTAATTATTTTTCTTGATATGAAGGACTCAGACTCTCACTTACTGCTTGAAGTCATGGTTCTATTTCTGAATCATATTTCCTTAAGTAGCTTCTGTCCGTCGTGATCCCTTCTTCACTTCACATTCCTATAAAATCAAGGCCCAAATCATTGCCGCTCACTGAAGTCTGTGAAAGAACTGTAAGCAAAGCTGAGAAAATGGGATTGACCTACTATTATCACGTATAATTTAGTTGCTTTGGGGGGATGGTGAAGTGAATTCTGAATTTTACATAATAGTTCTTGATACAATGTTAGTAGATGAGGATTGGTGATGTAGTCATTTGCTAGAGCATCTGTCTAGAATCCATCACTCCTCAGAATCAGAGAAATGGGCATGGTGGCACTCTGGAAGCTGATGCAAGAGGATCAGAATTCTGTTCAAACCATCCTTAGCTGCATGGTGACTTTGAAGTCAACCTGAGCTGCATGATATGATGTCTCAAAAATTAGTAAACTAGTAGGAAATGTATACATTACACTATGCTAATGATATTGACACATTTATAGTTTATTACTGATATAGAACCTATCTATTTCAAATTTAGTATTTTCAAACATGGGAAATACGTTTCCCCTGCTGATACAAAGAATGTAGAAAAGAAATGTTTCACTGACATGAGACTACATAGGACAATGACTTCATTTTGGTCACTTTTTACATTGATTAAACTGGAGTAATGAAATTAATGATAGCTTGCCAAGAACACATTGAACTTAATAAAAGAAAGTTAAGGTGTACATAAATATGCAGTTTCCAACTCTTGAGAACTGGATGGTTAGGGTTAAGACATAGATGATGAAAAACTGAATTCAAGACATGATTTAAAACTCTCCCTGTCACAGACTGACTGGATGATGGATGATGTTACTACGATTGACAACGAGGGTTTGAGAAGAGGTGAATTACTTTCCACACTGGCTGTTCAAGCTCAGATTATCTGCAAATGAACTTGGCTTGTTGTTTCTTAATTCTATACATTAAAAATTCAATTCCAGGAACATAAATTCTTTGTATTGGCATTGAGTTTCAAAGTACCTTCTGTTAGGAGAGCCATGATAAATGCTCTGTTACCTAGTTGTACTAATGGCCTGAAATCCTTAAACTACAGGGAGTGGAGCATATGCCCACAGCTTCCAGTAAGTCTTCAAAAACTTCTCAACATCTGTGGGAAAAGGAGCCCTTCCCCCCCCCCCCCAAAAAAAAGCACCAAAAAACAAACAAAATCTACCTCACAAAGCTGATGACATGCAAATGGGATTAATTGGTTCCCATCATTGATACCATATTAATGTGAAATATCATCAATAATACTGTATTAACATGAGTATATGCTTTCACAATTTCATCTTGCTCTCAGATGCGTTTTCACTCTCTAGTAAGCTGAAGAGAATGAAGGCTATTGATGCATTTGGCGTTTCTTCATTCTCGTGTTCCAGTATAATCAGGCCAGGAGGAAAGACTGCTCTGAGAGGACTTAAGAAGAAGCAAACACAAGCCTGTGTCCCCTCCTCTTGCAGGAGAGGAAGCTACAAATCTCAGCAGTGTATCCCCTACAAAGCTGAAACTGGACCCAGAGGAGGCAGCCTTGTTTGGTACCATGTAAACTCCCCTCAATTTAACTTGCTGAATAAATAAGTGACGAAAACTTATTCTAAAGCTGTGTAGCAGCAGTAATTTAGGTTTTTCTTTTGTGGGCACTTGCAAATCAGCACCTCAGTCTCTGCACTGCCTGCTTGCTGTCTTCTCAGGTGTAGAATTATGCCATCAACTGAATGAGGATGTTACAGACTTTGCATATGTTACTAAACGTTAGTCCCAAGACCTGATCAATTTAAGGAACTCTTGGAAATAAATATAAATTGTTTTGGTTCTCCCTCTCTCTTTGTCCCTGTCTGTCTGTATATATACTTCTGTCTTTCTGTCTCTGTCTCTCTGTCTTTCTTGCTGTATGTCTCTGTCTCTGTTTCTGTGTCTGTCTCTCCCCCGGTCTCTCTGTATGTGTGTCTTTGAGTATGTACATATGAGTGCAGATGTTTTGGGAGACCTGAGGTATCAGATCCTTCTGTAGCTGAAGTTATAGGTGGTTGTGAGCCTCCCAGCTTCGGGGCTGAGAATAGACATTGGTATTTTGCAAGACTAGTAGGGACTGTAGTCTTAACCCCTGAGCTATCTCTTCAGCCTAGAAATCAACCTTTGGTCATTCATATTAGCAAGTATATTTGATCATCGTTATTCACAAATTGTATATTTTCAAATTTGCTTACTTACTGAAAGCTGTTTTCAGTAAAAAAAAAAAACTTGTATTTACAGACTTTTTAAAAACATATATAAGAAAAGTAGATATTTGGGTGCTACACTTCTTCCACATCCCAAACTGAGATTGGACAAAGTTAAAGTGAATCCTCTTGCTTCAGCCTGATAATACACAAGTGTCGTTTTAAAGGTCTATTTCGTGTCACATTCTTGCATATCTGTGCTCTCTGTTGATAATTTTGTTTTATTTCAAATGTCACCTGGCTTAAAGCTTCATGTCTGTTATTCCAGAATAGAAAACAACTTACTAGAAAGAAAATGTGTTAAGTAAGCTCTTTTTGTGCGTAAGTATTATTGGCTTTGAGTTCATGTGAACAAACCACTAGTGCTCTTTAAATAAGGTGTCTGTTTACAGAAAACACATTAGAAAAACTATATATTCATGGCTTGATGACAATACAAACCTATCTTTGTATTTCCCCTGGGTGCAATGGTTCAATATTTGCCAATTCCTCATTCATCATGGCTTTATAGAAATGTCTACCACTAATAATAAAATATGATTATAGTTGTTACTGGTACTTTAAGTTTCATAGAATTTGAATTAGATAAGCAATGGCTAGTGAGATTGTATTGGCAGGAATGGAATAAATAGTGTGTCTTAAACTGGCACTGATTTCTTTATGGGTGATTGACAATGATGATGATGATATGTTTCTGTGTGTGCATATGTGTGTCTATGTGTGTGGTGCTCAGGTTTTATAAATTTATAAAATTAATATATAATAGATTCTGTATGAAAAATAAGCAACTTAAATAAGTTATTACTATTTGGGTAAAGCTGAGTTAATATTTGCTATGATATTTTACACTTTTTGGATATGAATGTCACCTATTCCACAGATTTCAGATATTCTTTTGGGCACAGACAGGCAGTGAAGGCCTGACAACAATATTTTCCACCATAGTCTTTTGGAAACAACAAACAGGCTGTAACTGCACCCAAGTAGTTTTATTTTTTTTCAAAGCTATAGTTTTTGCAGTGAAACTTGTCTCAGTAGACTCATTTTCCTTCACACCCAGGATGATGGATAAGCGCATCAATCTGTGGGTGGAGAAAATTTTTTGAGATGAATGCTACAAGGTCAGAAGGTTTTAAGAAGACATATTTTTCTGTCAGCTTGCTTGGTAGGTCAAGACTTTTCTTAGTACGATAAAAACTTAGAAGGCAATTAAGCGATGAACTGTTTGACTCCATTTTGGTGCCTGTAACCACTAGGCCTGCCTCTTAGAGAATACTCCACTTAAGAGATGCTAAGGCTTTCTGGTGGTGGTAGCTTCCTCCTGTTCATTGTACTCATTTTGATTTTGGTTTTAATAATACAATGCTGCCTGTGGTTAAAAGGAAGTTCACAGACAAATAAAACTTGAACCTTAATTCAATAACTATTAAGTATCTACACTATGGTAAGCCTTACCAAACTTGAAAACATACCCTTGCATTGGAAATGCTTTTGTTTATTAGCTGGAGAACTTCTTGAAATGGTAGCTTTTGAATGTTAGAATGTAAAAGTAATGGTTTCTATTAGAGAATTTATAAGAATTGGAGGGGCTTTGAAACAGTTATACTAATTGTAGAACCAATCCCAAAGCCAACCTTGTAACAAATAAGTCACATTTACATTTTTTTTCCTGGACAAGTTAGTCAATATGTTTAACTCTCAGTTTCTTGATCTACATGCCAAGACTATTTGCCAACCTTAAAGTTCTCCTGTGAAGATTATGTTGAGATAGGAAGATAAAGTGCTTAGCATGGGATCTGTCACCATTTATATGTCTTAGAACAGGTTTGCTTATATGCTGCTGCTGACTTCATCAGCAGAGTTACTAATGGGACCAGAGTGAAGAATATGGAGCTGTGCTCAGCTCCTCTTTACTGTGGAGACCAGATTTAGTAAGTCTGGGGTTGTGGTTTTGAGGACACAGAGCCTTTCATGTGCCTGACATTAAAATATCTGTGGGCAACTTTATTTATTTTATTTATCAAATTTAAACCAGGTGCCAATTCTTTATTGACTTGCCTCAAGGCATGGCTAAAAAATAAAACACTTGTATTAAAATGCAAAGTGCAGAGTGGCAGTAGCAATTGGAAATTGTCACATTATTGGCTCTAATGTGCCATTTCAAATGCTGCCTTGCATTATGCAATACATATTTGCCCATTGGAGTTCCGCTGAATCCTGATGGCTTTGCCTTTTCTGAGCTAAGGACACCTGAGGGAAATTTTCTGCCTTCCCAGATCTATAGGTAGACAACTCAATTATGTTTAGTGACCCCATTACACACAGATATCAGGAATCTCTTCAGTATACTTACATCAAGAATTGGAAGCTAGTAAGAAAACAAGATGAATTTCCTATATTCCTTTCCAATATTTTATTGAATGATTGGAACATGAGTGGTTACTTTGCTGAAAGGAAATAAGTAAGGCAATATAAAACTATCTTCATAAAGTAATACTGGCTATGACACTACTAGTATTAATTATTTTAAATTTGCTTACAAAGTTTATAAAGTTAAAGTTAGATCTAGGTCTGGTGAATGGCATAGGAATATATTTTTCTGATTCCAAAGAAAACAGCTTATAATTAATTTTTTTCTTTGGCTACTTCCAAAGTTCTCCCATTCCTGAACTAGTGTGGAATAGATAACTGATCCACATTCAATGATGAACCAGCTTTCCCTCATCTTGGGCTTCAAAAGCCCTCTTACAGTAAAGACAAACTAGCTTCATTCCTGTTTATGAGTAAACCTCTGCTTCTCAAAGACTGTGTTATGCCCCAGCTGTAACCTTAGCTACAAATGGTTTTGTTTTCTCTGTTCTAGGAAATAGCATCCATGCCTTTGTTTCAAAAGTTATTTTGAATACCTGCTCTTATGACTATTTTGTTATAACCACCTTGCCACCATGACTTTACTTCACAAGAGTTGTTATGAACAAATTGTTATGTTCTGCTTCTATAACTGCATTTATTTGCCTGCCAAATATCCCATTTGAAAAACCGCTACCCTGGAACTATAAAAACTCTTTTCTTGTCCATGCCCAGTGCTGACATCTTGAACCCTGCCTTGAGTTCATGTGAACTGCCTTGCATATGAATAAAAAAAATCCTGCTTTAATTAATGTGTCCATAGCGAATTGAGTCAATGGTCTTTCTCTTGATATCTTTGGGATTATCGTTAATTCTCTTATTTCTACAAGAATAGAAGAGTAGAATCATGGGGGAAGTAGTCCAAAAGAAGCCGCCTTTGTATCTGATAATAGTAGCATCATCGTGCTAAATCCATCCTGAGACTGTCTATTTTCAGACTTATTAAATACACAATAGTTATGTTCATTGCTTAAGTCTCCGGCTGTTAACTTCCTGTTACTTACAGACTAACACATTTCTAAGTACTGAGTTCCTTCAATATCTTATCCGGAGCTTTAGCACTTTGTGTAACATCTTATTATAACATTACTGTGAGAGTCAAAGGGTGTGAAAAATGTATTATTTGATCCAAGGAGACATGCTGTTCCATTGGGCAGAACATATTCTGTGAGTATCAGCTGCAGTGAAAAAAAAAAAACAAAAGCTTTTAGGTCTTTAGGCCAAAAATAGAGTTTAAAAGTAAGTTATAAATAGGAGGAGGAGGAGGGGATGGTGGCACAACCCTGTAATCTTTCTCTTATAGATCTGAGGTTTGTTTTGGGATAATCTAATGCTGGTATGTGTTTACAGCAGTATGGGTATCACTATGGGTACCACTTCAATACTCCCTGCCACCCATCCAGCTCACATGGAGCAGACTCACAGTGATGCAGCATTGTGCTATGGGGCTTTGGACCAAGAGGAACAATTATTCCTGTCTCTTGCTCCATGACCTCAGGCAAACCATTCAATCTCTCTGTCCCTGTTGTTCCCATCTGTAAACATAGGATGGATAGTTCTTGCATGAAGTTTTTCTTCAGAGGGTTATTGAAAGGATTATTAAAAGAACATCTGAGCACGTTAGACACAACAAAAATTCTACTTTGTAGAAATTAAGATTCCACCTCATCCCCAAGGAACTATAGAGAAAGAAACCATGCCCAGAGCCCATGGTAGTATCAGAAAAGAATATCCTGGGACTTCAGTTACTGGCCTGCTCTTTAATTATTCTTTCTATTACAGAGCAGATTAGCTAGTGGTGCCCCACCCAGAACCTTACACTGTACTGAGGGATGCAGGGAAATTTGTCTTAATTGCTGTTTCAGGGGTTCATGAGTAGAAGAACATGGTAACAAATTGCAATATATGAAAGAGATTGCCTAGCTGACTAATTTGTATAGTGACAATTATTAAATTATTAAGGACCCAGTTGAACAAAGATTTGCAATACATATTATACTAGACAATTATAAAAAAGAAAGTTGCCCAGAGGCCTTCAGATCTGGCCCTTACTAATTATTTTCTGAAATAAGATGTCATTGATGTCTTCATATCTCACCTCTCTTATTACAGTGTTCACACTGGGCTAATAGAGTCACCACTTTAAGAAATGTAATCTTTAAAAATCATTTAAAATAATTTTAAAAATTAAAAAAAAATGGTGTTTAGTCATTACCCATAGGTACTCTGTAGTCAATAGTCCTTATATAGCAGGTAATTTTCTCTGCTAAAATTACAGTTTTTTGGTACCCATTGATTTGGTAAGGCCTAGCTCACTGTGGGTACTGGCATCTCTGGGAAGGTGATACCAAGTTATAAAAGAAAGCAGACTGAGCGTACCAGGAAACCAAGTGGTCAAAGAAAAACAACTGAATAACCATGGGAAGCCAGCTAATACATAGGGTTTATCCATGTTCTCTGCTTTAGTTTATGCCTGACTGTCTTGGGCTCTTGTCCTGGTTTCCCTCAGTGATGAACTATGAGCTGTAAGCTGAAATAAATTCTTTCTTCTTTTTTTTCCCTGCCTTTGGTCAAGGTATTATTGTCATAGCAACAGAAAAGCAAATTAGAACACACATCTTTTATTATTTTATTTTATTGCTATTTGGTTACATTATGCTATCCATTTATAGTCTATTGTAGTAGAAGAAATACCTAATGAAAACATGAGTGGAGAATGAATAACAAAGTGTTTCATTTTCATTGTGAGTGATTTACAACTAACCATAATAAACAGGTGGTGATGGAGAGAGGAAGTGGATATGTAGGGTCCCCATGATACCTGAACTCAAAGCCACCCAAAATTTCATGACATGAAAGCTGGCAATAGTTGAACAGACACTTAATGTAAAAGGTGTGTAAAGGGAAAGGCAACAAATAAAAAATTACTATAAATATAGTAATCTAATATTTTTTCTATGAATAGAAAATTTAACATTTTGGCAAGTGAAAATATTAGATTAATCGCAACGACTCCAAAATAAACAAGTATCGTTACCACCCAATGAACTATCTGGTTGTGAAATGCTCTGTTTTAAGTACATTACACTGATTCTATCTCTCAATCTTCCAATAGCTGTATGTTAAAAGTGGATGTTCCTCTTTCCATTTCACAGTAAGGGAAACTGAGATTCGGACAGTGACTGGAAATGAGTAGAACCAGGAATCACAGCTGTCAATGTCACTCCATAGCTCTCAAGATTGGAAACAAGGAAGGCATATGCCCAGCCATGTCTGGTGAGGACAAAGGTGTAACTCCTGTCAGTTTTAGGAGGCGCTCATTTTCCCTTTGTAGGAGGGTAGACCAGTGTATTCATCTGTTATACAAGTGAGGGCCACCACTTTCTATTTGCTGGTTTATGTCTCTCAGGAGTCCAAAGGTTGAAGAGATAAATAAATAAATAAATAAATAAATAAATAAATAAATAAATACTCAGACAATAAGGCTGGAATTTACTGCTTTGCTTGAATTTAGGCAGGAGGAGATAAAATTTGGGGCTCTTTGTTTGTGGCTTTGGATGGAAGATGAATAACCAGGAGGGAACATTCACCATGGTTGTCGGGGAGGTGGATTTTAAAATGTGACTTTATTCTGTTCAGAGGAGACAAAATGTGTTCAAGGACTTATCTATGATATCTGCAGATACAAATCCCAGAGTGAAACTAAGTAAAATTTAAGTAAAGCAGCTGGGAAATGAAAACATCCTTAAAAAAAAAAAAAAAAAAAAAAAAAAATCAACCCCTTTCAGCCAGGATGCCATCATTAACCAATCCCTGAAAACAATTTGTTTTATAGAATCAGAACAAACCCCTGAAATTGACTTCTAGTTCCTTTTTTAAAGGAGATAAATTGAGGCTGGGAGCTGAAATGCTAATATTCAGCCAGATAAGTGTGTTTGCTTCGTGACAGACCCCTCGAAATGGGGTTTGTTAAAATGAATGCGCCGCATTCACAGGAACAGTGGCGAGGCTGGGTCCTTCTGGCAGTAAATCCAGCAATTCCATTTTGACTAGGGTGTTTATCATCTCGCGGCTTCTGTGCTCCGTGCTGCGGAGGGGGTTGGGAGGAGGCTGTAGTTCAGCTTGCCGGCTGCTGGTGTCATCCCATTACCGCAGAATGGAGACTGTGCTTGTTTCTATTTGAACATTTAATACATTAGTCTGTAATTTTTGTCTTGGAGGTAATGAGGCCTGACAGCTTTAGCTGGTGCATGCTAACAAACCCACACTGGTCTCTTTGAAATTCTTCGTTGCCAAATTCATAAAGGAAGAAAGGACCTTTTCCGAAATGACAGTAAACATGCTTCATTTTATAAGACACTGCAGTTAACGACCTGAAACACTGAAGTGTTGTTCTGAGCTATAGATAATCTAATTTGAACTATATTAAAACTACTGATGATGTGACTGTTTCTGTTTTAGTTTTTGTTTATTCATTTACTTATTTCCATTTTTTTCTTGGTGTGTGTGGGCAGGGGTGCGGGGGAGGGGGGGGAGGAACCTGGGGATAAATGATTTAATTCTCATAGTTTGACAATGATAATTAATGTGATGACCATGCTGGGAAGAAAGCTCTTCCAATATTTTCCTTCATCTCCAAGAGTAAAAGACAGGAGACAGTTTCTGTCCTGAGGAGCCAGTCACTGGAGTATCCTGTGTTTTCTGTGGCAAGCTACAAAGGACAGTAACACAACTGGAGGAGCTTTGGAAAAGTTATTTTTAACAGCATGCTGACAATTAACTGGTTCTTAAGCATAATTAATGAAGAAATCCACGGTAGGAATCATTTTTAGCTGAAATTAGCTGACAACCCAGGGCTCATGGAGAGCTGTTGGCATTTGAAGTGTGGACTCTTGCCAAATTTGTGACAAATGCATTTTCTAGGTAAACTCCCTTTTATGTATTCTTGTGCCCTGTCAACTACAGCATTAAAAAGAAAAAAAAAGGAGCCCACTGTTCCGACACAAAGCACCTTTTTTTTTTTTTATGAAGGCTGTTCAATCCTGAATGGAATGTCTGTAAAAAGGGAGACCAGAAATAGAAACAATGAACAGAGGTAGGTTTGAGAGGAATGCCATTATCATTGCAAGTATTGAAATTCCCCCCTCCCCATTAGATTAGATGCATTGATATGAGCCTTTAGAGTGATCTATTGTCTTTTAATTGTAGATTTATTAGTCACCATTGCTGGTAGTTAGGAGCTATCTGACCCCATGGAACTAGAATTACAAGAGGTCATAAACTGCCAGGTGAAGGTGTTAGGAACCAAACTCAGATTCTCAGCAAGAGCATCAAGCATTCTTAACTGCCGAGCCATCTCTCTGGCTACTGTCAATTATTTTATGGGATGATAAATATGTTTAAATACTAAATTAATTGGAACAATAGTGACGAGTAGGAGACTTTGGAATATAACCATTTTTAAAAAGCTAATTAATCAAGTCATTGCAAGTTTAAAGGTTAGAAATATTTTGCTATGCTTACTCTGTTTGTGTTAGCAAGCAGGGTACTGTGCTATGAACTTTGTGTCAAGGTCGGAGAAAAACTTAAGAAAGTCAGTTCTCTTTTTGTATCATGTAGGTCCTGGGGAATAAAACTCAAGTCGTCTTAGAGACACATGCCTTTAGCCTCATGTCTCAGGATATAAGTCGTTTGCAAGTAAATAGAGCAATTAAAGTTAATCAGGTAAGCAATTAAATTATGTAATAATTGAGTACATTTTTTTCTAATAGAAAATATGTTTGAAGAAGATGATTTGCTATGTAATCACATTTCCCATTACAACAGATTACACATGAGTGCTTAGAAAATTGTTTTTGAGAGCTACTAATGTTTTAGAGTCCATCACTTGATGGAACAGACCAGGAGATATTATAACATGTCTCTAGGAGACAGAAACGATTCACATCAAATGACTTAGAGTTGATATTTAAGTATATCTACTGAGAGTAGACATTGGCCATCGGTTTTCATATTGTCTTCAGTTTGAAGTCTTAAGTCTGAAATCAGGCAGACTTTCTTTGGCTTTGTTTTGCCTTGTGTTAAATGAGGAGAGTATTCTTAAGTAACCTACCCCACCATAGTGTTCACTATAGAACAGAGGAGTTCACCTTGTAGAAATGCAGAGCTGTACTTCAAAGTCATATTCATAATTTAGTTTATTTTATTTGATCAAATTGAAAGACAACTTGAAAGCAGATGTTAAGACCTACTTTCCATTTCTGAGATGCTGTAGTAACTCAAATGGAATGGATCTCCTCCAGTAGTTCATAAACAGGACTCAGAGACTTGCTGGGGAAGCTTGACTATGAGTCCCAGGAAGGCAGACTTACAAAGAAGCTGGTGACAAGTTCTCAAGTTGATTTAGAAAATGCCAGGAAGACAAGTGTCTTCCGTCATCATCACAAAGACACAGTGGAAAGAGTTTATTGTATGTGCTTTCTCCATTACTACTAATAGATGTAAGATTGAATTAAAAAGACTGACATAGCATCTCCTACATCATGGTTATTGTGCTATTCTAGGTTCCCATTTATGAAAGAATGCAGAGCGAGACTGCTTGGAGTGTGACTGCTAGTGTGAGGAGATGGATGACTCGCAGATAGGTGAGTAGCCTTAGGTGACTTGCAGTCTGTAACTAATCTCAAGGGGGACTAGGAGATTCAACAGGCCTTCTACTTTTTGAAAAGAAAAGACTTTCTTAAGAGAGAAGAAGAAATAAGGCTTCTGAATATATAATCTACCATTCATAGGGGCAAAGGAATGTGTGTAAAATTAGGAACATTCTAGAATCTTATTTATTATAGGGATGAGTAAAATAATTAAAAAACTAAAATACTGAATCAGAAAAGAATACATTTATGAAGAAAATAAATACATCATGATAACCCAGAAACACTGAAAATAAGGTGTACTTTTGTAGCACCTGGGCACCGACACATGGAGTCAGCCTAGGGAATAGTGTGAATAGCTGCATCTTAGCCCTTTTTCATTGGCCACAGGGTCTCTATTTCTCCTGCCTTCCCATCACCCTCTCCTTTTTCTTCTTGCAATTTCTATTTTCATTCTTATTTTATTCCTGTGTACTATGTATTGAGGCTTCTTTGTGAGGGTCAGGAAGAAGTAATGAAAAGTCAGGCATGGTTCCTTCAATCACCAAGTGAACAGTCATGTTGGGAGAGCAATTAACAATGGTGAGTGTTTCAAAGAAGTACTAGAAGTCTATGTAGGAGGAGGGTTCAAAGAACAATATCCTGCGCTTCTATGGGCATTTTTTTTTTAGAGTCCTTCAATCTCATCAACCGTTTTTCACAGAGTAATAATTACAAGCATTACTAATGGTGGTATCAATGTTGGTGTCAATGGTGGCGATGCCTCTTTTCTCCTTGTTCTGTAAGCCTACTGTCATTCCACAAGTCTTTTGGTCCTCGATGTAGCTCAGTGACAGAGCATTTGCTTAGCATGTACAGGGCTGGTTTCTATCTATCACAACACAGTCAAACCCTACACTATGGTATGCCCGAAAGCAGAATCATTATTTGTACATGTATGCAAATTATATTCACTGACTTATATAGCAAGTATTCTGAGAGGACATTTAATCAAGCATATAATAAGTGTGGAATATGTTCATAGTGACTTAGACTCTGCCTTTGATGGTCTCTTTCTCCTGCTAATAATTTGATTCTCTTTTGCTTCGTATCTACTACTTTATATCACTTACACATGACCCAGGTTGCTCTGGTTCTGTTTCCTCCCACCTTCTCAGTTGATCTGTATTCTTCTTTTGTGGCTTTGACCTCTTAAATATGATTGTCTTTTCTACCATATCTTTCCAAAATGTCATGGATCATGCCAGCACTCCTATGGGGAAATTCATGCTTGCCAAAGACTTGAAGAACTTATACTTTCTTTATTTATCCCTCCACATAAACAGTACTTGATTTGTTTTTACATAGCAGAATGAACTGATAACAGTTGTTATTTGTATTGGTATGTCACATTTTTGTTGATACTTAATTTTTTTTAAATCACAACTATACTTTTACCCACTTCATAATCCTAATCTTTGAGCTTTTTAATACTTTAAAATTTATAGAATAAAACCTTTTATTTTCCAAGATAGTTAAGTAAATGTTTTATGTGAAAATATAAATTAAATTTATGAACATTTTAAAGGATGGTCTCAGGTCTTTATTTTGCTCAATTATGAATTTAAATATGATGAACAACAGTATATGTAACTATAAAACTCTCAATTGGCTAGGTACAATGTTAAAATTAATAGTTCATTCAAAATCTTAATGGGGCATACTACTAATATGATCCTAACTATGATTTATTGCTTTGAATAAGATTTGAAGATTCATATTTGAAGTAACTTACTGAAAAAATTTAGTGACTATGTTAAAATTTGATTATACAATATATCATTTAATTAATTAACTCGAGAAATGAAGTTTCTTTTATTATAGATCTAGTCTCTTTTGAAAGCAATAAAATTTAGTTTATGACTAAATTAATTTCATTCCATATTTGCTTGAAATATAATCTAACTGGTGTCTAAATGACAGAAATAAGCTCACTGATGGTAACAGATTTAAATATGACATTATTATTATGTTGGTGGATACTAAGTTTGGCTGTACAAAAGAAGTTGAGGATTTACTGATAGTAGAAAAAATTAGATATATGTTTCCCAGAGGGAAGTGAAACTATAAACATCCTTTTTATGTACAATAGCCTAGAACATGTCATAATTCACTGAAGTTTATAGAAATATTAACTTGTGGCTAAGCATTGGAGTAAACTTGCGGGGCTCTGATGGTGAGATGAAATACAACAACAGACTCTAGAATTTGAGATTTGTATCAAAATAAGGTTTTATTGAAGCTAAGATGGGTTCTTGCTTGCTCTGTCCTCATATGATATCCCTGCTGAGCATACTCAATCCTGCATCTTTTCCTTTTACAATGATGCTAATTCTGTTTGATTAGGTTTCTACCCAGTTTAGCGTTTGTTACATTATTCAAGGCACAATCTTTGAAAGTCAACTTGGGCTTCCATTAAATATATGAATTTTATAAGAAAATGAGTTACCTTATTGCATCTATCACTATATTTTTGAAATATTTCTGTTTTTCTAAAAAACAGTATGTCTGTTGTTATAGCATAGTCTTTTGTAACTTATTCATTCAATACAGTTTTTTTGAAATGCAGTATTTTATTCATAAAGCCATTTTACTCTTAATTTAGTTGGTTTACAAATCAGGTCATGACTGTGATATGAATGTTGAAGGCATTTGTTCTTATTTTTTGCTTACTTTAATCAAAATATAAAAAGAAATCTGTTAAACAGACATTCAGGGCTAGAGACATGGCCTGGACAATTAGAATACTTAACTGCTTTTGAAAGATTCCAGATTTGGTTCCCAGTACCCACTAGATAATTTACAACTATCTGTAACTCCAGTTCCACAGGAGCAGATACACTCTTCTAGCTTCTTTGGGCATTAAACATACACACACACACACATAGACACACACACACACACACACACACACACACACACACACACATACACATACACACCCCACTCATGATTATTAAATGAATATAAGTGAACAACAATAAGGACAATCAGAAATGGTCATTTAGATTTCATTGTTTGTCTATCTAGCTGTAATGATCTGTCAAATGCAATACTTTTTTTAAAAGTCCCAAATGCACATCTGGGTATATACAAATAAAAACACTTGAATTTAGAAAACATTGATCGTATTGAGCATACTGAATCTAAAGTGTGTTTTCTGAAGATGAAGTTTTACTGAGAGTCTTTTCTGTTATGATGCTTTTGAATTTAGAGGGGTTTCTTTCTTTATCCCCCCCTCTCTTTTTCTTTCTTTATTTTCTTATTTCCTTCTGTCTTTCCTTTTCTTTTTCCAGACAGGGTTTATTTGTAAAGCTCTTTTTTTTTTTTTTTTTTTTTTTTTTTTTCTGAAACTCACTTTATAGACCAAGCTAGTCTTAAATTCAGCAATCCACCTGCCTCTGCCTCCCAAGTGCAGAGTTTAAATGCCTGTGCCACCATCGCCTGGCTAGCGATGCTGTTTACTGCATATAGATCTGGATCTTTTCAGAGTAGATAACTGAATGGTGACCTATGGAAACTCCTGCCTTTCAATGAGTGCTGAGAGTCTGTATCATTCTTTGCTTAGGATTGAATGGGAAAAGGAACCATTAATACTGAGTTTTTCTAAACTAGGGAGAGGAATCTCATAGTGTAAATAATTGTGTGATGGACTAAAGGTTTGCCTCTCCCTCATGCTCAAATTCTTATGTTGAAATCTTGATCTTCAAAGTGCTCTGATCGTTAGTGTTAATTGTCTATTTGACAGAATCTGAAAACATCTAGGAGATGGGCTTCTGCCTGCCTACGGAATTTAGTTTGAGTGCTTTAAATGACAGGGAAGACCTGCCCACTATGGGTAATTGTGACTCACCGAGCTCCCGAGCAGCAGGAAGAAAGACATGCACAACAGTTCCTTCCAACAGCAATTTACTCAGGCCTTGAAAGAAATGGGTGAGCCCCGGGGCGATCTGATGGCTCCCTCCTCCTCCTAGGGTGAGCCTTATATCCCTGAAATGACATCCCAGCACGCCACATCACGCCACTGCAAGCCATAGGCTCGGGCCCAGCAAAGTCAGGTCAGGCGATTGCTAAGTCCTCCCATCTCTCCGCCCAGCCAGGAGTTGTACAGCTCTGGCGCCATCCGGCAGGTGCCATCTTTAGGGCGCGCGGTGTCGCTGTGGCTCTCCACAGGTAATACCATTCTTTGTTTGGGATCTTGCATTATGTAAATGGAGAAAGAATCAGAGAGGCATTGATGTATTCACTGCTGTCCTCTGACTATAGATATAATAAGAAGGATAACTTTAAGATCCCACTGTTTCAACTTTTCTACCATAATGGATTGTTCCTTGACTCTGAGCTAAAATAATTTCTTGCTTAAATTTCTTTTATTGAAATATTTTATCACAGCATGCAAAAAGAAACCTAGAAGTGTGCTGATACAATGAAATGGTGATAACAAAGTCCTCATGAATATGATATTTGCCCTTATGAAAAAGATTCCAATGAGTGCCCTTGTCCCCACTTACATATGAGGACACAGTGAATCACAGCTACTGTCTATTCACTACAAATGTGGCTTGCACCAAGATGGCCTAAACCTTAGTTATTTCCCTCTTGGACTTCTAGGACCCCAGGCTAAAAAATAATACCTTTTTAATGCCTTTTTTTTTTTTTTTTTTTTAAAGCAGTCAGTCCATGCTATTTTGTTTTATTAGTCCAAACTAACTAAAACATGAATTTAGTTGGAAGCTTGGTTTAAATTGAACCCAGTTTAGATTTGTCTCTAGGTGAGAGCTAATACCTCTTGGAGGGAAACACTTGGGTGCAGACATAAAGAAAACTAACCACAGGCTCAGGACCATGAAAGAAATAAGCATTCTAAGTGACCCTTAGATGTTTAGACACAGATGAAGAGAACTTGAGTGATTTATTTGAATGAAAGGTTTACAGATGATCACAAAAAAGTAGAATATGTGATAGTCTTAAGATGTTGGATAGATTGTAGTCATCTATTAATAAATATAAATTCTTTATTATGCTAGAAAGAAAGAGTAAGGAGATATACAAACAAAACCCATAAAATATTCTAGAACTGTTTCAATTCATAAACCAATTCCTTTATTGGACTTCAGAGTAGTGAAGAGGATGTCATTAGTGAGAAAAGTAGGGCTATGCATCGAGGAACAGTCAGCCTAACAGCTGATTTCTACTTTTTAAATAAAAAAATTAGTTTTTTTTCATATAGTACACTTTGAGTATAGATTTTCTTCTTGTTATTTCTCCCAGTTGCTTCCTACCTCCCCTCTTACCTGAATTCACACCCTATTGTCTCTAATTAGAAAACAATCAGGCATCCAAAGAATAATAATAAGTTAAATTAAAAGAAACTGGAATAGGACAAAACAACCAAACAAGAAAAAGAGCCAAAAGGAGACACACAGATGTACACACACACACACACACACACACACACAGAGAGAGAGAGAGAGAGAGAGAGAGAGAGAGAGAGAGAGAGAGAGAGAGGAATCCCATTAAAAACACAGAACTAAAAACTGTAACATATACACAAATAATATAGGCACAAAGTGCCTGTAAGATTACAAGAAAAGAAAGAAACAAAGAAACAAAAAAAAAAGGACAAAAAAAAAAAAAAACCCAAAACAAACAAAAACAAAACAGAAAGACCCCTGACCTAACATTATGAGACAAAAAATATCTCCAAAGATGCTATAGAGGTCATTTTATGTTATAGAGTACATTTTATGTTGCTGCACCTAGATCTGCCATTAAAAGTTTTTTTTTTTTCTTCCCTCCCGAGTAAGACTTTGAAAAAACTTGATTTTTCATTTGCAAGTGGCTATCAGTTAGCTTTTGTGTTAGGGATGAAGGCATGTGTTTATATCTCCTTTCATCTTTAGGACCTCCCCTGGTGCAGACCCCTGTAGGATGTGTGCATGCTGCTACAGGCCTCTGTGAGTTCACAGGTGCACAGATCCAGTTATTATATAGAGTCTAGTTTCCTTGGTGTCCACCATCTTCTTTTGCTCTTATATTCTTCATGTGTCTTCACTTCTACAGAGTCTCCTGAGCCCTGAAGGGAGGGATTTGATAGACATCTCTTCTAGGGATGAGGGTTCCAATGTCTCTCACTCTGCATAATGTCTGGCTGTAGGACCCTATCTTTGTTCCATCTGCTGCAGCAGAAAGCTTCTCTGATGATGACTGGGCAAGGTATAGATCTATGAGTATAGAAGAAGAATGTCATTAGATTCGGTTCACAGCTGTGCTCCTTTAGCAGAGAAGTAATGTTTAAGTTTCCTCTAGATCCATGATTTATGTAGTCTTAGCTTCCTGGCCACCCAAGCAGCATCCGGTATGGATTTACTTTCACAGAGTGGCCCGTAACTCAAATCAAATATTGGTTGGTGACTCCTACAATCTTCGTAGGATTTGCACTGCACCACTCTATCTTGCAGGCAGGTCAAGACTGTGGGTCAAGGTGTTTGTAGTTGGCTTGGTGTTTGCCTTTCTTCTTTAGTAGTGTGCCAATTTCCTTCCAGTATCATGAACATCAGTCTATAGGGGTGAAGGTTTATATAGGTACCATCTTAACTTCTTCATGTTCAGTGAGTATTGTAGGTTTTTTTCTTCAGTAATGGGGTTTTAGCATCAGTTTGTGGAGAGCCACCAACAGCTTTGGTAATAACCTGGGTGGTTTGGGGATCTACAAGGGACTCCCTTATCCAAGAGTATGTAACCTATTCCCTAGCACAGAAAGCTTTATTTGGTAATGGGGAATTTCTAGCTGGAACTCTATCTCCCCAAATTATTTGGTAATTTATACTAAGATAATCAGAAAACAGTAGAAAAAAACATTTTTAATGTTTCTGAGCAAAAGTAATACTCCATGTAAGTGCTGCATATATTGACACTGTCTTTAAGACCAAAGATAAAACAAAAATTTCTGAAGAATGCTTTCTAGGATTAATAAAGCCAAAATGTGGTACATTGGTCTTATTTGTTCTGGTTATCTCTCATTAAATTGCTATAAATGCTTAATTAGAAAATTGTGAGAATTTCTTGCATAGCAAGTGCAGAGTTAGTTTTCTGAGAACCTTTGCTTAATAATGGTGTTGCCAGTCAATCATTAAAAATCGTTCTTATAGATGGAGTAAGGAGAGAAGGTGAAGGAGAGGAGAAGCTAGGTGATGAGAGAGAGAGAAAGAGAGAGGGGGCATGGAGGCAGATGTTCACAGGTCTCCACCAGTCAAAGATAGTTTTTATATCTAGGTTGGGTATTGGGTTATACTTCTGATTGAGAATTACCAAACTTATAAATCCTTTGAGTAACATTTTAAAAAAATGTATAAAAGCAAAAAGGAAAGGGGGGGCATGGGACAGGGGTTTTCTAGGGAGGGGAAATGGGGAAGGGGATGGCATCTTAAATGTAAATAAAATATTAAATAAAATTTTAAAAATCGTTCTTATAATTGTTTATGTTTAAGAATACCTTATTTAAACTCATGACCAATAACACTGTAACTCAGGCCTGAATAGAGCTTCTGTCTCACATGCATTTGCCATGAAAGGCATATCATAGCTTTCTTGCACTCAAAAACATTAAGCTGGACTTCAGCACTATATTCAGGAATAATTTAAATAGTGACATCATCAACATAAAGCAGAAAAGTGAAGGATGTTGCATTAAATGTTCCATGAGCAAGCCAATCTGAGAGTGCAGTTAGAAAAGGAAGTTGGGACACACAGTCTTATAATCCAATAAATAAGGCAGAATATGACCTGTTGTAAACTCAGATAAACATATATATACATCATGAAATTCAATGTTTTACTGTTATGCATATTTGTGTGTCCATCATTGACTATGTAACCATTTCAATATTGATTATTTTAGTCTAATAAAGTTTAGAGTACTTAAACTTACAAATTTATAATCAACAAACAGTACAAATTAATTTGATATAGAATACTTAAGATGCCAGAGTATATCTAGCATATAAACAAATTTCTATATAAAAAGTGAATATAAATAAATTTATTTGCAAAGAAAAAACATTAAATTTCTATAATGGAGTCTAAGCAGGCTTATTTACTAAAGGGTGGGCCCCATGCCCAGCTTTAGATGCCAACACAAATTGAACTGAATAGAATTTTTGTTCATGTTTTGTCTCATAAAACTTTGTTTGAACATTGTTTGTTTGCTGTTTTTGTTGTTGTTTTGCTTCTATATTATGGCTTCCAATTTTGTGTTCTTATTGTATGTGTATGTGTGTGCGTTTGTGTGTTTCTTGTGCTTTTGCTTTGCTTTGCTTTGCCTTCTTTTTAATTTGGCTGTTGTTTGTTTTCCAACCAGTGATAAAAGGAGGTAATGTTGAATGGGTGTGGAGATGGGGAGGATCTGGAAGAAGTTGGGGGAAGAGAAAACTATGATCAGATTATACTGTATAAGAACTATTTTTTAATAAAAATACCATTTGATATAATATGGACCAAGCAAGTCAGAACTGATAGTAAAATAGGTACCTAATGAGAAGTATTGTAGACATGTGATATACTCTCTAAAGCGAACAAGGGCAATTTGTCACGGGGAATATGCTCTTAAATATTTCTTAATGTGCATTACATCATTTCTTTTTAAGTTACAGAAAAATATAGAATAAGTTCAAATGATAAGTTTGAAATGGAAAAAAAAAAACCCAAACAGAAATAGTAAAACTAAAAGACAAACTACAAAATAAGATTGCAGACAGATATTTAAATATGTCCTTAATGAAACTTACATATGATGTATTTCCTGGTTAAAAAAAAAAAAAAAGGTGTCAGGCCTATCTATAGACTTTTAAAAGTGCAAGCAGCTTCTACTTATAAAGCCACAATAAGGTTACAAGTAGAGTTGTGTTGAGAGAGAAAGCAGGAAATATTACTCAAGAATTTGCTGCTGGTATATGAAGTTTGTACACAATTATTTTGAAGATAAAGTATTTTTAGGGAAGATGAGATGGTTCAGTGGGAAAAGGTGTTTGCCGAGGAATGCTGATGATCTGAACGTGAGTCCTAGAAGCCACACACGTAAACCAGAAGTGGTGTGCACCTTCAGCCTAGGCACGCCTACAGCTAGATGGGAATCAGAGTTGGAGATTACATCTAAGCTGCAGGCCAGCTAGCCTGGAGCATGCAGAATGGCAGAAACAAGAGGAGGAATCATGGTTCAAGAAGGTAGAAGTAGAGAAAGACTCCTGAAATTTGTCCTCTGACTTCCATATGCATGCCTTGGCAAGTGCATGTTCACCCTCAGGCAAAAGTCAACACACATATATGTAAACAATATTAAGAAAAATTTCAAGTAGCATTTGTATAATAATGGTTATACAGCATAATCTTTCATCACCAAGAAATTTAATGCATTTTGACATCTATACTTCTGAAAATATGGTTTTATGATATATAAAACAAAAATGGATAACAGTGCAAGGATAAATGCCCACATTTCCAATTGTTACAGGAGATGCTCACTACCAAAGGAAATGAATCAAACATGATGGATACAGATGGTGCTGCCAAATTAATTAAATGACCACATCTAATTGGAATGAATAAAATTATAAAATTCACATTTAGAGAATAAAAGATTCCTTCCAAATGCGCCATGATGCTATAAAAATATTGGAAACAATCTAGGCCATTGAGCAAGTTTGGAGTCCTTTCAAGTATTCCATACGTGCCCAGGCATCTTCCTACAGCTAAGTTATGCTAGCATCAACAGTGAAACAAATATAAAGTGACACTTATTTGAATATCAGTAAACACATCTCTCAAGAATTCAAAGTCAACAAAGAGATTGTAATGGCAAATACATATACTTCATTAACCAAGAAAATACTAAATGTCAAAACTATAGAATACAATTAGAAAAACAAAATTGGTAGTTAGTGAAACAAATAGCTAAAAAGGGTGAGAACATAAATGTCTGGGAACCTCTATGTGTTCTCTGTTACTTGTTCTTTTTGTGCTGCACTTAAGACTGCCTTAAAATTGAAAGAAAAAAATGGAAGAAAACAAAGAATGCTAAAAACAACAATAATCCATTTGAAACATTGTAGTACTGGCGGTTACAAAATATGTCTGAATTCAACTTACATGTTGGAGTTTGCTAATTTGATTTACTGGGCTATACTGAGTCTGTAATTTTTATAATAAAAAATAGCTACACAAAGTTAATGAGTATAACATCTAATTTGAAAATTCAACAAAGAACAAATCAAAGAAAATAAAATAAAAGTATAAAAAGCAAATAAAATTTAAAATCTATTCAACACAAAGATTGGCATATGCAAAAGATGGTTGATCTGAATGTAGTAATAAAATTGAACTATTGCATCTCAGCTTTATCAAAAAGTAACAAAGTCAGAAATGCCAGTCAAGAACAGTACTTTATTTAATTGATATATTCTGAGGTACACTTAAATATGAATGTACTATTGCTGTGGACTAGACTTTAACCTGGGATTTAAAGAACATAAAAAAAAAATGTATGAATTACTGTGAAAAAGAACACTTTACAGATGGCCTAGCTAATAATATTATGGGAAGTGCTTATATAGTTTGATACCATTGTGATTACAGTAAACAAAATTCTTTGGCTTAATTTTTAAAAATATTTTTAAATATCAATAGAAAATGTGGTGTGTGTGTGTTTGTGTGTGTGTGTGTGTGTTTGTGTTTGGTGTGTGTGTGTTTGGTATGTGTGTGTTTGGTGTGTGTGTGTGTGTGTGTGTGTGTTGAAAGCATGGGGCTCATATGGCCATGTGTGCATATGCACATGCAGAGATCCCATCAGTTCAGGTGTCTTGCTCTGTCACTCTCTGCCATAGCCATATTGTCCTGTGACAGGGTGCCTCACTGAACCATATGCTCAGCATTTTGCATATTGAGCTCCTGGGATATGCTTGCTGATGCCCAGAGAAGCCACGCTTGGCTTCTTACATAGGTGCTGGGGGTTCAAACTAAGGTCATTGTGCTTGTAGACTTTCTTAGCCATCTCCTCCATCTTGATAGATCTGATATGAATGTCTAGAAAAGAATCTAGAGGTAATTTACACTTGTTTTAAAAATAGTGTATATTTTGCGTATAACTATGTAATTTGTAACTTGAGACAAGGACCATATTTGGCCCTTTGTTCATAGTGGAGGAAAATTCAACATGGTTAATGGCCTTATGGACATAAAACCTTAAAATATCTACACAGAAACTTAAAAGAAGTAGTCACAAAATGTGAAAGTATTAAGAATAAAAAGGCAAAGCATTATAGGAAAGCAAGGAATTAGAAGCTCCTGATTTATGCGAATCATAGAATGAGAGAAGAGAGACACAGAGAGAAGTGAACAGGGGGATTGAATACACTGATCTTACTGGCCTTAGCAAAGGCTTTGCATGAATTCTTATATAAGATTATGGCTTTACAGAATAATAAGGTGATATACAAGGGTTTAATGGTATGTGTTTGAAGAATCCATCTTAACACTGGGATAGAGAGAGATTTTAATAGAGAAGGAGACAAGCCTAGGAGGCAGATGGGAATGAGTGTAGGGTGACTGGTGTCCTGGGACAGAATTGCAGTGTTAGAGATGCAGAGATGTTGGCAGATTTAGGAGACAACCTGGGTAGAACTGACAGGGTTTTGTAGATTTTTCTCTAAGAAGATGAAAGAATTCCCAATTAAGGTGACTTTGCTACCTTCTCTCTCCCTGTTTATTTTTTCCTTTTCTTTTTCATTTTCCTGTTTTCTTTTGTTTCTCTCTTTCTTCTCTTCTTTCTTTTCCTCTTCTTTCTTTTCTTCCATGTCTACTCTCCTCCTTACCCCTTTTGGTCTCTCTTTTTCTTTTATGTTTTTCTGAATACTGGGGATTAAACTTTGCATGAGCAATTTGGGTCTACCAAACTAGGTCCTTAGCTCTTTTGTGTGTGTGTGTGTGTGTGTTTATTTTTTATTTTTTTTGACAAGATCTCACTGAATTGCCCAGATTTGTTGTGACGGTAGTCTGTTACACAAACAGGCTTAAAACCAGTGATCCACATGAATCAGCCTCTATAGTAGCTGGAATTATAAACCTTCTCCACCAGCTCTGGCCTAGACTTCAGTCTCACACAGTAGCATCAGATAAAGCTAGCCACTGAATGTAGTAAAACTAGTGGTTATTCAACCTTGAATTTTACATTATGATGAATACCATTCAAACATGTTAACTTTTATCATCAAATACCTAAGGATCAACTCACGTGGAACTATGTAGAACTCAAGCATCTTCAAAATTTTCCAAATAGTTTTCCTGGGCAAGGTGTTAAATACCCAGTGAGCAAAGAGATAGAATACACATTGTATTTGATGTTGGCTTTTACAAATTTACAGTGCAAAGGTACTCTTCTATTTTAGAAAACTTAGGAATTATAAAACTAAATCTGGTGAATAACAGATCTTTGCTGGGCAGGTAGGATATGGAGTCAGATGAGGTAAGTACCCAGGCATGATTATGATAGTGGATAGTGGAATCAAAGCTGGGTTTGGAGAAGGGAAACAAGGAAATGATTGTCATTGAGAACATGCTGTAATCACTGAGGGGGAGACCTGGGGAATTTTATTATGTGACCTGATGAAGCAGGTGTTTCATATCTGCATGTTTAACTTCAAAGTAATTGGAGATTTGATGGGGAAGGCTTGGTTCAAAAGTGACATAACTATTTCTAAGACAGAAAATTAATAGCTACAATGCTTTTAAAGAAAAATGTGCTCTCAAAGAACATCTGCTAATTAAAGTAGAAAGTGGAGGGGACATTGGAAAATAGAGGGGACTTCACCTTCTGTACATTAGTGGTTATTTTGTTTATCAGTATTATTAATAATTATTTCTCTTACTTTTGAGGTTATAATATAATTTCATCATTTCCTTCCCCCTTTTCCCTCAACCTTCTGATACACCTCTCCTTGTTCTCTTTCAATTAATGGCCTCTTTTCTTTTCATGAATTCTTGCTATGTATATATGCATATACATATGTATTCCTACATACGACATGCAGTCTTACCAACACGACTGCTTAAACATGAGCTGAGAAAGGACAATGATAAATATGATGGTGTAAAAGGGGGAAGCCAGAGAGGCTGCAACGCTACACACAGAACTGCAGGCAACTGAAGAATTCTGAGAGTTAGCTGGCTGTGGAGCTGCACCCTTTAATCACAGCATTTGCGAGGCAGAGGCAGCATCTCTCTGAGTTTGAGGCCAGTCTGGTCTGTATGGTGAGTTTCAGGACAACCAGGACTAAGTACAAAGACTGTGCTACAAAAAACAAATAAATCAAATTAAAACAAAACAAAAAATAAAAAGAACATTGATAGCTGAAGAAGTAGTTTTCCCCTGGATGAATATACCAATTGGTAAATCAATATGGAGTGGTCAGTCCTGAAAACATACATACAAGCAAATTATCAATACTATTTTAAAGTATGGGCTCTGGTGCACATTTAGAAGTATATGCATTTCCTTAATTATTAGGAAATAGAAACTTGGTAGAAAGTCCTACAGCATGAAGCAGTAGACTCCATTCTATCAAGTCTAGGGAGTGCAGGTTGTGTGGTGTGTGCAGGACAGCACAGCCCCTTGGGCTGCTTGGTCATTGGTTTAGCTCTGTGTTACAGCTTGTGGTCAGAAAGCAGGAATGCTGTAATCCTGCAGCTTGGTTTCTACCCTAGCTCTGCTGCTTGCAATAATTGTTGCTTTGAGCAAGCTACAAAACCCACCTGCTCTATTAAGGATTAGAGAGTAAACTTCTAATGCATGGCCAGGATTCATATATGCAAACTATCGTATGCACACAATCACACTGATATGCGTAAAAGATTTCAAGGTGTGCTTTTCAAACACATAGATTAGATTACATCAGCAGCCTCCTTCAAAAACTTCAACAATGTCTGGGGTGTTTGGAATCAAATTAAACTCCTTCCCGTCATCTCTGCTCCTCCTTTCCAGTCTCAACTCATGGCCACTCCCTGCCTCATCATTTCTGAAGGTCAGTGCTCCAGTCTCCCCCAGCCGCTGGCATTTGCAAAGGTTTATGCTCCACAGCACTAACACTCCTCCTTGGGCTTCATTTGTGATCATAACATCCCCGGTGCATTCAATTGAGCTTCACTTGCCCTTTTTCTTAGTTTTCCACATTTGAAAATAAGAAGGAAACACCCCTGGCCTCACATTAAATAAAAGCTCAGCTTGAAGCATGAGGTTCTCAGAAGCAGAATAAAACACTCCAGTATTTAAAAGTTAATCAGCATTTTAATTACGGAGCTTCAAGCTTTTCTTTAAAAGGAGAAGCAAAACACATTCATGCTGACAAACTAAGTTTGAGCCGGATGTTAGTTGAAATGTCGGTGAAAAACCTTGAAAGGGAAACCAGAAGCTGGTCAGAGAGGAATCTGTTGAGAGCTGCTTCCCCATCGGATGGCCCTTGCTTATGTGAGGCTTGAGTCTCCCTTGTTCCCAGAAACCTGAGGCAGGTTTTTGCTGGATGTTTTGGAAGAGCTCAGAAAGGTCTGATTCAGTCTCGTTCTGCCAGCGGAAGGAACCTTTTGTCTCTGGCATGCTAGAAGCTAAGCTGAGTGCAAAGAAGAAATGACAGGAGCTCATGGAAATGTGAGCTTTGATTAAACCATTACTCTAAATAGATCCCCCCTTACTCCTTCACAATCCGGAGCGAGCTGAAGTTCAAGGTGGAGAGGAACCCAAGAATCCCCCCTTTCCCCTGCTGCCTTCAAATAATGGCTTGTTTAAAGAATACTTTTTTGTTGTTGTTGTTCAGTTTTGATAGTTCAGAACCTAGCAGGCAGTTTGTTTCCTGTCAGTTCCCCCAGCCCTTTCTGGCACTCTGAACTCTTTCCCTGAGTGCTGCTTGGCTGGGAAGCCTTGGCTTGAAAATTCTTCAGGGTCATAGAGGCCTAAGTGTCTGCAGCAGCCTTAACGCTGAGAGAGGTTTGGAAATGAGAAATAATCTGTTTTCTTTTCTCAGGCAGTGGAAACACCCTAGGGCTGTTCATTATTTTGTATTTTGTTGATCAATTTTTCATATGTAGCTGATTTAGCCAGCTTGTTAATCCGTTTCTCTTTAGGAAGCTTTGTCATGGTCTACATTTACATATTGTAATGCTGTTGGCGCCCTCATTCCCTTTACACTAATCTGTTTCATAACCCCATAAAAACATTCGACAGGGCCAGACAAAGGGTTCCCGTGAAATCGAAATTTAATTTCTTTTTCTTTTTTATCTTAAGGATTTTTATTAAAAATATTTGTTTCTATTTTTTTGGATGCTTGTGTGTGTGTGTGTGTGTTCATGTGTGTGGGGGGGAAGAGAGAGGGGGAGGGAGGGAGGGAGGGAGGGAGGGAGGGAGGGAGAGAGGTGTACACGTGTGCAGGTGTGTACTAAACCATCAGAGGCTAAAGGAGCCTTAGGTGTTCTGCATTGTCATTCTCTCTCTTATTCATTGAGACAGACTCTCTTACTGAACATCGAGCTAGGCAGGGAGCTAGTAATGTCTTGCGATGCTCCTGTACCTACCCTCTACCGTACTAGGTTATGGACATTCAGGTCCATGGCTGGCTTTTAATATGGATGCTCAGGATTTAAATTCGGGTCTTCATGCTTGTACTGGTATTGCGAGCTTCTAAATTTCAGTTTCCAGATATTGGTCTACATGACCCAATTATGGTTTAGATTCCCCCCCCCCCTTAATGTAAAACAGCAAAATAAACTCCATCCCCACCCTCCCGTTTTTTGAGACAGGTCTCACTGTAGCTCTGGCTATTTTGGAACTCACTATGTATGCCTCTGCTTCACAAGTACTGAAATTAAAGGCATGTCCCACATTCTTGGTGGAATTATATTCTCTTAACTTGATTTGTTGTAAAAAACAAAAGTATTGAAAAGAGGGAAGGGAAGATAAATAGTAAGCAATACAGCATCCAAAATTGATTAAACATGAAGAACAAAATATTCACAGCACATATCATTTTTACATAAAAAAAAAGAAATACATCATCAAAAAATGTCTTCTAAGATATAGGAGGAATCCTACCAGTCATTGTTTAGCAAACAGACTTCTTCAGATGAGGCTCAGTCAGTTGATTACAGGTCCAGGAATGGGCTGTGCTGCTAATCTTTTTTTTTTTTTTCTTTCTCATAATCATCCACTGATCAAAAATATTCCAATGAGCACAAATAGTTGTCATTATTGTGTGAAGCCAATTAAAAGTAGTCAAAACAATCAAAGACTGAATTAGTGACTTCTACTACCACCTTCTAATAATCGCTAGAAAACAGTTGCAGCACATTCTGTTTTTCTTCTAGTCTCTCTATGTATTTGCCTTCCTAATTAAATTGCTCCCAAGGCCAGACCTTTCTTAATTTTTTTTGCTATTCCTAGCACTTGTACATGTTGTGACAGGGAGAAAAGACTCAAGAAACATTTTCAAATATATATAAATCTTGTATATCAATCACAGTAGGATAAAGCCAATAACAGTCTTGGTTATAGAAGATATTTCAGGGATTTTTTTTTTTTTTTTTTTACAGTTTCTATCTTCTCTGCTGTTGGTACTGAAGTCATAGCAAGACCCTTCACTTACACAGTTCTTTCTTATGTCAATGAAAAGGTTCAGCAGGGGAAAAATGTTTCCCTAGAACAACCACTCAAGGTCTCAGTTTCAAAGCAAACCAAAACAAAACTCTCCAAGTCTTATAAATTATGAAGTGATCACATGTTGGATTTGTAGAGAATGTTTCATCCTGAAATCCCTTCGCTTTCTGATAAATAACTCCTTTGTGTTGACAACTCCTTAGAGGTGAACAGGAGGTAGTATTATTTTGCTGTTGGAAAGAATATAGCTCAGTGCGGTTAAATGGTTTGCTTGGGGTCACTGGAGGCTTGTTCTATTTGGCTATTTGTTTAGAAGTGCTTGTGCTTCTGAAACGTACCTTAGCTCCACTACAGAGAAGCTCTGTAGTAGCCATAGGTTTGAATGTGGTCTCGGTAGGATGCTCATTATATATGCTATGCTGTGCATTTTGCACCCTACATCTGAACAAAAATTTTGGTTAGTGAAATAAAGGAGCTAAAAAAATATCTATTTCCTCTGGTCATGTGTCAGTACTTCTATACCCTTTCCCTGACAGTTGGAGCTCTTTGTATTCTTTACTTGCAAAGAATTTGAAATTCTTTTGCTCTTAAAACTCCTATATACATATATATATATTCTTCCAGATGAAATCAGAATTTTAAATCATTCTTAAGCCATACTTTTAAAATTCTTTCCTCTGGTTGTTGCTCCAATGAGAGATTATTTATGATTTTGAAACACTTCATTGTTGAAGCCAGTATTATTTATTGATAGCTGAAAAGGTCTCATGAGACAATCCAATTATTTTCATCCATCTAGAGATATATTAAAATTCCATTGACTTCACATCAAAGTCTATCAAATGGTTAGGCATAGTATCATCATTTGTATCAACATAAAACCAGGTACATGACTTTATACTATACATTGTATCATCATAAACATTATTTCATTGGATTATCCCAATAGTATGGAGAAATGGAACTCATTATTTTCAAATACAGACCAAAAATGTCATTGTCAACCCTACACAGAGAACAGGTACCACTAAGCAGGAGTAGAATTTGAACACTTAGCTTTGAATTTAGTACTTTTATTATTGTGGTTGCTGATTTTCATTGTCAACCTGTTTGAATTGAGACACATTTAAGAGAATAATATATTATTTTTCTGATTGCATGAAGTTGTTTCTAGAGATGGTTAGTTAGTTATGTCAGGAAGACCAGCCTTGGACATGGGTACTATCATCAATTTAGTCTTGACTCCGAATTAAAAACAAATAATAATCAAGAGGAAAATGTAAGGAGCCTATGAACAGGATCATATTGCTTTCTGCCTCAAGTATTTTCTGAGGTAAACAGCTCCTTTTCTGATTTCCAACATGATAATTTCCATGCTATTGATCTGAAATCATGAAGTCATTCATCCATAGATCTTTGAAACTGTGAGCCAAAGTGACTATTTTCCACATTTTGCTTTTTGTAATTATTTTCTCACAAGAAACACAAGCTAATTAGTATAATTCCTAACATTATAATTATTATCATCATAATCATCCTCCCAACAACAATACTAATTATTTTTAGTACCACCTTTCACATGTCTCAGGGACTTCATTAAATATTTCATCAAGATGGTTTAATATCTCCTCTAACACATTGGTGGAACTTTTTAAAAAAAAGTCTAGGAACTAACTTATTCACATGTTGTTGATATTATTTCATCTCCCTAGAGAATAACTTTCAACAATATACATATTAAAAAAGTATCAATTTGTCAAATATTTATAGTCATAATAGGTTACAAAAAACAGCAAAATTGTTATAAAACAAAGTTTTTCAAGACAGATAAATAATACAAATAAAAAACGATTAGTTAGATAATGTCATTTGTTGGTCTAACAATATTACAGTATCTACTTTGATCAGCCTTCATAATACTTTATGATTTAAAATCCCCCTTTATTACTTGCAAAATAATAAAGTTTTATGATTTTTAAATTGGCACATCAACAGAAATACTCTGTTTTCAGCATTTCTGGAGATTGTTTTACTTTCTCTTCTTTGTCCCATAGTTACCACACAGTCCCCCACAATTTTTCCCAGATCAACAGGTGCAAATTCTAGCTTAAATTTAAAACACTTAATGGCTTAGTTTTATATTTTCTTTATTATAATAATAAGTGAACTCTTATTAATAAACTATCTAGTCTGGTTAAATGATGATGGTCTACATTTTAAAAATATATTCTCACATTGGGTAGACAATTAAATGTGCATAGTTTGGTGTTGTTTGATTGGAGGGAGTGATATACAGTAATGAATTAATGTGGAGACCCCTCCACACATTAATGAGTCAACCTTTGCTCCAGAAACCAGAGAAGATCCAGTGGGGTATTTTTAATCCTTAAAGCAATTGTTGGGGCTATGTAACCAACCCTGAAATCTGTCAGTAGCATATAGGAAAGGCAAATGAAGAACGAGTAGGCCAGACTCCTTTAGCATGAGTTGAAGTTTGTCAACTCCATAATTCCAAGATCTAGGAACAATTATATAAGTTACAACTGTACTACTTTTCGAATAGAATGCTTTGCCTATTTAAAGATTTTATGCTTTTAAAAATATTTAATGAATCTAGTCATAATTTTTAGGCTTTAACATATGGTGCTGTAGCAGTATATTATTATGCCTGCTTTAAAAAGCAGAGTAAAGCCATACCTGACACTGCTTGGGTGACCAAGAACCTAAGATTAGATAGCCCAATGACCTAAGGTAAAACCAAATACTCAAAAACTGCTGTTAAAAAAACTGACTCCTATTAACATTCATAGATTTGTGCCTTGCTCAGTCAGAATCATAGAAGAGTCCTTCTGCAGCTGACAGAAACAAATGCAGAGACCCACAAGCAAGATATGCATAGTAAGCCCCAAAAGGGCTGCCTCCATCAAGTCCCTTGCCTCAGGGCTCAGGGAGCCCTGCAGGAGAATAGGTAGAAAGAGTATCAGAGCCAGAGTGAATGGAGCACACCAAGGAAACAAGGTCCTCTTAGTAAAGAGTATTGACACACATGTGAACTCAGAGACTGAGGAAGCTGGATAAAACCTACATGGGTCCCTTGGTTAAATATTATATTTAGTGTTTTTACAGGATATTTGAGAGTACAAATGAGTGAGTCTCTCAATCTTGTATCTTCTCTTAGGCTGTTTTCCTTCTGTTAGTTTGTTTTGTACTATTCCAATGTGCTAGTTTTATCTTATTATATTTCATATTATTTTACTTTATTATCACCCCCTAGAAGTGTGCTTGTTTTCTATTGAGAGACAAAAGTGGAGTAAATCCAGGTAGAAGGGGAGACGGACATGAACTGAGAGGAATAAAGAGAGTAAAATCTGTAATGAGGATATATCACATGAGGAGAAAAGATCTATATTGAATAAAAGAAAACAGTAAATTCATTATCAATCTATTATTATGGATGTTATTACAGGTGGATTATATTCTGACCAGTACAGAAGATGACTAGAATACTTGAGAGAATGATAGTTTTGTCAGTAGGGAGTGGGGCTGACATTTTGTACAAAGCTAAGACAAAGATCTGGCTCTGTTGTCAGTCCTTTGTGCTCCTGGCTTTCTTTTCTTGACTTAATCATGGCAAATGCATTAGTTATGAAGTGATACAGTAAAACTTAAAATGTCTGAACATTTTTAAAGCTGTAAAGAATTGAGAACAATGAATACTTAAAATTAGAGAAAGGAAGCTTCGGGAAAATAAAAAGAGATCAATTTTGAGGTTGAAAACAAACATATTTTTCTCTTTTGAGTTCAAGTCACATTGAAGTGCTTAGGCTGTAACTTTCAGCCTAAAGACCTATTCATTTTTATTTCATTTATTAACACTTGGAAAATGTGAAAATAGTTGAAGTGGGAGACAATATTAGATGTGAACAGACCAAAAGGATTTCTACTTACAAATTTATGTAGCCTAGTCAAGGTTATAAAGGAATACTTTCACATCAGTGTTTCTGTTGTGGAACTCATAAGTACTTTGAAAGTGAATTCTGAAAAGCATATGAAGAAATACACTATTCTTTTTTATTGCAATATCATTCCTATGTGCCTGAAGAAAGATCTAGATGGTTGCTAATCTGGCAGGTCACCAAGGTCGATAAAACTAAAGGATGATTCATAATGTATATTCATATGTAAAATGATGACATATCATTTCAGATCCTAGTAATGTCAGTTTCAACAAGGCAGCGATATTAATTTTCATAAGTTTTGAGTGAAGTGGCCTGAAATTTATTTGAAAATATTGAAATCTCCAAATTAGATTTTTTTTACATATGTGTTTATGACTTCCATCCTAGAGTCTCATTACACCTGTCATTTAGCGTATAAAGAAGGACAATTCTTCTTACAATGCTGTCTAAGAAGTAATATTTCCAAAGAAAGAAGAAATATCACATCTGTAAGTTCAAGGAGATTTGAAAATTCTTTCTATGAATTAAATTAAAACTGATAAACTTTTCTGGTATGGATATTATTTGGCAGTCTGCATGCCAAGCTATGGTAATAAAAGATGATTTTAATTCAGACACAGCTGAAGAGTTTGTAGTCAAATAAGAAAGAAAGATTTTAGCCAGAAATACTACAATGATGTGTGGTTAATCTTCAATAATGCTATGCAGGAGACAATGAGCCTTTTAAAAACAATGTAGGTTGAGAATGTCTGGAAAGGAGATTTGAATAGTGAAGCGGGTTCCTTACATAATCACTACAGTTTCTTACAGTGTTACATCGCTGTCACTGATGGGACTAATGTGTACTTGTCAGAAAGTCCACAGCTGATGTATGAACAGCTTATACTTGTATGAGCCTTAAAATTTCATGTTACACACACTTGCATCTGATTAGTGGCAGTTTCAGTTGTTCAACAACCCTTTCATACAATTGATTCCTTGAATTTACTCTTTCTTCTAAGTGATGAAACAAAACCAAACAGTTAAAAAAAAAATACAATCTAACACAATACTTCAGTGCACCTATTTTGTGTGAGACTGGGTAAAAGGCAAAAGATAAATACAATCTGAAGGAAACCAGGATATGATGCTCTTTGTAAATCTCCTTAAAAGCGTTAACCTATTTCATCCATATAAAATTCTGTAAAGTACATAATAAAATGTCATTCACTTTGATTTGTCTGTTGTTCTTGTTCAGCCTTGAGGCTCTAACCCTATACAAAAGATTATAGGCAACTAAAGTATACTGAGAGTGAGAGAAATAGTCTTCCCCAGGGAAGAGCACATGGATTAGTTATCCAATTCCTCTTGATTAGCTTTAAAACATACAAACATACATATAAGTGACATTATATATATTGAGCAAGGTATATCTATGAATATCTGAATATAAAAATGATAAAAAAAAAAAACAACATAAATTTGAGCCAGAACAACATGTTGTGTATGGGAGGATTTGGAGGTAAGAACTGAACTGGAAAATTATGTAATTGTATTATATTATCAAAAGTTTTTAAAAAAAATAGAAAATGTCATCAATCTTTCCAAATGAATAAATAGAATCATACTACCTGCTTACACTATTAAAAGCCTCATTCTTTAGAAAGAATTAATATTACCTGACAGAAAATTAGGTTCTTAGTTCTCTATATTCAATGTAACTAAACTTGGAAGCAGTAGACAAAGCTGAAAGCCATGCTTTACCAGAAAGTCTCAATGTTGACTCCTAGGTTTAGAGTTAAGGGTTTTCAATAGGAGTAGCTCTAAGTCTTCAGAAAAAAAAAAAAAAAAAGAAAAAAGAAAAAAAAAACCTCTCTAACCTAGCCCACGATTCCTTTGTTTATATGCCTTCATTTTTATTTACCATATAGAGCCTTACTGTGACCCTTCTAATGATCCAGCCAACAGTGAGACAGTATAGTACTTCTAATGTCATGTAAAGTAGACTTTACTTCCAGAGTTTGTCTTAAATTTTCAGACAACAAAAACAAAACAAAACAAAACAAAACAAAAAACAACCCAACACCAATACCTAATAATTTTGACTTTGGCTCTTACGTTCCCATTATTTAGAACTTAATATTTAACAAATATTCTTGTATAACAATTGATGATACATAAGCGTGCAAAAGGGTACCCTATTATTCTAAAATGTTCAGTTAAAGCAACATTGTCTAGGGCCTGAATAGACAACTCAACTGTTAAGAACATTGGTTACTCTTGCAGATAACCCCATCTTAGTTCACAGCACCACAGGTAACTCCAGTTGTAGATTCTCCACTGCTCTCTTCTGGCCTTTACAGGCAACAGTCATACAAATGGTACACATCCATACATGAAGACAAACACTGATATGTATAAGGATAATACACCTTTAAAAACTTCTGTGATAGTAAGCAGATCATCACTGTATTCTGCAAGGTTCATGGAGGAATAAGATTCATGATTTTTTCTCTCTCTGGGAGCATGTATACTAACTTCTGGAAAATAAAACACTAGCGAGTAAGGAGTAAGATTAAAATTCCAGGTGGGTAACAGCTAGGTTTCTCCATGATCTATGACACAGGTATGTGTTCAGGACTTACTTTCAAGTTGTGGAGGCTAACCAAGAATATTAACCCAGACTCTAGTGAACAACAATTCAAAAAATTGTAACCCATTTCTGCTATTGAAAATTTTATTTGGTAGCACATGTTGTTTATCCAGTTGGATTACCTCCCTACCTCATATAAACTAATTCCATTTAAACTCTTTTATGTATGTAGCTATTTTAGGAAGTTTCTACAGATTTCAATAAAAGTGATATGATCTATATTTCCCCACAACAGTATTGAAAAATTTTTAGTTTTTCTTTTTGCAGTATGTATGTGTATCTCTCTGTCTCTATGACACTTGTGTACATGTGCTCATTGAGTATGGAAGAATGTGTCAGGTCCCTTGAAGCTTAATTTACAGGATGTTGTGACATGGGTACTGGAACTCAGGGTCACCCAGAAGAAGCAGAGAGTGTACTTAACTGCTGAGTTACATCTCTAGTACCCGGTATTAATATTTACATAGAACTTTATTTCACTTCATTAAGATTTTTATTGAAATGTATAGATTGTTCTGATCTTGTGTTAGCTTTCCATACTATAATGATATATATATATATATATATATATATATATATATATATATATATATATATGCTGCAATTAACTTTCAAAAAGAAAAGATTGAGTTTGGATCATCGTTCTCAAGGTTCTAATTCAAGAGCAGGTGGCACTATTGCTATGGGCCACTGGCAAGACTGCCATGTTATGGTGGGAGCTTGTGACATATCAAAATTTTCATATCACAAGCTAGGAGGCAAAAGAAAACAGTAAGATAGCATTGTCCTCTTAAAGGCCATAGCACCCTTCGGTGAGCTTCATATTCTAAAGGTATAGATAGACTAATAGAACTATACTGAATACTGAGCCTTTAACTTACTGGGTTTTAGGGGCCATTCAGCATTTAAAGCTGACCTTTAGCATTTAAAGCTTTGAACACACTAAACATACTACAAGAAACCCCTGATTAACTCTAGGTTCATGTAGAAATGGTGTTCCTGTTTGGAGTTAAGTCCACCAAAGCCATAGTTAAAGAAAATTTTTGCCAAGGGCATAATGTTTGGCAGCAGTAACATTGAAGTTGGACAACAGGTTGTCTTTTCCAAAGTTCCACAAAGTGATTTTCTCACAGAAAATCAATTTTAAAAGTAGAGATATATCAGCTTTATTTAAGATGATTATTATAAAGAAAACACACATTTCTTTCCAACATCGTGAGGAGAAATTGTTCTAGAACAATCCATTTTAACTAGGATTAAATTAGAAAATAATTGTTAGCTCCATTCGTAGGAGAAGTATCACACTGATTTTTGTCAAACCTAGCATTTAGCACAGCTCACATGCAATTGTATGATATATTATTATTATGCAGCTCAACTTCAACTGTTCATAAAACAGTGTCCTTCCTGTGGCATCTGACAAGGTTGGCTTCTGTATGGAATGTTCATTTCTTCTATTCAGGAGGCATGCACCTGCTGGGGTTTAAACTGTTTAACACAGCCCTCTGAATATAAAGGCGGTTGTATGCTTGGTAGTGTGATGTGATTTTTGGAAACAGTAATTTTGAAATACAAAGTGGTCTCTAGAGGAATGAAATTTTAGTGGACTGGACCCATGATGCCTGCAGGAAAGGAGACTGGGGCATGTGGTAGACATCTGTCATCTTTGTCTGACTAGCATTCACTCTCTATTCTTTTCACAACAATGATCTGACTTCCTCTGGGGAATCATTTATTCTCCATTCTAAATTATTCACTTTTGGTTCAAATTCAAGTCACATCTTCCAAACATTCTCAATAAATGTTATTCCTAGGGATTTATCTGCAATTGCCAGGACATGGAAGATCACATCCTGGTATGATGTCAAGTCCAGAGAGAGAATGTAACCTCACAGAACTATGCATTGTAAAATTCCAGGTATATAGGATGCTGTTTCTGAGATAGGAAATTATACAGAAACAAGACATAGAGACAGGTTGGTGACATTCTCACATATCTCTATTATTCTCTTGTGTCTGAAACCAGCTTATGCCTTACTCTAAAAATACATTTGTGTTAAATCAGTTTCTGTTCATTTTTTTTCTACTTGCTAATAAAAGAGTTATTTTACACCACGGTTTGTGAGACAGTTGCCCTTCTTCATAGACATCTTAATGAATAAGAATGAGAGCAAGACTATATTTTCAAGGACCACATTTTATGGTCTGTGATTATGCAGATTTGTGTTCTAGTTAGTAATGGACACACCAGATCCCACCTATTTCACTTAAGAAAACATCCTCTGCTGACCCTGTATGTTTTCTGGAGATTGTTTAGAGATAACATCAATCTTTTGCATTCAGAAAGCAGATGCCTGCTATTGCATCCTGGGAAAACACGTTTGGATCCCTAAACTAACTCATCTGTTCCTCAGGTTTTGCTCTCTTAAAAATATTGAAATATTCATGATTAAAGAAAATGTTCAACATATTGAGTCCATACTAATGAACCCTCTGTCTGTCAGTCTATCCTGCCTGTCTATGATTGATGTTTTGTGACACTCCACTGTTTGCAATACTTTTTATACACATCCTCGGGAAAAATTCTCACAATAAACCAGTGAGGTAGATTTTAAGAGTTTTCCTGAATTAATAATTTTTGTGACTTGTTTTTAAAGGTTGTTTTTTTCTCCATTATGAAAAACCTAACACAAATGAGGATCCTGGGGTTAGAGAAGTCTGGAACAATATATTTATATATATTATATATAATATGTTGTATATAATATAAATATGTGTATATATAATATATTTTGTGTAAAAGTTAAACTGTGTAAAATTTTTATCTTAAACAGAAAAGGGAAAGATATAGGGAATTTTAATTCAGTAATATGGCTGCTCTGGCAAGGAATCAAATCAAAAAACGTAATCTGGCTTTAATGCATACATGCTTTGGATTGCAGTGTGATCTTGCAGGAATACAAACACACCCTTAGTACATACCTTTAATCTCTAGGAATGAATGTAAAGTTAGTTTGTATAGAAAGAAGCAGCCATGTTTGAAAGTTATATCTCATTGAGGGGCAGATAAAGTAAGGAATGGGAGAAAGATTTGACCAAATGAGTCAGAGATAGAATACACCCAACTTACAAGAGAACAGCAGATGAAGAGAGAGGAGTGAGAGGGGGAAAAGGGGGAATGGTGTTGTGGTGGTGGTGGTGGTGATGGTGGTGGTAGTGGTGGTGGTGGTGGTGGTGTGTGTATATGTGTGTGTCATGTTTATAGGAGCAGTTTTACACTTACAGAGAGAGCAAGCTAGACAGAGGTGAAGACACAATGAGCCATAAAATGAGAAAGAGCCAGAAGATAACAACGTATTGCCAAAGTTACTATGAGACAAGGCAGAGCCATCAGTCAGAAGCCAAAAGAAGCAGTAATGAATCAGACAGCTTGGAAGATTAGATTGTATGGAGGCTAAAAGCTTAGGCCGAGGGATAGTTAGAATTGAGAAGGAAATGCTCTTGGATCTCATAAATCAGAGACATTAAATGGTAAGTAAATATTAGCAATGTTCACCTTTCTGGGTAAGGGAAATTAGAAATAAAAAAACTTCTACTGATACACAAACTAAAACAAACTATATGGAAAATATACTGTTTAAAATAATTCTGACTTGAAATTGCAAATATGAATCATTTTACTGGATTGTAAGGACTGACATCTGAATGGCCTTGGCTGGAAGTTTAGCTTGAAAGAAGTCAGGAAGAACACCAGCTTTTGGTCTCTGGCTCATTCATGATATCTTAAAGGTGTCTTCTCATAGCTTAGCATATGGAGGATATTTAGGTATAGGCATGGCTGCTTTAGCTTTGATATTATTGGAATCAATATTGCAGTCATCAAGCTTTCTGACAGAAGACCACAGACAGTTATGGGGCTTTATAGAAGTACCGCTTACTGAGGGAAATTTGTCAGATAAATTCTCAGGGGCTCTCTGTCCATGATGTCTCTGAAGAGTTCCTTTTCACAAAACAGCTTGTCTTGTCCTTCTGAGTATCGTAACTATTGGAATTTGTTGTTTCCTGTTAAGAGGATGGTAGGGCATTGAATTTTGGGAGGCCAAGTATTTCTGCCTTTGAAACTCCAGGCCTGGTGACTCAAACCTGGTGCAGAAGCCTAGGCTCCACACTCAGAAGAACATCTTACACTGCAGAAGTCAAGAATCAAAGTCATTCCCAGGAAGCTCTAAGGGCTGAAGGAGGTAGCTGCTCTTTCTGAGGCTCCTTTCTGAGAAGTAGGAAACCTGAAGCTGGCTTTAATCCTTCCAGGTGATTTGGCACATCTTCATGTACAGCAATCTAACTCTATAACCTGCTGAAAAATGTGGTTATTTCCATAAATCCTAAGAGATGAGACATGTCTAAAAAAAAATCTGAGCAGTATACTTGTATAAAAAAATTAACTGGTACTAAAGTGTCTAAAGACTATAAGCAATAACAATAACTTTTTATATGGCAAAACAAAGTTTTCACATAGAATGAACAAAGGGTTCTTGTAAGTTTATGGGGAATAATGTGGCAGTTTTATGCATTAACATTTAATGGAGAAGTTATGAATAATTATCTGCAATGGGTAAAGAAACTGGAAAACTATAAAGATTAGTTAAAACAGTCATGTTTAGTACATTAACATTTAGGTCATAACTCATACAAAGGGCAATCAAACTGATTCCACATAACTTCCAAACTCTATAATCAAAGAGTTGACCCAGCTGAGAATCCTAACAAGTGATCAGATTTAAAAGTAGCCTATAAAAGGTGAATGACTATAATGTTTATTTCTGTTTTTTTTCTTACATATTTCTCTTGACATGTACAACATGCCAATTTTAAATGAAATTTTGTTCTTAACAGAATTGTGTTTTATAAATCCCTTACTATGTCTTTCTTATACCATTGCTTTCTAAGGTATTACAAGATGGCGTATTACCTGATAACAGGGACAAAATCTTGAATAGACCAAGAGTCACATATGGGTGGGTGTGGCATAATTTGAGAATCAATGGAGCAATTTTAATGTGTATATACCTATAAAGCATGAGGTGTTAATGTCCTGCCACACCTTCCAAAAGTCACCACAGAAAGGAGAAATGAAATATATAAAGGGAAGTGTAGGAAAAGCAGAGTGTAGAAGAGAGCTTTGTAAAAGAGAGTATGCACTGTTAGGTAAAAAGGATTATACATGCTAGAATTAGGCACCATATAATTTGGAGAAAGCAAAAATGGCCTTCAGTGTCCTCCCAGCTTATGTAACTGTCAACTATCAGTTATGCTCAATTTACTTTTTATTGTATTTACTTATTTACTTGTCTCACTGGTAAGTCATATGTAAAATTATTAGGTGACCATAGGATCACTTAATTGGTAACCAGTATACATTTAATCATCACAAGAAGTACATGGTCATATATATAAAGGATAATTATATATAAATAGATTGTATTATATGTATATACATATTAAAGGACAAAGAAACCAATGTATGGGTAAAATCAATATAACTATCCAAACAGTAAAGCTAATGATATACTGTCAGAATGCAAATCCTGACTCTAGCCAAAGAAAGAAACATTTTTCTCTATATTCTAGACTACTACATGTCTAAATTGGAATGCTTCAATATTATGGAAATTAAAAGGATATTATCTATACATAATTTTAAAATTTGGGTTTAAAGGAAATGGAGCTAGGATGTTTTCTAATTGCCATCTCAAGCACTTTAAATTGTAGTGATGCATATTCACTACCTGTTCTAGTTGCATTTATTGTTGTGGTCATTAAAAACCCCCTGACCAGTAGAGATTTAAGGGGAGAAAGGGCTTATGTCAGGTTGCATGTTTAGAGTTACAGCACATGATAGGAAATAAGTTAATACAAGAACTTGAAGATCACCTCCTATCTATTGTCAAAAACAGAGAAAAACAAGTATAAACACGCTGCCTGATGGCTTGCTCTATCCAGCTTTCTTCTGTCTGATACAGCCCTATATATGTAGAACCCCTCACCTAGAGAGTGCTGTTGGGCACAATGTAGTGGGTCTTCCTAACAACAGTCAAGATCATCTCCAACACATAACCACAGACCAACCTGAAAAGGACATTTACTTTAAACCATATTCTCAGGTAATTCTAAGTTGTTGAAAGTAGACATTTAAAACTAGCCAAAGTCAACAGAAAAAAATATATTATACAGGGTAGTCTCAATTCATTTTATCAAAGAATCTTCTTTTTCAAATAATTTTTGGGGTATGCCTATCATGGAAGACACTTGGTGGACCACCTTGCTTGAAAATTCTATATTTTTCACTAACTCTTTCAGTGTACAGTCTATGATTTTAAAGTGTAGTGGGCTAAATGAGCCATTATCAGACTGCTCAGGTAGCAACTACTTTTCTGTAAGCATATAAAACTAAGTAATTATATCAGCTGATGATGTAAATCTTGAAGAGTTTTCTTTGGAGTAGTATTTCTGATGTTCCTGAAATTACAGAAATTTGATTCATGTGAAGTTTGTGGTTAATTTACTTCATTAAAAAAAAACATGAGACTAGTTATAGCTATTGACCATAAAAGCAGTGTATCGCAAAATACCCCTTACTTAGAGATGCACCTGAAATTTCAGAGACTATGCACCTGAGGTAATATACATGCTTAGAAACAACACATGATATAACTTGTAATTGTAGAGACGAGTACCACTATGCCTACGAATATTTCTTCACTTATATCTTATTTTACTAATTTTTTTCTCATGGAAAATTGCTAACATTATATTTAAAATTCGTAATCTTATTCTGCAATCACTAAGTATTTTGGGTGCTGCTGCTTATGCTTTTTCTTCTAAAACTCATTGTACACTGAGACTATTTCTACAAATTTTCTGTTTTAATGTGCTTTTCTCTGCTTATTAATGTAGGTGATGATCATGTGATTCACATATATTAAAAAGTTTACCTATGAAAAAGGTGCTTTATAATCAATGAACTAGTTTTATACCATTTACTCTCTTAAGTGGCAATTTCATTCACTAAACCAACTATCAGAATTCTTCAAATATTTTCTTTCATAAATGTCATGATTTTTTTCCTTCACCAAATACATATCTAATGCCCTATTCAAACACTTGAGGATTTTCTGTGGGGTGGTTTTTAACTCCTACTATACTGTTCCATTTTCAAATATGTTCAACTCTATACTATTCAAATACTATTCAGTTCTCTGTACCTGCTTCAGACAGCTTCAGTTACTTGCTCAGTGAACTAGACAGTGAGCCTGCATATTTTTCACCTGTTCTCTACATTTTGCTCATTATAAGGCTCAATCACTCTCCAATAAAAAAAGTCCCATCCCTTAGACTATAACCACCAAGGATGTTTGCTTTTGTTAAATGGCTACCACATAGGTGTTTACTAAGATGACCTGGCTCATTGGTAACAAAGTCCTTATTGACTTTTATAAATTCTGAATCTCATAAGAAGATTACTATGAATAGAATAAATGCTATATAAATATTAAAACATATTATATAATGCAGATATTAAGTTTTGTGTCTTTGATACACGCAGAGACTTACTGGTGTCAAAAAAGATACAAAGGACTAAAAAATTATTCTTTATTGGTTAGTGCTATTAAATGTTTCTAATAAAGCTAGCCATCATTGAAAATTATTTCAGCAACCTTTTTCTTTTCCTGATATTAGACATGGAAATTACATTGTATAAAAGTATTTTCAGTGATATAGAGTTATTCATAACATAAATAGCCATTTTAGAGGGGTCATTAAATAAGCTCATGGTATGACTAGATCTTTGATATGTTGCTTTTGTTGGTGCTTTTTAATTTGTATACAGTTATTTCACACCTATTCTAACTTATATGTACTTGAGTCTTCTAAGCTAGATTTTAATTAAGCAGAATGGCAAAAGACATTTGATTGTTGCAGCACTTCAATGTTTTGTGAGAATAGTTTTTCTAAAATATAAAATTCATTTCTTAAAGAATATTCTACCAAAGAGAAAAATAAATTGTAAACTTGCATCTTTTGAGTGTTTGCCAGATAGCATTCAGCCTACAATAGATGCCTTCCAGAACTAATTAAGGAGCTATATTATTATCCATACAAACAGAACAAAAGCTTCATGTAAGCACACAGTCAATCTGTGGAAATTCTGTCTGGACTAGCTGTCAATTTCTGGGCTCCAATTTTTTCCACTGAAGACTATTCATAAAATGCAGATAAACACATTCACTGTCTACAATATAGGTGTACCTGAAAATGTTTAATGCATCAGGACATTTGGGAGATTATTTTAATGGATTTTTACCAAATCATGTTTTGACAGATAATTTAAATACATTTAAGTTAACACTATCGCCTATACTAAAATCCAGAGGGAAACAAGAAGGTTCTCTTGTGAAAGGCTGAAGGAACCAGATGATAAAATGTTCCATTCAAAATAAAAAACTCAATAAAAGAAACATAAGTTAATCCAATTGCTATGCTTGAGGAAAAATGCTTTCCTGTACAAGTACCTAAGCTTATGTCTTATAGAGCAAGGAAACTGTTTCTATGCATTCATATTTAATTCTCTCAGTCACCAGTGAACTCTTGAACCACTGTATTATGATTGTACATAATAACAGTAAATAGAATATTTTTCTCTTTCGCTAGCAAAATAAAACATGACTGGCCTTTGACAAAGTTCTTAGCTTCAGTAATAACCTTGTACTTTCTAGTCATTCACCTGAGGCAAAAGCCCCGGCCATTCCTAGTCTGCTTCCATTCACTCCAACGCCACTTGTTTCATATTAAAGTTCAAACAGATGTCCATTATTCTTTCATTCTGAGCTCTGATTGATAGTTAGGAAGGGGTGCGGACACCTTAAAAATTAAAACAATTATAACATGCTACATTTTTTTGGCAAGTTCAATGCAAAATATACAGAAATCAGAGAATAAAATATAATGTGATAAAAAACAGTGGGGGAATGGGTGCCTCTGACTCTTTTGCCTGCTCATGGGGCCCTATTGGGTTGTCCTATCTAGCTTTGTTATGAGAGTTTATGCCCATTCTTACTGCACCATGTTATGTCATGTAGGTTGACATCACTGGGGGGCCTGTTCATTTTTCAAGGAAAACTGAGGAGCAGTGCATCTTGGTAGGAAGCAGAAATTGGGAACTGAGAGGAGGAGACAGGGAGGGGGTAAAGCTGTAGCCAGGATATATTGAGAGAATAAACAACAACAACAAAAACAAAAACAACTAAAATGTTTCCATTTGAGGATAGTAGGGCTCTTAAAATATGTCAGAATGCCTTATTTATTTTAAGTAATAATCCTTAACTTTTACATGATGTAGCATCACTAATAGTTTAACTAGATGAAGAAATAAAGGAAACATTGAAGTCATTGTATCTGGAAAAACACTCATGCTGCTAGCCCAGCTCTAAAGTCAAGACTTGAACTTATTCAGTGCTTAAGTTAGTTTTGGAATTGAATACGTTTGAGTGTGGTTGGTGTGTATGTACTTATGTATTAATTTTCTTATTTTTCTATGTACTAATGTATAACATCAAAAATTCTGATAGTGCTCACTCCACACAATAATGTGCAATAATAATTAATGAAGAATAAAGAGACTGGGATTGAAGAAGATTGAGCAGATGTAGATGGGAGGTTGTGGAGGGAGAAAAGAGAAGACATGTAACTGTATTATATCCTAAGAATAACAACGTAGAAAATTACATTTTCCAGCTTCTGGCTATTATAAAAATTCTTTTTTCTTGATACTAAAACTTGTTCTGAGAATTGTATATTGCAGAATACACAGCCTTGGTGTATCTACTCATCAAGCATACTGAGCAGACCTGCCCAAACCTCCAATGTACTGGAATTCCATCTGGATGCAGTGAAGACATAGAGTCAGAGGCTTATAAATTTACTCTATCCTCCCCACCCCTCTTCTAATATCTCAACACTCATAATCAGCTCGAAGAAGTTAAAGAAGCATCAGCACCCCTATTCCCTGGGCTTGGGGACTGAGGTGGTTAATACTGGTCTATCTTTCTAGGGAAAAGTAGTGGTTTTGTTGGAACAGGGAGGATTAGCTAGGACTTATTGCATAGCCATAACCTATTGGTAGAAATCTGTATAATTATTATCAAGATGAAGTTATAATTTCTTAAATGGTACAAAATTTACTTTGATTTCAAATTTAAGGTTTTCATTGGTATGAGCTTATTGATATAAAAGTGAGATGAATATTGATACTCTCATGGGCATTGTGCCTGTATAACACATTTAGGAATACAAGGCCTTCTTTAACTTTTTAAACTGATTTGGGACGGTTAACCTATGAGTTAAGGGATTATAGCAAATTCATGGCTAGGGTATTTTCCATATTTTATTTAGAAATAGCTGAGAGGAGTTAACAGACAACAGTCCAGGTTACCTTACATGGATAGTTGTTTTTCAAAACATCAGAAGTCCATAGAATTGACGTTACAAATATTTCTATATTAATATTCATTTCGATTAGAGACCTGTCTGCTCCTGACAGCTTCCTGTTGTGGTTTCTAAGAAGAAAGTGAGCATACTTGGAGTTACTCCAGTTGCGCGGTGACAGAATTGCCTCTTTCCATCTACAGACAAATTACTGTCCAGAAAAGGACACACTTGCAGAATAGTTGACTGATTATGTCTGCCTAGTTAGAGTAATCAGCCCTTAATAATTCTGCAGCACTAAGGTCTGTCAGATGATTCTGGGCCAAGGCTGAAGATTTGATGCTCCAACGTTCAGTAGTATAGGGGCTTTCCAGGTGTTCAGTGGTCTCTATAAATTGGCTAAGTTTTAGAAGCTATGCTTAGTGTTTCCCATAATTTCAGTTAACTCAGTCATTCTGGATTTCTAACGGGGTTGAAGACCTATAGTCTCATAGCCAATCCTGGCTATTTACTTTGAGAGAAAAGATCTGAGTGGATAGTTTTCAGCTGACATTCATTCTAAAGCCGAGAAAATAGCCAGGTTCAAAACTGTTTTAGTTAGGAGAGATGACAGAGGTTCTGGTTAGTCAACAAAATGATGGACTGGGTATTAGGACTATCTTGTACCTCACTGGTACAAATTGGCATAATTATGCTCTAATTGTATTTTGAGAGAAAAGTTTTATTTTAACAGGAAGGGTGATATGTAGGAGGAGCTAAAGGGGAAGGAGTACCGAGAGGAAGAGATGGAGTAAGGAGAGGAGAAGATGAAGGAGAGGAGAAGCTAGGTGATGAGAAAGAGAAAGAGGGGGGGCATGGAGGCAGATGTTCACGTGTCTCCACCAGTCAAAGATAGTTTATATATTTAGGTTGGGTATTGGGTTATACTTCTGATTGAGCATTACCAAACTTATAAAGCCTTTGATTAACATTTTAAAAAATTGTATAAAAGCAAAAAGGAAAAGAGGCATGGGATAGGGTTTTTTAGGGAGGGGAAATGGGGAAAGGGGATGACATCTGAAATGTAAATAAAATATAAAATAAAATAAAAAAATAGAAAAAAAGAAAATTACATTTTAATATCGTGGGATCTTAAAAGTAAAATCTTTTTTGAGCAGTAATTTCTATAAGGCTTTGAGTAAAGTAAATGAGCATATTTAATTGTTGTTTCACAATTCACGGAGGCTCTCCTGTCAATCTTCTAAAAAGGAGAACTGAGATCCATCAAGTAATTGTGCTGTTCTCCTCTCTTCAGTGGCCTCTCATGTGGCCACTGGGGATTCTTCATATGCTTGAAAATTTGAGCACAGTTTTGTTTGGGACTATTCTTAAATATTAAATTAATATTATAGAAAACTTCATTCCTGGAGTTATTTATGTATATTTCTAAAAAATAATAACCTAGTTTTGTACGTGTTCAGTGCCTTGCTCTATAAATTTAATTTGATAACCCTTGTAGTCTATGATTGTCATTGCACACCCATGCAGGCAGGAAAATTATACACCTTTTAACAGTTATAATTTCTTTTTTTTTATTGGATATTATATTTACATTTCAGATTTTATCCCCTTATCTCCCTTACCCCAACAACCAGGAACCTCCTATCTCAACCTCCCTCCTCATGCTTCTATGAGGATGTGCTCCCACCTACCCCCTGACTCCCACCTCCCCACCCTCGAATTTCCCCCCACTAGGTGTTCATCCTTCATGGGACCAAGAATCTCCTCTTCCACCTATGCGCAACAAGGCCATTCTCCCCTTCATGTACAGATGGAGTCATGAGTCCCTCCCTGTGTGCTCTCAGGCTGGTGGTTTAGACCCTGGGGAGCTCTGGTTGATTCGTATTATTACTCTCCTCATTGGACCACAAACCCTTTCTGTTCCTTCACAGTCTTCTCTCTAATTTCTCCATTGGGAAACCCTTGATCAGATCAGTGGTTAGCTGTGAGCATCGGCCTCTGAATATGTTAGACTCTGGCAGACCTGTAAGGAGACAGCTATATCAGGCTCTTGTCAGCATGCACTTCCTGCTATCCACATCAGTGTCTATCTTTGGTGACTGTACATAGGATGGATACCCAGGTGGAATGGTCTCCAAATGGCCCCTCCTTCAGCTTCTGTCCCACACTTTGTTTCCATATTTGCTTCCTTGAGTATTTTTGTTACTCCTTCTAAGTAGGACCAAGGCATCCACACTTGGTATTCCTTCTTCAGTAGCTTCATGTGGTCTGTGAGTTGAGTCTTGGCTATTCCAATCTTTTGGGCTAACATCCGCTTATAAGTGAGTATATACCATGTGTGTTCTTTTGTGATTGGGTTAACTCACTCAGGATGATAATTTCTAGTTCCATCCATTTACCTAAGAATTTCTCAAATTCATTATTTTTAATAGCTGAGTAATACTCCATTTTGTAAATGTACCACAATTTTTGTATCCATTCCTCTGTTGAAGGACATCTGGGTTCTTTCCAGCTTCTGGCTACTATAAATAAAGCTGCTATGAACATAGTGGACATATGTCCTTGGGACCTCATAAAGTTGCAAAGCTTCTCTAAGGCAACGGACATTGTCAATAAGATAAAACGTCAACCAACAGATTGGGAAAAGATCTTTACCAATCCTACATCCAATAGAGGGCTAATATCCAGTATATACAAAGAACTCAAGAAATTATACTCCAGACAGCTAAATAACCCTATTAAAAAACGGAGTACAGAGCTAAACAAAGAATTGTCGACTGAGGAAACACGAATGGCCGAGAAGCATCTTAATAAATGCTCAACATCCTTAGTCATCAGGGAAATGCAAATCAAAACAACCCTGAGAAACTACCTCACACTAGTCAAAATGGCTAAGATCAAAAACTCAGGTAATAGTTGATGCTGGCGAGGATGTAGAGAAAGAGGAACACTCCTTCATTGTTGGTGGGGTTGCAAGCTGATACAACCACTCTGGAAATCAGTCTGGCAGTTCCTCAGAAAATTGGACATAGCATTACCTGAGGATCCAGCTATACCACTCCTGGGCATATACCCAGAAGATGCTCCCACATATTACACTTATAATTTCAAATTATCTTATTGTAGTGACTTTGATTAAAAGTTACATGTATAGCCTTTGTTAAGCCAATCTACTACCTCCTTCTCTTCTGGACCCGTTCCAGTACTTCTTAGTACTCTAAGTCCAAAATTCCTATCTAATTTTCCTCACCATATATATCCTACTACATCTTCACTTATATTTTTAACTGAATTGTGAATTAGTAGGCTTCTATATGACTTTTCATAGACCCTTACTTTGAGTTAGATTTACTTTTTCCTCCCATAATTCCTCTATACTTTTGTGCCATTTCTTGCTCAATTATTTCCCCCTCTAGTGTTCTACCTTTCTATTTTTTTCTTATTCATAATTTATTCTTCTGTATTATTGTATAACACCCAGGCATCCTCCCAGGCATTTTTCTTGTTTTCTGACTGCTATGACTACCTTTACAAGACATGTAAGGAATATAATCAGTAAAAATTTCATTTTAGATGAAAGAGGTGCTCTCCATGACCAACTACTAACTCAGAAACTATTGGTGGTTGATAAACATGCAAAGAAAAGTTATTTTTTTCTTGTTGATGTGACCACTTGTAGGTTTCCCATGCTGTAGTGTATGACCACAAATTTATGAACATATTGTAGCAGTAATTGTCAGCAGTAATTGGATATGATGGAGAAATAAAGTTGGAAAAAGAAACTGTTGGGGAATTTTATTTGGGGAGTTAAGGAAAGTAAATTTTAGGTGCAGATGATCTTATCTCATTGTATATAGATATGACATTCTTAAGAATAAATAAAAATTATTAGTAATAAAAAGATATTATTTTATGATATGTAAGTGTAACTTTTATTCCCCAGATGTAATTGTCATCTTGTAGACTTACTACTGAATCAACATATCTTTCATAGCTCTTTCTGAACTTTGGCTGCCTGTCTCAACTCAGATGTTCTAGCCCAAACCCCTCTCCACACTGACTGATTTAAACTGGCCTCTCTCAGCTTCTGACTACATTCTTCTGCTTGGCCTCAAACTAACTTTGGCAATCTTTTCCAATCTTCTGCCTTCTCATTTTCTGACTTTTTCTGTCAGCCTGTCTCTGTAAAGCTGTTCTGGTAAAAATGCCCCTTCCCTCTCTCTCTGTACTGTTTTTTTAAGTCCACTCTTTCCTGTGCTGCTCTAATGAGAGTTGGTGATATCCTATTTCTGACTTATTTTGTCAAAACTTTCTCTGATTCATCACTTTGTCTGCCCCTCAATTAGACATCACTTTCAAAGGACTCTGATTCCTTCTACAAACCAACCTTATCTTCACTGTTTTAGATTAAAGGTGTGAATTAAGGATATGTTTGTAGTCCAGCCAGAAGGATTAAAGGTATATATTAAGGCATGCAGCTAGATTACACAGAATTAGAAGGTTTTTTTTTTTTTTTTTTTTTTTTTGGATGTGAATTCTTTCCAGAGCAGCCATGTTGCTGGGCCAAAATTCCTTTACAGTAAAACATTAAAAAACAAAGCTAGCATAATTTTATTACCCCTTGTGTTTAGCTGAAAATAATAAGAGGTCAATATTACATAGGGCTGTATAATATACCAATATTATTTTGGAAGAAACTGCCTTCTAAGGATCATTTAATAGAAAATTTGTAAAATTAAGAAAGATTAACTCAATTATAAAGTATGGGTTAAATTAACTAAGTCCATACTATCTGTAGACCAAGAAACTTCTTGGAGCATGATTTGTTCATTACTAATTTGAAGTATAATTTGTTCATTTGTGTATGTAATTTCTAATTATTAGTTTTTATTTTGTACTTTTTAAAATTTATTTTGATATTTTAATTACTATATTTCTCTTTTTTCTTTCCTCCCTCCAAACTTTCCCATATACCCCACCTGACTCTTTAAATTTATGAGCAAAATTTTCTCTGTTCAGTTTAGCATGATTATTGGTAGCCTCTTTGTTCAGGATACATTTGAATATCACAAAATCCTTAGCAGTACCAGTATTGTCAGCTACTGGTGGAAATGGTTGTATAGAAGTGAGATTTGAGGGTTTCTAGAAATAATTCATCTCACTCACAAAGAGATAGAGATACCCACACATGTCCACACAGAGAAACCTGTCTGCAAATACCTAAACTTAATTAGGGAAGACTGTACTTAGGGTACATGATTTCATGAGTAACCATGAAATTATGAGCAATAGAACTAAAGAGGTCTATGGCTAAATAGTATAGATGGCTTGAAATAAACAGCCTACTACATTTGAAATAAAATTTAATAATTTTAAACTAAAAATCAAGCCATTAATTTTTTCCTGTATATTTTCTTTACTTCTTAAATGAACTTGACTTGAAAAAGTCCTCTGTCCTTTTTTACATGACACTCAGTAGCTAATATGAGCTAGCAACTAGCATGTAGACTTGCTTTCACATCACAGCACTAAGAAAATTATGGCTACACTAGTAAGCATCAACTTGGTGATAATATAGTTTTATGTGAATATTCTGTAATAATAGTAACAAAATAGACAAGTCTAAAGTGAAATGTTGCATTTGAACTAGGAACATCATTATTTTGAAAAGATCAAAAGCAACTTACTAACTTTACTATTTACCATTTACCAGGACAACAAGATAATTGATCAATGGCAGGTATGTTGCCTTTTGTGCTGGGAGTCTCACATACAACTGAATTGCTGTTTGGATAATCACATAAATTCTTCCTTTTTAAAGCATCATCTTTGCTACAATTATTTTCTGTTGATGAATTCTTTGAGAATAATGTATTTTTATTAGATTCACCCTTGTATTGCCACTCCTAACTGCTTCCAGATCCACATCCATGATACAATTATCTAAAAGTTTATAGGCAGCTACTAGAAGATAAATTATAACTTATGATCAGGACATATGTCAAACTCCTTGGGAAAGCTGGGCTTGATTCATTTCTAGTATCAACTTACAGATATGAATATAAACATTCAATATGTTTCCCTCATCATGTCTATCATGTCTATTATTTCTATAAGTTTCACATGTTTTTGAAAGTTTTGTGAGCATAGGCACAGCCTGTCTTTATTAAATGTTGTGGTGTTTGTATGGTGAGAGATTTCTTGGTATGTTGCATGCCTTCTGGGAAGCAGTGGGTAGATCTGTTTTAGTTCTGTATAATAAAGATGATGTGTTTGTATAGGGTAAGGGTAAGATGAGTTTGCTTGCTGCGTATGCATACTGAGTGTAATAAGATGTCTGTGTGTGTGTGTGTGTGTGTATGTGTGTGTGTGTTCATTCAGACACATGACACATCATGTGAAGGTCAACTAACTTCTTTTGGAAGTCAATTTTTGATCTTATATTGCTAAAGCTAATATTCTGGCCAATGTAGGCACTCTTTCTTTCTTTCTTTCTTTCTTTCTTTCTTTCTTTCTTTCTTTCTTTCTTTCTTTTTTTCTTTCTTTCTTTCTTTTTTTCTTTCTTTCTTTCTTTCTTTCCTTCTTTATTTCTTTGCCTCTCATTCTGCAATTAGAACCCTGGATTGCAGATACTTTCTGGAGTCTCTGGCTTGCTTCTTTACTCGCTAAGGAATCTTTCTGTCTGTACATAAACTTTTAAAATATAAGTAAATATACTACATGTACCTCAGAGAACACATGAATCCTCTTCACTCTTGGTTCTGTGAGCTGTAAAAGGCAAAAAAAAAAAAAAAAATTACATTGAAGTGAAGCTTCTACTGCCTGTTTTAAATGATTTTGACCATTGTCCACAAAACTGCCAGGCTAACTTGCAAGGTTTTACGGCAGCATTTAATGTCAGAAAGTCATAGTTCTTGGCAGAAGTTTATTGTTAATATTTTTCACTCTTTTTTAAAATCTGCCCTCCTTATTTTGGGCATATGCCCTTGAGTTGTATAGTTGGATTATATGGAAGTTTTATTTTCATTTTTTAAATGATTTATTTATTTTTTCCTTTATGTGCATCAGTGTTTTGCCTGAATATATATCTGTAAGAGGGTGTTCGTTCCCCTGGAACTAAAGTTATACGCATTCCCACATGAGTGCTGGGAATTGAACCTAGGTTCTCTGGAAGAACAGCCAATACTCTAAACCACTCTCCTATCCAGGCTCTACTTTCAGTCATTTTGTTTGTTTGTCTGTGGGTTTGAGTGTGTGTGTGTGTGTGTGTGTGTGTGTGTGTGTGTTCCAAACAACTAAAATAGGGGATATCCCAAAAAGCTGTAGCCTGACCCTGGGATACATTCTTCTAGCTGGGCTGCTTTGTCTGGCCTCAATGGGAGAGAAAGCGCCTAGGGTGTCAAAGACTTGAAGTTCTATGGTGGGGGATACTCAGAGGGGGCCTCACCTGTGCTTAGAGGAGGAGAGGGAGCATCAGAAAAGGATTGTGGGAAGGAGGCCTGGGAAAAGGGAGGAGTCAGTGAGCAGAATATAAAGTAAAAAAGTAAAAAAATAAAATAAAATTTTAAAAAAGGAAGAAAAAATTATCAATTTAATTCTGGAAGAAATAAAGTTCTATGCTAAGAAAAGGTGAAAATTTTCTCATAATCTGTTGTCAGGGGTAGCTTTGCTTATACAGTGAAAGCCTAAAATCAGCAATAGGCCTAAGTCAGCCATATATGCTTGCGAACACAAAGTCTTGGTCTCTGTGGAAAAAACAAACATATGTGAAAAAAACATAAGAACTTGTAAACAGGCAGCCTTGGTGGAAATTTACCAGCCTGGATAAGAACTAGTAGTCGTAGACCTTGTGGATAGATAGCCTTGGTGGATAGTACCAGCTTAGATAAGAACAAGTGAATCATAGACGGAGTCATAGTGACCTGTCCACCCAGCTGATACCCTGTTCTGGAAGATATCTGTACCCCCCCCCCCCGAGAACACCTACACTCTTTCATCATCCCCTTCCCCACATCCTGCTTCTATGTGTATATAACCCCTGTGTGAAAAAATTAAAATCAACGGCTTGGTCATACGATAGACAAGCCACTGTTCTTTGCATCCCTTTGTTTCCCCTATTCTCTCTCTCAGTTGATCCCCCTGGACCCTGTTCACTTCCCTGCTGGATGGGGCAATCTGTAGTTTGCTTATTCACCCTGGTAATTTTTCTATTATTATGCCTTTTAATTTGACTTAGGATCACTGACCAATTTTATTTTCTGAGTTACTAGAATTTTGTTTAGAAGCTATTACCTATACAGAGATCTTAAATACCTCTAGTATTTCAAAGTTTCACTTTTTACATTGAAGGTATTTGATGATTCCACATTTATCAGCTGCCTACACTGTTCAAGGGTTACCATTCAAGGGCATAGTTGGAGATTAAGAACACAATCATTTTGAGGCTGAGAATAAGCTGTGTGACCTGGAGAGCAAATCAACTTTATCCTATTGGCACAACCAGCATTTTTAAAAAGAGCACTGGCAAACTTGATAGATACTAACATTTTGTTCAAATCCTATTAAAGAAATAATTTGGCTGGAAAAAATCCAACAGAATCACAGTTCATAAAACATTATAGTAATGAGAAATTAGAACTGAAAATTATTTTTTAAAAAGGGAGTTATTTCTTTGGCTTTATTTAACTTTGAAAACAACTCAAAGAAAATCTTTTCTTATGGAATATTTACATCACATCCTTTATGTGATGCAAATTTTGTGAGCAAAATTCTCACAAAATTCTCTATGTGAGTAAATTTTGCTCATTGATGATTAAAGAAACATCTTTGAATAAAAATATTTTTATGGCTAGTAACTTCAACAATTCATCATCTCTCCTACTGAAACAACAACAAAAAAAATCCTTTCTCTGCAGACAAATGAGAAAGGACAGGAACATGTACCATACTTGTCAAGGTGCTATTTATGGCTAAATGAAAAGAAGACTTCATCCAGTTACAAACACTAGGATATATGCCTTGATTTTCAGATTTCTCTTTTGAAAAACACTATCACATCTCTACCTCAGTGATGCTATCAGTAAAATGGGATTATATAAACATGACACGTACAAAGTTTATACCTTAGACATGCTAAGAGAAAGGGAAATTTTACAGACCACCGCCGTTAGCTAAAGATCTAAAGCCAATTAAGAAAGGCTGAGAAAAGGAGATACAGTCTTCCCCCAAGACGAACATGCCAATTGGCTATGCAACACCAATGTAAGGCCTGAAAATATATACATACACATAATATTATATGGGCTCAACATATTGTATTTTTGTATTTAGGAGCACACACACATTATTAAAGGAAAAGAGGTCATGAATTTGAAAGAAGCATCAAGGAGTAGATGGAAGTGTTGGGAAGGAGGAAACAGAGGAGGAAATGGTGTGATTATGCTATAATCTCATTTAAAAAAATAAAAAGTACCTAAGGTACCATTTTATTTTATTTTTAACTTTTACTGTTTATTTTTTGTTATTCATTATGGAATTAAATAATATCATGCTCGTGTTCACTAAGCAAAATTTGAGAACTTTAGGATATCTCATTCTTAGAAACTGTACTCTATAAAAAACACCTATACTTTACACAAGTTTTTTTGTGTTATCCAATGAATAAAAATAGAATAATAGACATTTAGAAATATTGTGTTCCCTACTTGATGCCTTTGATGGGAGTAGTGGTGGGGGAAAACTGAATTTTCTTTAAGGGACTGGCCAGTGGGATTTTGACTATGCTGCAGTGTGTATATAGGCAACACAAATTGGACTTGTTATTTCTTTCTTTCTTCTCCTTTTTTTTGCAGGGGAAAATCACAAGGATCAGGGTGTATCTGAAAGGAATGGGAAGTAAGTGTAACTGGGATGCATAATGTGAAATTCCCAATTAATCAATAAAAATTTTATGTTGGAATAGTAGTATTGTGTTCTATTATATTTACACTATCTTGAGTTTCACTTAAAATATTTGTTTTTAATCCATTTTAGTAAAAGTCATCTTGTTTTATTTCAAAGAAGGATTCCCCTCTCGTATTCTCTATTTTCCATTGGGATTTTGACTTGCATTTTTATGTCTCAAAACTTCTGTTTTCATCTATGAACAGAAAATTCCAGTGTGGTCCCCAAATCTTTTTGGATAACATAGTACTCAATGTCTTCCCCAACAATTTTTTTGTTTATTAATATTCCTATAGATACTTAAATTCATAAAAGTTAAAATTAGTCTAAAATGGAATATCTTATATAAAGTTTAGAATTACCAAACATTGCTATGTGAAGCTGGTCTTCTTAATTGGCCCCAAATAAAATTAAAAATGTTTTATTAGTTACAATTTTGATCAGATAGAGTTTTTCTTTAGCTATGAAATATATTCCTTGGCTGAGACATTTACAGTGTTCCAAAGGTATATACACAACTGAAATTCAGAGATGCTTTAAGATGTTCAATAGATCTTTATTTTACTTACTTCACTAGATTATTAAGGAACTCATGAAGTTTCAATGAAAATTTCTTACATTGTTTTTTTGGGTAGAAAAATGAAGGAAATCAGGATGATCAGAGAGGGTAATTTCTAGGAGTTAAGCCCTTTTAAAATTGTTTTTGGTAAACATATTGTATTTTGAGAACTGCTTGTGTATTATACGCAACTTGTTTTGATGGTTTGCTTAAAATAGAATTTGGAAGCTCTATTATTAGACAGCTATCATATGAAGGAATACATTATAGCAAACACAGAAAAATGCAGTATTTTGAGCCACTCAGTTTATTTTAGAACAACAGTCTAATTAAAAATCTAAAAAGGGCATTAGAGAGATTTTCTGTTGGCTTTGTGATCATTCAATGATTTTTTCTCTTGATCTTACTTATATAACACATTTAACATAAAATATTTTATGATTTTATTGTCTGTGATTTTCAATTGTATACTATGAAAGCTAGGTACTATCATGATATGATTTTTTATAAAGTATTCTAAAAATCTTTGAAGTGCATGTGTTGAAATCAAAATATAAAATTAAAATATCTATCTAGATATGTGATTAAAAAGTATAATTATGTTGTATAAAACAGTGATTTGTTAGGCTTATTAAGGAAACCTATTTTTTTTCCTAAATAACTATTTGTTATGATTAATCTCAAAAGTCAACTGGATGACTAGATAATAACCTATGAGATGGATGTCTGGCCATGATAGTGGAAGATTAACTTGATTAGGTTAACTGAATTAAGAATGGGTGACACCATTACCTGAGAAACTGGACTGTAGAAAAGTAGAAAATGAACTAAGCATAAGGATTCATCACCCTCTGTTTCCTGATTGAAGATATGCTGCTTCAGTCTCTTGTTGCCTTGGTTTTCTGGCATAATGGACTGTACTTTTGAAATATGAATGAGCCAAAATATTCCCCTTCTCTGTTAAGTTACTTCTGTCAGGATGTTTATCATATTAATTGGAAAATGCACTGAGACAAAAGTTGGTATTAAGAATTGGAGAATTGCTATAATGAAATGGCCCATGTGGCACATAAGATATGTGGGAGGAATGTGGAAGGGTTTGCAAATTGGGAAGTGTCTTCAAATTTTGTCAGCAACAATTAGAGGGATGTTCTACTGGCTTCTTCAGAGATGTGTTGCTAAGATAAATGCATATACTAAAGGCCTGCCTCATGAGGTTGCAGAGAGAAGATGAAACATACAGGACTCCTCTTATCCTCTGGTAATTAGGTCATCAGTGTGATATTTAGTTAAGAATCCAGTTTTACTCTGCCTATATCCTAAGAAGCTGAGTTAAATTTAACTTAAAAAATAATGCATTTCTTTGTTTGCAGGAGGAAATTTCAAGACAGAATCTTTATGCTGGTGCTGAGATAGTAGCTGGAAATTGTCAAGGCAGTGAGCACCACTGAGAAGGAACCTCTTATGCTGCACCAGGACAATAAAATAGTCACACTAGGGCTAAGTTCCAGCCTTCAGAGGCTCCGACTTGTGAAAATCCAAACTTATTGGAGGAAGCAGGCCCAACTGAAGGTTTAAAGGTAACTGCCTAGGGAAATGTGTCCATCGTCAGTATACAGAGTTGATACAGTTGTGCTCCAAGGGGACCAATTTGCATCTGGAGCTGACAATAGATGTTATGTTGACTAGGGGTAGAATCATGATGGTTAATCTCAGTAATGAACTTGATGAGGCAGAATCACCAGAGAGATGGTTCTCTGGTCAGGTCTGTTGAGGACTATTTTGCTCATGTTAATTAATGTGGGAAGCCCCCCTCACTGTGGAGAGGACCATTCCATAGAGTGGCTTCTGAGACTTTATGGAGAGGAGAGCATGAGCTAGTCACAGTGATTGCCCATCTTCTGAGTGCTGAATATGGAAGAGACAGCAGCAGCTTTCAAATTCTGCAGCCTTGTTTTCTTCACTCTGATGGCCATACTTTTGAACAGTGAGTCAAAATAAACTTAAAGTTGTTTTTGTCAGGGTAATTTATCACAGCAATAGGGAAACAAACTAAGATAGTATGTCACAACCTAACACAGAACAATTTTTCAACATATTTCCCCCTGTTGATTCAGATAAAGCTGGTTTAGGCTCCTTAAGTTAGGAAAGTTGAATGATCTTCAACTAGAATCTAGATATGTTATACTACAATTTATGTCTGTGTTTCTGATTCTTTTATTTTTAATTATGTTTTGAATCAATTTTCATTTAAATTTTATCACCAGGCTTATAGATAGCACTCTGTAAGTAATATCAACCCAGAACTGAACATAGAACAGTTAGCAATCAAAACTGACAACCTGAATGCAGTGGTCATTTTTATAACACTGTGTTGTTTTTATTCTAGGAAGATCTGAGAGATTTTCATTGCTAAAAGTGATATAAGATTTCTGGTTGGTCATTTTTCTTGCTTGTTGTAAATCTGGGCAAATCAGTGTTCATTGATGTTCTGAGTGTGACTCACCTGGATTTTCATTCAGGATGAAAGACCCTTCATGATAGCTATGTGCAAGCTGTTAAGGCTTAAGTACATTTCAGCCTCTCTCCTGTTAGCTCTTACTAGTGGCCTTGATAGATTGCTTTCTAGGACAGTGTGAAGCTGGAAATGGATTCATCTGTAAGAATACGTACAAACAATATTATTGGAATCACTGAAAACTGAACTTAAAGCTTGCTGCATATTGAGAAACTTGTCAAATCTTCGTGGTGCCAAACTTTGTAATGAAAAATAAAAATTTTACTCAAATCTCTGCCACTTCCATGACAAAATAGTTTTTGAACTGAAGAGATACTATGTCATTCCAACATTATAAAACCAAAGTTGGATTAGTAAGACTACCAGATGGTGTAATATCTTCCCTGCCTTGAGCTACTGACTAAACTACAAGCTTATGAAGTACAGTCTGTTAGTTCCACTCAGCCTACACACACTGCATTATTAAAGGGCCACATTAAAGTTAGTTTAGCACCACAGATACTACTATTAATGCAATAAGGTTAAGCATTCAACTGAGTTTATCCCAAGTAATCACTGCTTAAATCAAGATTAATAGGATTATTCTAGAGAACTCTGACATCACACCCTTATCTCTATTGCTCCAAGGAAACCAATATTCTGACTTTAGCACTGTCAATTAACTTGCCTTAATTTGTCTGTTTTACTTTGCATTGTATTTATTTATCAACTTAATGTGTATATGTATTCATATATGCATGCCACAGAATATGTATAGAGATAGAGAAAAACTTGAGTGAGGTACTTCTCTCTTTCCACCGTATGAGTCCAGGAGATGGAACTCAGGTTGTCAAGTTTGGCAGTAAGGACCTGTCAGAGATGGGTTCTAAATTTTGATTCAATTGGGATCTGCATGTCAAAATGCTAAAGGTCCTTGTTCCCTAATTAGTTTTTGACTGTTCAATAAAGATGCCAGTGGCCAATGCCTGGCAAAGAAAGATGGGGCGGGAATCTTACTAGTTGTGTGGGCCAGGATGCAGTGGGGAGGAGATGAAGGATCGTCATGATTCAGTGGGAGATGGAAGAGATTTGGAGCTGTAGGAGACAGCCAACAAGCCATGTAACAATTTAGGTAAGTGGCCACTGGTCACTTCCCTAATTGGGCCTGGGGTAGCAAGGGAAGGCCCAGTTTTTGAGGTAGCCAAGGCATTTCAAAAGTAACTGGCGTGTGTGTGTGTGTGTGTGTGTGTGTGTGTGTGTGTGTGTGTGTGTGTGCGTGTGTTCATTCCTGAATCCAAAGAGTTCCCGAGCAGGTCGCTAGAAGTGCCCTACCCTCCAGGAACATAAAGCAGAGCAGCTAAATCTCCTTGCTACAAGGATCTTTACTCTCTGACTCATCTCCCTGGCCTCAAACTTTTTTCCTTCCAAAAAAAACTGCGTGCATTCATATGTGTGTATTTTTTTTTCTTGTTTGAATTCTATCATAAAAAAAGGAGAATTAACTTGTCCGTATGAGTTTGTATATCATTACTCATTTTCCTTAATATAGCTTGAAAGTAAAAAGCATATAAAATGAAACATTTGCTCACATTTTAGGTGTGTGCATGAGATTGTTAGCTGTTTATATCCTTGCATAGAAGATGCTTTTTAATGACTGATCCTGCATCAAAAATGTCTCATTATCTTATCTTCTGTGAACCAATGAAAGTTACCATTCAATTAATATTTGTAGCTTCTGAGAGCATGAGTAGTTCAGGTATCTTAGATAATAGAATCAAGTAATTCTTGCATTCTGTGACAAATTGTGAAGTATTTGTACTCCATGAATCACCGTGGGTTCACATTTCTTCTGCATTTTCTAAGATGAATCAGGCTCTATTATGTAGACAATTTATTTATTTGTCAACACATATTTAGATTGTTTCCCCCATGTTTCCCCTTTGAAAAAATTGTATGTTTTGTTTGTAACTACTTTTCTTTCTAATATATTTTGGGTATTAACTCTTTATAGAACATTTATTTCCTTTGGGAGGCCTTTTCCTGTGGCTGATTTACCACATGGAAAACTTCTAATATAATAGCATTTCTCTACTTTATTATTTTTTTTTAATAAATTCTTTTGTTTTTTTTGTTTTTGTGTAATAGTCAAAAAGTCATAGTTAAGACTAATGTTATAAATGTTCTTTTTATGTTTTCTTCTAAAGTTTTATGATTTGAAATTTCATTTTTATGTCGCTAATTCATTTTATTTGGTTTTGTATTTATTACAACAAATGGGTCCAGTTTAATTTTTGTATTATTTCAACATCATTCAGTGAGGAAACTCTCCTTTCTCACTGAAAATTAATAGGCATTTTATGGAAAATTATTCCATATTGACTGCATGAGGTTACTTTTGTGCTCTTTGCTTTTTGCTCCATTGGCTCATGTGTCTCTATTTATACTGGTAAAGGAGCTGTCTTTTTTGTTGTCCATTGCCCTGTCCAGCAGAGCCTTGAACAGAGTATGGGGAGATCACCTGGAAAAAAGGATGGGGGAAACAGGTGGACACAAAGAAAGACTGCTTGTCTATTGACTGATCAAACTGTTGATTTTAATTTTTTCACACAGGGCTTATAAACACATAAAGGCAGGATGTGGAGAAGGGGATGATGCAGGAGTGTAGGTGTTCAGGGAGAGTACAGATAACTCTCAGAACAGGGTATCAGCTGGGTGAAGGGAACAGATCACTATGATTCTATTTATGTCCTTATCTAAGTTGATACTATACACCAAAACTGCCAATCCACAACATCTATGACTATCCAGGCTGGTAAATTTACACCAAGGCTACTTGTTTACAAGATCTTATAGCCATGTGTTCAGTGTTTTTCCACAGAGATCAAGACTTTGTGTTAGCAAGCTGATTTAGGCCTATGGCTGATTTTAGATCTTCAGTGTATAAGCAAGGCTGCCCCTGACAGCCCATAATGTTGATATAAGACCTTGAGCTTATTGTGATCCTTCCTGTCTCAGCCCCTTCTCCCTAATACAAATTTTTGTTGCCGCATTTGCTCTGATTATTGTATATTTGTCACATATTTTTAAAATTAGAAAGTGTGATGGCTTCAGGGTATTTTCTTTAAACTTCTTTGGCACCTTTAAAATGAATTTTAAGACTTCTTTCCTAATTCTCTCAAAGACAAGTCATCATACCTTTGATCTAGTTTTTATTTCATCTATAGACTTTTTGAGCCATGATGGTAATTTTAATAAGTCAGTCTTCCAATCTGTGAACAGTGGTAAATTTGAGTTTATTTATATCATATTAATTTCATTCAGCAAATGAAGCCTATTTTTAACATGCAAGGCTTTCACCCTTGAGGGTAAATGTAAATGTGTCTATTCTCTTTCTGTTACCAGTCAAATGAAATGTGATTGTTCATATGTCTGGCTTCTAGTTAGCAGAGAGACAGATCCTCTTCCATCTAGTACACTTATCTGCTCTACTTTTATCCAGCAGTTGGATCTATTAATATTTAAAACTTACTCTCTAGAAAGGAATAATGGCCATGTTCTTAATGTTCATCTTTGCCCCTTGTAAACAATTTTTGTTGTTATTCCTTTCCATGTTGGCTGTCTTTTTCTTGTTTTTCCTGTCGCATGATTTTACTTCTTTTGCTTTCATTTTGAGTACTTTCTATCAGTGTTTATGGTTGTCATAAGATTTTGTAAAACATGGCTATAGCAATGCATTTTAATAATTTTAACAATACTGAGAAAAGCTTCTCTTTTAGTTCTCCATTCACACATACTTCATTTGCTCAGAAAACAACCACAGTTAAGTGCTGCTGGACAACATTTAGTCAAGGACGGCCACACATTTAATAGAGATGAAAATTTCTATTGTCAAATTATGTCATAGTCAGTGTAATTATCACAACACAAAGTCTTTTGTTTGTGATGATGTTGCTGAAAGTCATGGTATTGTGCTGACAGCAATATAATAATACAGCTCATATAATTGTGTTGATAATTGGATAATTAGAAAGGTCACATTTTTACTACAGTTTACTTATTCTTCTTAGAGAGTATTTTATAGTAATCTGAAAAATGTTACTATAAATCATTATGTCATGTTATATCAATAACAGTCTATACATCTTACGTTTTCTGCTGTTCTTCATTGTGTGAAGTGTCTACATCAGTTGACTAACCTGTACCAGAGAGATTTGTACAAGTACACTGTGAGATGCTTTTGTCACAATGAACTGACAAATGCCATAGTTATCAGATAGAACCCTGAGATCAAGTGGCAAAAAGACTCTACAACCTTTTGTAAACATTTCATTTTGTGTTTATAAAGGTGTGTGTGTGTGTGTGTGTGTGTCTTGTGTGTGTCTGTGTGTCTTTATACAGAGTGGAAATTCAAATGGGTGTTGAGTCTACATGGACAAGGATTTATACGGGTTTCTAAAGCACTTTGCATGGGTTCTGGGAACTGAACTCAGAGCCTTTGCAAGAGAAGTAGTCCTTCTCAATCCCTGAGCCATCTCTTAAGCCCCCAAAATTTATATCTTTGTACAAATTGTGTACCTATTAGCATTTTGTAATTATAGTTATGTTGCTCTTTTTGTCTTTTATCTTTTATTCAAAATTGAAAGCTATTTATCATAAGTAAACCATTACAATATTCAGAATTTACCTATCTACTTCTGTTTACTAAGTACTTGTATATCTTCATTTGTTTATTTACCTCTGTATAGAGGCCTTTTATTTCAACTTGAAAGACTATCCTTAGCATTGATTGTAAGGTGGGGATGGTGATATAAAACTCCTTCAGGTTTTGTTTATGTATTACATTCTTTGTCTTTAATTTTTGAAGTATAATTTCACTGTGTATAATATTCTTGTCTAACAGTTACATCAAATATATTTTTAATGACTGGCAACAGTTCTGCTGAGAAATCTAATATTCTTACATTCATTCTCTCCCATGGTCTTACATGTATTTTCTATTTTAAAATTATTTGTCTTTTTTATCTTTACAAAGTTATTTATAATGTTTCTAATTCTTTGCATTAATACTCTTGGAAGGTTATGCATAATCTTTAATAGGTCAGTTCATCAAGGAAACTTAACAATTTTGAGTATCAACTTTTGACTTACTCAAATGTGTAAAGTAAATGATAACTGTACTAGGTGAATATGCAGTATGCATGGAGCAATGTAGCAAGTATACAATTATACCTAGTAAAGGAAAACGCCTGCCTCAGGATGCCAGCCAACAGGCCTCTTGCACTTTGCTTCCCTTGTTGTAGCCTGCCTGATCCTTCTAGAAGCCATGCTCTGTGCACTGGCTCTTGCAATAGTCCCTCCCACAGCTTCCAGGAACTTTATTCCAGAAGCCCAGAGACTTCTACAGTAGGTAGCAGATCTGACATTCCCTCCTTAGGCATAAGAGAAAAACCCTGGCCTCCCTTGCTTAGGCTACCCTACCCACTCCAGAGCTTTTAGAATGTGCCCAGAGAGGAAAGTATGCATATAAATCCTACTCTCATTTGCTCCTCTGTGAGAATGGTTAATTTCTGAAAAAGAAACATGACTTGAAAAAAAGAGGAAAGAAAGAAAGAACACTCAATCAACAATCTTCTTCAGATTCACTAGTCATCTTGTAGAAACATATCTGTATATAAATCTGTATATAAAATATATGTATATAAATATATATATACATATATATATGTATCTGTATATAAATATAAATATGTATGTATATATATATATGCATACATACATATATGCATAAAACCCCATGTAACATATATACATATATATGCAATATAAGCTAACATTTAACAAAATAAATACAAATAGATATAAAACAACAGACTAACTGCAACACAGTGATAGTATGAAATTTAAATAAACAGATATGTACAAACATTATACAGAAATATATTTGATTCAAATGATATCATAAATGAAATGAACCTAACTAACTCATACAGAACATTCTACCCAAACAAAAGAATGCATATTCATGGAACTTTCTTCAAAATTGACCACATATTAGAACACAAACCAAGACTCAGTAATTATTGAAAAATTTAAGTAACAATTGCAGTGCATCTGATCACAGAGAAATAAGGGTACATGTTAACCACAGAGAAACTACAGAAAATATCCAAACACATAGACAATATTTGAGTGAAGAAAAAAGTCAAGAAAAAAACCTAAAAATATTCTGGAATTGTATAAAATTAAATGTTCTGTAAAATGTATGGTAGGTAATTACCATGTTCCAAATAAGATGATTTATAGTACTAAGTGCCTATACAGACATATTTGAGATATCTCAAATTAATAACCTAATAATGCATCAAAAGAATGAAAAAAACTGAGAGCATCACCTGCAAGAAAATTGTGAAAAAAATAATCAAAATTAAGACTAAAATTGATGAAGTAGAAATGGGAAAAATACAGAAATAATTCAGTGAAATGAGTTGATTTTTTGAAAAAATTTATAAACCCTTGCTCAAATTAGTCAAGGAATGTGTAACCCTAAATTATTATAATCAGAAATTAAAAGTGTGACATCATGACAGACACTTGGAAAATTGAGAGATGTATAGTGGTATACCAGATAAAGTATAAACTCTAAAAGAAATGGAATAATTTTGAGATATGTATAAATATATAACCTCCCAATGTTAAACCAAAATGAAGTAAATATTTCAAACAGAATCCTAACAACTGGATGTAAACAAAAATCTCCAAGCTGAAACAAACAAACAAACAAATCCAGGACAGATGGGTTCAGTAGAGAATTCTACTAGTTTCAAAGAAGAGACAACAATGTTCCTTAAATTATTCTGTACCATAAAAAAGGAAAGAACACTTGCAATTTTTTTTTTCATGAAGCAGTATTATCCAGACAGCAAAATCAGATAAATGCCATACAGTGAAGTAGAGCTACTGACCAACATCCCTGATGAACATAGATCCTATCATGGTAGCATATTGTAGTGGAGGGAGTATGGGTATGGGTACTTGATATTAACAGTGTTTGGAAATGGCACACGGGCACCTACTACTGTGGAATTTTCCTATCAACCTTGCTTAAAGGGTGGAGAGACAGACAATTCCACTGTATTCACACAACTCGTTATTTATCCTCCATATACAGCAGTTTACTTACACATTTTGCCTTTGCTAGAAAGTACATGTTGAGTAGATAATATACCTGCTATCTACTTTATAAATTCTAAATTCAATTAAGCAAGTAATAATTTAAACTTTCACTTGTGTCATTTATATTTCATTATTATGTGTGTAATTTATATTTCATTTATATATTTGAGTTGTATTTGAAACCATAGCTCTTTGCTTATTCCATGGAAGAATCCTCCAAAAGGCAAATAACTATGAAATGCTGACTCTCTCTGCTTTGAAGTTATCAGCCTTGTCCTAGCATCAAGGACCACTCAAGCAGGACAATGAGAGGATGCAGAGATCTAGGATATTGCTGGAAAAGCCTCTTTCTAGGCTATCGATGCTATTATCCTTCAAATACAAATTTCATGGTGACCTTTAAAGACAAAAATAGTTCTCCGTCCTCTTTTCTGCCTTTCTTCTTTATTCCTTTGTCACACTTTCATGTTCAGCTGCTTCTGAACATCTTTTGAATCTCAAAAGAAATCACCAGGCACCATAGCCTACAGCACAGACTACTGGAGGAGGCTGAGATGGCTGTAAGGAAGGAAACATTTCCCCAAAGGCTGTGAATGTGTACTGTGTTAGCAGCTACAAAATTGGCTACATGCAGCATCAGGAGAATTGAAAAGTCTATGGCATGACTTTGGTCTGAAACTAAAAATAATGTAAAATTCCCTGATCATTTTGAAAGGAAATGAACAAACCTTATATTGTAAATAACCATTTAAGGAAAGAATGGTGACATTGTTTCATGGTGAAGTCATATTTGGTTTGAAATTCACATGCTTTATCATGGAAGTACTACTTCTTATGCTTTCTTCTCTCCTTTTTCTCTTCTTTTGTTTTTCTGACCTCATACTGTTTAAATTTTACATTTAAAAATTTCCTGTGACTATAGGAATAGTTTGCCATAGTAGATCAGGCTAATATGTTTTGGAACACTTAAAAGCACATTTCTCCATTGAAAATACCAATTTCTTATGAAAACACCTTTCATTTAAAAGAGTAACAGTATAAAACAATGTATAATACTGGCTTGGTTAATATCACTATTGTTATGATGAAAGACCATTATCAAAGCAACTTTGGGGAGGGAAGGATTTATTTGGCTTATACTTCCACATCATTGTTCATCACTGAGGGAGTGAGGACAGGAATTCAAACAGGCCAGGAACTGAGAGGCAGGAGCTGGTGCAGGGGATCTGAAGGAGAGTTTTTTTACTGGCTTGCTCTTCATGGCTTGTTCAGCCTGCTTTCTTGGTGAACCCAAGACTACCAGCCAATAGGCCATACCAATCACAATGAACTAGGCACTCTTCCATCAATCACCAACTAAGAAAATACCCTATAGGTCTGCCTACAGCCCAGTCTTACTGAAACATTTTCTCTATTGTGACTTCTTTCTCTTGGAAAGAGACTTTAGCTTGTGGAAAATTGACCCAAAACCAACCAGAACAAATTACAATAATTTTAATTTCTATTTGTTTCTACTTTACAGTACTATTTTTTCCACAGTGAAATTTTATTACCTCTAAAAGAAATGCACACACATAAGCATAAACACACACACACACACACTTTTCCAATATTGCATCCTTGACTACCAATGCTCAAATTTAATCCAAAAGGATAATTCATTGAACAACTACTAATTGGGTTTCTGTGGTCCAATGTGTTGGAGATCCTGCACTAGACAAAGCAGATAAAATGTTATTTTATCTGGGCATCATGTAAATTTGGTAAGATGGAAGGAAATGATACATTTAATGAGAAAATAAAGTCATATTGAAAAAAGTAAACATTGAAGGGGACTGAAGAGAAAGTAGATACAGCAGACACTCTCCAGGGTTAATAATCATTGAGGGCTCTTCACTGGTATTTAAATGTATTCTGGGACTTAATTTTGAGGGAGGGAACAGTAGAGGGAGGAGAATATAGAAAGGGGGAGGGGGAGGGATCAGGAGGGAGGAGAGAGGGAGGTAGAGAGAGAGAGAGAGAGAGAGAGAGAGAGAGAGAGAGAGAGAGAAGACAGGGGTGGAGTATGTTTAGAGAGAGAGACAGAGAGACAGTGTGGCTAATTTAGATTGAACAAGTGAGAGTAGAAAAAGATGATTCACAGAAGTAGCCAGAATCCAGCTCGTCACAGATATGGAATGCCATTTTTAGATTTTGAGAGATAAGTGGAAACAATGTACTGTGGAAAATAGCCTGTCTCTGTGTAAGAATAGATGCAGATAGCACTCTAGGAGGCGGCAGCTATTATAAGGAAGAAGTAACCTATCTAGGCAGCAGCAGTGGGGGAGAAAAGACAAATGGTGAGCCAGGAGATAAGGATGGATGCTTTTAGTAAAGAATATTCCTGGCTTAAAGATCCCGAGTACCTTCCTAGCTTAAAACACTTAAAATTAGATTTCTATTTTGATATTCCAAGGCTTATTGGTCTGTCTGGGATGCCACTTAAAAGCAGAAAATGTCTTTGGAGCCAAATGGAAGAATACCATCATTTTGATGTGCACTTATTTGCACGCTGGAATCATTCTCTTTACATTTTTCTCTCTGGCAGGCTTGGAAATTGTATCCAGAGTGAGCTTTGTACATACTAAGAAAGTGCTCTGCTACTGAGTTACATCCACAACCTTGAACAAGATTTTTAAGATATTTTGAAATAGACATTTATATTTATCATTTCTTTTCAACTTGATGCCTGTGAGTCACTATCAACATTGACAATAATCTGAGATATCTGCAAATGCCAGTGTGAACCTGAGTCATTGTTTCTCAGTTGGGAATTTGCCTTTAGTGAAATAATGTTGTAATAAAGGTTTGTATTTAATTGCAAACAAATCATCCATGGCATATAATGATCTATTTCAATAGTCAGACATAAACTTCTATCACTATTGAAGTATTTCAGTGAAGCAGATCCTGGTAATAAGGTCAAAATTTACCAAAAAAAATTAAGATTTTAGTTGGGACTTTATAGGATGGCACCTAATTACAACTTCATCATTTTGAATGATGCCTTTTGTCAGATGCAGGTGAATCATAAAGCAATAAAATGAACATTGAAGGCCAACTGCAGCATCAGCTCTTCCATGTAAGGTATAAAACATTTGTCATTTTCTTCCCACAAATATCTTTAAGATAATTGCTATTTTGGATGCAGGTTGTTGTGATAAATGATACCCTCTCTTCTTCACTTCCTCTTCAGAAGAAAGAAGTGTACTTGAGTGGCTATTTACAAAGCAGAAAGTAAGTGACTTACATGGTTGTTTGCATTTTCTATGAGAAAAAAAATTACTAAGGCTTTGGCTGGCTTTTTTTAGTGTCTGCTTTTTGCTCCAATGGTGATTAGCATAGGAAATGATGTATGTAATCTTCATTCAGATTGTGTGTACATATGGTTCAGAACTAGAGACTGATAATCTGGAATGCAAATCATAGTGAGTGATTTGATCTCTGCAAAAGTAATCTGCATAAAGTCAAAGGAATAGCAAGTTTGTAAAGTAGTGCAATATATATATATATATATATATATATATATATATATATATATATATATTTCAGAATTTTTCTTTTACTTAGGCTAAAATAATAAAAGTTTTATTTCCATTTTAAATTAAATTATAATGATATCATTACCCTTTCCATTTTCCACCTTCAAACACTCATTAACCTCTCCAATTGTATTCTTTCAAATTCATGGACATTTTTCCTGTCGTTGTTGTCATGTGTATGTGTGTGTTGTATATGTGTATATTGTGTATGACAGATATATATGAACTACTTTACAGACACACACACACATATACACATATATATGTCATTACATTAATACTTCTGCTCAGTCTGTAAAATGGTACCTGTTTACGTATGATTTAAGGGCTGAGCACTTATTGGGTAAGTTAACTATGTATGGGGTTCTTCTCAGGGTAAGACATTTTCTTCGTCTTCCATCAGTCTACAATTGTGTATAGATTTTGTCTAGGGTTTGGCACTACTTTCCCCCTAATGTGTCTTGGTGTCATTGTTGTTTAGACCTTCCTTTTGCAGCTGTGTTGACGAGACTCCATGGTTACAGATTTGAGTTTTCTAGGAGGCACAATCTTGCAGCAAATTCTCCATTTCTCTGACTCTTATTCATAATGTAAGAAAGAATGGAAGATGCAAAATATTTATCAGAAAATAGTCAGGATCATGGAGGTGAATGTGGAGTTACTCTCTCTTGTCCTGCAGGCTTTTTCTCTGTGACCATGGTCTGTCTCTGTTTCCTTTTGCAGCTATCATTGACCATTGCAAACATGACTGTAACCTCATTTATTAGTTTCAGTGTAACTCACATTGAGTTATACAACAGCCTCATGTGATTCATTCTGATTGAGCCACTTAGCATTATTTTCTCCAACAAGGAACACCAAGGGTGTTGGCTCCTTGCTTTGTACACGTTTTTCTCACTGATTTCAAATATTTCAGACATTCAACTATAAATTCATGTTATTTAGCATTAGCAGGAAAATAGCTCTAATTGGCTCTCCCGATTGCTTCCATTATTTTAGATCATCAGAATTGGGTCTGAGAATTGCTATCTCGATGACAGTATTTACCATGACCTTTCTTGCTTTACTTTCCACATTTATCCAGCAATTAGTATGTGGCTTGTGCTTTCCTGGTAAAATCATGAGAAAGAAGTGCATGTTCATATTCTGTACAAACTATACTCACACCTTTGTTAGTTATGACAAACTGAATACTTTTTAAATCCTAGCTTTGTATGGTCTATGTTTCACAGATATTTTCCCCTTGGATCTGTAGAGTACCTTCTAATAAAGATTAAACTCCCGTCAATATTGTTAACTTTTTAAGTAAAAAGAAAACCAAGCATGCTACATAGCTTTTCACTTGTACAAGGATAAATCTAGCAATGAAGACTTCAGTATTCTAAAGGCACTAGCAGACTATATTCCCACTGTTATTTCTAGAGATACATAGCATTTTATATTCCAGACAAGATAATTTTCAATGTGTTTTCACCAACCTTTTTAGATTGCTTCAAAGATTTTTCTTTCAGCATTCTTCAGACAAAAAAGAAAAAAAAACAAACAAACATGAAATGACATAAAGCAGAGCCTTCTCCAATGGTGAAAGGACTTGTTGGGGGCCGACTTTTAGCAGAAAGCGGTTATCAGCTTTGCAGCCATTGGCGCCTAACGTGGGGCTAGTGCGGTCCCCAACAAGGAGTAAGTACAGCTCTCATAAAGAGAATAGAATATGTGGAAGAAAATATGTTTTCACAAAGTATGGGTTCCAGGTGATCCCATTTATTCATTTATTTGTCTGTAAGATTTTAATGCCTCAGTCTCCAGTTTTGTAAATATATTTACTGTAATTAAATTTAATATACAAGATCTTAATATGACATACATTTTAACTGAAAAGTAAAGGCTAAAAGTTCACTTTTTAAAAGAACTTATGGAAAACAGTTTTGAATCATTTCTAAATGAGATAAAATGAATTATGGGCCCAGTTTCTCCCGGCCATATCCATGAACAAATTCCTTAATTTGTCTAGTCCTCATTTTGTATCTCAATGGCAAAGCACACAAAGGAACATTATATAAGTCTTTTACCTTGATGAATTTCAAAATAAGTCTTTAGTAAATAGCTAATGAAGTTATGTCTGAATAAAGAAGTGAAACAAGTTGGTGAGATATCTTAGTAGGATAAGACATTTCCCACCAATCTAGAAAATGAGTTCTATCACCAAGACCCATAGTGGAAGAAAAGAACTAGCTCCTGCAAGCTGTTATCTGGCCTCTACATGCAGGTCATGATACTTCAATGAAATTAAGTGCACACAGGCATGTAGGCAAAGGCACACACACACACACACACACACACACACACACACACGAATATAGTTAAAATACTACAAATATAAAGATAAGCAAATACATTAATGACAACTATACCACAATGAGTCAATTCACAGATTTTGACAAGAATGTGCACATTCATTCATTGTGATGCTCACATCCAAATTCCACACATCAGTTAACAATCTTGGTGTCTGTATTATCTGAAAATGTGTTTCTTACTTTAGAACATATATGTTGATGAGTTAATAAGCTATCTATGTGAACAACAGAGTCAGTTCAATGGACTTTTTTTTGCCTTTTTAAAAATCTAAGTATAGAATTCAAATTATTTTGAATTACATATCAGTCTTGTTTATCTATATCTCATTTATATAGATAATGAAGCATTGGCATTTGATCATCATGATTGGGGCTTGAGTATGTGAAATTATTTTTAAATGCTGTCATTACCACTAGAAATGGAAATAGTTGCTACCTCTTTTTGGTTTGCAGTGATGAACAGGTTTTAATGTTCTCATTGATTCATGTGCTATTATGTAACCTCATCATTCTTATATTGTCAGAGGCAATCTCCAAAATTGTCTGTAAAGATCAGTGTACTAAATAAAGGCACTCTGAGCTCACTGGTTTTCTTCCAGGTTTTCTTTATTATGTTATCTAAATTACTTTAACTAGATTGTATATATTTTACACAGCTTTCTATTATCTTATTTTGGAAAAGAATATTGCTGACCATACTATGAGATTATAAATTGTTTTATAGACATATATCAGCTAATTGATCTACTAAATGTTTTGGTTGAATTCATCCTATAGTTGTCAATTTAGACATGGTTGACAAATCACTCTTGCCCAAAGCAAAGTATGAGTGAAATATTCTCTTATAATTCATATTCCCTTTTATAACTTTAAGAATTTTTCTGTTTATTATATAATGAAAACTAGAAAAAGATTGGCTTGTGTACACTCCATGCCCAAAAAAATGAAAAAAAAATCGATTGTTTTGTGGATTTCATGTTTCTTTTGTGTGTGTGTGAGGGAGGGAGAGAGAGAGAGAGAGAGAGAGAGAGAGAGAGAGAGAGAGAGAGAGAGAGAAAGAGAGAGAGAGAGAGACACAGAGACACAGAGACACAGAGAGCGAGAATGTCCAAAGATAGAAATTGAAGCTCACACGAACTCATGAAAATTGAAGCCACAAACACAGGGTTTGTTTTGGTTTGCACCAGGTCTTCTTTGTATGTATTATATGTATATAACTTGTATGTACCTTGTAGTTTACTATTTTTATGGAATAATCTCATCTATTGATGAGTGGGTCTCTGATTTATGTACCTTCTCTTAGTTCATTTCCTTCTGTTGGTATGTCTGGTGCAAGTTTGATGTGATTGAAAGGAAACTGTAATCAGGATATATTGGATGGGAAATGAATTTTTTATTTATCATTTTATTCATTTACATTTCAAATGATATTCCCCTTCCCTATTACCTATTCACAAGTCCCCATTCCATTCCCCTTCTCCCCCTCTCCTTGCCTTTAGGAGTTTTCTCCTCCATTCACTCTCTCCTCACTGCTCTAGCATTCCGCTACACTGGGGCATCAAGCTTCCACAGGACCAACGGCCTCCATTCCCATTGATGTCGGATAATTCCATCCTCTACTACATGTGTATCTGGAGACATGGCTCCCTCTTTGTATACTCTTTTGTGGGTGGTTTAGTCCTTGTGGGCTCTGTGTGGAACAGTTTGTTGATACTGTTCTTCCCATGGGATTGCATCTTCTTCAGCTCCTTCATCTTTCTCTAGCTCTTCCATTGGAGTCCCCAGGCTCAGTCCTATGGTTGGCTGTGAGTATCTGCATCTGTATTGGTCGGGTGCTGGTAAAACCTCTCAGGAAACAGCCACATCAGGCTCCTGACAGTAAGTGCTTCTTAGCATCAGCAATAGTGTGGGGGTTTGGTGTCTGCAGATGGAATGGATTCCTAGGTGGAGTCTCTGGATGGGCTTTCTTTCAGTCACTATTCCATTTTTTTGTCCCTGTCTATCTATTACACAGGAACAGTTCTTGGTTATTAAAAAAATTTGAGACTGGTAGGTGGCTCTATCCCTCAACTGGGGGATGTGCCTATCTCCTAGAGGTGGTCTCTACAGATTGTATTTGGCTAAAGTCATCACTGTTGGGTCCTGGGAGCTTCTCAATTCCCTGGAGTCTGGGACTTTCTAGTGGCTGCCCTCAGTTCCCCATCCCCCACTGCTACATGTTTCTATTCAATTTCTTTTCCCACAGATTGGAAAAAGATTTTTAACAACTCATGTTCGATAGAGGGCTAATATCCAAAATATACAAAGAACTTAAAAAGTTAGACTTCACAGAACCAAATAATGCTATTAAAAATGGGGTACGGAGCTAAACAAAAAATTCTCAACTGGGTAATCTCAGATGGCTGAGAAGCACTTAAAAATGTTCAACATTCTTAGTCATCATGGAAATACAAATCAAATTACCCTGAGATTCCACCTCACACCAGTCAGAATGGCTAAGATAAAAAATGCAGTTGATAGTAGATGCTGGTGAGGATGTGGAGAAAGAGGAACACTCCTTCATTGTTGATGGGACTGCAAGCTGGTTCAACCACTCTGGAAATCAGTCTGGTGGTTTCTCAGAAAATTGGAAATAGTTCTACCTGAAGATCCAGCTATACCACTAGTGGGCATGTACTTAAAAAATGCTTCAAACTGTAACAAGGACACTGCTCCACTATGTTTCTAGCAGCCTTATTTGGAATAGCCAGAAGCTGGAAACAACTCATGTGTCTCTCAACAGAAAAATGGATAGAGAAAATGTGGTACATTTACACAATGGAGTACTACTCAGCTATTAAAAACAATAACTTCATGAAATTAGCAGGCAAATGGATGCAACTAGAAAATATTATTCTGAGTGAGGTAACCCAGACACAAAAGAGGACACCTGATATGTACTCACTGATAAGTGGATATTAGGAAAAAAGCTCAGAATACCCATGATACAACCCACAAATCATATAGAGCTTAAGAAAAAGGAAGACCAAAGTGTGGATGCTTCATTCCTACTTAGAAGGGGGAACAAAATAATCACAGGAGGTAGAGGGAGGGACTTCAGAGGGAGAAAGAAAAGGGAAAGAAAAAGGGGAGAGGATCAAGCGTTAGAAGGAGAAATAGATTTTTAATAAAAGAAGAAAATATAAATTAAAATTAGAAAATTTAGTTGTTACAATTTTTTTTTTCTTTTCTGAAGGAGTTGAAAGTCTTCATCAACTGCAATACTTGATTTCTTCCACTTTCTTTTCCTCCTGCTTTGATATTTTGTTTTTGTACAGAAGACAATGAAAAGCTGTATTAGTCCAGTTTTCATTACTACCACAAAATGCTCAAGAATAGAAAATTGTATAAATAAAAGAGGTTTATCGAGGTAATTATTATGAATATTCAAACAGGGCTTTGCCAGCATCTTAGCATTGGTGAATGTCTCATGAAAGATGACACCAACCTTCAGAAGCATAGGAGAGTGGGACAACCCATTGCTACAAAGGAAACATCATAGTTAAGATCATGCTCAGACTTTTATAAACTGTCATATTTCCAGAGATCTCCACTAGAATTAACTTAATCTGTTTCAGTAAAGTAATGTCTGGTAGATGATGCTTTCTGAAGGTTCTACTACTGCTAACATTGCCAAAGCAAGGGCCAAACTCCAAAAACATAAACTGTGGAGACTTCTCACACCAGACACAACAAAAACCATAGATTTTGCCATGTTGCTAAGCCTCCCATAATAGCTACATAGAAACAGGTCCTCTGAAGTATATATAATAGGCAGTCAAACACAAATATTAAAAGTTCACAGAGGGGGAAAAATCAGTATTTTATTACAAACAGGGAAGTAATCATTTTACTTAGGAAAACTCTAAAATATTTATTCAGGGAGAAAAATGTGTCTAAACTTCCTGTGCCCTTCATCATTCCCATGGGATGCTTTGCTTTGCCAAGAGTGCAAATTTCTGCTTAGTTGTAATGTTAACCCACCTTATTAGAGTAGGTGTTTTCCCCTACTATAAATGCATACTCAAAACTGCTCAAGAGCTATTTGGATTCACTAATGAAACACAAACACACACACACACTCTCACACCCCAGTTAATTTTAATATGCTTTGACTAGCTCAAAGGCTAGGCAGTTCTAATCCTACCCAAAGCTAGCACACATTTCCCTCCTGTAATCCTGGCTCAATGCCCCAAAATTCTATATTTTATTTTTGCTGCTCTGGCTTCTTCTGGGTGGCTCCCTAGTCTTTGCTGCCCAAGACACTTTTGGGCATCCCTTCCAGGGCTGCATTCCTTCCCATCTTCATATCAGATAATTTTCCTTCTGCTGCTCTAAATCTGATCTGTCTCCCTTTGAATCATGGCTATTATCTTCTTTCTCCAAGTTCCTAGCCTGTGGAAATCTAAAGGTTCTGTTTCAGTCTACTTGCCAAGTTATTGCCCATTAGCTCTTTGTTGATCAAACACCAATTGAGGACAAGGAGTTTCAGCATTTTGACACCCAGATTTCTGATTTTGAGGATCAGATTAATTCAAAGCATGAGAACCAATCCTCAGCATCTCACCTTTTCTGTTCAAGTTTTTTAAAAAAGTATCTTCTCTTAGACAGAAATAGAGAATAACCATAACAATTATGTAAAGTACAAAGTATGATATACAAGTAACATCCACTCCATCATATTTGTTAATTATGTAAAGTGCTCTATCATCTATCCTAACTAAAGAGCTTATAATTCTGTACCTGAATTATGTTCTGATTTTAGCTTGTATCACCATCTGGAAATGATCTTTTTAACTCTATATAATCTCGCAATGCTAAACAACTTGAGTTTGATTATAAGACTATAACTAGTCTTCAACCCCATCAGGAATTTAAGAACAAATTAATTCCATGATTCTAGCTACAAGGAGACAGAAAACCCAGACTAATAAACTCAGAGTCTTAGTATATGAGGAGGTAAACTGTTGCGGCCTGAGCTGCCCCACGCTTGGGGGCCAGAAATGTTGAGAACTGCTCTACCCCACTTTTGGGGTCCAAAATGTCTCGGACCGTTCTGTCAATGTTGGGACCTGCACTGCTAAAAGCCTTGGGGACAAATTTGTTAGCCCACACTGCCCCAATCTGCTCCAATCTGTGGGTCGGGGTTCAGCAAGAGAGAGGGTGAAGACAGACTGGAAGAATGGAGACCAGACAGAGTGTGATTCAATTCCATTTATTCTTCAGTCTCTCTTCTTCTCTCCAAGTCCCAAGTCTTGAGTTCCTAGTCCCTAGTTCCTAGTTCCTAGTCCCTAGTGCCTCCAAGTTCCAAGTTACTTCTTCCAAGTGCTAAGTGCCTAATGCCTAATAATTCTTCTTCTGAGTTTTCTAGTCCAAGTGTCTTCTTCCTCAATGCCTAATTTCTACTCCAAGTTGTACTCAACTCTTCTGTCTGTGTCTCGCCTTTTATATGTCTCACTTCTAAGCCACGCCTCTAAGTCACATCTTTAAGTCATGCCCTTAGGCCTTGTCTCTAAATCTGATCTCTAAGTCACGCCCTTAAGTCACACACCTTTAAGTCTCACACACCCAAGGAAAGATCCTGGGTATTTAAACCAAGATGTTATCAGAGTGTGCTCAGCTGTTGTAGGCTATTGTCCTTTGTCAGGGTATATGGCTCAAGATGGCTGCAAGGATGATCGCCGCTTTCTGTTGGCTCCCCACAGTAAACCAGTAGTTTTCACCCATTGCTTTTCCCTCATTTCTTCTCTACTACAAAATCAATCATTAATAATAATAAAAAAAAAAACTTAGGAAAAATGTAGCCTACTAGAAAAGATACTGTGAATGCAGGTGAGGATTACTGTGGTGGCAATTACAACAGTCATGGCTAGATTTTATAAATCCCAAAGTTGTCTTAAACAACACAACTTATTTCTCACAGTTGTTGAGACTGGGGAATTTAAGACCACAATATCGACAGATTTGATACCTTACAGAGTAACTTCTTGACTTGTACATGTCTATCATGTGACTGTATACTCGCATTGTGGAGAATGGGACAAGAGAAATTAGTTTTAATCAAGGTAGTATTTCCATTTATGAGGATCCTGTCTGTCCTCAAAGCTCCATCGCCTAATGCCATGACATAATAATTTTAGAGTTTAGCATATTGATTTTTTTTATGAAACATAAACATTCTTTCTTAAAACCATGACATGATGCTTTTAGAATCCAACATATGGATTTTTATGAGACACACACATTTGACTGAATGTACTCATTGGGTAGACTCATGGCAATAACTAATCAATTGCAATGCCTTCTTGAGATCTAGCTTGATGAAGGAACACAAATCCAAGAGCAGCTGAAAGCCATGTTGTGCTAATTTAGATGAATTGCACAGCGTTTAAATCACAAAACCCAGGTTCTTAGCCTTTTTGCTTTTTTGCTCACCTTATGTGAACAATTCTGTTGATGGGATTTTTTTTTTTTTTTTTACAAAGGGCAGATTGACATTTTAGATTACTGTGAGCTGATTAAAAATGAGGAGGCTAGCTTAGGTCGATGTTCATAATATTTGGGGAGCCAAGGAATGACTTGGAGAGCTTGCTAATACTGATTCTTGGGTCTCAATGGATCTTGATTTAGTAGCTCTTGACTAAGGCTTTAGAATTTGCATTTCTAATAAGATTTCAGGCAGTGCTTCCTATGAATTATATTTTAAGAAACAATAACCTAGATACTTACCAATGACTGCTATAATAGTGTCTGATCCATTTTTTCCCTAAGGGGATTAGAAGGTGGGCATGGTGGTGGTTAGCTATAATTTCAAATTTCAACACTCAGAAGGACACTGCAGGATGATGTTTTACACACACACACACACACACACACACACACACATATATATATATGTATATATGAGGGAGAGAGAGAGAGAGAGAGAGAGAGAGAGAGAGAGAGAGAGAGAGACCTTCTATAAAAAAATAAAATTGTAGGGGAGTATAAAATGTGCATACCCCTGTTATAGTCTGTGTGCTGTGTTCTATGAATCATCTTCCCTTTTCTTTTTCTAGATATTGTTTACTTGTTTGATGATGCTTCCTTGAGAAGTTATCTGTTGCTGCTTATCTTTTATGGAGTCTTATCTTATTTTTTATGGAGACCCTAGATTCTTCCCAGAGGATTTGTTCCCTCTCGTCACAGTCATACAATAGAAAAGAGAGTAATTCTTAAACAGTAGGCTACTAATATTTACATACAGTCAAAACTCCAAAGATTTTATGCCCAAAAGTCTTCTAGTTTTTGTCTGATATGTTAGTGTGACACTTGCACTCATCCTCAGGACACAGTAGGCTCTTAAAACTGACTCTATCAAATGAGAGGTAGACTGAGTGAAAAAGATTTTTAAGTGCCATGCTTAACTGCTGTTAGTCCCTTTCTTCAGTGATAAAGCAGTTAAACAGGCTCTTTCTCACATCCTAATACAAACTTCTTCCACTTGTTTGGGTAAGTGTGATTACATTATTGCATTGGTGAAGTTGAATACAACAAGCAGAGTCCCATGTGAGTACACAGTGTATTTATGACATGCTCTGGAGAAAACTGTGTTTAGCAACGTGTTAAAAATGCTTTTTCCTATTAGCCAAGAGCTGTCAAAGAGTCTGAATTAGGCCATTTTTCACATTTAAGAGTGCACTGTGCTCTCCCTCTATGCTGCCTATGAACTTTCTGTAAATGCTTTATAAGCATTATCTTGTTTTTCCTTACAACACCGTTGAGAGGTGTGTGACCAAGCAGTGTTATCCTCATTGTACAGACACACAGAAGTTAATTGACTTTCTTCAGGTCATGGAGAAGCAGAGAGAGCCAGCAATAAAAGCAACATTAGCCTGCTTTTTAAAAGTGTGAGCACACTGGTTTCTGCAAACCCCCTAACTCTGTCCTTATTCTACCTAATTCAAATATCCATTATCCAGGAGATAATCTGCCAGCAATGGGGCCTCTTAAAAGATATTTGTATAGGTCATAATAGATCTAATATAAGGTCAAGTCAGAGGATACCCTTGTTTGTAGAATAAATAGTGGAAATTGAAATAAACATTTTTGTGAAAATGAAAACAAAAGATTAATGTAATTTCTAAATTGCATATAAGCTACTTAAATTCTTTGAGATTTTCCATTTAAAATTATTCTTGCATCCTTTTAGGTATTTTATTATTCTGTTCATTTTTGTTTGACAAAATAAAATGCTTGAGATGGAGTCATTTTTAAAAGCATAGAGTTTGTTCTCAGCTTTAAGGATCAAGAGTCTGATACTGGCAACAGCTGGCCAGTGCTGAGGGCCCCTGGCTATGCCAGATCCTGGTAGGTAACATTCTGGTGGAAACACGTGTAAGGAGAAGAGAAGATGTGGTAAGAACGGAAACCAAAATGAGATCTAGAGGTCTGCCTGGTTTCTTTTCAGCTACCACTGAGATCCTAGAAAATATCCTACATAAATATCTTCTTAGAGAAGTACATGAATGACTTACACATTCCCTGATAGATAGACATCCTTCCTTTAATGACTCCACTGTAGCAGGCCATGAGGATTATGTACAAAATCTTCTGTCATTTACAATGTAACCTTGATGTTGTTGGGAAGTGGTTTCTGTGAAACTCTTTGCTCCCATCTGTATTTGAACCCAAGCTCTCAGATTCTGACTGTTCTATTTTTTTCTTCACTCTTCTCATCAATATTGCTTGTGCAGGTAGACAGTTCAAAAGTTGAGGTAATACTCAATAGGAATGAATCATGCAGTCCTGTAAATCATTTTTTTTTCACAAAGAACAGGCTTGCATATTTCATATGCATATAACAGAGGTCTCTGTTTTCTCTAAGAATTCCTCAGCTACATCATGGTATTCCATTTGCACAGCCACCCCTCTGGGCTCTCTGTTCACTCTGTGGACTTTGAGACATGGATAACCATGAAAACTATTCAGATATAGGTGTTATTTCTTATTTTTAGTTAATAAAGTCCTTGGTCTGTGATTTAGAAGTCTCGTATCTTCTGTTAGCAGTCATGGATCTGTGACAGGCTATCTTTATTCTGGTGAGATTTCTATTGCTTGTAGCCCTCTTCCATACTGAAAAACATTTGTAAGTAGGGTAAAATACCCACAACTAAATTTAATAGCATTCTGGTTCGTCTGTCTCAAAACTGAGGTTCTTTTCCATGAAAAAGTGTTTTTTTTTCCCAAACATGCTAAAATTCTCAATGAATTCTCAATGTAGTTTCTAAATGAAGCTTCAGAAGAATTACAGCAGCATGTTATTTGGAGTCTCAGAGTAGTATTACCAATGTTCCATATCACAGACATCGAACACAAATGAGTATGTCTAACACTATCCACAGGAAATGGAGATGAAGTTTAAGCTCCAGTGAGATGACATAGATCATACCAAGCAGCATCTTTTACAGAATAACAGAATTGCAAGGCATTGTTCTTCATGGTTGTCATCATGCACATGCTGAGAGTAGTAGATGCATGGTATTTAATTCTATTGTCTGCCACATGGGTCAGATTGAAGGGAATACTATGTTGTCTGTGGGTTAGAAAAGCAAATCTGCTTGGTTAAGTCATTAGGTATGCTACTTGGTAGCAGGACATATTTTAAAGTTCTCTAATCCTTATCTTGCTTCTCACATATGTACAAACACAATATAAAAAACACCTACCTTACATAGGTGTGAAATTTGTCCCTTATAAGACATTCAGTAGGCATCAGGAGTTATTGACAGAAATCATTGGAACCCATAGAACTACATTTCTAAAATATTCAAGAAAAATAAACCATGCTTGTTGCTTTATTTTAAATGGGTAATAATAACTATTGGTCTAAATTTAGGTTTGCATTACAGTAAATTATGGCCATATCTTAACACATGAATCTCAAGTTACTAAAGCTTACAAGACCCACATTATAATTAATAAATGAAAATTAATAATTAATAAATGAAAACCCATATTAATAAATAAAAATTTATTATAAATTTGTATACATGCTCTACTGAGGTTAAAATCTCAATATTAATATAGAGTTTCATCTCTCCTAAGAGTTATTACCCATTCTTTGGCAATATGAAAATTTTCTCACTTCTTTATGTAAATATTTCCCCCGCATTCACCACCTTGCTCAACAGCATAGCTAAATCTGAGTCAAAATCAACACAGGCTGTCAATTTGGTATGCACAACATCTGGTCACTTCCATATTTACCAGTTGTGGAGGTGAATGTGGTGTATTTCATTTGGAAATGTGTTACTGTGTCCTCCTGTCCATCCCCTGAACAGGCCTCTTGTCTTGAGAAAGTTGTCATCCTCTTTGTTTTTTATTTATTTTTCTAAAGAAAACTTCACTCCTAGATTGAGACTACTTCCTTACCCATCATAGACTTGTTTTCTTGGCCAGACTGTGCCAAAGCATAATATCCTGCTGTAATATCTACAATCAACATGGATAATGTTACATTACCCAAATTGCTGCAACTCCATTTTGCACAGTATGTGGAGTAAATCGGCTGCGAGTCTACACAGCTGTTGCTAACTGCTCTTTGAGACTTCCCTGCAGTTAAGTAATGAGTCTTTGTCAACTTCCTGAATAATTTACTTCTAAATGCATTAAATCGAATGTAAAGGAGGTTTTTAAAAATGGACACAAACCATTTCTGGTAGTTGGGGATAATCTTAAAACTTTTATAATGTTTCTCCTTTTAAAAGAAATAGGCAGTCCTTCCAGTCTGGGCCCAAGAACTGAGCAGATCCAAGAAGGCAGCTCTGCCTCCAATCACACAGAACCCAGAGGAAGCAGGACTCCCAGGAACTCTAACCCAACAGTATCTTAGGTAAGCAGACAGCAAGGCCTGCCCCAAACAGGGAGTAACTGGGACCCACAAGGACCCAGAAAGTCACTCCTGGCCTGGAGCACTGGTTCCCTTTGGTCTGTGCCAGAGCACTGAGCAGAACTTGGGCTGCAGCTCTGCCCCAATCTCTAAGAACCCAGAGGAAACAGGGCTCCCAGAGCTCTAACCTGGGCAGCATCCTGTTTGTACTTGAGCACTGAGCATATTTTGGGCCCCAGCGGTTAACCCTAGTAGTTACACCCACCCCACAAAGTTTTGATACAACCAAGATAATAGGAAAGACAGGCTCCAGTCAGGGACAGGGCAGGTAGCACTAAGGAGATACAGATGGCAAAAGGCAAGCACAAGAACATAAGCATCAGTAACCCAGGGAACTTGGCATCATTAGAACCTAGTTCTCCCACACTAGAAAGTCCTGAATTCCCCATATCACCAGGAAAGCAAGATTCAGATTTAAAATCACTTCTAATGATGATGATAGAGGACTTTAAGAAGGACAAAAATAACATTCTCAAAGAATTTGAGAACACAGGTAAACAGGTAGAAGCCCTTAAAGAAGAAACACAAAAATATCTTAAGGAATTACAAGAGAACACAACTAAACAAGTGAAGGAATTGAACAAAACCATCCAGGACATAGAGATGGAAGTAGAAATAATCAAGAAATCACAAAGGGAGATTATGCTGGAGATAGAAAACCTAGGAAAGAAATCAGGAGTCATAGACACAAGCATCACCATCAGAATACAAGAGATAGAAGAGAGAATCTCAGGTGCAGAAGATACCATAGAAAATATCAACACAGCTGTCAAAGAAAATGCAAAATGCAAAAAGTTCTTAACACAAAATATCCAGGAAATCCAGGACACAATGAGGAGGCCAAACCTAAGGATAATAGGTATAGATGAGAGTGAAGATTCCCAACTTAAAGGACCAAAAAATATCTTCAACAAAATTATAGAAGAAAACTTCCCTAATCTAAAGAAAGAGATGCCCATAAACATACAAGAAGCCCATAGAATGCCAAATAGACTAGACCAGAAAAGAAATACCTCCCATCACATAATAATCAAAATACCAAGTGCACAAAACAAAGAAAGAATATTAAATGCAGTAAGGGAGAAAGGCCAAGTAACATATAAAGGCAGACCTATCAGAATTACATCAGAATTCTCACCAGATACTATAAAAGCTAGAAGATGCTGGACAGATGTCATACAGACCATAAGAGAACACAAATGCCAGCCCAGGCTACTATACCCAGCAAAACTCTCAATTACCATAGATGGAGAAATCAAGATATTCCATGACAAAACCAAATTTACATAATATCTTTCCACAAACCCAGCATTACAAAGGATAATAACAAGAAAACTCCAATACAAGGAGGGAAATTATACCCTAGAAAGGACAAGAAAGTAACCCTCTTCCAATAAATCCACAAGAAGATAGCCACATAAAGATAACTTCACCTCTAATAACAAAAATAACAGGAGACAACAATCACTGTTGCTTAGTATCTCTTAACATCAATGGGCTCAGTCCCCCAATTAAAAGACATAAGCTAATGGACTGGATACATAAATGGGACCAAGCATTTTGCTGCATACAGGAAACCCACCTCAGTGCAAAGACAGACTCTACCTTAGAGTAAAAGGCTGGAAAACAATTTTTCAAGCAAATGGTCCTAAGAAACAAGCTGGAGTAGCCATTCTAAAATCTCCAGCCCGAGAACACAAAGGGGGGGGGGGACTCATGGCTCCACCTTTATAAGTAGTTGAGGGTGGCCTTGCCAGGCATCAGTGGAAGTGGACAGCCTTGGTACCTAAATGTTTGGATTCCCTAGTGTTCGGGAACTGCAGGAGCAGGGAGGCGGGAATGAGAGGATGGTGGGAGCACACCCTCATAGTAATTGGAATGGGGGGAATGGGGTAAGGAGTTAGGCATCAATGGAAGTGGAGGGCCTAGGTGCCTGAAAGTTTGGATTCCCTGATGTTGGAAAATTTGAGAGCAGGAAGGCAAAAATGGGAGGATGTTGGAAGCCCACCCTCACAGAAACTCCCAGAATTATATGGATTAGACATGACAGAGGCAGGCCACCAGAAGACTAGATTCCAGAATTCAAACAAACAATTATCTTGATACTAAAATTTGTTTTGAGAATGGTATATTGCAGAATACATAGCCTTGGTGTATCTACTCATCAGGCAAGCTAAGCAGACCTGCTGGAACCTCTAATGTCCTGGAATTCCAGCTGGATGCAGTGAAGACACAGTGTCAGAGGCTTATCAATTTACTCTTCTCCCAACCCCTCTTCTAATATCTCAACACCCATAATCAGTTTGAAGAAGTTAATGAAGAGTCGGCACCCCTATTCCCTGGGCTTGGGGACTAAGGTGGTTAATATTGGGCTGTCTTTCTAGGGAAAAGTAGTGGTTTTGTGAGAATAGGGAGGATTAGCTAGGATTTATTGCATAGCCATAACCTACTGGTAGAAATATGTATAATTGTTATTAAGATGAAGTTATAATTTCTTAAATGGTACAAAATTTACTTTGATTTCAAATTTAAGATTTTCATTGGTACGAGCTTCTTATTAATATAAAAATGAGATGAATATTGTTACTATCATAGGCATTGTACCTGTATAACACATTTAGGAATACAAGGCTTAGACCCAGTCCTTCTTTAACTTTTTAAACTTATTTCAGATGGTTAGCCTGTGAGTTAAGGGCCTATAGCAAATTCAGGGTTTTGAGTTTATTGTTAGGGTGTTTTTTATATTTTCTTTAGAAATAGCTGAGAGGAGTTAACAGACAACAGTCCAGGTTACCTTACATGGATAGTTGGTTTTCAAAACGTCAGAAACCCACAGAATTGATGTTACAAACATTTGTGTATTAATGATCATTTTGATTAGAGACCTGTCTGCTCCTGACAGCTTCCTGTCTTGGATTTAAGAAGAAATTGAGCATCATTGGAGTTACTCCAGTTGTGCAGTGACAGCCACTAGGCAAGAATTGCCTCTTTCCATCTACAGAAAAATCACTGTCCATAAAAGGACACACTTGCAGAATAGTCGACTGATTATATCTGCCTAGACAGAATAATTATCCCTTAATAATTCTGCATCACTAGGTCTGTCAGATAATCCTGGGCCAGAAGGCTGAAGATCGGATGCTCCAACGTTTTGTAGTATAGGGACTGTCCAGGTGTTCAGCGGTCTCTATAAATTGGCTATGTTTTAGAAGCTATGCTTTGTGCTTCCCATAATTTCAGTTAACTCAGTCATTCTGTATTTCTGGTGGTGTCTCATAGCCAATCCTTGCTATTTACTTTGAGAGAAAAGATTTGAGAGGATGGTTTTCAGCTGACATTCAGTCTAAAGAGAAGAAAAAAAAGCCAGGTTCAGAACTAAGTCTTTTATTTAGGAGAGATGACAGAGGTTCTGGTTAGTCAACAAAATGATGGACTGGGTATTAGGTCTATCTTGAACCTTACTGACATAAATTGGTATAGTTATGCTCTAACTGTATTTTGAGAGAAAAGTTTTATTTTAACAGGAAGGGTGATATGTAGGAGGAGCTAAGGTGGGAGGAATAAGGAGAAGAGGAGTAAGGAGAAGAGAAGGAGAGGAGGAGCTAGGTGTTGAGAGAGAAAGAGAGAGGGGGGCCAGACATGGAGGCAGATGTTCACATGTTTCTGCCAGTCAAAGATAGTTGATATATCTAGGTTGGGTATTAGATTACACTTCTGATTGATATTGAGCATTACCAAATTTATAAAGCCATTGGTTAACCTTAAAAAAATTGTATAAAAGCAAAAAAAAAAAAAAAAAAAAAAAAAAAGAAGGGGGTATGGGGTAGGGGTTTTCTAGGGAGGGGAAATGGGGAAAAGGGATGGCATCTGAAATGTAAATAAAATATCCAATAAAAAAAGACAGAAAAAATTGAAATGAAAAATACAAAAAAAAAAAAAAAAAAAAAGAAAGAAAGAAAAAAGAAATAGGCAGAACTCTCTGAGCTTTGAGATATGTAACAGTAACAGCTCTAAGGATACAACCTAAGCTAAAACAAGGATAACTAATTTCTAGTTGCTTGTATGAGCTTAAAATTCAATTGACTCCAAGTAGGAAAACAGGCATTTCCCCCTGAACTGGTCATACTAATTTTTCTTATTTACATATTTATTTTAGCTATTTTTAAAAAGTCATCTATTGTTGAAAATAAAGGAAAATCAATTTTGTATGGCCATAAAAATTTTGGAAGGGGTTCTGGCCCTAGGCCAGACTTGTTTTAGAAGTTCATCTCTCCAGCTCTCCTCAGCTTCATTTCTCCATTTTCAACAGCTCTTTTCTCTGCTGGTTCCTAATGATAATGTTCATGTTATTAAAACCTCAAAGTTGGAAGTAGGCATGACAATTTATCTCAGATTTCTCCTTATATATATATTTTAAAACCTGAGGCTAAACCAACCTGCTTGAGATATATATATATATATATATATATATATATATATATATATATATATATCCTACATCAGTTATCTAGTTAGAAGTTGAATACAAAATTGTTTTCTAAACCCCAATCTTTTTATTATCATTTTTAAGCTAGTGCTTCAAGTTGCAGGCAGGAGAACCAGATGAACTTCTCTTTATCCTGACAAAGGTCTTGCTTTGCTGTCTTGATGCATTCTTTCTAAGAGATCTAAGGTCCTCATGATTGGCTTTGCATGTATGTGCCATCCCCTGCATGTTCCCTGTGTTTTCATTCCCATGGTGATCCATATAGCTAAAACACAACATGTGAAGCGACTAAATATGGCCTCCTCCATACACTTTACAATTCAATAAATCTGTGTGGTTTGCATTACCATCTCAAATGTTTTGATCAACACATAAAGAATATATTGCCTACTCATTAGGTCTAAATGCATAAATATCATATAAAGACAATACAAAGGGTAAATTTTCTTCTACCTTTATAAAACAGAGTCATAGCTGTGGTCTAACCAGTGAGAAAACATTTATTCACATTGTGTGACCAAAGCATTGCAGTTTCTCACCCTGAATCCTCGACATGACATCTTTATTCACTAATTAGGGGTAATTTACTCTCTTTGCAGAAGATGAACCTTATGAAGAGACAAATACTGTGTTTTAAAAGACAATCAAGAAATGTAATTAAATCTTAGCTACAGTTCTGGCAGATAGGAAATCATTGTCTTTTGCTGCTGAAATTCTATTTTATGTCCACGTCATCATTCAAATCCTTAGAAAGTTATATTGAAATTTACCTTTTTTTGTCATTTATAGAATAACATTACAATCATCTGTCTCTTGACTATAATTTTACCAGAAGTGTGATGTCCTTGATGCTGACACAAAGGAAGAACTGTCTCCATTGCTATCACAGTATCTAAATAGAGTGGAAACTACCACAAACTATTAGTTGAATAAAATAATAGGTAACATTTACTTTAGAAAATAAAAGATAAATGCACAAAATATAATGTCTGGAAAAACAAATTTCCTTCTATATCAGTGTGATCTGATTTCATGTTGACTTCTAATTTCTTTGAAACTTGCATTCTGAAATCAACTTGCTCTGCTTAAATTGAACAATGTGCCCATCCTCCATTCAACAACCAAGAATTTCCATTTAGTGGTTAGATTCTTTTTACTTACCATCAATAACCATACCAGTTTAATCACACAAAGTAGAAATAACTATTCTGTAATAGTAACCAGAACAAGATTTATAATTGTGGTTCTTGAAAAAAAAATTAATAAGCAGATAATTTTATAGTCATCTAGCTCTCTGACTTTTCAAACCAAAGAAATGCATGCTCTTTTCTAGTCCTTAGCTTCAGGGCACAGTGAATTTTTCACATGTAAACAACTCAGTGATCACTGTAGAAAATATAATACATCATAAATATTGTCTTATGTTGGAAGTGGAGAGCATTAGTTTATCTTTGGTAATAGGCATAGCTTTGGGAGATTATAGTCATGGGGGATATTTATTTCTTAAGATGTTTGAGTTGGCAAAGTTCTAATAAATGCTGAAACAGAGAAGATGGCATGCACATTGGATTTAGCAAGCTGCTTCCTTCACCCCCGATTGCCAGCAGGTCAAAATTTAATCTTGACACTAGCAAACTACATTTATTTGTAAGGGGTAGAAGAACAGTGGTTGGGTTTTAATTGCAATGAAATTTTTGTTAATAAATAAATAAATAAAAACAAACCAGAAAGTTATTTGGTTCAGATTTCTTTGCTTAAAAGAAAGCTGGAACTTTTTTTTTTTTTTTTTTTGAGAGAAAGTCAACAACATTAGTAAGCAATTTTCAATCCCTAATGTGAAGTCTGTATATAATTAAACAACAAGAACTAGAAAGGAAAATGGGATGAGAGTGAGGAAGCCTAACTCTAGACATATATCTGCTATGAATTATATTGCCCAGGGCAAATTACTTGGTCTTGTTGATAAACACCAAGTGCTACTGCATTTTGGTAAATGCTTCTTAGTCCTGTGAGGATTTCCATCTTCTGTATTGTTACATGTTGACAATGGAATGCACCTGCTTTAAGCCACAGAGTCTTTTTCAATACCCTTCTCCTGACAAACATGTGCCCTTATCCCAGTCCTAACACTGTTTCCACACCCATATCAGGATGGCTCTCCTACACAGAGAATCTATGAAGCATTGTAAAAGCCCCAAAGGCATTCTAGGAGCTTCATAATACAGCAGATTGTCACCTGGGTACCCCTTCCCTTCCTGGTAAGCTTTCTGCCCACTTTCTTGTTTAAGTGCATCAGGTTACCCTCTAGAAAGTTCTCTGTAAATATCTGGAAGAACTACAAAGTATACTAATAACATTATGAGCACACCAGGCCTGCTTCCCTAAGAAGTAGTAGAGAAGCCATCAAAGCTGACACTGCCTTTCCCTCTTGTTTTAGGACTTCCTCTCGCCATTCTCTGAACCCAAGTGTTAGTCTGAGGCAAGAGGATACAGTCTGTATTCTTTCTGTTTTGCAGCTACTTTAGCCACAAAAGGTTTGCAAAAAACACCACTGTCCTTTCCTTTCTTTAATTTTTGCTGGTCTTTGTGCCTGCCTGCCTGCCTGCCTGCCTGCCTGCCTGCCTTTCTTTCTTTCTTTCTTTCTTTCTTTCTTTCTTTCTTTCTTTCTTTCTTTCTTTCTTTCTTTCTTTCTTTCTTTCTTTCTTTCATCTTTCTTTCTTAAATTGGGAATATCTCTTGGAAAAGGGTCACACATAATGTACCACATTGGCCTGAAACTTTATGTATATAGCCCAGGCTGGACCAATGGTTCTCAGCGTTTTTAGCCTCTCATGTACATGGTAAATACATGCAAGGTAGCCTGCTGAGCTCTTTTCTACTTTATTGTTTTCCTCAGTGCTCAGCCTGAAGAATGGATCTTTTATTAACAAATGCATTAACCTGTACTTCATAAAATGCATTTCAATAAAACAATATTTCTAGGTGCAATTAAATTAAAAAGTATTTTAGAATTTATTCTTAATTAATTAAATAATTAATAAGTATAAAAATGCATAGTTTGTTCTCTGTGCTATAATACTGCTAACCTGAACTTCTTTAGAGTCTTGTAGAGACTTTAATCATATATGCATATAGGGAAGAATTAAATTAAAGTACAGTAATTATAATCTTTATGTGAAAATACAATTTATCATTCAATTGCAGCCAGGAAGTAATATTGGAATACTGGCTAGAAACTTAACAGTTCCTTCAAAGACAAGCATTAATTGAATAAACTGAAAAACTTCAACAACATCATCTTTCATTAATTTTCCCTTGTTAATGTTAGATCATTTACCAATGCTAACTTTATTATAATACTAAGCATTCCAAAGATAAGCAGCAGAATTTTTCTAACTTATTATTTTTAGAAATATGCATTAAGCTTTCTTACTTAAATCTTAGACTCCAGATCAAACATTAATCTACTTTGTATACTCTTCCCAGAGATGTGTCTATACATTTAATTAGCATATCAGCTTAGTACAAGCACTGGTTTTTTGTTCGTTTTTGTTTGTTTGGTTGGTTTTGGTTTTTCAAGACAGGGTTTCTCTGTGTGTATAGCCCTGGTTGTCTTGGAACTCACTTTGTAGACCAGGCTGGCCTCGAACTCAGAATTCCACCTGCCTCTGCCTCCCAAGTGCTTGGATTAAAGACATGTGCCTCCACTGCCTGGCACTGTTCTGGGTCTTATACACAGAGTAGTAGACAGCTTTGGAATATAATGTTGTTCTGCAATATCCATATTTTTCCTTAGACAAAAATATCAATGAGTGCTGTTTATTATAATGGTTTGAATTGATTGGTTGGTTTTGGTGTGAGGATTCACATGTGTAGGCAATCACTTTACTCCTGACTTATACCCCAGTTCTTGTCTGTAGCAATCTTAATGCCTTCTTTACTTGGAAGGACTCTTATGATAAACACCATGGCACAACAGGTAATGGCATGAAATATGATCTGGTAAAAACTTTTAGTAAGAATGTAGATTGAGGATTAGGATTATTAGTTTCTCCACTATTAGTCTTTTGGCATTGGAAATCAGAATGCATAGAGAACAGTATGAATAATTTGAAAATTGCTACTGGTTATAACTTTTTAAAGACATACATAATAGTTTTTGAGAGAACTGAAATTCTCAAATATAGTTAAAATTGTGCATTTATAAATTTATCTCCTTTATGACATTATTCTTTTTCTTTTTACTCTAAGAATAATGAAACTGCAGCTGACAAAATTTTCAGATAATAAAAACAAAATGCACTAATGACTTTAAAATGGCATTTAGAAATTTTTTATAAAATATACATTAAGCATCATTAAAATTTATTGTTTCATGAAGTACTGATTACTCTTTCTCTAATTTATATTCTATAGTTTCTACTAAAGAAGAAAAAAGAACTAAACTTCAACTATTTTCCTTAAGTCTAATAGGAATTCTGCTAACCTTATCATGTATCTTCTGATTGATTTAATTATTCATTTATTCAACAAGTATTTGAGCTACATTTCAGATTCTATTTTCATCATGAGAATATGATAATGAGGGCCTAAAGGTAAAGAACACTTGCACAGTCTTGAATACTAGAGTTTGGATTCTAACACCTACCTAGCAAGTGGTGTATCCAGTGCATTTGTGTGACCCCAGCTTTAAGGGGGCAGAAATGGAAAGATCTTTGGGGTTTGTTGATTCCTAGCTTCCCTAGGAAACTGAACCCCCACAGTCTGGTAGAGATTTCCTCTGAAAGGAATAGGAAGAAAGTAATAGAAGGCATTCATAAACACGTACAGAAACTTCTACTACATAGACACAGAGACAACTACACAAATGAACACATAATTAAATACGTTAAGAATAGTATATAACAATGAGTAAAGTGTGTAAGAGTTCTCAATTTTATAAAATTTATACTTTATTAAGAATTAAGATTATTAGAACTCATAAACTAAATTTTAATTCAAATTATATTCTCTTACTCTAAATAGTATACATCTGCATATGTGTGTGCATTTTAAAACATATATGTATTAATATAAATGTGTGTGTGTGTGTGTGTGTGAAAGAAAAGTAATGTTGAAATCTAGAAAGACTGTAGGAATAAAGCATATGCTAGATAGTTTATGTTAACTTGACAAAAGCTAGGGTCATTAGAGAGAAGGGAACCTTTACCGGAAAAAAATAAAGCCTCCATAAGTTCCGGCTGTAGCAAAGCCTGTAGTGTATTTTCTTAATAGCAATTATGGGACAGACCCTGCCGACTATAAGTGGGCCACTCTTGACAATGCAGTCCTACATTATATAAGAAAGCAGGCTGAGCAGGTCATTAGGAGCAAGCCAGTAATCAGTATTCCTCCATAGCCCCTGCATCAGCATATGCCCTTAGGGTCCTTATCTGTTTGAGGTTTGGTCCTGAATTCCATCAATGATGAACAATGATGTGGAAGTAGAAGGCAAATAAAGTCGTTCCTCTGGATGTTGCTTTGGTCATGGTATTTCATTATAGTAACAATAGTAACCCAAACTAAGGCAAAAAATTAAAACTTTGAAATGATATCATCTGTTCTGCTATACTCTATTACATTTGAAGACAAATTCTAATATGATCAGAGAAGTTTATACATTTATACAGAAACATGTGAAGACAATGCTGGGCAGAGAAAACAATGAGCATATACACCTTGAATAAGTGGGAGCTAGGGCACATTTCTGTCCCAAAGAATGTTTAAGAAGCCACCAACCTTGAGCAAAGTAAGCAAGAAGACTCTTAACGTCATGGTCAGGGGCAGGATACCTATTTGCTTTGCTGAGATTTTTTTTTTTTCTCTCTTGAGTGATATGACAAGCTCTAGGAAGAATGTGAAAAGAGGAATGACATGCTCTAACTCCTTCTTTAAAAGCTTCATTCTACCTTCTGGATTAGGGATTAAGAGTTGAGGGAGTTCACGGCAGAGGTGGATGAGTCACTGGGCTATTGCAATAATCTAAGGGAATTGTGCAGATAGCTTGCCCAGGTGGTGACAGGAAAGGCAGGTGATTATAGCAAGGTCATATTCGGATCCCTTTTTATTTATTTACAGTGTTGGGGATCAAACCTAGGGCCACATGTCTTTAAGGCATGCACTCTGTCACTGAGCTGTGTATGAAGCCCTCTGGCTTTAATTCTGGTGGGAGCTTATAGGATTTTTGGTGGCTTCAGTACTGTGTATAAGAGAAAAGCAAATACTCCCTTTTACTAAAGATAAAAAAATACACTTGTGGGGAAATGGTGGTAAATAAACATCTGAATAGATTCATAAATTCAACTATAAGCCTGTAACATAAAAACTGGGTGTCTTGGAAGACATTAGTAAGACTCCCTTAAGAAGAAATAATGTCATATTAGGGAGGGAAATGAAGCTACACACATACATATACAAACACACACACACAAACCACACACACACACACACACACACACACACACACACACACACACACACAGTCGCACTCACACACAGAGGGGGTTGTTCCGGGCGCCTCTCGAGTCCCCTTCGCCCGCGAAAAAAGACACGAGAGACAGTATTTGGGTAGTTACTGTAAAACGAGGCTTTACTCTGTATCAGCAAACGTGGAAGACTCGGAAGGACGCGGAAGGAAGGGGAAGGGCTGAAGACAGGAAGGGGCCTAGCTTAAATACACCCTAGGGTGACGTATTCACTTCTGATTGGCTGTTCGCTCACCACCCAATATTACGCCTTGGGATTGGCCAGTGACTTTGGAGGGTTTTCTGCCTTTGCAGCTGCACAGTTACTTGTTTACTACTGGGAAGACACGAGGCCAGCGCCATCTTGGAACGGCGCACACTGACTGCGGCTCCCAACAGGGGGTTCTTAATTTACTAAATTATTTTTTTTAAATTTCATTGACCACATTTTTTAAAGATAGACTAGCAAACACTTAACTGTGAATGATGGCTTATTTGCTTTCCTGGGCTTTGATTTTCCTAGGATAGAACTCCAGCTCCTTGCCTTCTAGCACATAGCCATCTGCTCCGACATGCTGATCTGGTCTTAAGTCAATATAGGCAAGGAGCTTGCACTGCTCGAACTGCTCCTCCAGAAGACTGCTGATTTTAACGTTCCTTTTCCTTTCATCATGTTTCTTTGGAATATTCTATGACCGTTTTGTTTAAAATTTCTTCCTCCCTCCGACAAATAATTCAACCTCATTTTATTTGTTTTAAAAAGGGGAGGAATATTGTCTTACACAAAGTTCCACTAGGACCCTACCAGGAACCTAGCACAGCGACCTGGCAACAACTTACATCATCATTGGATGCCAGGTTTGAAACAGGCACTGCAAACATATAAAAAGACCACTCCAAAGCATCGGAGCTCTCTTCCCCCCTTTCAATCTCTCTGTTCCCACATGTTCCCCACTGGCTTCATTCTCTTTCTCTCTCTCTCTCTCTCTCTCTCTCTCTCTCTCTCTCTCTCTCTCTCTCTCTTGCTTTCTTCCTCTCTTCCTTCTTTCTTTTCTTTCTTTTTGTCCTTCTCTTTCACCCCCTATTCTCTGCCTCCATCTTTTTTCTGGTCCTCTTCCCTTCCCTCAATAAACTTCCTTTATATTAGGTCTGTTGCATGTCCCAATTCTTGTGGACACCTTGGGCCCAATAAGGTAACCTTCTGACACATTATACTGTGTTATAAAACATAACAAGTATGTTGTGCTGTCGATAAGCACAATATAGTTCTTCACTGGGGTCTTGGTATAGACAAACTCATTATTGGATGCGTTGTGGACAACATTGATTATCTCATTTTGCCAGTACGACACTCAAAGCCCTAGGGAAAGTTTCCCACATCCACTCTCAGGGCACAGTATTTCTTATTGCTTCCTTGCACTTATACTGTGGATACAGCAAGGGCCAGTCTCAGTGTTGGCAGCAGAACTTCCCAGTTCCTACTACTGTTTCTTGTATGATAGGGCTTTCTCTTACCCTTGAACTTGGTCTTGTGACACTTGTGCCAGTTGTCCCAAGAGAAGTCTATTTCTTGGCATTGACTGCAAAAACAAATTACATGGTTTTCCAGAAGCTACAAGGACCCAGTAGAAACTATATGGATGATTTTTAACTTTGACCAACTCCCAAGCTAATCATAATGGTGATTATGATGGTCCCTTTCTACTACCCGACAGGCACTTCTTCTCAAGGGTAAGTAATTGATACTCTACAGCATAATGTGTCATTAAGTTGCCAGTGTCATTTAAGAATATTCAATGCATTTTTAGCTTAAATTCATATGTTTTTGTTTCAACAGAATCTTATAAGAAATGAGCATTTATACACACATATAAATAATGTCCTGTGAAGAAACAAGGACAGCTGGCAGAGGAAAAATTGAAATTGTTTTAATTTTTAGGTGGTGATTATAGTTCAGAGGTATACAATATAGAATTTTTTGTATCCTAGTAAATTTATAACTTTAGCATTTTAACCAAATATGCCTAGAACATTTTGAATGATAAACTAAGAAGTTTTTTTTTTTTTTTTTTTTTTTTTTTTTTTTTTTTGATGCACATGACAGCTTTTATTTCTGGCTTCACAAATCAGGGGACTGAAGCAAAGCAGCACATTATGGAAAACTGACTTGAAAAAACTCAGGACAAGATTCTCTAAGGAAATCAAAGAGGAATCAAGGTTCCATGGGTTTAATATGTTCTTAGTTTCCAAGGCTTCTAGCCTTTCCTGATCTGTTCATTAAGATTTCAGGAAAGGATCTGGGCAAATTTCTTTTTTCTTTTCTTTTTTATATTTTATTTACATTTCAGATGCCATCCCTTTCCCCATTTCCCCTCCCTAGAAAACCCCTATCCCATGCCCCCTTCTCCTTTTTGCTTTTATACATTTTTTTTTTAAAAATGTTAATCAAAGGCTTTATAAGTTTGGTAATGCTCAATCAGAATTGTAACCCAATACCCAACCTAGATATATAAACTATCTTTGACCGGTGGAGACACATGAACATCTGCCTCCATGCCCCCCCCTTCTCTCTCTTTCTCTCTCTCATCACCTAGATTCACCCTTCCTGTTAAAATAAAACTTTTCTCTCAAAATGCAATTAGAGCGTAATTATTCCTAATTGTACCAATGAGGTACAAGATAGTCCTAATACCCAGTCCATCATTTTGGTGACTAACCAGAACCTCTGTCATCTATCCTAACTAAAACACTTAGTTCTGAACCTGGCTTTTTCCTTGGCTTTAGAATGAATGTCAGCTGAAAGCCATCCACTCAGATCTTTTCTCTCAAACTAAATAGTCAGGATTAGCTATGAGACTATAGGGCTTCAACCCCATAAGAAACCCAGAATGACTGAGTTAACTGAAATTATGGGAAGCACTAAGCATAGCTTCTAAAACTTAGCCAATTTACAGAGACCGCTGAACACCTGGACAGTCCCTATAGTACCGAACATTGGAGCATCAAATCTTCAGTCTTCTGGCCCAGAATCATCGGACAGACCTTAGTGATGTAGAATTATTAAGGGCTGATTACTCTGTCTAGGCAGATGTAATTAGTCGACTATTCTGCAAGTGTGTCATTTTCTGGACAGTGATTTTTCTGTAGATGGAAAGAGGCAATTCTTGCCTAGTTGCTGTCACTGCACAACTGGAGTAACTCCAAGGATGCTCAATTTCTTCTTAGAAACCATGACAGGAAGCTGTCAGGAGCAGATAGGTCTCTAATCAAAATGAACATTAACATAGAAATATTTATAATGTCAATTCTATGGACTTCTGACGTTTTGAAAACGTCTTGGTACATTTTTCCTTTGATGAATATGAAGTGTTCTTTATTTATTTTTTTTTTGATTACTTTTGGTTGAAAACGATTTTATTTGATATTAGAATCACTACTCCATCTTGTTTCTTGGGACCATTTGCTTGGAAGATTGTTTTCCAACCTTTTACTCTGAGGTAGTGTCTGTCTTTGTCACAGAGGTGTGTTTCCTGTATGCAGCAGAATGTTGGGTCCTGTTTATGTATCCAGTCTGATAGTCTGCGTATTTTTATTGGTGAATTGAGTCCATCGATATTAAGAGATATTAAGGAAAAATGATTGTTGCTTCCTGTTATTTTTGTTATTAGAAGTGGAATTATGTTTGTGTAGCTATCTTCTTTTGGCGTTGTTGGAAGACTACTTTCTTGTTCTTTCTTGGTTGTAGTTTCCCTCCTTGTGTTGGAGTTTTCCATCCATTATTCTTTGAAGTGCTGGATTTGTGGGAAGATATTGTGTAAATTTGGTTTTATCCTGGGATATTTTGGTTTCTTCATCAATAGTGATTGAGAGTTTTGCTGGGTATAGTAATCTGGGCTGGCATTTGTGATCTCTTAAGGTCTGTATAATATCAGTCCAGGATCTTCTGGCTTTTATAGTCTCTGGTGAGAAATGTGGTGTAATTCTTATAGGTCTGCCTTTATATGTTACTTTGCTTTTTTTTTCCTTACTGCTTTTAGTATCTTCTCTTTGTTTTGTATATTTGATGTTTTGATTATTATGTGATGGGAGGTGTTTCTTTTTTAGTCTAGTCTATTTGGGATTCTGTAGGCTTCTTGTATATTTAAGGACATCTCTTTCTTTAGGTTAGGGAAGTTTTCCTCTATAATTTTGTTGAAGATATTTACTGGCCCTTTAAATTGGGAGACTTCACCTTCATCTATACCTATTATACTTAGGTTTGGTCTTCTCATTGTGTCCTGGATTTCCTGGATTTTTTGTGTTAGGAACTTTTTACATTTCACATTTTCTTTGACTGTTGTGTCTATGTTTTCCATGGTATCTTCTTGCTTGAAATTCTCTCTTCTCTTTCTTGTTTCTGTTGGTGATGCTTGCATCTATGACTCTTGATCTTTTTCCTAGGTTTTCTATCTCCAGGGTAGTCTCCCTTTGAAATTTCTTTATTGTTTCTACTTCAATTTTTAGATCCTGGATGGTTGTCTGTAATTCCTTCACCTGTTTGGTTGTTGTTTTTTGCATTTCTTTAAGGGCTTTTACCTGTTTACCTGCGTTCTCCTCAAATTCTTTGAGAGTGTTGTTTATGTCCTTTTTAAAGTCCTCCATCATCATCATGAGAAATGATTTTAATTCTGAGTCCTGCTTTTCTGGTGTGATGTGGTTTTCAGGACTTGCTATGGTGGGGGAACTGGGTTCTGGTGATGCCAAGTAACTTTGGTTTCTGTTGTTTACATTTTATGCTTGCCTTTTGCCATTTGGTTAGCTGTAGTGCTACTTGCACTCACTGGTTCTGACTGTACTCTGCCTTTCTAGTTATCTTGGTTGTGTCAGAACTCCTCGGGTCTGGATGACTCTATGATCCTGAGCTCCAGCTGCTCTGGGTACAGTGGCTCCTCTAGGATATTTCAGGATATGGTGTCTCCAAGGTAGTAGACCAGCTAGGTGTTTGCTGCTCTGAATGTAGTTGCTCCTCTATGATGCTTCAGGATATGGTGTCCCCTGCTCTGCAGCTCTGTGGGCCATGTCCTCTCTAGGATGTCTGTAGCTCTGTGGTCCTTGACTTCTCTTGGGTACCTCTGCAGCTCTGCAGTCCGTGACCTCCCTAGGATGCCTCCAGATTCAGTTTCCAGAGGGGAGCAGATCGGCTGGGAGGCTGCTCCAGACACTGGTATCCGGGCTAGGGGTGGAAGACTAAGAAGTTTTCAAGTATTATGGCAATTTAAAAACCAAGAACAGATTATCATTAAGATATAATAAGCCCAGGGAAGGGAAGGCAGATTAGCTGGTAAAGTCTCTTCTTCACCAGGGTCTATGCTCAGTCCCCTGTACTCATGTAAAGGACTGAGCCTCATTGGCATACCTGTAATCTCATCAGTAAAGGCAGACAGGATGATCCCTGGGGCTTTCTGACTAGCCAATTGGCATAATTATTGAGTTCCAGGCCAGCAAAAGACCCTGCTCAAAAACAAAGACGTACAGCAATAAAGTGATGGTTCAGAGTTTAAGTTTATTTCCTCTTCTTGCAGAAGACCTAGGCCCTGTTCCCAGCACCATAAGGCAGTTTACAACCATTGGTTAATTTGGTTTCTACAGATCCATCCTCCTCTATGGCCTCTGATGGCACCAGACAAATATGCAATTCATTTACATACTTGTAAGAAAAACAGTCAAACATAGAAAACAAAAACAAATAAATCTGAAAAGGGAATCAAGGTGGTTGGTTTTTGAAGTATGTACTAAGTGGTTGCTCCTTGGCTTCTACACAAGAGTGCTTCTATATACAAATGCTTCTGCACACATACAAACAGGTACACATATACAAAATACTTAAAACATGCTAAATAATAACGTGTCTGCTTCCATTGTAGAACATGTACAGTATTCCATATAATTCAAAATCCATATGCTTGTTGTAATATTATTAAAATATTGAGTTATGATTACTAATTTAAAGGGACAATAGCAACATGCATTATTAAAAGGCTGAATCAGACAATTGTGCTAGTAAGAAGTAAGTCTTCAGTATGATTCAGCACAAATTTATTCTTGAATTTCTGATCATCCACAAAAAAAGAAAAGCACTGTTGGTCAGGTTTATCTCATTAGCTAATAAGAAAACTGACAAAAAAAAGCCAAGCTCTTTGGGGGTCCTAGGTATGCAGAATACCAAAGTTAGCATGAAAATTTTATGTTAGCTTTCAGTTAACAAATTCATCTTTCAATGAACCTGGAGGTATTTAATCTTATGCCATTCTGTGTGGTTAGTCCTTGTTCTCATTTTGGGATGTTTTTAGCAGGCATCTTTCTTGCTGTGGTGCCTTCATTGAGACCTTACCAGGTAGAAGACAATGTGAAAATCTCAGTCACAAGCCATACTCAGTGATTTGCCCACTGGCATCTCAGCCCTAAGCTAAAAGGGCTGCAGACATTATTTGCTCTGCCCTGTGTATGTTGATTGAATGTACCTGACTCCTAGCTGATACCATCTCATGGGGGGGTGGGCAGAACAAAGGGGACTCTGTGCTCACTCCAGATTAGCCTCTAGCTTGAACTATGGCAGTGAGTTCTGGCTTGATTTTCAATTTCGTTTTTTGCTGTGTTCAATCAGCTACTCAGGGACCTCTAAGCTCATCTCTCTCCAGATCATCTGATTCTTTGATAAACAGTACTCTAGTCTCCACTGAAACTACTAGCTCAGAATTTGTGTCATCTGGACTAAAAATATCTTTGTTCAATTACCTAATATACTTCATAAATTTTAGTGAAACAATTAGTTAGATTAGTAGACGAAAGGGACCTGAACTCAGCTAGTAGTTGTTACAAAGAAAATGAGTTTCACAGTTATTAAGGGTAAGAGTAAGGATGACAGTCCTATTGAAATCCTAGGAGTAAAAAAAATAAATAAATAAAGCACAAAGTGAATTTATATCAGTCAAAAGTGAATGCAGAGGAGCAGTAGTGTGGTTAGGCTGACAGATACACAGGGTACCGGAAATAATTATTTTTTTTAACCCTGAATTAGGAGAGGCAGATATGTAGTCTTATTTCCCAGAGATACTCCCAGATATGAGATGATTTGGAGATAAGAAATGTTCAAGCTATGACAGTCAATGAGATAGCTTAGGAGACAGTTCAAACTGATGCAAAGAAGGTAGAGGATGGACCACTGGAGAACAATTTTTTTCATTTTTTATTGGATATTTTATTTACACTTCAGATGCCATCCCCTTTTCCATTCCCCCCATTAGAAAACCACTATTCCATGCCCCCTTTTCCTTTTTGCACTTATACATTTTTTAAAAATGTTAATCAAATGCTTTATGAGTTTGGTAATGCTCAATCAGAGGTGTAACCCACTACCCAACCTAGATATATCAACTATCTTTGACTGGTGGAGATACGTGAACATCTGCCTCCCTGTCTCCTCCTTCTTTCTCTCTTTTATCACCTAGCTTCTCTTCTCCTTCTTCTCCTCCTCTCCTTACTCCTTCTCTTCCTCTCAGTATTCCTCCTACCTTAGCTCCTCCTACATATCACCCTTCTTGTTAAAATGAAACTTTTCTCTCAAAATACAATTAGAGCATAATTATGCCAATTTGTCTCAGTAAGGTACAAGATAGATCTAATACCCAGTCCATCATTTTGTTGACTAACCAGAACCTCTGTCATCTATCCTAACTAAAACACTTAGTTCTGAACCTGGCTTTTTCCTTGGCTTTAGAATGAATGTCAGCTGAAAACCATCCACTCAAATCTTTTCTCTCAAGGTACATAGCCAGGATTGGCTATGAGGCTATACGTTTTCAACCCTGTCAGAAATCCAGAATGACTGAGTTAACTATAATTATGGGAAGCACAAAGCATAGCTTCTAAAACTTAGCCAATTTATAGAGACTTCTGAACACCTGGACACTCCCTCTACTACAAAACGTTGGAGCATCTGTTCTTCCACCTTCTGGCCCAGGATCATCTGACAGACCTTAGTGCTGCAGAATTATTAAGGGCTGATTACTCTGTCTAGGCAGATATAATCAGTCGACTATTCAGCAAGTGTGTCCTTTTCTGGACAGTAATTTGTCTGTAGATGGAAAGAGGCAATTCTTGTCTAGTGGCTGTCTCACAACAATTGGAGAAACTCCAAAGATGCTCAATTTCTTCTTAGAATTCAATACAGGAAGCTGTCAGGAGCAGACAGGTCTCTAATCAAAATGAACATTAAATAGAAATGTTTGTCACATCAATTCTGTGGACTTCTGACATTTTGAAAGCCAACTATCCATGTAAGGTAACCTGGACTGTTGTCTGTTAACTCCATTCAGCTATTTCTAAATAAAATATGGAAAACACCCTAACAATAAACTCCAAGCCATGAAATTGCTATAGTCCCTAAACTCACAGGCTAACCATCTTAAATCAGTTAAAAAGAAGGACTGGGTCTAAGCCTTGTATTCCTAAATGTGTTATACTGGTACAATGCCTATGAGAGTAACAATGTTCATCTCACTTTTATATTAATAAGAAGCTCGTACCAATGAAAACCTTAAAATTTGTAATCAAAATAAATTGGTGCCATTTAAGAAAGTATATCTTCATCTTGATAATAATTGTACAGATTTCTACTAATAGGTTATGACTATGCAATAAATCCTAGCTAATCTGCTCTATTCCCACAAAACCACTACTTTTCCCTAGAAAGACAGCCCAACACTTACCACCTTAGTTCCCAAGCCCAGGGAATAGGGGCACTGACTCTTCATTAGCTTCTTCAAGCTGATTATGGGCATTGAGATATTAGAAGAGGAGTGGGGGGAGGAGTAAATTGATAAGCCTCTGATGCTATTTCTTCACTGCATCCCGATGGAATTCCCAGACCTCAGAGGTTTGAGCAGGTCTGCCCAGCTTGCTTGATGAATAGATACACCAAGGCTGATCATTCTGCAATATACAATTCTCAAAATAATTTTAGTATCAAGATAATTTTTTAAAGAGGGCTGACATTTTATTAAGGATGTTGGTTCTCTCAATGAACTTAATACAGGGTACTGAAACATAGTATGTAGCTCAAAACTAAGACAGTCATCATTAAAGGCATTCTGCCTTTCTAACTTCTAACTAAAGTGATGTCATGAGTGTCATACCTTTAAATCTCATTTATCATCTCCTCTGTTTTAAACAGATAAATAATTGATAAGTAAATTAAAATTTACTTTAGGAACATAAAAATTTAATGAACTCAGCAACATTCCCTGAGGTCTGTCTAACATGTTCTTCTGGTGAATATTTTAGTTATTTCTTGCTTCATCCAATTTTTTGATAATTTGCATTAATGAATTTTATTTCCAAGTTAAAAGACTTTTTGATTCTAAGTAACATAAAACACATTTAAATTAGTGCTAAATAGTTATAAAATTAGAAGGCAGTTTGGATGTGGATTGGAATATAGTATTATGTATTGTTTTTAAAGATATAGTCAATAGCTTATCCAAAATTTCTAGTTTGTCTAGGACTAAGAGAACTTCTGGAGAGGTGACTTCAGTTTTAGCATTGGATAAGTTTCTTAGAAGTAAGAGTATTAAATATCCAGAAGCTAGGAATTTTGTGAGGAGGGGAAGAGGGAGAGAGAGAATGTTGTCTGTTTTTCAAAATCTGCATAAATAGTGTTTGTTTTCAAAATTAGCACTTCCATCTTTTGAGATAATATAGATTTGACATTCTGCTTAGCAACAAACTGAAAGGCCCTTTCAGTCTAATTTGCAGCACTTTGTGACAATGTTATTATATTCTGGCCAAGGAGCTATGAGCAGAATTGATCTGTGTATTTTTATGTTATGTTCCTGAGGAGAGCCTGGCTTCTTTTTCATTGTCTCTACTCCATGTGATTCACATTAAAAGAGCTATTACATGGGAGAAATAATTCTACTTTTATTTTTAGTCCATTTTATACAGGAATTTTTCTGCAACTTACCTAAAAAGAAAGATTTGCCTTTGTCAGGATCCTTGATTCTGAAATTTTTGATCCATTCTCTTTCTTATCCCAAAACTCTTTAGGTCCACACATGAGGATATCCTCATCGTCACCTTCTTATGGGGGGGTATATTTATTAAACATTATATATGTCACTATATTAGCTTTTTGTGAATATATTAGTTGTTGAAGATAAAGAAATTTAGTACTTTTTTCTCTTAACAATATTTGCTTCTGGAGGGGAGATGGCTCAGTTGTTAAATTACTGGTCATGTGAGCTTGATTTTGGATCTCCAGAACTCCTTCAGTGCCCGATATAGATAGCACTCAGCTTATAATTCTAGCATCAGACCCTAGAGACAGGGCATACTCTAAGCAAGTTGGCTAGGGTGGGCTCTGAGTTTGACTAGGTGAGACTTCTTTGAGTATCATGGAAAACCAATCCTGGATAATTCTTGACATCTACCCCAGCATCTTTATGGAGCTGCCCCCATATGCATGCTTGACCACACACATGCAGGCCTGCATTATACATATACATATCATATGTTCCGCGCCCGAGTCCCCTTCGCCAGCGAAAAAGACACGGAGGCAGTGATTGGGTAATACTACAGCGAGGCTTTACTTCTTGTATAAGCAGAAACGGAAAAGACGGAAAGACAGGAAGAGGCACTGCTTAAATACACCCTAGAGTGACGTATTCACTTCTGATTGGCTGTTCACTCATTACCCATAATACGCCTCGGGATTGGCAGTGACTTTTGGTGCGCTTTTTGCCTTTGCACCTGTGCAGTCAGTTGTTTACTTGTGGGAGGACAGGATGCCTGCGCCATCTTGGAATGGTGGAATGTATCACCGTTAACCACAGCTTCCTACAATCATATGTGTGTGAACACTTATATACACACATATATGCAAATAGAAAAAGAGAAAGGATTGTTTGTAACATTGCTGTCTTGCTTAGTCCTTCAGTATGCTCTTTGGTGTGAGGTTATCTTTCTACATCTCTGGTATTATGAATGTGGTAAAGATTGTATAAATATTTACAAGGTACCAGTATCCAATGTCTTTAGGATAAAAATGTGAAGTTTGAGTACATGAGTTTTTGGGACATAACACTACAGAAGAACGAATAAAGGTTATGGGTAAACGTAGGGAGTATTTGTGAACTGACTTACACAGATAGCTTCCAACAATTTTGCATGAAATTAAGGTAGAGAACATCTTCATTTGGCAATGAATCTTTTACTGAAATCAAGAAACAGGGTCTTGATTCCCTCAAGCCCCATGTCAGTGCAAAGGAGTGGTGAAATTACAAAAATTGCAGACTCCCAAGTCACAGGCTAAGACTTAAGCCAGATCTAAGAACACTGATCATTTTCCAAACAGTGAACTGTGAGTGCCCAGCAAGACATGGGGTTGACACCTGGGTTTATGGAGAGCTCATTGTGTTTCCCTCACAATCTCTTGCCTCAAAGATTTTGATAGAAATAGCATTGAATACGTATATTGATTTTGATAGGATGGCTATTTTTTACTTTATTAATCATACTAATCCATGAGCTTATTTTTAGTACTGCTTTCAATGTATTCTATTAGTTTTTGTATATTGTGCATTTTCATTGAATTCTATGAAGTCCTTAATTTCTTCATCTTTTCCATGACCCAATGGTCATTGGTAGAGAGTAGTTCAGTTTCCATGAGTGGGTAGGCTTTCTGTTGTTTCTGTTGTTGAAGTCCAGCTTTAAACCATGGTTGTCTGATAAGATTCAGCATGTCATTTCTTTTTTTTTTTTTTTTTTTTTTTTTTGTATTTGTTTATATTTGCATTGTGACTGGGTCAGTTTTGGGGAAGGTACCATGAAATTCTGAGAACAAGGTATATTATTTTCTGTTTGGACGAAATGATTTGTAGATATCTGTTAGGTCCATTTGAATCACAATATCTCTTAGTTTCATTGTTTCTCTATTTATATATATTTGGATACTCTGCCCATTATCATCCACCCCGGTATAACACATATCTTTCCTTCCTTCCACTAAGCTTACAGAGAGTAGGGTGTCCCAGCTCACGCTGCTCCACGCTGCCCCACGTTTGGTCACCAAGTGCTCTGGTCCGTGGGTCAGTCAACAGGGTCTAGCAAGAGAGAGAGTGGGGATGGAGGGGCAAGTGATGCAAAAAATGGAGACAAGACAGAGGGTCTGATCAAGTCTCCTTTATTGAAAGGAAATCCTGGGTATTTATACGCTTTACCATGTGCCTTGCAGCCGTGGACAAGCAGGGGAACACAGCTGAAGACACTTTACCACGTGCACCTTGCATTTGGGGGCACTAAACGACAAAACAAGATATGTGAGACAAACAAGATGTTTATCAGAGTGCACTCAGCTGTTGTGGGCTGTTGAAAAACAAATCTCTTGTCAGGATATATGGAGTCAGCTCCCAACAATAGGGTGTTGAAGTCTTTCATCGTATATGGCATTCAGTGTGTGATTTAAGCTTTAATAATGCTTCTTTTACATATGTGGGTTCCCTTGCATTTGGGGGATAGATATTCAGAATTGAGAAGTCATCTTGGTAGTTTTTTTCTTTGATGGGTATAAAGTGTTCTTTTCCATCTCTTTAGATTAATTTTGATTAGAAATAAATTTTATTAGATATTAAGTGGCTACCCCAGCTTAGTTCTTGTATTCCTTTGTTTGGAAAATCTTTGTCCAATCCTTTACTGTGAGATAATAACTATCCTTGATGTTCAGGTGTATATTTTGTATGCATCAGAATGAAAGATCTCATTTTCACATCCATTCTGATAGTTCATGTCTTTTTATTGGGGAATTGAGTACACTGATGTTGAGAGATAACAAAATGATGGACTGGGTATTAGGTCTATCTTGTACCTCACTGGTACAAATTGGCATAATTACACTCTATTTGTATTTTGAAAGAAAAGTTTTATTTTAACAGGAAGAGTGATATGTAGGAGGAGCTAAGGCGAGAGGGGTACTGAGAGGAAGAGAAGGAGTAAGGAGAGGAGGAGAACGAGAGGAGTAGCTAGGTGATGAGAGAGAGAGAAAGAAAGGGGGGGGATATGGAGGCAGTTGTTCACATGTCTCCACCAGTCAAAGATAGTTGATATATCTAGGCTGGCTATTAGGTTAACCTTCTGATTGAGCATTACCAAACTTATAAAGCCTTTGATTAACATTTTTAAAAAGTGTATAAAAGCAAAAAGAAAAAGGGGGCATGGGATAGGTGTTTTCTCGGGGGGGGGATGGGGAAAGAGGATGGCATCTGAAATGTAAATAAAATATCCAATAAAAAAAAAGGACTTGGCAGACAAGGAGTTCCTGAGGGCAGGGGAATGGTAGGGAAATCTTACTGAATTGTCCCTGGTGTCAGCAGGACACTGTGAATGCACACAGAGTATGGGACAGAAAATTAAATGCAGGGACAGAATCTTTTCTTTGTTCTTTGAACTGTAAGCTCTATTTTAAGCCTATGCTTCCTGCTCTACAGAAACAATGGTCTTGTCAGTTAATCATTTGAGTGATTTTTATTAAGTCCATTTCAGAATTTCTTCTTCCCTCCATTTCCCTGTATGGAGGTGAGTTCATACAGGGCATAACGGAAATGGTGGTATACAGTAGATAATGACCAAATGCTCAAGCAGTAATTATATATTCTGCTTCCTGTTATACTAAAGTACACCTTGTCTAGGGTTTTAGCATATGAATTAGCAGTTGCAAAGATCATCCTAAAATCAATAAGGTTAGGTGCAGTTCTTCTTACTGTACTTGTGAGAATGTAAAGTTGTCTTGTTTTTCCTTTTTCAGAATATAAATTAGCTCAGAAGCTCTCTATACCTTCCAATACTCACCAAGATGCCAAGGTCCTGTGACATCATCTCATGGACATTTTAGGTTACCATAGTTTGGCTATGGCTGACATGGCTTTCACTTTTGACCCTCCAAACATACACATTACAAAAAGTAAAAGTACAAATGTTCAGTGTTCTGGATCTCTATAAACTACCCCCCAATCACATGGTAATTGTTATTTTCCATGTAAAAGCTATCACACTCTGCTCTACTCTAAAAAAGTGTAATGTTTCATTTCAAAAGAGAACAGAATCTTGTTAGCAAGTTAAGATTTATATTCTACCCTTTATCAAAAGCTGGCTTCTAAACACCAAAACGTCAGAATTATTATTATTACTATTATTATTATTAATTTATTAGTATTAGTAGTACTACTACTGTTACTCTTGCTCTTACTATTTAATTTAATTTTCCTCTATATTTCTGAGGAGTTCCTCTTCCCACTAGGAAGGAATGCACAAGTCCAATTTAGTGAGCATAATGTTATCAGTTACATGCAGAAAACTACATTGCTTCTTCATGTATTATTTACTCTATGCATTTCCTGCCCTGATCAATATGCTCTAATAAATATGTCATGTTTAGATCCTGCTCTAAGGAACATTACTGTGCACATCTGTGCCCTGAAGACCTTGGTGAGCAGCACTCCCTTCTCCCCATACAAAACAACTAAAGAATCTGACACAGATAAATGTGTAGAGCAGGGCTTACTATGATAACACTCCTTTGTATTATTCTTCTCTATCTCTCTCTGATTCTCCTTCTCTAACAAAGAATTAGATTAAAGTTAGACTTATTCCATAAGTGGAAAGCTAAAATTCATATTGCTTCTTTTCAGTAGATAATGAAATCTAAATATAGGTGTAATTTGCATTCCAAGGCAATTTTTTTTTTTTAAATCAAGGAACCTTAGGCTGTTGGGAGTAGAGGTATGTAGCACCTAAACTACTATATTTCAGCTGTTATCATGACACTTACCGACTTTAATTTTAGAGATACTTAAAACTAGCTTTCATCACTAAGAGGGAACACTAGCCATTTATTTGTTGAGCCTGCTTGTATACACACACGCACACACACACACACACACACATGCACACACACACATACACACACATACACACATGCAGACACATACTCACCCACAATATTTGCTTAGAAAAATTATTTCACCCTGAAAACATACCCAGGGTGTGGGGAAGTCTGGTGGGGTTGGGATAAAGGTGGAGCATGCTCTTGGAGATGAGGGTGGGGAGGAGGAGGTGTGAGATGTAAAACAGTCGGAGCATGGGCCAGGAGGGGAATAAGTCTGGACTGTAAAAATCAATTAAAGAATAAATGGAAAAATTTTTCTGTCACAAATTACAAACTATTTTAAATTAAATTGAGTTAGTACTAAATTCACAAAGTATATATATATATATATATATATATATATATATATATATATAATATGTTAGGGAGAAGGAAATAACAAGTAAGCTACATTAAGCTATTTTAAGAAGTAGTTTTAATTGGAAGTATTAATTAAATACATTTAATTGGGGGTAAAAGTAATATTAGAATATATGTCGTCAAATAATTTTTTTTCTTGTTCTGGCATAATGTTTATTATCCAAAATGCAGATCTGCAAATTGTAATTGGTCTTACTTTAATTTGCTGCAATCTAGTTTAACTTTAATTAAATTGAAAATCAATAGTTAAAATAATTCAGAAAATTGGCTAATTTAAGAACAAATTTTATTTTTTTCTTATATACTTTATGGAGTTTATATTTATTTATTTATTTATTTATTTATTTATTTATTTATTTTACAAACTTGGCCTCCTAGATTTTAAAAATGTCTATAGTTTAACTGTAGTCAAGTACTAGAATCATTTTTGTTGTGTGGATCTTGTTATGAAAGACAATGACCTCATCATGTTGAAATTATTTTTATTATATTTAGTTATGTGCTTGTGTCTGTGTGTGTATATATGCAAATAAGTGTACTCACCTGGAGAGGTCAGACGTATCAGATCCTTTAATTGTAGGGAGAATATCTTTTGTATTGTATGGATACATCACCTATAAATTAAAAAAAATAAGCAGACTATGGCGTATGGGAAGTGTAGAATAGAAGGTGGGACATTTAGTAGGCAGAGAAGATTTGGGGATAGAACTAGGCTTGGGAGTGTAGGGGTATATTCATTGAAGATGTGAGGACAGACAAATGGTAGCAGAGCAGAGGGTAACCAGCCATGTGGCAGAAAGTAGATTAGTATAAATGGGTTATTTTAAGTTGTTAGCTAGTCCAGGAATGAACCTAGTTATATAGCCCAGGTACTATACATATATTTTGAGTCTGGGAGCAGGGGGCCTTCTTTCATCTAATGCTGGTGTTACAGGCAGTTTTGAGTCATTTGACTTGAGTGCTGGGAAATGAACTCCTATCAAGAGCGATGTGTGCTATCAACCTCATACTATTGACATTTTAAAAAGGGATGTTTATTTTTCTATTGTAAGAACTGAGAATGTTCAGACAAGAATATTTACACATGAGGATAGAGCCTTCATATAAAACCTCATAAGATTTTTATACCATTGCACATCCTGATTTTAAATATAAGTGCACTGATATCGTAAATAATGCCATTCCCTAAAATTAAGTTGAGTTACAAACCAGAAAGTTTCAGAACTTTTGAAGAGTACAAGTGAATTCAATAACAAAAGTTCTTTAGAAATTTAAGGAGCCAAATTCTTCTTAGCACTGTGATCCTCCCTTATCCTAAACTCCCTCCGGCTCAGGATCATCCCTGCCCACCTCCTCAACTACTCATTTTCCTTATATCTCTGCTGTTTCTGCTGTCTTCTGCACTGTTTGTCCTCCTCTCTCTGCTTTCTCACACTCTCCCTCTGTCCCTCCTTCTCTCTATATGTCTGCTCTGTTCCTGCTTCTCTCATGGCCAAGTCCTGTCTACTGGCCATGTTCATTCTACTATTTTCTATTTCTGCTCTGGATTCTTCCAGATGCTTCTAGTTTCTCTCTCTCTCTCTCTCTCTCTCTCTCTCTCTCTCTCTCTCTCTCTCCTCTCTCTCTCTCTCTCTCTCTCTCTCTCACACACACACACACACACACACACACACATCTGCAGTAAAACAGTTCCACTCTTAACCATTCCATGGAACAGTCATGTCATCAGTGTATACAATAATCTCCAACTCAGGGCTTATGTAATTCAGACACTTTCTGAATGAGATTTTCCTAAATGCAAAGCCCCTTGACTTGATTTCTAGAACCCAAATGTGACCGCCTTTACTTGGCGCATTATTCTGTTGTAAATTCCAGTGTTTCAGCTGCAACTGCACCCCACATATTGCTGTGTAAATGCAGACCTTCGTTAGAGTTATGAACAAATGTTAATTGTTGATTTGTGAATTATATTTCCCTCCCGTCTTAATGATTTCTAAATTTCACAACTTCTCTAGGAAGTAAAGATTTCTCATGAATTTTTACTTTTCCAGACAGCTCCAGGTTGATTCTGAGTCAAAACTATTTACATATTTCAAATCATCTTAATAGTTTCAAATTTTTATTCTGTGTATTCAAAGTCCTTTGAAAACACATTCTGATTCTCTGGCTCCATGCTGAATCAGGGAAGAGGTCTTTTAATTGTAGGTCATGTTGATGCTGCAGCTTCACTGGTTGGACTTAGGTGGTGTTGTTTTACATCCTAGCCCCTCTTGGCTGCTACTTCGTAAATATCCTAAAGTACAGTATTCATTTCTTTTGGCAGGCGGTGGGGAGGTAGATAGTTGTATCACTTCTGATGCAGATCATGGGCCGAGAATCTCTGAGAATCTCTGTGCTTCATTTGCTGCCCGTCTCACATGTCTTAACCACTTGGCCAGATTATTAAGGTAATATTGCACTAATTCTAGGAAAAGAAATGACTTGAGCTCACTGTCAAAAAAATTACAATTTGATAAGGATTGATTTTGCCCTCAGTTTTTAGACTTGCCTAGCATTCAGTCTTTGTTGTAAGTTCCTAAGTCAGCCACTGTAGTGTTAAAACAGCCTCAGACCAAGTACAAAAAAATGGATTTGTGCATGGTCCAGTGAACCTCTATTTCCTACAAGAGGAGGCACACAGTTGTGAACAAGAGATGGAATCTGCCTATCTTGTTGTACTAATTACCATAGAATATGCATATTTTATTCAAAACAGAATCTGTTTATTGCTCAGTTACTATGCTATAACTAAACAAATGACTATTATGGATATAATTATATTCCTTATAACATCAGATTTTCACATTATTTTAGTCTTTTTTTTAAAGGTAGGTCCCATGGGAAACTGACTCCATATTTATAAGAACTTGTAAATTAAAAAAAAAAAAAAAACATGACTCAGAAATGCTATTTCCTTTCAATATCACATCTTTAGAAAACTGAAGAAAGCCTGTGGGCTCCAGGGTCAGCATCCATAGTGGTAGGCTCCCTAAAAAAAGAGATTGGATCCAGCACTGCTCTCAGGGCTGCCATATCAACTCCATGACCAGGTAGGAGCCAGTAATTCTAGATTAGTGTGAAAATCAAGTAGACCATTTGTATCTCTGCTTCCCTGTAAACTGAGGATCACTGGAGTCAGGTAAACCTTTCTTACCCAAATCGTAAGTTTTTTAGTTTTAGAGAGTTTTATTGTTGGATTTTATTAATGATAACTGTGGCACATTAAGAAATCACTCATTTGCAGAAACACAGTTGGAGTTTTGGGGCTCTCAAGGGAAAACTTCACAGGTGGGAAAGTTGTAGTTGTTTCTTAATAGGTGAGGGCCTTTTGAAGATAGCTCATTTAAATATTCTGGAGGATTTCTGAAAGGGTTTTTAAGGGGGCAGTTCTAATTTTAAGGTCTTTTTTTTTTTTTAATTGGTTTTTCATCTGTCAATAAAGATAGCTATGGGCTAATTGTTGCGGGGAAGAGATAGGCAAGACTTTCAGATCCCTGGAGGAAAAAAGACAGATACAAGGTAAATGAGATGTTTGTCATGTTTTTGAGAGAGAAGTACCTAGTAGCCAAGTGAGGTCTCAGAAGGAGCTGAAGCCTATGGCCACTCCTACAGACAGGAGGTCAGGAATGTTTGGCAGGGACTAGATGTATCTTAGCAACTAAGGTGGGAGGTGCAAAGATAAAAAAAAATATTGTTAAGGGCACACTTTTCCAGGCGGGAGATAGTAGGACTTACAGTTGTGCCAAGAAGACAAGTTAAAAAGGAACAATTATGTGTGCATCTTCTATCTTCAGATTCAAGGGAAACTGGGTCAAGGCTAGTAGCAAAGCCCATTCCTGGAACTAAGTCAGGGTAGTGAAAAGCTACACACAACAGGTTTTAATCTGTGTCAATGTAGTATGTGTGTGTCTATGTGCAGGTCATACATGTGTGCATAGAGGTATAAATGATCTACAGTGAATGTGTTGAGGTCAGAGGACAACTTCTAGTGTCAGGTCTTCTATCTTATTTGAAATAGAACCTCTGTTCACCTCTGAGTACACAAGGCTACCTAGATAGGAACTTTCTTGAGAGTCTTCTGTATCTTCTGGGATTATCGATGTGTTTTAATACATCCAGTTTTGTGGACTTTGTCATTCCAAACTCTGATCCTTATTCCTATGTGGCTAGAACCTTATTCACTGAGCCATCTCCTTATCTCTAAAAGTGTTTCAGCGGGCTCTACAAATTACCTTAGCTTAAGTTTATTTCTATACTATTAGGTAGAAGACTAATTTATACCATCAATTGGTATAAATTATAATATAGTTCTCACTCTCTGTCTCTCTCTGTCTCTGTATCTGTCTCTCTATACACACACACACACACACACACACACACACACACACACACATATATATATATATATATATATATATATTCAAACTAAAAGCTATTTATTATGAGGAACTCACATTCATGATGCACAATTAAAGAATTATTCTTAATTGGAAGAGTAGTAGAGCTTTAAAAATAGCTATTTATTATACAAATTGCATATTTATTATACAAATTTTGTTGAATGAGTAGACATGGGTCTCCAAAATATTATACAAAGCTTTATATTTTTTTCATATGATAAATGAATTGTAATGTACCTGAAATTTATTATGAGTAACTTTCATATACTCAAAGTACATACTCCTATTTTTCGTACTTACTATTACACTTATCAAACTACATGCAATTTTAGGAGATGAAACTACTAGACAGCTAAAACTACATTTTTGTCTGGCACATTGCAATGGCTTCAAAATCTGCATTCCTCTAAGAGAAAAATAGCTTCCACACAATTTTCCTGTGTATATTTTAGGTCATTCTTAGTAACACTATGTTTTAGAAGTACATATCTGAAGCTTCCCACTGAACAAGGTGTGGCCTATCAAAATTGTTGTGGCATCTTAAATTATCCTAAATGTACATAACTACAGTAAATCACTGCTCTTCTTTCTCTGATGTGTTGAAGCTTTTAGTGACAATCTAAGAGCAATGGTGGTGGCCTGCAGGACCCATAAAGGGAGTCACTGCAGTGGCACAGCCCCTGAAGTAACAGCTGAGATCAGGAAACAGTGATGGAAAGCCTTTCTTCTTGTTTGACGTTCTTGGTGCTCCCTTTAATTCATATATTTTCTGATCATTATGAAATTCTTAGAAAAATAATAAAACCTCCATCCCTATTTTAAGAAAGGTGAAGGCATAGTGCTGATAAACCAGGAGCTGAGACTCTTTAACTGGATCTATGAAAAGAGCAAGCAGTACAGAGAGGTAACCAGTTTAAGATGTAGTCAGTGACTCTGAGAATCCTTTCTTAATGTTCCTCAGACCAAGAAGTTTGGAGTAATAACTAAAATAACAATCGTTAGCCCTTGGCTCACCTTTCTTGTTTTTATTCTATCATCCAGGTTCTGGTTCCTCTGTCATTTTGACGAAGGCCAAACAACCATATCCTGTCCCTGTAGTATTATTAACTAAGATCAGTTAATGTGTTTTATCAGTTACTTCTCTTATCTCTGTAACAAAATACCTAGAAAAATACTTAAGAAAAGGATTGATTTTGACTTATGGTGTAAGAGGTGATACTGGCCATTTTGGCAGGAAAGGTATGATAGAAGTGGGGGTGGGCAATCACATTGTTCACAGTCCAGCCAGAGGAAGAAGTAAGTACTGGCAGTTGGTTAATGTTCCCTCATTTCCATTTTTTTTTTTCAGCCCAGGACTCCAGGCTATGGAATGTCTCTACCTACACCCAGGGTGAGCTGTTTCTCTTTACCTAAAACTCTCTGAAATGTTCTTTCAGATAATACCCAAAGATATATTTCTAAGGTGATTACAGATACTGTAAAGTTGACAATGGAGATTATCATAATACTTTGGAACCTCCCATAAATACTAAGTAATGTAAGCAGAGGAGTATTTAATTGCTTGCCATTTCTCTTGAGACATGCACTTTCTCCATGGGCAGATGAATCTTGAAGGCTAGGCTGTGTAGAAAAAAAGTAGCATCATACCATTTTCAGCTGTGAGCATGTCTTGACAACCATTTCTGCTTCTATTCTGCTTTCCCTCTATTTTTATTTGGATCTGAGTTTTGAGAGGAGAAGCTAGAATGAAACTGAACAGTTTGATATATTAGGAGACAGTGTAATTACAGAGAGAAGTGATAGAACCTAGAACAAAGGAGAGTTGAGGGAACACAGAACTGTACTATAAAAGGTAAGGTTTAGAGTTGAGTGGCTTTCATTTTTAATGCTTTCTAAGTGGAGTGTGAAGCAGGTGCACTATATCTTCTTCCTCATAAGAAGTTTTCAGAAAATGCATATTTTAATCTAGTGCAATTTTGTGCATGAATTCTTTTGGAGAAAATAAGGGGAATAGAAGTTATACGATTGAGAAGATGGAGAAACATGATTGCTTATATAAATAGACATTTGAGCAGTAAAGGCTGATATTAAATTGCTTATTCTAGTTTTTGTAAAAGAATTCTAATTGGTTCAGTTTACTTTTCTAGCCCTTTTGGTATCAATGAACAATGGCAGGGGTTGGGACAGCTTCTCCTCTACTCTTTCTATGTGTATAGATCTCCTAGCAAATTAAAGAACACAAGTACATAAATATTTAATGCATTAGTAGTTCTAACTCCTTTGTTACAACAATATTATTGTAGACCCCAAAACATTAAACCAATATTCAAATTTAAGTAAATTCAACCTCTTGTAATTTGTCCTTTGTTAAGGATAGAATAAAAACAAAGAAGAGGAAACTGATAGGCCCTAGGTGGATGTGAACATGAGAAACAACTGTGCTGTTGAATATTGAAACTTGAAAAATTATTTTAGAGTCATTAGTTTTGATCACATATGTACTTTGTAAAAAATTTGGATGTTTGTCGACAATTATGTGGATAGTTATTATTGGAATTGCTTGAAAGGTAATTATAGAACAAGGAATTAATTTATTTGCTTTGGGAATAATTGCATGAATAAAACCTTTTAAATTTTAATGAAGTTATTATTTCAAACAGTATCCACAATATTAACATCAGGAGGGCCAGACCTATGAGACCTGTGCTCTATGATGTGCTTGAAGGCCTGATTATGCCTTAGGTTTGTTCCTCCAATCGCTTCACTGATTTTATTTCCATTAAAATATGAATATCTAATTAACAGGACTTGCTTCATGTTGCATCCAGAGTACTATTAAAATGTATTTCATAATAATTTTTAAAAAATGTTTCCCCAAATCCTAGTGAGAAAACTATTTTGAAAATTAAGAATATAGCTATAGAGACTATAATAAAGATTAAAAGTGTCCAACTGTATACTTTTTTCAAAGACCTGAATATAATGGATACTCTGAGAAAATACATGAAAATTTTAAAAAATATTTTCTTCTTATTAGCGACTTTAGAATAGTGGTGGAACACACATGGTTTTATTTTAATGGATTTCTCTTTTATCCATCTTCCTCCTTCCTACTCTTCCCTTGGGTATCACAAATGTATAATGTCCCTAAATCATCCTTAAATGTAGATCTAAAACATTAGCTGAGAGGCAGTATGCTCTTGCTAATGTGTTGCCTGTGTTTAGAGTACTTACCTACATTACTTAAAGGCCATAAAGGCTCTGTGGTTCAGTCTATCAAATTACTTCATTGTTAGGGCAAAAGAGAGCAAAACAGACTAGGCTGTTCATAGGATCATTTGCTTCACTATTACATACAGTGTGCGATAGGGAAGGGTATAATTTTGACTACAAATTGAAAAAAATAGTTGAAGAAAACTTGGGAAATTTTCAAAAAGCTGTGGAAACACCCTTGGAACTTGAACTCAACCCCTTTCCTTTTATGACTATAGAAATCTGTGGCCAGGAAGCTTCTGCATGCTCATTCCAGCAGCTGCTTCATACCTCCTTGTCTCGAGCAGAGTGGATTGCAATCCAAAAAGAAAGTGTTCACTTTAACAGCATGTTAAAATGGCAAGGCAAGATTAGCGTCTTTTGTACAGCATTGTGATGTGAGGTAACACTTTCTGATGTAAAGAAGTGAGAGAAAATCTTCCACCCATTTTTCAAAAGAACCAGAATGAAAGTTCAAACTTTACCAGTTGGTATTATAGTGAAAACACCCAGTAGCAGGTAGGAAAAAAAAAGGCTGCCAGTTTCTATTTCAGTGAAAACTACATTGTGACTCCAGCACCCAAGTGAAAATTTACCCACACAGGTTCTGTGATACTTTTAAAAAAACTCTATTGAGAATTGACTTTAGGGTCTTAGATACATAAGGCAATCACACTATCATTCTAGCACTGAGCTACATCCCTCGCTTTCTTCTTACTTTTTATTTTGAGATAAGCGTCTTACTAATTTGTGCATAATGACCTTGAGCTCATTCTATGGCCCAGAGATGTCTGCAACTTGTGACCTTTGGGCGTCATTGTCCCGGGTAACTAGGACTGTAGGCCTATGCTGCCAAGCTGGCTCAATTAGCTGTCTTAACAGACAAGTTACTGGTTAATAATATCTGAAGACACTTTAAACAAGATACTTATATTGCTAGAACTTTGGAAGTTATACATCATTATGAGCTACTATATAAAAGCCTTATTCTGGTACTATGCTATAGGTTTCAATCTTTGTTTTTAAAGTACATTTATACACATATGCATATGTGGATGATTTTGCTTATGTTTACATACATATAAAATATTTATGAAAGTGACAAGAGTTTTCCTTCTAGGATGCTCTATGGGGCTGGATTGGTAAATAGATACTGTTTGAATTTGGTTTTGTCCTAGAATATTTTGGTTTCTCCATCTATGTTGATTGAGAGTTTTGCTGGGTATAGTAGCATGGGCTGGCAATTGTGTTCTCTTAGAGTCTGCATGACCTCTGACGAGGCTCCTCTGGCTTTCTTAGTCTCTGTTGAGAAGTCTGGTGTAATTCAGATAAGTCTACCTTTGTATGTTAGTTGGCCCTTATCCTTTGTAGCTGGAGACATTCTCGTGGAGACAGGGGTGTGGAGAGGAGGTATGAAATGTGGAACAGTTGGAGGGTGAACGGGGTGGGGGAAATAAAATCTGGAATGTAAAAAAGTAATAATATTAATAAAAAATTTAAGATAATTAAAATAAATAAATTAAATTAAAAGAAAGTGACAAGAACCTGATTAAGTTATTATACATAATTTATATATAAATGTATTTTGACCAGTAAGTTTCAGTCTCTAGAATTAATTTAACTCTTTCCTATTGTAAGAGATGACTGTTAACTCACGTATTCACCTGTCTGTCTCTTTCCTCTTTTCCTATTTTGACTGTATCAATTCTTGGTTTAATGTATTTTTAAAGGTATATGTAAATCTTGAAACACTGAAGAAAATAATGATATTCTTTTCTTTCCCCTTTATTTCTCCTTACCTTTTTCTTAGATTCTAATTGTCTTTTGCCCCATAATTTTTTGGAATATGGTGTTTTTCTAATGCTTACTATCTGCAGGAACTGTTTTCACTGTTTTATTTATATTTATTTATTTTCACAATGATCTCATAATTACAATTCCTATTTTATGGAGAAGGGAACTGTAAACCAGAGGTTGAGCCATTGGGAGCAGGTCTTATGGCTACCAGGTGCAAAGCAAATCCAAGGATTCAAGCTGAGGAAATCCAGCAGCCTGGTGTTATATACGGAGCTAGCCTCTTAGTATTCTTAGTTGTTAAGAAACTCAGTCTTATGTGAAATTCCTGTTATTTAGTTCTCATTAGGAAAAGTTTGCTTCCTGGAGCTCATTTTTATTTTTTTGTTTTCAGCTTACTAAAAGACAAAAGAAGAAGAAGAAGAGGAGGAGGAGGAGGAGGAGGAGGAGGAGGAGGAGGAGGAGGAGGAGGAGGAGGAGGAAGAAGAAGAAGAAGAAGAAGAAGAAGAAGAAGAAGAAGAAGAAGAAGAAGAAGAAGAAGAAGAAGAAGAAGAAGAAGAAGAAGAAGAAGAAGAAGAAGAAGAAAGGCACAGGACTATCTGTAATGTCTCTAGGTGGCTTTGGCAGGTGAGATAAGAACCGCCATTTGTTCAGCAGGGATTACAAGCTGATCTGAGCACAAGTGATCTTCAAGAAATAGAAGGAACTTGGATTTAGATTAAGAGAACCAAATTTAGAAAACTTCTTAAGTGGACTTTTTTATCATGGAGCAAAGCTTTTTTGAAGTACAATGGAATCTTCGATTGGTACTTGAATATTCTTGGTAACTAAGGTTTCAGTTTCACTGGAGTGATGTTTTTGTAAGTAATTATTTTTCATTGTCTTATGGTTTTAATTTCCTATATGCTTTGTGGCCCCTGGCTGTGACACAACTGCCTATCTGGCTAATTATTTCCATGTGTTCTTCATTTCAGACCTGTCTTCCCTTCTCTTTTCCTTTCCCTGCTGAGTCAGCTTGCCTTGCCCACAGGATAAGCAAGGAGGCCCACCCGCCCTAGCACATCCCTAACCCAGGGACTCCATCCTTGCTGGTCTGTAGGAGGCCACCTCAGGCATCTACAGACAGACTTAACTATCAAAACTCAGGAACTGAGTACTTTGTTCTCAACTGCCAGCACATTTAGTGCAGAAAACTTTAAAAGAAAATTCTTACATTAAAACTTTATGTTAAAGGTAAAGGACAGATGTGGCTTTATGATGCAGGAATCTCCCAAGGCCCACTTCCCATAATGTTATTTGATGTACTTTTTTAGGACTAATAACTTATAGATTATTTAAACCTCTGGGCAAATACTGTAGTGGTTAATCAATGGAAAATGTAATCCGACTAGATATGAATGCCCATAATTATTTCATATTAAAACTTGATAATTAAATATTCCTCTTTCCTTTCTGCTGTATTAAAAATATTTTTTTTTATATTTCCACATAGCCAAATTCTTTGGAGATTCTAGGAATTTGAGCCAAAGGGTAAAGGTATGATGTAACTTCAGGGATACTAGGGGCCATGGTGCTAGATATTTCTAAGGTAATCCATTAAATGAGGATAGTATTGCTGGGATTGCCGGGGTTTTGGAAAACCCCGTAGAAAGAAGGAGACTGAAAAACATAGTTGCTTGGCTGGAGACAATGGCACTGTCCTAGCCCACATTCAGAGTATTTTTGCTGTGGGACCACAAGTACATGTTGTGGGTGGGAGAACGCCCAAACACCAAGAATGCAACTGTTTAATAATAATCATGGAAGCAGCCTTGCTTATTAACAAAATGAATACAGAGGTTGTCATCTGGTAAAGTTATAAAGTTACCAGAACATTAGGTCCCGTGTTATTAAAAAAATAAAAACTCATTGTAAAATTAAAATACACACAATTTTGTAGCTCTTTGTATTGAAGGTCATATGTACTTGTGCTCGAACATTTTTACTTTGCCTTGATTTAATCTTAAGAAGATGAATAATGAAATCAATTGTTCGCCATTAATACATTTATTTTATATTAACTTAGAATTGTTTATAATTGTCTTTTCGATTTTCTTCTTTGGCTATTTTAGGTTGTATTCTGGAGAGAAATTCACCCTATTTCACAGTAGTATTAGAAATCTGTGGACATATACATACACACATATATACATATGCATAAATATACATACATATAAACATAAAGTGCACATACATAAATACACACATACATATGTATACACATTTACATATACATGCATACACACATAAAAATGCACACACATAAACACACACACACAAACTGGATGACAAACTGTGTCTTCTCCTTTTTTCTCTACTCTCTTCTCTCCACTTCTATTTTTTCTTCTTTATATAATTTTCTTCTTCCTTTCTTCTGAGTTTTCAAAAATTTGCTGTTTAATTTTCTTTTTATTTCTATTTTTTTATTGCTGCTAAGAATTCTAAAAAAATTTCTATTAAATTATTCAGACTTTCTTTTTTCATACATCATTTTTATGGGAAATGAAGTTAAAGGCTTCACGTGCTGAACAATATAATAATAATATTAATAGTAATAACAATAACAGAATAATAAAAACACTCATTTGCAACCGATTATATTTTTCTATTTAAAATGATTGGTATGTAGATGTCTAAATCCATTCGATTCTTGATGTAATCACCCAGTATGCTGGGATGTTCCTGCTCAGTAATCTCTCATCTACCAACATGGCTTTCCTTGTCACTGTCATCTTCTTTACCATTAGTGATTAAGCACACTGTGGAGCACAAATTAGTTTTATTAGGATTTCCAAAACCATTTTATTTTTACATCAACATTGAAAGTATAAAAGAACATTTGTTTAAGACTTCCATGTCTTTCATAATGTTTAAAAATTCTAATGAAATTTGTATAGTTTTCTTGGATTTATCACAATATATTTATTAGTTTTTCATCAGTGTTAAAGTGGTACACTCTCTGTGTTCCCTCTAAACACACAGATACTCATTTCTTTACATTTCACTGTGTTGCATTATCTCAACAAATTATGTTATTTTAATTAATTTTTAAATTTTAATTTCCTAGAATTTCCTAGGCATTAAGTAAATATGCCTTTAACTGTACTGACTGGTAACCCCCAAGGGACTGAATGATGGCAGTGAGTATGACCACCCTCATCACTTAGCTCATGAGTATGAACAACCTCATCACTTAGCTCATGAGTGTGACCACCTTCATCATTTAGCTCATGAGTATGACCACTCTCAGCATTTAGCTCATGAGTATGACCACCCTCATCATTTAGCTCATGAATATGACCACCCTCATCCTTTAGCTCATGAGTATGACCAACCTCATCATTTAGCTCATTTAGTTTACATTATTATCCTTTTTGTACTGAGCTTTGTACTGAGTTTACATGTTTGTGATTTTCCTTACATGAATAATTATTATCAAAAGTCAAAAATTATACCATATCCATGAAAAAGATCCATCAATATATGAATAATTTCAGTAGATTTAAATATAAATCACTGTAACAGTTCTATAAAAATTTTGCTACAGTTATGAATTGGAAAGTATCTGATATGGAAGATATCTGATAAGGGGGAGAAAATGCCCACAGGGAGTCTCGATCTACACATTAAGAACCACTGGTTTACACTACACTGTTTTTCTCAGTAAACCACCCTTCATTCCTTGTAGAAGTTGTCGTCATTATGGTGTAGTCTTGAATTTGATCAAAGATGCTGCTTTTGTTCCCTGCTGGGTAGTGCATTGATACCTTTTACAAGATTAGTCTGTGCTTATGTGGAATTTTCCTATGTATGAATAAATATCATGGTGCACACATACAACTTAGAAGTTAATGTGTTTATACTCTGGGTGTGAATATGCTTGAAATTTTCCAGAATTTTGTAAGAAGACATTAGAATATAGTCCTTGTGAAAATACCCTCCAAGTACTCTTTCCTACTATTTTCCTAAGGCAGTCACATAACTTTCCTTACAGAGTCATGTTTTATACAGGTTTCAAATATATTGTTTATGACAGAGCAAACAATTTGCCTTTTATTATTGTTTCTGTCCTATCAGCTTTGCTGCTTCTCACATACCTTGTGTACCAGTCTGTAAAATTATCCTTGATCATAGTCCTTATAATTAGGTGTCCTTTGTCTTTCATTTTCTCTTTCTTTGGTGTTCTTGTTCTGGAAGCTTACTTCATTTTCCCAGGGGAGGAGCTGTTCTGGGATGTGCTTTGACACCTTATCCTGCATATATTCATCAGCAGTTATATTGCTTCCTGTTATATTGCTTTTATTATATTTCTAGTAGTGGTTTCTATCTACCTGCCCTTAAGCCCTGCTCTCTGACAGTCCATTTCCTATATTTTCATTGGTTGTTTACATTGTTTTTTTGTCACAGCATTTATGTATATTTTATAATAAAAAAATAACCAAAACCCTCAAGGATTTTCTTTCTGGGATAAATCAGTTTTGTTTATTTGTCTTAAATGCAATATTCTTCTCTTTATGTTTTTAATGCTGCATTCTGGTCATGTATATTTTATTGCCTATTTGTTTCAGCTATTTCAAAAGAATTCAGCTCTCAAAAGAATTTCTTTTTAGAGGGTTATTTACTTCTAAGCCATGTTGGCTTCATTAACACACCCCTGCTCCTGTTGTTGAGAATCAAAACTACGTCCTCGAGTATGCTAGCTAAGCTTTACACGATTGAGCTATGTTCTCAGTCCTCATTGAACAAGTTTATTCTGGAGTCATGCCACTGGGTGAACTAAGTGTCTGCAATTGTCTTGTTACTGTGCTTTATATTAATTATGAAACAAAACTCAGGATTTTGCCTTCTTGTCCTCAGAGATGCCATAAGCTTGTGTGGTTTCTAGCAGGCACACAGATTGTTTATTCTCAATGCTTCTGTAGTCTTTCAAATTAAATAATTAATGCCCGAAAATCCCTGTGATCAACTATTTGAGAAAAGCATACTTAGAATCTCAGTGCAATGCCTGAAGTATAGTAAGTTCTAAATAAGTGGATATAGTTGAGATTTGCATTAATTGATTTGACTAAAGGTTTTTTTCCCTTACTCAATTATATTCCAATCTTAAACTCTTCTAGTCCTTAAATATATTTGTAATAACTAGTGAATGGATGCTTTTGTTGTTATTGTACAATGTCTATGATTTTCTTCGTTTTATTCTACCTGTTATTAACATATACTGGAATATAGATCTACTGAACTCTTGTTCAGTCTTTTTTTTTTTTTTAATACACAGTGTCTTCCATGAACCATGGAGAGTCCCTGAGACTAAGTAGACTTCTTTTGATTGGTCAATCATCCATTCATCTTCTCTTTATCTTTTCATTGTTCTTAATTTTAGAATTCACTCTATATTTTTATTAAAGCCCACAACTTTCATCTGTACTTTAAGTGGATACAAATATTTATGTCCTTTTTATGAATCCCTCTAAACAGTTGTGCAAATCACAATATGTAATATGTATGTAATATGTATAGGCGTAGTGCAAGTTTTGGTATTCTTTGGAGTGCTTAGGGCCAGAAATACAAACTCTGCCTCAAATTATTATCGCATATATTATGCTGGGGAGGGGGAGAGTCATTTAAACAAACATATACAAATATATAGTATACTATTTTAGTAGCATTTTCTGATGAATATTAGACAATCAATCAATTTTCACAATGCCATCTAAATATGAATACAGCGGCATGAGCAGACCTGCCAGTATCTTTCAATCCTTCAAGCAACATTCATTCCAAAATGTATTTCTCCAGGCATCAAGTAATGCATATTTTCTACCCTCATGATGCAGAGAGAACCAACAGAGATGTAGATCATGTAGTAAAAATTGATGTGTTTGTAAAGTCATTTTGGTAGCTAGAGTTGAAGGCATTGACAAACATACAAAAATACCTTTGTGAAAATTACTACTAAAGCTTAGACTTAGAAAAGTATACACCCATATGCACAGAAAAACACAGAGACACACATATATGGAAAGACACATCTATACACATACATACACACATACATACATACACACACAGAGAGAGACAGAGAGAGACAGAGAGAGACAGAGAGACAGAGAGAGAGAACCAGAGACATAGACAGAGACAGGTACACACACGTACACACTCCATACATAGGCACAGATACTCTCACCATATAAACCCCTTAAGTCTCATCAGCAGTGAAAGTGTCTCATTGCTTTAGTTACTCTTTGTACTTGTGCACATTTAAGTAAACTATAGTGCATCATTACCCTAGCCTTTTCTGCTTATTCTTTCCCTGAAGATCATTACAAAGGGATTTAATATTTATTGCGTTAAAATCACAGTTTCAACTGGGTAGGTTACATCATTCTAAATAATTTCAGAGTAAATGTTTTGTCATAGAATTGATTGACACACAGCAGTCTCTTTAAAAATAGCTTACAGTCAGCTCATGATTCCTAATATGCCAGGTCTGATTATTTGCACTCTTAAAAAGGTTTTCAAACAGAATATGATTTAAAGCACTGAAAAGGAATATTCCACTCAGCACATTTATGCTGCAAAAGCATCTCCAAAGAAATTTATAAATGTTTCAATCTTTTCTTTTCTAACGTTGTTATAAATGACTAAATGACAAGTGCAAATTTTCCTCCCTGTTCTCTTGGAAGTACTGATCAAACACAGATTTGACTGACATTTCTTTTAAGGAAGAACAAAGGAGACTGGCAACCCAAATAATCTAAAGCCCTGACTCATTACTGTCACCATGATTGCCTAAGCTTTAAAAAAAGAAACAGGCCATTAATGGTGCAAAGTAAATAATTGTGTAGGCTCCAAGATGACTAGTTAGCAGCATGGCAGAATTATCTTGTCAAAAAGAAAGTATTTTTAAATTTCTAAAAAGAAGCATTGAAATATCAATACTAAGAAAATTGCACCGTCCTATACACCATACTAAGAATAATGATAATTTAAAAGAGTTTTCATTGTTGATAAAAATCCCCATAAAGAAAATGTTTAAGGTATTCTCTATGTCCTAATCTTCAGTGTGTTAAGCATGTTAGTATCATGTCAAAAAATGCACATACTGTAACACTAGTCATTCCCACTCAAGTAAGTTTTTTTTTTAATGAACTGTTTGCATTATAACCATTATTGTGATTAAGGTAGCAGATTATATGTAATCTCTTAAATTTTTCTAGTTTTAAAAGCATTTTGTTTTACTTCTTTATTTACCTTGACTATGGGGAACAGTGACTATGGTACAAAATTTATGAAAGGCAAGAGAACGTGTTGGCAAATATAAGCAACTTGGCTAAAACTCTAATGTATGCAGCAGGATCTGGCTGTTAATTAATATTCATCAACCTAAAGTAATTACCTCTGTTTTGTCTTTTTGTTGCATACTATTTAAAACCACAGAATTTGTTCCTACAACCTTCCATCCTCTAGACATCAACTCTTTTGTTCCACTCAGGTTTCCATTAAGAAATGTTGTTAGCAGTGTTACTGGTTGAAGTAAATTAACTTAAAAAAAAAAAAAAAACTTCTGAAAAACATTAGGAACATTCCTCAAAAAAGTAAAATAAAGTTGCCAAGTGATCAGTAATCTAATATCTTGTTATAAAATCAGTACATTAAAGGGATGCCTAAGAGTTGGAGATCCAGGGATAGAGTGAGAGAGTGTTTACTTTATAATCACAGAGCACTGGATTCAATCCCTAGTACTGGAAGAAAAATAAAGAGTTGTATTTTCATATTCACTGCCACATTGTTTACAATAGCCAGGAAACGGAAACGACCTAGGTATCCATAAACCAATGAACTGGTAAAGGAACTATGGTATATGCACAATGGAAAATATGCTTTGAAAAGCCATAAAAATTATGAAATCATGTCATTTGAGACCATATCATAGAGGCTGAGAGAATAGGAAGTGGAAGGAGAGTAAAAGATTAATTGGCACTACGTTATAATTGGAAGCAAGACCTTCTGGTGTTCTATTACACACTAGAGTGAAGGTAGCTTATGGTTATGAGGTTCTTGGCTTTTCTTTTTTTTTTTTTTTTTTTTGGTACTATATATTTTTTAAAAGTTAAAAGAATGAACTGTGAAAACGCTTACAATTAAAAATGATAAATAAGTGCTCACTTTGGCAGCACATATACTAAAATTGGAAAGATAAAGAGAATATTAGCAAGGCCCCTGCACAAGGATGACATGCAAATTCATGAAGCGTTCCATTTTTTTAATTAATTTAAAATATCTTATTCACTTATTTTCTATTCAACTTTCATCTTGAATAAAATATAAAAGTAATTAAACTGTGGATAAAAATAGAAAAAAGAAATAATAAATAATTAAAATAGCTATTTATTCTGACTTGTATTCACATATTCATAACCTCCACACTAACCCTAACACTTTATTCATATATAAATATATAATATATTATAATATATATTATTGGCCTAGACAAATATGTGATTGATTATATATAATATATATCATATTATATATTGATTATATATATTATATATCACATTATATATTGATTATATATATTATATATAATATATTATATATATAATATATGTTATATATATTATATATTATATATTATATATTATATATTATATATTATATATCACATATCACATATCACACATCACACATCACACATCACACATCACACATCACACATCACACATCACACATCACATATCACATATCACATATCATATATTATATATTATATATTATATATTATATATTATATATTATATATTATATATTATATATTATATATTATATATTATATATTATATATTATATATTATATATTATATATTATATATTATATATTATATATTATATATTACATATTATATATTATATATTACATATATATTACATATTATATATTATATATTAATTATATATTATATTATATATTATATATTATATATTATATATTATATATTATATATTATATATTATATATTATATATTATATATTATATATTATATATTATATATTATATATTATATATTATATATTATATATTATATATTATATATTATATATAATTATACATTAAACATTATACATTATATATATTATATATTATATATTATATATTATATATTATATATTTATTATATATTATATATTTATTATATATTATATATTATATATTATATATTATATATTATATATTATATATTATATATTATATATTATATATTATATATTATATATTATATATTATATATTATATATCATATATTATATTATATATTATATTATATATTATATATTATATATTATATATTATATATTATATATTATATATTATATATTATATATTATATATTATATATTATATATTATATATTATATATTATATATTATATATTATATATTATATATTATATATTATATATTATATATTATATATTATATATTATATATTATATATTATATATTATATATTATATATTATATATTATATATTATATATTATATATTATATATTATATATTATATATTATATAGAATATATGTTTAAAATATATGTTTATATTCATGGAGAATATATATATACATATATGTATATATATTTTATATAATCAATTACATAGTTCTCCAGTATATGCATATTTTTATGAATTAGCTATAAGTTACTGGACTTAAAAATTTTGGTAAATTTTGCCATACTAATTTTAAAATTTAGACTTTTATCTTTTTATTTTTCATTTATTTTCTTATTTACTACCACTTAGGACATAAGAGTTTTAGAGTTACTGCTCATTTGATAGGAAGAGATTTTCTGTAGCTTATTTGCTATTCTTTTCTAAAATAATCATATTGAAAACAAAGCAAGCGAGCAAACAAAGGTCTTCCATTACCTGTAATTTATTGGCAGTTAAATTGAACTCTAAACATTACCAGTATTTGTTAATTATTTTAACATTCAGTTAATTTCTAGTATCTGTTAGAATTTCTGAGAAGTTCTTAATTTCAGGACAAATGAGACCCAGTCTGGTGCTTGAAGAACCTGCACAAGAAGAAAATTGAGAGCCCTCATGGGTCTTTTTGAATCACAGTGACCAGGGAAAGGTCAAACTGAACCCTGAGAGCTGCTCCTCTTGGTCCATGTAATCCAAAATTCACAGAGAAGACATAAAGCCAAAGGGAAGTCCTAAAATTCAAGGTCCATTTCAAGATGCTATAGAATGAACCTGTTGCATTGCCGAGAGTTAGTTTCTCTAAACTAGAAAGGATAAAGCACAAGTGACTGTAAAAATAATTAGGAGCTTTCTGGGGCATTACAAAGAAATGCCAGTAAACATTATCACTGTTTAATTGTCTCAAACTCTGTTGGCTTTGACAAAGTATTTAAAAATTATGCCCCTAGTGAGAAATTTAAGAACTGGTTATTTCTTCTAATGACTCCAATTTTGAAGCAAATTATTTTAAAATGTCCTGAGAGTGACAATTAGTATCCTCTGTAAAATGATTTACAACATTTTTGCTTAATTATCTACTCTGGTCTTCTATAATTTTATAATTTACAACTGCTAAAAATATGCTCAGCCATTGATATGGACAGTGCATGGCCCCGTGGTTTCTGAAATTATGATGATGCAATATTCTAAAATATCTTTTACATTCTAAGAAAGTGGAACATTTGCTGGACCTCACAGCCAGTTAGTAATACACCTTGAAGTTACATAAGACTTAAGACTGATAGTCTCTCTGTACTCAAATTGATTGCGTAACTGACCTTTAAGGAACAATGCAACAAACAATATACTTGCCATGTAATCAAATTTTAAATCTAAGCTAATGAATAAGTAATCTTAAGCAATGTGTATTACTTGGTGAAAGCAGGAAATACAAAACTTGAAAGTAATTTTCTAAAATTTACCATAAATGTTCAAAGGAACTATTTATTTATATTGATTGATAAAAATGAAGTTTGTTGTCTGGGCTAGTTGGGATTAGTTGGAGCTAGTAAAGTCATCTGTTGTCAAACTCTGTTGTTAACATAACTTTTATTTGACAGATATAATTGTCCTCTTTGATACATACTGCTGAATAAGTTCACCCTTTCTTAGTTTTTCTAAACTCTATTGGTTGGTTCAATTTAGCTGTTCTGGCTCAAAACTCTACATCAAGCTGACTGATAGAACCGGGCTTCTCTTGGCTGTTCACTGAATTTCTCTGCTGGGAAAACTGCCTCTGGATTCTGTGAACTGAACTATATTGAATGCACTGACTGTACTGACTGCATGAACTGAATGGAGCTGAATGTAACTGTGGGAACTCAACTGAACTCAACTGCATTCAACTGAACTACACCGAACTGCACTGAACTTAACTCAACAGCATTCAACTAAACCGTCTTCCCCTCCTGAGCCACTTTGTGCTGGTCTCAAGTAGCCTCTCATTCTTGTCTGTTCTCATGAGAGTTGGACTATCCTGTCTGACTCATTCTGCCAAATCTTTCTCTGACTTGTCTCTTTGTCTGCCCCTCAATTAGATGTCATTTCAAACATGGCTGCTTCCTTCTAAAAACTAACTTTACCTTTATTGTTTGGGATTAAAAGGTGTGTACTAAGGGAGTGTCTGTATTTCAGCCAGAGGGATTAAAGTTAGGTCATTTAACACAGACATAGAAGGTCTTTGGATGTAGTCCCTACAGCACAGCAGCCATGTTGATGCCACAGCAGCCATGTTGATGAATTAAAATTCCTCTAAACACTGTTAAAGTTAATACGGAGTATTCTATTTCTTTCCCTTGTGATGTTCTCTATCTGTACCATAAGTACAGAGTGAAACCCTTTTTAGGGGCAGACCTACAAAGACATCACTCATACACAGACACATCAAAGACACACAAGGAGAAACACACACAGACACAGGAACAAATCAGTTCAAAAGACAGCCTTCCAGCAGACACATAAAATAGATGGACAGAGGATGGATGACAGGGAACATGAAGCAGAAGATTCTAATCTGTACACAATGTGGGTTATCTACTCCAAAGGAAAGTACACTTATCAATTATTAGTAACTTTTTAATCTCTATTCTATAATAAATTATACTTCACTAATTTTATTTTCACATTGAAATATTCTTATGCTGACGTCCTTATCCTCTCTATATTTGACCCATTGAGACTGAGCTTAAGCTCCCATTATTACTTGATTCTCAGCTCTTATTGAGAGTATTCTTAAAATCTTCAGAGCTGGCATTCTCTGTGCCCTGAATTTTGCTTGGTATGCATTGTCACTTTCTTCTGTAGTTCCTAAATTTAGCTTGTTTGCAATCAAAGGAAATTAGAATAACTAATTGCCTAAAGGCTATGTTCATGATTATTTTGTACATTTGTTCATTTGTTGATACTTCAAGTAATGACTGTGTGACTGATACACACAAGGTGCCTTCCAGGTGCTAAAGAGGCTAAAGGAATTGTAGATCCTGTTTCTCAGAAGTTTGGAGTATGAGAGAATATTCAGGTGGATTCATGATTTTAATCCCTTGTCTTATATTTCTGGTTGTTTAGAAAAGTTGGACATGTATTTAAAGAGATTTTGGGGGATTTTGTGTGATACTGAGGTGTTGTATTTGAGAACATTATTAACATAACCATTGTGGCTAGGTACAGGTTTAGATGTATGACACTGAGTAAACCTTTCATAAAATTCACAGAGCAATTTCAGGGTCATGAAAAATGAGTGGTACAACAGACTAAAAAGTTAAATATATATTGATAAAGAAATAGCATGCATTAGCAGGAAGAGGAATGGTGGTGATGTGTTTGTGTTGTGATTAGGAAGGAACACTAGGGAAAATTGAAACTAATAAGGAGGACTAGGGCTTATATATTTTGAAGTGGTCTTTGATGTTAAGAGGGCATTCTTGAAGGCTTTAATTGGTATGGTGACAGGAATGCCAATACTTTTCTGCATCTCATATTTGTATAATGAAACATGGATTGATCACAGAAGCAATAAAAAATGAGCCATTAAGAAATCATGAATAGAAGTGGGGATCATCTATAACAAGTCAGACTCCCAATGACAAAAATATTTTTTTCTTTCATATGTGAATTCTTGGAACGAATGAAAGAGAAGTAGAAGGTGCGTATTGATTATGATGAAGTAGCACAGTGTCTTAGTTAGGGTTTCCATTGATGTGAAGAGACACCAAAACTAAGGCAACTCTTATAAAATATTTAATTGTGGCTGGTTTACATGTTCGAAGATTCAATCCACTATCATCATGGCAGGAACTATGGCAGCATCCAGGCAGGAATGGTGTGGGCAGTGCTAAATATTCTACATCTTGTTCTGAAACTAAACAGAATACTCTTTTCCCAGGCACTAGGAGGAGGGTTCCAAAGCCCACACCCACATTGACACACTTCCACCAACAAGGCTACACCTAATCCAACAAGGACACACACCTCCTAATAGTGCCACTCCCTGCAGTAGAACAAGAGATAGTTTTATTTAGGCATTATTATTATGTTGTGGATAATCCCGGCCTTGTATTTTGATAGTAATTTTTCTTTCCTGTGAAGGACTGCAGAGGAGTTGTGAGTCATTACACAGGTGATTTCTAGTGAACCTTCTGCCCATCTTAATTTGTAAAATAAAGGCTGGAGCCAGTGATTGGGCAGAGGAAGGGGAGGTGGAGAAATAAAAGCTGGGGCGAGAATAATGGGAGGATGACCGGACGAAGACAATGGAGGAGGAAGATGACAAAGGAGAGGACAACTGGGAAGCAGGAGGTAGAAGGACAGACACAGGGTCTGGTAAATCCTCAATTTATAAGGGTCTCATAGCTGGAGAACAGAGTAGTGTAGGGGTAAGCTGCCCAATATAGGCTTACAGAATATATTCATAATTACTGAGTTGTATTTTCATTGACAGGTCCTGATTTAAGATGGAGACTTAAATATCACACACTACATTATTATTTGATTATTGTTTTCATTTGGACTTTATAATGAGCTATAATCCAGAAACAGAGAATACACCTGTGGTGCAGATTCTGAGGCTGGAAGACAGGCATTTGATGTAGACAGGCAATGGTGGTATACACTCTTAATGCCAAGAGACAGAGACAAGCAGATGTCTGAGTTCAGACTTAACCTGATACAGAGCAGGTTTCAAGTAAAGAAAAGCTTAAGATCGGATGTCACGGACCATCCCTTTAATCCCAGCATCAGGAGACAGTCATATAGATCTCTGAGTGCAAGGTCTATCTACAGAGCAAGTTCCATGATAGCCAAACTTAGGCAGTGAAGGAATTGGAAAACAGAAAAAAAAAAGCTGGTGATGATGTAATAGAACAATGGGGCATATTTCAGTTTTAGCAAGCAGGAGAACTTAGCAAGCTTCAGCCATGTGTCTCTGCCTTTACAATTAAGAATAGAATAGCTTACTGAGACAGTTGTTGCTGGCTAGCTGGAGCTAAGAACATAACGGTGATTAAGAAGACACCAACATCACTGAGGTGAAAGCTTCTGGGAAGTGTTTTCTAAGAACACAGAGAAGCTGTGTCCCAGATATAGCCAAGGTTGCATCTCATGTTGCAGCTGTACTTGGTAATATGTAAGAACCACCGAGATGACTCTGGTTTTGAAGGCATGATGTAGTCAGGGAGAACAGATGAGGCTTGGTATTGTGAAAGGCTAGGGAAGGCCATTGATGAGGGTGCAGCCTTAGTTGCAGTTGACGGCCCAGGACTGAAGGGGTTGTGCAAAAATCCTGAGGCATGGCACCATGAAGAAAGGCTATAAGAGATTATTAGTGAAGCTTAGTTAGAGTCGAAGACTCCAGTGAATTGGAGATGCCAGTACCATGGGATGGTCACCAAGAACAGCAGCAGTAGTGGAGTCAACCAGAGCCTAGAGTCCTACAGAGGGCAGAGCTGGAGAAGTGATCTAGGCCCTTTGAAGGAGCCCAGAAGATCATGTGTGGGTTCCAGACATCAGAACAATAAGCTGTAAAGTTGAACTTGCCTTGGATACCCCAAAATATAGAGATGTCAGAGCCAAGGAAATAGAGAAACTGGCCAAGAAAAGCTGCTAGTAGGGGGTGGAACCAGCCCAAGAGATCTGGTACTCAGATCTGCCAACAGCAGTCAACAAGGATGAAAATAGTTACAGATCTGAAGAACATTTTAATGTAGGAGATGAAGAAGCAGTTTGGAGTTTGATCAGCTGTTTTGGGGGGTTGCTGTTGTCCAGTATTTTTTCAATAGTTTGGAAGGGTAATGTATATTCTGTGCCATGAGATGTTGGAGATATGTGACCTGATTTTTTTATTTTGATTTTATAGGGGATTACAGTTAAGTGATTGGACAAATCTGAGAAGATACTTTGAACTTTGAACTTTTATCACCATTAAGACTGCTGTAGACTATGAGGACTTTTGAAGTTGAACTAAATGTATATTTTTTTATTGTGCTGTGTCTAGGTATGACTCTCATAGACTCATGTGTTTGGATGAGCCTATGGGAGACAGAAAGTTGAATATGGCAGTTTGAATTTGGTTAGCCCAGGAAGTGGCACCATTCGGTGTGTCCTTGTTGAAGGAAATGTGTTACTGTGGGCATGGGCTCTGAGACCCTCTTCCGAGCTACCTGGGAAAATAGTCTTCTGTTTGCTTTTAGAAAGAGATATAGAACTCTCAGCTCCTCCTGCCCTATGCCTGCCTGAACATTGCCATGCTTTCCGTTATGATGATAATGGATTGAACCTCTGAACTTGTAAGCCAGCCCCAATTAAATGTTGTCCTTTATCAGAGTTGGTTTTGATGTCTCTTCAGAGCAATGGAAACCTTAACTAAAAAACACAGGGATGGAAAGAACAAATGCAAGTAATGGGGAAAGTAATAACTTGGTACCTTATATACACATGTGGAAAAGCCACAGCTAAACAGGGTTTTAATCAATTAATAAATATTAGAAAGTCAGGGTCTAGTCCATTTTCAGCAGTCCAGAAATATCAAGCTTAAGTGGCTTAAGATTTGTGACAGGAAGAGAGAAAAGAAAAGGATACTTCTAATAAAAGCATTATTTCAGATAAAATAGACACAATTTCTCATGGGTTACATCCAGGCAAAATGGGATAAGGAACAGGAAGATACTCAGGAGGCTTTTCTCTATAAATAATGGGATAGCCAAAGTCAGGTTCTGCATATCAGACATAAAGCCACTGTAAGGATGTAAATTTCAGTTTTATAAACCCTGATTCAGATGTTCCTAAATCCCAGAGAATGGTACTGGAAGAAAGGGTTTTGGTCTTGGAAGATAAAAGTGAGCAGAAGATGTAAAATTGCAGGCTATCATGATAGAGGCAGAAATGAATCAATTCACCCAGGCAACTATGTGAAACACAGCAGACTAAGCATGTGTTCCTGAAGTACATACGTGTCTGGAGGTTGTATTCTTTGCTATGTGTCTCTCCACGATAACTGTTTGGATCTTTGAAACACAAAGCTGTAATGAAAAGGCATTTATGAAAATCGGGCAACCTAAAGCTCTATAATGACTGTCAGCAGAGAGGAGAAAACAAGCTTTAGTGCACTTCAGGTAAATGTAATTTAACATTTTTGATGGTTGTTATTCCTTTGTTTTATACTCTTCCACTTTTAGGATCTCCCTGACTGAAATAGTTCATATGGGACTCAGCTAACTTTGATCTTTCTTTTCCTTGATGGACAACAGCCTTCCCTCGCTTCATCTTCTTCCTCTTCCTCTTCCCCTCTCCCTTCTTCCTTTATCTCACTGATTTCACCAATGAGCAAAACACTCAAACTCATAACACATTCATGAATGGAAATGAAATTGCTTTAATTGCTTAGTTTTCTATGACATTTGCAAGCTTGGATCACTCATAACTTCTATGCAAAATTTGCTCTGTAACTTTGTTTTAATTTTGCATTCAACTTCCATTACTTACTATTCAAATGTTATAGCTATAAAATAAGAAAACATACGTATATTAATATAGAATATTAATATAACAATACACTTAGAAGCTGTTGGAAGAGATTGAATCCACAAAAGTATAGACTGATAATGCGCTGCTTCAAAAATAATGCTGCGCTGAGAAACGCGTTCTGCATAATAGTTCAGATTTCCACTGATTTGAACTTTATTGGAACCGGCAGCCCTATTTCTATATCTAGAGGCAATGCTTCAGGCACTTCTTCCTATTTTCATCATATGCACTGGAAAATTTATATGCACTTATCTTAAAAATATTTAAAATTATTTGGGCCCACATTTGATCTAATTTTGAGACTTTTTCATTATGAGTCCAGGTGCTGATTGTTTAAATTTCACATCTTAAGTGTTCTGAGTTTTTGTTTCTGAGTCACAGAAAATTTATACTAAACTATAAATGAAGTAACTCTTTATATGGTTTTATATATTTTATTTCTGTGTATCCCTTTTTTTATTTTTATTTTTTGTGGTGCTGGAGTGTCTTGTACATGCTAGGCAAATGTTATATGCTAGAGAGACATTTGACACCCGTCCTTTGTGTGTATGTGAGTGTGAATATGATATGTACGTGTGTGCGTGCGATATATTCAGATGCATGCTGCAGAGAATGCATGTGGTCACAATGCCAGATTTTGATATTGGTTGTACTGTGTGATTTCCTTTATTACTCTTTTGTATGGCTTTGAGACAGCATCTTTATTGAACCTGCAACTAAGGTAGAGGATATGTTTTCCTATCTGCTACCCCTGCTCCCACATCTAAAACAAAACAAAACAAATTAACCAACAAAACAACAAACCTCTGGTGTAAAAAGACTGTCCACCCAATCTCTGACACTATTAATGATACTCTGTTATGCTTGCAGACAGAAGCGTAGTTTGGCTGTCATCTGAGAGGCTCAACCCAGATGCAGACACCCATACCCAAACATTAGCTTGAGCTTGGGGACTCCTATGAAAAAGTTGGGGAAAGGATTGTGAGCCCCAAAGGAGATAGGAACTCCACAGAAAGACCAAGAGATTTGACTAACCTGGACTCTTGGGGGCTTTCAGAGACTGGACCACAAACCAAAGAGCATACAGAGGCTGGACCTAGCCCCCTGATACACATTTGTAGCATATGTGCAGCTTGGTCTTCATGTGGAAGTCCATGATCTTCATGGTCGCCAAAACAACTGGAGTGGGGTTATCCCTAAAGCAGCAGCCTGTCTGTGAATTCTTTTCTTATAATTTGACTGTATTGTCTGGCCTCCGATGGAGAAGCACCTAGCCCTGCAGCAACTTGATGTGCCAGGGTTGGGAAATTCACAGGATAGGGATTCCACTCTCTCAGAAGAGAAGGTGATGAGGGATGGGGTGAGGGGCACTGGACATGGGGACAGTGATCAGGATGTAAAGTCAATAAAAATATTAGGAACATAATAATAAACCATTTTCCAGATTAAGCATTAAAAATTAAACACACACACACACACACGCACGCACGCACGCACGCACGCACGCACGCACACACACACACACACACACCAAACCTAAAGCTCAGAGCCACACCTGGTTTTTGTCCTGGATGATGACATCAGAACTCATGTCATCATGCTTGATTAGCTAGCACTCCTATACAATGAGCAATCTACCCAGTCCTGTCTATCCTATTCTATAAATCATATGCAAACTTCGGATACAAACTATTTTGTTTTTATAATAAAATCCAAGTTCTTGAATCTTCTCCTTTGGATTTTCAGAAGAGCAAAAAGTGAATTTATATGAGAATGAGTGAATTTATAAGTCTGTCAAAACTCGATAGGTGATATATGATTTTGTTTCCTATTGCTGACTAGCAAGCTACCTTTAAGCTTAGGACCTAGCAGGGCCATTGTAATGGTAGAATTGACTTAGAAACTAGAGAGGATGATTTTTTTGTTCTATGTGTAGTGTTCCCTCTAGAGAGTTGGAAGCAGAAGCAGAGTAGCCAGTATGGCTTTGTTTGGTTACTAATGTATAGAAAAGGTCTTGGAAATAGAAATTCTGCCTCCTTATCCATGTGGCTTTGTTTTATTTTATATTATTTATTTTTATTGGATATTTTATTTACAATTCAGATGTTATGCCTTTACCCCATCCCCTCCCCCCTCCCAGGAACCTCCTATCCCATCTTCTCACCCCTTGCTTCTATGAGGATGTGCCTCCATTGCCCCACTCACACCTCCCCACCCTCGAACTCCCCCACACTCAGCGTCCAGCCTTTATGGGACCAAGGATCTCTTCTCCCACCTATGCCCAACAAGGCCATCCTCCCCTACATATACAGCTGGAGCCATGGGTCCCTCCTCCATATGTGCTCCCAGGCTGGTGACTGAGACCCTAGGAGCTCTGGTTGGTTGGTATTGTTGCTCTCCTCATGGGGCCACAAACCCTTTCAGCTCCTTCAACTCCTATCTAACTCCTCCATTGGGAACCTCTGGATTAGTTCAATGGTTAGCTGTAAGCATCCACCTCTGAATATATCAGACTCTTGCAGATCTCTAAGGAGACAGCTATATCAGGCTCCTTTCAGCATGCACTTCCTGACATCCAAGTCAGTGTCTACCTTTGATGACTGCACATGGGATACACAGGTGGAATAGTCTCCAGACGGCCCCTCCTTCAGTTTCTGTCTCACACTTTGACTCCATATTTGCTCCCTTGAGTATTTTGTTACTCCTTCTAAGAAGGATTGAAGCACCCACACTTGGTCTTCCTTCTTTATGAGCTTCATGTGGTCTGTGAGTAGAATCTTGGGTATTGCGAGCCTCTGGACTAATATCAAATTATCAATGAGTGAATACCATGTGTATTCTTTTGTGATTGGGTTACCTCACTCAGGATGCTATTTTCTAGTTCCATCCATTTACCTAAGAATTTCTCGAATTCATTGTTTTTAATAGCTGAGTAATACTCCATTGTGTAGATGTATCACATTTTTTGTATCCATTCCTCTGTTGAAGGACATCTGAGTTCTTTCCAGCTTCTGTCTATCATAAATAAGGCTGCTATGAACATAGTGGAGCATATGTCCTTGTTATATGTTGGAGCATATTCTGGGTATATGCCCCAGAGTGGTATAGCCAGGTGTCCTGGCCCGAGCTGCCAGGCTTGGGGGCCACTGTGTCCCACCCTAGCTGCTACTCTGGTCCTCAGGTCAGGGTCTAGCAAGAAAGAGAGTAGGGATGAAGGGGAAGAGATATGAAGAATGGAGACAAGACAGATTCTGATCAAGTCTCAAGTCTCGTTTATTGTCTATCTCACTGAAGAGAAGACCAGAGTATTTATAGGCTTTTGCCACATGCCTTGTAAGGTGCATGGATACCATGTGTCTTGCAGGCCTGGATACCATGTGCACCTTGCAGCTGGGGGCACTAACAGCAAAACCATATATGTGGGATAATCAAGATATTTATCAGAGTGTGCTCAGCTGTTGTAGGCTGTTGAAAAACAAGTCTCTTGTCAAGGTATATGGCTTGAGATGGCCGCAAAGCTGATAGCTTCTTTCTGCTACGAGTTGGCTCCCAACAGCCTGGTCCTCAGATAATGCTGTGTTCAATTTTCTGAAGAACTGCCACATTGATTTCCAAGTGCTTGCACCATCTTGCAATCCCACCAACAGTGGAGGAGTGTTCCTCTTTCTCCACATCCTCGCCAGCATCTACTATCACCTAAGTTTTTGATCTTTGCCATTCTAACTGGTGTGAGGTGGAATTTCAGGGTTGTTTTGATTCCCTGATCACTAAGAAAGCTGAACATTTCTTTAGATGCTTCTAGGCCATTTGAGTTTCCTCAGTTGAGAATTCTTTGTTTAGCTCTGTACCCCATTTTTAATAGGGTTATTTGATTCTCTGGAGACTAACTTCTTGAGTTCTTTGAATGAATTGGATATTAGGCCTCTATTGGATGTAGGATTGGTAAAGATCTTTTCCCAATCTGTTGGTTCCCTTTTTATTCTATTGACAGTGTCCTTTGCCTTACAGAAACTTTGTAATTTTATGAGGTCCCATTTGTCAATTCTTGATCTTAGAGCATAAGCTCAATGTGGCAGTTCTCCATTGGTGTTCTGTTCAGAAACGTTTCCCCTGTGTCCAAGTATTCAAGGTTCTTCCCCACCCTCTCTTCTATTAGTTTTAGTGTATCTGATTTTATATGAAGGTCCTTTATCCACTTGGACTTGAGCTTTGTACAAGGAGATAAGAATGGATTGATTTGCATTCTTCTACATGGTTTTCTTCAGTTAAACCAGTACCATTTGTTGAAAATGCTCTCCTTTTTTCACTGGACAGTGTTAGGTCCTTTGTCAAAGATCAAGAGACCATAGATGTGTGGGTTCATTTCTGGGTCTTCAGTTGTATTCCATTGATCTTCTTTCCTGTCTCTGTACAAATACCATGCAGTTTTAATCACTATTGCTCTGTAGTACAGCTTGAGATCCAGGATGGTGATTCCTCCAAATTTTCTTTTATTGTTGAGAATAGTTTTCACTATCCTGTTTTTTTGTTTGTTTTTTGTTTTTGTTATTCCAAATGAATTTGAGAATTTCTCATTCTAACTCTGTGAAGAATTGAGTTGGGATTTTAATGGGGATTGCATTAAATCTGTAAACTCCTTTGGGAAAATGGCCATTTTTACTTGCCTGCCATGTGGCTTTCTATATATGGCCATCATGGGCTCTTTGTCTTGGATACCAATGTTGGTTAAAATGTCAAATTACAAGGGTCTAGAATTATTGGAAAACAAGCCTCTGGACATGGATGTAAGAACTATCTAAATTGGATTAACTGAGAAAAAAACCAAAAACCCAGAAAAAACAAAGAAACAAACAACAAAATAAAACATACCCTAAATGCAGGCAAGTCCAGTTCATAAAACTGGAGTCATGGACTGCATGAAATTAAGAAAGTCTGAACAGCTTCACTAGTCTCTCTCTGCTTCCTGGTAATTAATGCATGGTGCCCAGATGCTTCAAGCTTTTTCTGCCAGGATTTTCTCACTCACTCTAATGGACTGTACCTTGGAACTGTGAAGCAAAAATCCCCAAACCCTAAAACTAAAACCCCCTAAACAAAAAACAAGAAACCCAACCCCCCAAACCAAAACCAACCAACCAACCAACCAACCAACTAAAACAACCCAAAACCTAACACACAAACAAAACCCAAACCAGACAAATCAAAACAATACCCCCTTTTCTCCCTTTAGTTGCTTAGGCTTGGTTATTTGGCTATGGGAAGAAGGCATGTAATAAATGGAGGAGGTAAAAGGAGTCAACATTCTGAACAGCTGAAGAAAACAGGAGGTGCACAATAGCATTTTTGCTACATTTGTTTGTCCAAATAAACCACAAGTTTAGGCAAATGGGTGGGGAGAGGAAGTAGGTCCAGTGGTTCCATGGATGGGAGTACAGCCAGGGTGTGATGTGAGCACAGGAAACAGTTACTCCTGACAGTGTTAGCAACCCAATCTGGTAGAGCTTGGCTCACTTACTTTCATCAATTATTTTTTCTGAATCAGACAAAGATTTAATGATTGTATGTAAATTTTATAAAACTATATTACATCTTCCATAATGCTTCTGTTTGATCCCTGGACAAGATCTCAGCTTTTAGCTGTGAATGGAAATGAGTCAGGAACCACACTTCAACTGTCACCCACAGCAGTCTAAGGTGTCCTTTTAGGTTTTTAGGGAACTTGACTGAGACCAAACTGGGATTTGTCACGTTAACACAAAAAAGAAATTTAGGGTTTAGCCAGCATGAAGAAATTAGTGTGGTTATTTTCTGGTGTTTTATTGTTGTTGATTGTTTAGTGTTTTGTTTTATACAAAGTAAATTTTAAGCATAACAGTTAAGATAGAAAAAGCTATTTAGAAAGACACACAAGAGAGTGTGACTACATGTGTTTAAGAGAGTTTCCTGTTTTATCTCATTCAGTCTATAATTTATTTGTAAAATGAATATAAAACAGACCAATATAAATTTTGTTCGGTGAAGTTTTCCTTTAGAGTCTATCTGATAGTTTCTAATTGTTTCTCTTAGAATATTCAATGAAGCATAAAATGCAGCAGGAGTCTAACTATACTTTCCTACTGTAAAATATACTTTTACCTGCATTTATTGCCTAGTGTATAGGAACTTCCATATATGTTTTTGTTTTTAACAATCTGATTACCTCACATACTTTTACATTTTACCTATGTATTTAAATTCTAATTTTCTCTCCACATGTGCCAAAAGTAAGAGGATAGCCTTTTTCCTCACAGAAAATGGACTTTTAGTAGTAATAATACAATGCATTGTTTGAGGCTCTATGAAGTAGATACCCTCAGAATCAGGAATAACTAATTTTAGTTGAGTTATCCCCTACTTTGTTGAACAGATAAATAATGTAGTAGATGACATAAAACTATAATATTAAATTTTAATTTATTATTACTGATAATAGTTACCATAGAGCAGAGCACTCCAGCTTTTTGGTCATGTTACAATTTAGGGTCAAACTGTAATAGCTTTTGTGTCAATGTTACCATTCTCAATAAAATCAAATCATTGAATCTGTTCCTCAAACCACTCCATTTAGCCTTTCAAAATCTTTTGATGAGTTTCAAAGGTAAAGTCAATTACCCAGACAAATGTAACTGATGAATTAACTAATTTGTGTTCTTTCTGTTTTGATGAAACTCCATAAACAGGCTGTTCATTCCATTCCTCTGAGCTTTGAACAGTTTACTGTTTGTGATGATAAAAATGCAATGGGGAATACTTTAACAGATGCCTGTTTTAAACTAAGTAAAACATGACAGAAGATTGATCTCTGTAAAATATTTTCATATAAATTATCTTCTCAGCCCCATAATTCTAGAGCCTGCATGAACTGGGCTAGTATGCTGTCACATGATATGCTTAATAGTAATAATAGTGTGTATATCTTTTAAAATATTCCTCCTTCTGAGACCATTTTGCAGGTAACATTTTAATTAATAACATAAAAGATAAATGTAGAAATAATTACCACATATATTAGAAATAATTGTAAGAAAAATTAATTAATGTATATAAACATACAAAGAAAGGAAACATTTATTATTTTTCCATTGTTTCCATTCAGATAATGTTTAAAACATAGAACATATTAAAACTTTTACTGGAGACTTGTAAAAGTTTGTAGACAATTATTGCTTCCTTCATTATTTTTATTATTTTTAAACATAAAATTTAAAACTAATATTCACATAGATTATGTGAATATCAGTAGATGATATATATATAGATTATGGATCAATAGATGATAGGTAGACTGATTTTAGACAGATGTCAGATGATATATAGATAGATTACAGGGAGATTGTAGAAAGATAGACACTAGTTATTTAATAGATACAAAGATAGATACTAGATGGCTAGATGATGGATATAGATAAGTGACACACACACACACACACACACACACACACATATATATATATATATATATATATATATATATATATATATGGAGAGAGAGAGATGGATGAATGGATTCATATAGCTTATGTAACAATCAGAATCTAGAACAGTTATTGATACCTTAAAGTTATTTTTCTCTACTATTTTATGGCCAGTTCTCCCACATGTCATTCCTAGCAACTATCAGCCTGTATTTCACTATTACTTTAAGGGAGACAGAGTTTGTTCAGCTTACAATCCTGGTTACAGTCCATCATTGAAGTTGAGGAAGACAGGAACTTGAAGTAGATAGTTACATCCAATGTAAAGAACATAGTAAATGAATGCATACATGTTTGTCAGTGTTCAGCTTATTTTTTTCCTTCCCTTCAGTCCAGGGCTCACCTCATAAAATGATGTCACCCACATTCATGCCAGGTAGATCTTTCATTAACAAAGTCCCTGACAGGTATGCCTTCAAGCAAGACCAATTTCACTGTTGCTTATTGAGAATCTCTTCTCAGGTGATTATAAATTGTGTCAGATTGACCATTAAATGTAAACATCACAACTCATGACAAAAGAATGATGTAGAATCCTTTTTGTAATATACTAATAATATATTCTTTACAATTAGCGCCACATTACTTGAAATAGTATAAGCAATTGCATAATTCTCTCAGTGATGAATAAATTGAACAAAGAATAAAATGCTTCCCCAAATTCCAGGTATAATTCAGACTTGAACACACACACACACATACACACACGCACACACACACACACACACACACACACACACATACCTGAGTAATATGAAGCATTGGGTTACTTTCAGCACCACAAAATTCAACCAAAACCAGCAAGAACAAGAGTTTTATTGTACATTTGATGTTACAGTCCTACAATCCAATCATTTAAGAGGTTGAGTCTAAAGGATTATTGATTTGAGCCTAGCACCATAAAAACAAAACAAAGCAGGACAAAAAAAATAAACAAAATAAAAGCAACCAAACAAAATGCCACTTGTAGTAGAACATGTCTATTGTTCCAGGTACTTGGGAGATTGTGGATGAAGAATCACAAATTTCAAAGCTTTCTGTGCTACTTGGTGAGTTTAAAGCTAGCCTGAATCACTGTCTCAAAATGAAAAAAAGAATGTTTGGAATTCTAGAGGTAGAACGTTTTCATTAATATTACCCAACTGTGAATGCCTATAAATTACAATAATGACTTGTTTGACAAAATATGCCTACTGGTTTAGTAGTGGCACAAATGTCATGGGAATAAACAACTGCATTTTAATTAGGTTTTAATCCAACTCCATAAGACAAAATCTGTACCTGGTAACCATAACAGGGCCTCGAACCTGTGGCTAGAAAGTCATAATCCCAGGGAACAATCTTCTACTATTGTTCTGCTAAATATATATAGCATTCAAATGACTCCTAGTAGTATATTATTACACTTATGTATTAGTGCATTTCTTATCTCTTATCCCTCATCAGAGAAGTTTTTCCTTGAGTAGATGACAGTTTACACAGAGACCAACAGTTAATCAGCCAGGAGACAATGAGATATTGAGAAGTATGGAGCACTAAATAGTGTATCTTTATCACACTGTCTCCTCCCTAGGTTCAGGGAGCATCAAAGAAGGGCCCAACAGATCATAAGATTCAGGTGTTGTAAATGACTGAAAGGGATCAGGCTCTTCTGGACACAGCAATGCAACTGCACATATGAATAAACGGGTTGTAACAGCATGCACAAAACTTGCAAAAGCTCAAGTCACAGAAAACCCCAGCATGGATAAAGGGGCCGAAATTCTCACTCTTATCTGAAGAGCTACTAAAAATTGAGTCAGTTTTCTTTAAGGGTTTGGCCTCTGGTAGAGAAACTATCATTCATTGAAAGGCCTCACATTCAAGAATATGTAGGAACATTTCTCTCCTGAATGTAGCCTAATAAGTGTAGTCCTTACCTCTAATCAGAGAAACTTCTCTTTGCAGCAGATAGAGACCATTACAGAAAATCAAAACCTATGAAAATGCAGGTGTGTGTCCCAGTGCTTCTGCATTCATCTATTGTGGTACAACTTAACACATCTAAGGCTCGGGGAATATCATGGAGGAAAATCCAGAAAGATTGCAAAATTCAGAGGAACAGAGAGTTAGCAGTTAAATTGTGTCTCCCAGGAATATTATAAGCTATACTCATAAAGTCTCACCCAAATGACTGCACAAACATCAGCTGAACAAGACAATAATAATAGGCATGCTAAGGAGGGAAGATTATGAGGTCTCAACACTACACACAGTTCAGTCAACTAGGAGATGTTGAGAGGAAAATAATATTCCTTAGAAAAGAAAATACCATTGGTTATCCTAGGCTAAATGGTCACCCATGAAAACATTCATATATGAAACACTATACAGACTGGAGAGATTATAATATAGTGTGCATTATACATCATACTGTATATTATAACACTGAAATAAAAGGAAGCCATGAGTTTGAACAAGAGCAAGGAGGGACATGTAAGAAAGTTTGGAAGGAGGAAAGAAAGGGAGAAAATGTTGTAATTATACTTAAATCTCAGGTAGAAAAATGAAGTAACTAAAATATATAAATGTATAAAAGAGTATACAGATGGCAAATATTGAACTTGATAAGTGACACACAACAGCAACAAAATAAATAAGTAAAATAGGAGACATGTTTGGGTGCATAGGGAATGAACCAATCTAGGAGAAATTAGGACATGGTTTAATATGATCTGAATACACTGTGTTGAATTCTGAAAGAACTAATTTAAAATAAAAGATGAAGGTCTGATCAATGATAAAGTGCTTGTTCAACACCTGCAAGACTGTAGGTTCAATATTCAAAACCTAAAAGCAAACAAACAAACGAACAAATGGCAACAAAAAATAACAATATAACCAAATTGACAATAAAACAAAATTGGACAAAAAATGTCCATTTTTCATTGTGAAGATGTAACTAGTTCACCTCAGTTTCAAATTTAAAATTTTCTTTCAATTTTGTACATTTTCTTATTATTTTTCATATTAAGAATGGCACATATAGCTATTGACCTTAAGAGAAAAGATTTGAGTGGATGGTCGTCAGCTGACTTTCATCCTAAAGCCAGGTTCAGAACTAAATGTTCTAGTTAGAATAGATGACAGAGGTGCTGGTTAATCAACAAAAGGATGGACTGGGTATTCGGACTATCCTGTACCTCACTGGTACAAATTGGCATAATTATGCTCTAATTGTATTTTGAGAGAAAAGTTTCATTTTAACAGGAAGGGTGATGTGTAGGAGGAGCTAATGTAGGAGGAGTACTGAGAGGAAGAAAAGGAGTAAGAAGAGGAGAAGAAGAAGGAGAGGAGAAGCTAGGTGATGAAAGAGAAAAAGAGGGGGGAGACAGGGAGGCAGATATTCATGTATCTCCACCAGTCAAAGATAGTTGTTATATCTAGGTCAGTCAGTGGGTTACACCTCTGATTGAACGATTCCAAACTTATAAAGCCTATGATTAACATTTTTTAAAAAAAATGTATAAATGCAAAAAGGAAAAGGGGGCATGGGATAGGGGTTTCCTAAGGGGGGTGGGGGGGAATGGGGATAGGGGATGCTATCTGAAGTGTAAATAAAATATCTAATAGAAAAATAAAAGAAAAAAAACAAAAAACAAAACAAAACAAAAAATAAAAAAAAAAGAATGTCATAATCAATGGTTAGTAATACAAACTGGATTTTTATTTGAAAAAAAAAGAATGGCACAGATTATTAAATCTATATACATAATTCCAACACTAAGTTATTTATAGATATATACATTGTATATTATTTTATTATTTACATACATTTCTCCTTTTAGGCCTGCATAGCACTACCATGTGCTGTAATTTTTCTCTATCATCCATTCAGTCGATCCTGCTTAGCAGGTGATGGCTTAAACATTATAGGTCATTTCCCTTATTGTGATTTTGACTCATGAGTAATTATTACAGTTCCTAAGACCATTCCCTGTTAAAAGATGTTGGACCTATAGCATAAGCAATTGAAGATAATTATCTATAATGTTACCTCATGGAATTAAAACAAATTTTCTGTTTCCAGTATTTAATGATGTATTAAAATAGTTACGCTGTTAATCTGGTTATCATGTAGCATTTCTCAGGTGTTTGGGGGGCAAAGTATAATTTTAAGCAATACACTTTGCTCAATTTATCACAGAGATATGATATCTGACATCTATTCATACAAATCTTCAATTTACTCTAAATTTTGTGTAAAGCTGTTATTAGGTTTAATGAAGAACATCAGGGGAGATTTCTTTTTATGAAACTACCAGTTAAAGACTCAAATTATTTTTGTCATTTCTGTGAGAGATTCAAACTGCTTTAATTCTGTTTTCGGAAAGTGTAGTTGAGGAGTGGGAGGTGTTAGTGAAATAACACAGTTTGTGACAATGACGTGTGTTATTGGAACTTGAGTAGGTAAAAATGTAAATCAGAGTAATCTAAAGTTGGTGTTTAGAAATGTTATCCAATCTAAACTTACCTAAAATGATTACTGATTTTAGGTTTCTTCTTTTGCTACAAACTATTTTGAATAATAATTACAATTTCTTGAAAGATTGAAAGTAACTGTATCCTATATTTTCTGAAATTATACCTTTTAATGTTTTATTAGCATATGAACTTCCTTTATTAGCATATACTTACATATATAATAATGGGTTTTATTATAACTCTTGTGTACTTATTTAATGTAGTTCTCACATTCATTCTTTCTTAGTATCATTTGTTCCCTCCCATTTCGGTTAAACTATTTTCTATTCCTAACTAACCCTCCTGCTTTCATGTCTTTCTGGCTGTCTCTGTTCTCACTCTCTGTCTCACATCTGTCTCTTTCTCTGTCTTTCTATCTCTGCCTATCCCTGTCTCTCTGTCTCTCTCTCTGTTTCTGTCTCTGTCTTTCTGTCTCTCTCTGCCTCTCTCTGCCTCTCTCTCTCTCTCTCTCTCTCTCTCTCTCTCTCTCTCTCTCTCTCTCTCTCTCTCTCTGTTTGTGTTTGTTTTGTGTGTGTTACCTGATGAACTTCATCAGAGATGTTTTTACTAATAAGAATAAGGATTTATTTACATGAGCATGGGTACCTTATCAGTGATGATAATCCTAAAGAAAATGTTTCTCTCATTCTCCTTCAGCTGTTATCTGTTCTTTAGTGAAAGATGCTGTAGTGGTTTGAATATGCTTGACCCATGGGAAGTGGCACTTTTGGGGGCTGTGGTTTTGTTGGGATAGGTGTTACCTTGTTGGAGGAAGTTCAACTGTGAGGGTGTACTTTGAGGTCCTAAAGTTAAGCTCTACCCTATGCCTGTTAAGGACAATCTCCTTCTTGCTACCTTTGGATCAAGATAAAGAACTTGCCTGCCTGGATGTTGCCATGCTTCCTGTCATGATGATAATGGATTGAACCTCTGAGACTGTAAGACAGCCCCAATCAAACATTTCCTTTGGACAAGTTGCCTTGGCCATGGTGTCTCTTCACAGTGTAACTAACCTTAACTAAGACAGGTGAGGAGACTATGAGACTTGGAAGTCAGCATTCCACAATCGTCTCTTCTCTTCTACATTATTTTTTATTCTTACTTGCATAATATGCCCTAAACCTTGCAAATGATATTACAGTTGTCACATTATGGCTGAATACTTTGACCAGCTATGACTCTCTGTATTCACCACAGAGTACTGTAAAAAAATTTTTTTTCTCATCCAAACAGATAGTAGTACTAATCTATTTCATAAGCATAATTATTTAGAAATCAATTTGACAGGCATAGCATGTGTATTAAGCAAAATAATTACAGTACCTTCCTCAGAAAAACCTTGTGACCCAGGTTCACAATCTACATGGAATTCTTCTTTTGGTATGGGTATCAAATCCAATCAGGAATCATTTCTTTATCCCATAACAGATTTGCTATTATTATGCCAGTGGGCACATCATGCTTAGCTGGTCAATATTGTGACATACCCTGTAACATTTAAGATAGTTATTGAAGGCAATGATTCTCCAGTAGATTTATAGCACCTCTTAGTACTATGAGGAAAGAGTCTCTTATCCCTGCTCCAGCTTTGTTCTATATGTTCTGGAATCAATGTGTATGATATCACGTCTTCAGCAATAGAGCTTTATTGTTTAATTCTTGAAATCAACCAAATGGAAGTTGCCAGTAGCTAAATTGCCTTGGGGGCATCACAGGCTGCCCTGGCCAATAGTTGAGAGATAATAGGCTCAGCCCTTGGGATGAGATTTTCACCTAATAGCACATTATTTTGAGATGCCTTTATCTACACTCAGTGTGCCTCTGTTCAAAACAGTTACTGTTTTACTTTTGAATGGTTTATTAAATATCACATTTTCACACATTGTTCATTTTGGCTGACCCTGGTCCTGTTTCTTTTCTCCCTAATATTTCTGCTTCCCTAAAATTACTCACTTTTATGTTAATTTTGGCATCAACACTTTGGCTTTTATCACAGATTTGAACCTATTTAGAATTTAATTTCATCTTTTGAGTGATATGCCTTGTTCCTCCTGAAAATTATGCAATTTGTGGGTTGTGCATAAAGCTTTCTTCTATTCTTTAGTGATGACACAGATTATATATTCATGTAAGAGCACTGAGACCCTAGATTCCCCTCTTTTTCCTATACTTAACCACTCTGATCTTTATTTAAAAGTTTCAAACTTGTCATTCATTACCATTTCAAAACAATATTTTTTTCTCCCCTTTTCTGCATAAGCTCAATGTTCATTTCCTATCATGATGCTATATCTCCACCTCACCTCAGCATCATAACATTTGGTTTTATACTCCTTCAATTTATCTTAGTTGCTAATGACATTATTATTCTGAAATAGAAAATTAATTACAACACTGTTGATTTGACCTTTTCTTTCTACAGAATAAAGCAGAAACTCCTCAGTTTTAAAGCTTGCTTTTTGTGGTGGTGGTGGTGGTTATGGTGGTGGTGGTGGTGGTGGTGGTGGTGGTGGTGGTGGTGTGTGTGTGTGTGTGTGTGCATGTGTGTTGGGTGTTCTTGCACACCTCAGTGAACCCACATGGAGGGCAGAGGACAACATGCAGGTTCCGTTCTCACTGTCTATCATTTAGTTCCCATGGATGGAACTTAGGTTTTCCATCTTGGTTGCATGCATCTTCATCCACCGAGCTAACACATTGGCTCACTTGTCTAATACTAGAATCCTCATTAATGGTTCATAGCATTTGCAGGATATATATCTTCAAGATTCTAAGTACTCTGCAGTCTCAGAGTGAAGTCCCATTATTTTTCCCATGTTGTTTTCTATGTAGTCTTGAATAATTCTCACTCTTCTCCCTAGATGTGGAGTTGCTGAACTTCTCATTTGTATATCTTCCCTGATAACTTAGTGAGCTCTTCTCTTCAGCTCTTGCATATTGCTTGTAGGGCACAGATAGAGCCCATCTATCCTATGAACTTTCAGTGGATTCTAGTCTATGTAATATGCATTTCAATCCAGATGTATTGAGTGACAGAATGGATAATTGCATTTCACATATTTTAAAACGGAAGCATCTGTGGTAAAATAAAAGTTCACAGGTCACGAACTCATTCAAAACAAAAGGAAAGTCACAGACATCTGAATGAATAAGCTTGGAAAAAATCAGTTTTTACTAATGGTTGTATTTGGATATTAATAAGAAAAATAGGAGAAAAAACACCCAGTTTAGATTAGGCAACTGTTTTGGTTTTATTTCCTCCCCTCCCCCACTCATCTATGATAACATATACAGGGAGGAAAATGAATGCTGTGAAGGAATATGTTTTTTATAGTCATATTTTTCTAGAAGTAGAAGTATTACACTCCCCCCCCCACCCAGGGGCCATACAGGGAAACACTGAATTCAACCAGGAGGTGGAAGGAACCAGCAAAAGTCTGGAAAAGCATTTGCTGTTGGTTTCTCAAGTGGAAATAAGAATTTTGGTGGGGCCTCAGGGCTTAGGTAGTGTAGGATGAATAGAGCAGGTGGACAGTAGCCTGGAGTATAAAAGGGTAGTTGATGCTGTAGGCACAGGTTGTTCAATTTAACATATAAATTATTCCCACATTTGGTTGTCAAATCTAGGAATTACTAGCTCAGAAGGAATAATGTCTCCAGGGTCAGAAAGGCCTCAAGCAATCAAAATTGAAAGATGGAAGAGCTGGCTGAGTCAATTAGAAAAAGAACAACGATGAAATGAGTCTCAGCAGTAATGAAGTAAGCAGCTAGTAAGAGCGACTTTCCTTTCCTCCTCCTTACTTTTATGGAAGAAAAGGAGAAATGCTCCTATTTGCAACCATTTGTTTGTGGTAAATTTATGAAGTATGCCAGCTAATACCTGCAACGACTAAGGAACAGCTCAGAAGGCTGAGACTTTGTTTGCAAACATTTCAAATAGTAGGATCTTCAGGTGGAAAGAACTGTAAGTGCTCTCCATTGCAGTGAGGACACACAGCTCCAGCAGAGAGAGGCAGAGGGAGTGAGAGGAAGGGAGCACACTTTAGCACAGAAAGTGACTGGTGAATTCCTCCCTGTTCTTAAGACCAAGGCCCCCAACACCCAAAGAGACAGTAGACATCAGACATTGAGTGGGGCTAGGTGGAACTTGCTTCCAACACTATGGAATCCAGACTGGCCTGTTTTTGTTTGTTTGTTTGTTTGTTTTGTTTTTTATCAAGTTACTTGTTTATTCATTGTTTATTGGAAATGAAAACAGAGGATATCAAAATTTGGAGTAAGAAGTTTTAGCAGAAAGAAAAGAAAAGAAAAGAAAAGAAAAGAAAATTCTAGCCTTTGTAGATGAAAAGACTTGGAAGCATAGCCAGGTATGGTTGCCCCACCCATCACCCTTTTGTGCAAACAACTGTTTTTTGTTGTTGTTTTGTTTTAATTTTGTTTTTTGTTGTTTTTTTGTTGTTGTTTAAAATATTTTAAACACTTGTAATTATTTGTTGTTATTTCAGACATCTGACCGCAGCAAGCAGACCACTCCAGACCACAGGGTTCCAAGGGGAGGGGGAGAGGTTTATTCAGGAGATAGGGCAAAGATGGGGGGAAGAAGAGGAAAGAAGAAGAAGAAGAGAGAGGAAGAAGAGAAGTAGAGGCCGGTCATGACCACAGTAGAGAGAGAGGAAGAGAAGGGCGGAGGAGAGGGGACAGAGAAGCTAGAGGGAAGAGGGTAAGAGGGTAAGAGGGTAAGAGAGTAAGAGAGTAAGAGATTAAGAGAGTAAGGAGGGGGCAAGCAGCCCCTTTTATAGTGGACCAGGCCTACCTGGCTATTGCCAGGTAACTGTGGAGGTGGAGTTTAGACAGAATACTAACAGTAATAAACTACAGAATTTGCCAAGAATAGAGGTACTCTGGTTAGCAATCAAAAGGGTTTAAATATGAATGCAATCCATAAGAACAGTAACATCAACAAAAATAGAACTTTTTTTTTCTTAATAAAGATAGGCCAATCACTAGAAGGTCTCATTCTGTGAAGACATTATTTTGAAGCCTTAGTCAAAGGAGCCTGTGAAATTTGCTACTGGGTTTCTACTTTGTTCCTTGAGAACCTTAGGAAAAGCAGTCCTGACAGACCAGAATGACATTTGCAGAGTGTAATACTGGAGTGAGAGAACCTAGGTTGATGGCTACAATCACATTCCTGTGTATTAAACTGTTACATTTTAATTATTCATACAGCTCATTGGTCCAATAGCATAAAAATAGAGAACAGCATCTTGAAATTTATCTCATTCCATGTTCAGAGAAAAACGGCTTAACCATTCTTCCCATTATGTTCTGGAGGCAAGTCCTCATTTACAGTCTGATGGCAATCACATGCTGGTAGTTTCCAAAGCTACTGTATGAAGAGGATGTTGAAGGCCATCACTATACAGCATATGGCAACATAAGGACTCTTGTATTCACCAGTTCAAGCATACTTCTAAAATATTCCCAAGAGTCCAGTTTTATTTCTGTCTAGGATGCTGGGTGCCAGGGATTGAATATAAGCACACGTACAGATAAGCAGCAAGATTACAGTCAACAGACTCTGAAAATGGAAAATGTTGTATAGTGAGGCCGGTGTTGGTCCAGCCACAACACCCTAGTGTTGCTGTGTTTTTAAAGAAGTACTTACCTTCCATTTTTCCATTGAAGTTCCATTGGGGTATTTGTGCCTGGGACACTATGGAGTCAGCTAGTGTTTTCTTCATATTAATTGCAAATCAATTTAAGACATAAATTAATGCTGTCTTAAATTCTTGTCTTGGTTAGAAAGCTTATATGTCCTTGTTTTACAAATGATCCACTGATGTTGAAAACCCACTTTTGTTAAAAATTACATCCATGCATGTTTTGGGTTCTCACGGAGCATTAAGTAGACATTGTAGCCATGTAACTTTCTCAGTGGAGACAAAAAGAACTCCATAAAAGGCACTGTCATTGACCTTAATATAAAAAAGGACACGCTGGGTAACTGTGGAAACAGGAAAGAGTTTTTCACTTCATTAGCTTTTCTTCTTTCTAGTGGTCTCTGAAAATATGCAGGGCATAGCTTGGAAGCTTCATCCCTCTATGGAGAGATACAAAACCCCAGGCTCCTGCTGCCTGCTCTTCACTGTCTATTTAGATCAGTAAAGAAAACCAGAAGTTAAAGCTACAGCTACAGCTACAGGCTACAGCTACAGGCTACAGCTACAGGCTACAGGTAGTCTACAGCTAGAGCTAGAGCTAGAGCTACAGGCTACAGGCTACAGGCTACAGGCTACAGGCTACAGGCTACAGGCTACAGGCTACAGGCTACAGGCTACAGGCTACAGGCTACAGGCTACAGGCTACGGGCTACAGGCTACAGCTATAGCCACAGACTACAGCTACGGCTACAGCTACAGCTACAGCTACAGCTACAGCTACAGCTACAGCTACAGCTACAGCTACAGCTACAGCTACAGCTACAGCTATAGCCACAGGCTACAGCTATGGCTAGAGCTACAGCTATATCTATAGCTACAAGCTAGAGCTACAGCTACAGCTAGTTACAGTTACAGCTGTAAGCTACAGCTACAGACTACAGTTACAGTTATAGCTACAGGCTACAGCTACAGACTATATCAACAGCTACAGCTAGTTACAGTTACAGCTATAGATACATCCACAGGCTACAGCTACAGCTACAGCTACAGCTACAGCTACAGCTACAGCTATAGCCACAGAATACAGCTACAGCTACAGTTACAGCTATAGACACAGGCTATAGTTACAGCTAGAGGCTATATCAACAGCTACAGCTACAGCTAGTTACAGTTACAGCTATAGCTACAGATACAGGCTACAGGTACAGCTACAGCTACAGGCTATAGCTACAGGTACAGTTACAGCTATAGGCTACAGCTACAGCTATAGAACAACTACAGCTACAGTTAATGCTACAGGCTATAGCTACAGGCTATAACTACAGCTACAGCTACAGGCTATAGATATAGCTAGAGCTACAGCTAGAGCTACAGCTAAAACTGCAGCTATAGGCTATATCTATATCTACAGCTACAGCTAGTTATAGTTACAGCTGTACAGCTACAGACTACAGCTACAGGCTATATCTACAGCTACAGCTACAGCTACAGCTAGTTACAGTTACAGCTATAGATACATCCATAGGCTACAGGCTATAGGCTACAGCTACAGCTATGGGTACAGCTACAGACTATAGCTACAGCTACAGCTATAGTTACAGGTTACAGGTACAGGCTATATCTACAGCTACAGATTGTTACAGCTATAGATACAGCTACAGGCTACAAGCTTCAGCTACAGCTATAGGTTCATGACTTGGGACCTTAAGAATCAGGAATCACTTGAATAGAAAATGCTCTACTAAAGACAGGGTTCTGTCAATCCAACCAGATACTGGAGAATTGATTAGGCAGATTCCAGAATTCTCTACTGTAGTATAATCACTCAGGAAAAAGGTTTTCCATGAGAATGACTTTAATTTTTGCTCTGGATGCTGAGGCTGAATATTAATATGAAGCATGAAGAATACAAACCATCTAAGGCTGAAGTGATAAAAGGACAAACTCCCAGAAAGTTGGAGGCTCTTCCGTGAAACTATTGCACAGTTTTTCAATCTTTTTCTTTGATCATTTAGGTATAATTACATGAGAAGATTTTTAAAGCAATTTGGGGAGCTATAAACATCATTAAAGCCATTTTCCTCATGTATATAGTTTATGAATACTTTAAAATCATAGGTGTCTCTGTAAAATTTGAAGAGTGCTAAGGAACTACAACAGCAGAGTGCCTACTTTTAAAGGGAGGAAGAAAGCTTCTTCACAATTATTTATACTCAGTACTTGGTGAACACCTGGTATGTGGGGCAGGTCCACAGGTGGAAATTTAGACAAAGCTGCTGAGAACCAAGGGAAACAAAGAAGCAAATACCCTAGCAAGCAGCATACCATTTCAAATGCAGCTTTGACCACTTAGCTCTGGGTATAGAATCAAGGAAACAAGAAAATGGTTATGGAATCTTCCTCCATGACTAAGGAAAGCAGCCAAGGCCAGGCATGTGGCAGGTATATCCCTGCATGGAGGGGAGGAGAAGCCTGAATTGCGTTGGAAACCTCAAGATGTTGGAGATTCCAAAATCATGGAATACCTGCCAAGGAAAGCTGCTACCAGGAAATGGAACCATCCCACTAGAAAAAAAATAACTGTATTGCAGTCAACACAGTTGAAAGAATTTGAAGATCTGAAGAGTGCTTTGTCATCAGGCATAGAGATGCAGAGTTTAGAGTTTGCCCAGTTTTTGGTCTTGGTTGGGTCCTGTGTTTCCTCATTGTGCTTCCTTTTCTCACTTTTAGAACTGTAATGCTTATTTTTTGCCATTATATATTGACAGTATGTGATCTGCTTTTTGATTTTACAGGGGGTTACAGTTAATTGATTATATGAGCCTCAGAAGAGACTTTAAATATTGTTAAGACTGTTATAGACTATGGGAACTTTAGAAGTTGGACTAAATGCAATTTTATATTATGTTATGGCTACCAGATTATGGGCCAGGGACATAAATGTAGTATTTTAAATGAAAATGGTCTCCATAGCCTCATATGGAGGGGCACTATTAGGAGGTGTGACCTTGTTGGAGTAGATGTGGCTTTTTGGGAGAAAGCATGTCATTGGGATCAGGCTTTGAGTTTTCAGATGCTCAGGTCAGGCCCAGTATCACCTTCTTTTCTTTCTGTCTGCCAATCCAGATGTACACTTCTCAGCTACCTCTCCAGTTCCATGTCTTCTTGCATGCTGCCATAATGATAATGGTGTAAACCTCTGAACTGTAAGATTATCCCAATTAAATGTTCGCCTTCATAGGAGTTGCCTTGGTTATGGCATCTCTTCACAACAATAAAAACTCTTTCTGAAACATAGAGCAACCAACTAGAAAAAACTTGAAGGTCACATGTGACTTTGAAGGGAAAAAATATATGAATAGTGATTATTTCAGAGAAAGTTTTTATTTTAATGGTCAATCATGTATAGAAGAAAAAAGATAATTTCAGAATGAAATAAAATTACAAAATTAAAAAAAAAAAACTTTGGATTTGCTTAAAGTGAAAAAAATAGGAAAAAAGAGCTAAAGGGAAAGGAAGCCCTGTCTCTGTGCCCCCTTTCCTCTTCTTTGTCCTAAATGCTATATAATCTTTTTTTAAAATGAAATTTGCACTAGCAATAAAATATCTCATAAAATTTTTGTGGATATTTTATAAATTAGACATTAAAATTACATCACTTTTACTTACCTAAGTGACTTTAAATATTTGTAATCAAATACAATCAAAGTATAAAATTAAGTTACTGAAGACTTAATGGGTGACATTGTTTTTTAAAATTACATAGAAGCAAAATTATGACTGCAAACAAGATTTATCTATAAGTAAATACCTATTTCAACACTTCACAGCTTACTCCTCTTAGATTTTATTATGCATTTACCTTTTCTATTGCTTTAAATGTATCTGAATGTGTCAAATATTTTAAATGTTTTATAATTTATAAGAATATACATGCTTTGAATTTTGTCCTCATTTTAAAATGCAACTATTATATTTAATGTATTTATGACAACTAGTATCATATTATTAATAGAGTAGATGTTTTGAGAAATCAATTGTTTCACTGATTTTATGGAGTTTCGTCTAATTCAGAACTTCTCTAGATCCTTGATAGGATGATGAAAGATGATGTTAAAAAACATTTTAACTGTGTTTATCCCCTAAAATTATGAACATTTCTCTGATTGTTTTTCATAATGAAATAATGCCTTACATGAGCTGCAGGGAAAATCAGGCATGTCAGAATAATGCACGATTCTAAGTTTTAAGAACATTATAACAAATATCACACACTTCTTATTTTTCTAATCCCAATCCTCTCTTCCTGTTCTTAGCCTTGTCCTCTCTGTGTCACAATCCTCCATTTCAGAATTGCATTTACAATGTAATACTGCAGGAAAAGAGTAGCAAACTTTAAATCAAACATTTAAATCCCATGAAAGAGCTCCAAATGGAAAGTGATTCAATTATAAAACATAATTGATAGATGCAAATTCTTCTTCTAATGATTTTATCTGAGGCTCTTACCCAAATAATAAAAAAGTTAAAGAATATCAAATTTTCACCCCCTGTTTGGTTATGAAATATAAATTATAATGGTAAATTGCCTTGTCCCCTCTGTGCTACTGAGTGTGTCTGAGAACAGGAGACAAGTTCCCTGTTTCAGACTTGAGCATATTTATTTCAATGATTTTCTTAATGTCCCTGTGCTGGATAAGGCATCTCTCTTGTTCTATAACACAGAAAAGGAGAACAGCAAACATCTAGAGATATTAAGACCATTGTACCTTTGAAAACAACTGGAAAGTAAAACATTTCCATGAAAGGTTAGTGTTGCTTATCCCAGGGTAGAAAGATGCCTTTGTAGGATTAACAAGGGAAAAGCTAATCTGTACGTCGGATGATTTATACTGAGAATTTTCAATTGGAAAATCCCTGTTAATTGCTTGAGTAGGTTTTCCCCACAATGCCTGTTGAATGTGCTAAGTGCCAGATTCTATGTTACTATTACTTTCTCTTACATGAGAGCTTTGTCAGTCAGTTTGGACAGTATTGTAATGGTTGCTTTTGATTGTGTTTCTGTCTGCTACTCACTATTTCCTATCTTTTTTAGTACATGTTGAAGAAACTGATTGATTCACAGTCAAAAGCATCATGAATTGTTCTCCACAAGAACAGTTCCTAAGGCAAATGTTTAGTAGGTCTTTTCAGTAAATCTTGTTCAAAAGTATTTCCACTCTGTCTTAAGTGCAGGGATTGTGAAATAGCCCTGGGTATTTGATAGAGAATAGTAGAGACAGACCTAGATCAAATTTCTTATATGATTTCTCCTCAGAGATTTATTCCAGGATCTTGTAGGCATTTGTAGCCCTTTTTAAAAATGCATAACATTTTTATATCATCTATATTCATCCTATGTATTTTAAATTATATATTAGTTATGTTACATTTTATTAATTTTATATTATATAATCTAATCACCATGAGTCTTATGTAAGTAGTTATAATGCTGAATAATGAAATAGAGAAAAATCTCTTTACATGTTACATTGTTTTATTTCAAATCTGTTTGATTCACAGTAAAATCTATAGATGTGAAACTCATGTCAGATCAACAGTATGTGTGAATGCAAGCAGGCAAATATTAGCCTAGAAATAAACAAAGCAACACCAAGACAATGTTTTAGAAGGAAAAAATGAATAAAAGAAGATTGTAAGTTTTATTGTAAACAATCTCATTGGCTTCAACTAATGATAGTGAATGTAGGTACTAGCTTCTGGAAGCTTAAATGTGTCATTTGATATATTTTGTTAACTTAGAGAATGTGGGCTGAATATATGAAAATTTCTGTACACTAATAGCCATTATAAATTAGATTGATATAAGAATACAGAGTGTGCAACTTACAAATAATAACTTCAATATTCTTTGCTGTAATTCTATACAATTTATTCCTTCAAATACTTTTTATTGATTTTAACTGAACTCTTGTATATGTAGCTAAACTATGGTTGTAAATGATAAAGGAATAGAGCTTGAACATAAATATTGGCTGATATTTTCAATTACATAGATAGGGTGAAAGCGAGGCAGTATGACTTATGTTACTACTTCATTGTTCTTCACTGTGGGCAACTTTTTGCTGAATCATGCCAGTGCTTTAGAATGCTGGAAGCATATTTTCTATGTTTCCTGTGTGTTTGTAACATAAGAGCTTCCTATGTTTAAGCTGAATTTTAATGAAATCTTTAAGTTTATTCCATAAAGATAGTCCATAAAATTAATAAATCCATAGATTATATTATTCAATAATTGCCATGATGCTAATTGCCTCACAATGGCAACATCAAACCAACAAGGTGGTCAAAGTGTAAATTTGGGGAGGTCAAGCTACTTATATTTTCAACTGCCATAACAATGCAATCACAAACCTATATCATATTGTAATATGTTATAAACTAGCAACTAAAATACGCGTTTGAAGAACATTTTTCTTTTCCTAGCTCTAAAAGACATGGTTCTATATTGTACATTTAAGATTTTGTTAAATTTTAAACATATAAATACTTGTTTTATTAATTTAACATTCTTTGGTCTCAGGATCTTTTTCCCTTAGAAAATTCTTTGCCATGTCTTAACTAGAGTCATAAAGGTCATGACATTACCTCATTTATTTATGTCATTGTAGCTATCCATAAATGTATACTTCTATGTTTAAGAACTAGTAAAACAACTCTGAGATTCCCCCTTACACCAATCAGAATGGCTAAGATCAAAAACTCAGGTGACAGCAGATGCTGGCTATGATGTGGAGAAAGAGGAACACTCCTCCATTGCTGGTGAGCCTGCAAGTTGGTCAAATCACTTTGGAAATCAATCTGGTGGCTCATCAGAAAATTGGAAATAGTTCAACTTGAAGATTCAGCTATACCACTACTGGGCATATACCCAAAAGGTGCTACCTCATATAACAAGGGCACATGTTCCACTATGTTCATAGCAGCTTTATTTATAATAGCCAGAAGTTGGAAAAAAAACCTCAGATGTCCCTCAACTGAGTAATGGATACAGAAAATGTGGTACATTTACACAATTGAATACTACTGAGCCATTATAAACAAAGACTTCATGAAATTATCAGAAAAATGGATGGAACTAGAAAATTTCCTGAGTGAAGTAACCCAGACACAAAAGATCACACATGGTATGTACTCACTGAGAAGTGGATATTAGCCCAAAAGCTCAGAATACCCATGATACAATCCACAACCATATGGATCTTAAGAAGAAGAAAGACCAATGTGTAGATGTTTGAATCTTACATAGAACAGGGAACAAAACAATCACAGGAGTTAGAGGGAGAGAGGTACCTATGAGGGAGAGAGGAGGAGGAAGGGAAAAAGGGGGGGCAGGAACAGGTATTGGAAAGGAAAGAAGTACAGAGGGTCAGGAAGTTGAATAGAAACATGTAGCAGTGAGGGATGGAGAACAGGGGGTAGCCACTAGAAAGTCCCATACTCCAGGCAAATGAGAGGCTCCCAGGAGCCAATCACAATGAATTCAGCTGAAATACCCAACAAAGGGGAGATATAACCTGTAGAGACTACCTTCAGTAGATAGGTACAGTCCCCAGTTGAAAGATGGGGTCACACATGCGTCTCAAAATTTTTAACCCAGAAATATTCCTGTCCAAAGGAAAGACAGGGACAGAAGCTGGAACAGAAACTGAAGAAAAGGCCATTTAGAGAATGCTCCACCTAGAGATCCATCCCATCTGCAGACACCAAGCCCAGACAGTATTGCTGATGCCAAGAATCCCTTGCTGACAGGAGCCTAATATGGCTGTTCTCTGAGAGGTTCTACCAACACCTGACCAATACAGATGCAGATATTCTCAGCCAAACATCAGACTGAGCCCAGGGACCCCAATGAAAGAGCTAGGGGAAGGACTGAAAGAGCTGAAGGAGATTCAAATCCCATAAGAAGAACAATATCAACTAATTGGACCATCCAGAGCTCCCAGAGACTAAACCACCAACCAAAGATGGAGGGAGCCAGGACTCCAGATACATATATATCAGAGGATGGCCTTAACTGATATCAGTGAGAGGATAGGGAGGCTTGATGTCTCAGAATAGGAGGATTCTAGAGGGGTGAGGAAGAAGTAGGTGAATGGATAGAGAAGCAACCTCATAGAGGCAGAGGGGAGGGGAGAGAGGGAAAATGGGATGGAAGGGTTTGTGGCCAGGTAACTGGAAAAAGGGATATCATTTAAAATGTAAAAAAAAAAAATGATTAATAAAAAATGAACTAGTTTTCTGCCACTGCTTTTCTCTATTTTAGTCTGTTACTGTCACTGTCACAATCTCTATCTCTGTCTGTCTCTTTTTCTGACTCTGTCTCTCTGTCTCTCTTTCTCTGCCCCCTCTCACTCTTGTCTGGCTCTCCAATTCTTATTTTTCAGAAATATATTTTGCTTATTTAAGCAGTTCATTAAAGGGTACAGGTGAACTTTTGTTAGTGGATTGAATGATGATTTGTTAAAGCGGGGAAATCAAAGGCTATGCTGAGATGTAGAGTCTTGAACAATGCCTAGGCTTGTCCACAACCCAACTAAACTTTCAAAAATTAGACTTTGGACAGAGAATGGGCTCTGTGAGATAGTATGTCCATCTGTTCTGCAGACAAAGGGAAGTCACTGCCTTTACTATATATATGAAACAACCCTGAGGCGTTAAGTAGCTTACTAACAGTCATAGAGTATGTGGAAGATGAAGATTTGAACTCACCACCCTGATTCTCCAGGTGTTTTGTCTTACTTGTTTTAGAGGTATCTGAGTCTATTGTTGGGTAGAACTTTATGCTTGGCTTAAATAATTTTTTTTTTAATTACTTCAGCACATGATTTCATCAATAAATATGTGCAAAAGGTAAGCTTTAAAAATTTACATATATGGCTTAAGTAAAATATAAAGTAAATGTGTATTAATTTTTAGGTCAAATGCAAACAAAATACAATTGAAATACTATGTTTCTATTACTTTAAAATTTACAAATTAAACATGATTATATCACTTTATTTATCGGTCTTTAAATACGATTTTATTACTTTATTTACCTGTCATTCCTCCAACCCCTCCCATGTGCTCATTATCTCTAAATGACCTCTGTTGTTATTATTGTTACATGTATATAAACATAAATAAGCACATAAATGCAACAGTGTCTGTTTACTGTGACTTGGATATTTTAAATTGGCCAAAGGTTTCTACTGAAATATGAGCATATACTATAGAAGTATTTAAAACATTGTGTCTCATATACACAGAACAATTTATTGGTAGCACGCAGACCTACTTATGGAAGTTATAGCAAGTTATTTAACCAGCAAGGAATAAGTAAGCTTTGCTACAGAAAATGTAGCTGTATAGACCAAGTGGTTCAGTGAATTAAGATCATTAAATTTGCTGCTATATGTTAGTACTTAAAGGTGGGACTCTGAACTAAAGTTAAGTAAAATGACAAAATTGAATGTTTTTAGAAAAAATCAATTGTTTTCTTTTATGGCTTTACCAATGATATTTCCAGCTTCAGTGCCACTTTTGCTGATAATTAGCACATTTAAATGAGTACATCAGCAAAATTTAAAGTAGCCATAGTTGGTGGGTGACTGGAGCCCTTTGGAATTGCTGAAATCAGAAGTATTGAATTCAAGAATGTCAAGGTTCTTGGATAATATTCATTATAAGGTTACCATTGGAAAAAGCGCACTGTTTCTCTGTCATATAGGAAAATTGAACTCTCTTTGTTATTAGTTAATCAAAACGTGAAAACAAATGTGGCCCTTCTGTTGAAATGCTGTGCAACCACTTTTGATCAAATAAAATTGTTTTTATTATAAATCACTCATAAGCATATTTTATTTCAAATTCAGTCATAATAAATTCATAGGATTTGTGCCTAAACAAAATGAAAAAGATAATTTTTGATGCTCATAAAACAGAAGTAAACTTTGATTTAGTATATACACTGTTATGTGTCTCTTGAAACACAGACTTTTTAAAAAACAAACAAACAAACAAATTCTTAATTAGGATTCTAGTCATTAACATTATTTTGTCTCATAGCTTATTTTATTGCAAAATATGCTTTCTGTATCACCTCAAAGTCAACCTTTAAATGAATTCCTGCTTAGGCTATGAGGCTAAGCACTGCAAGGGAATATAAATAAAAGTTAAAAATATATTTCTGGGTTCCCTGAGGGACAAGCCTGACTGCATAGGGGTTGATGTCAAAAGTATCCCCTCTCCAGGAAAAAGACATCGGGATGGGTATGGCCCTCATGCCTCACTGGACAATGACAGGAGGACCAGAGCCATCACAAAGTCCCCTTTAATTACTGGAGGTCAGGCCTTTATGCCCGCCTTGGCAAGATTAGAATCACCATGGCCCTTCTATATTTGGAGAAGGGAGGAGATGTCAGGGGCAGCCCTATTTATACACTGAAGGCCTGAAATCAGCCATAAGCCTAAAATCAGCAATAGGCCTGACATACATGCCTGCTAATACAAAGTCTTGGGTTTCTGTGGAAAAACACTGAAAGAGATGGCTATAAGCTATTGTAAACAGGCAGCTTTTGTGGAAACTTACAAGCCTGAGTAGTCATAGACCTTGTAAATAGGCAGCCTTGGCGGATAGTACCAACTTAGATGAGGACAAGTGAATCATAGGCAGTCATAGTGACCTGTACACTGAACCTTCACCCAGCTGATACCCTGTTCTGAAAGATATCTGTACTCCTCCTGAACACCTATGCTCCTGTGTCATCCCCTTCCCCACATCCTGCATTTTTGTGTTTATAACCATTGTGTTAAAAAGTAAAAATTATGATTTGATAATTAAAAAAAATAAAATAAAGAAAAATGTACTCTTGTTCACATTTTGTCATGTATACTGTTCCAGAGCAACTGTTCTTCTCTGCCTTTTAGGCACTTTTCAACATGTTTTTATTTTTGTAAACATAAAATATAGTTTTAGGAAATATACATTTTAAGATCTTCTGGGCTCCAAGAGCTGACATCCTGACATAGGTCTGTGCGCATTGTTTAGAGTTCACCTTACAAAATGGAAGTATTCTCAAGCCAAGGTTAAAATGATTTCTCCGAATATCTAATGACAGCGCTACATAAAGCAAGCTGGGTGAATGAAGGTAGTACTGGGTCCTCATCTACCCATTACTCCCCCTTTTGGGCATCAATGTGCTTTTGGTGTGTTATTTGCTGATCTCCAGTCAGGAATCTTTATCACTGAAACTCATTTCCGCAGCTGTTTCATAACAAGAGTTTCTGAATTGCATGTTTTCTTCTTCCTGGAAATTTTATTGCAGACAATCTCTGATTTTAATTAGTTGTTGTTCCCACTTTTATTTATACTTTTCCTTTCAAAGGAAGAAATTGTAATTATTGTGTCTGAGTGAGGGGACTTCTCTCTCAACTGTGACATTTAGATGTTGAAAAAAAATGACGTTTGTCTGAAATGAAATATTTCTTGTGCTATACTTTGTTCATTCTTATAAGAGGAAAATATAACTAAACCGATATTGCTATCTTCAGAATAATGTAGTTTACACTTATCTGTTCCCCTTTCATTTCACAGTAGACTAGGATGCATTGAGTAACATATTTAAATTTCATATGCCTAGATTGAAAAGATATTCATAAGCCAGAGCATTGTTTTGGAAGTAAGACAAAGCTATGAAATCAGATCTTAATATCTTTCTTCTTTGCTTAGCTTCCATGCCTCTTGGTGAGTATATTAGTTAATTACATCAAAGGAAGCAACTTAGGTAAGAATGATTTGTTTTACCCTACAGTTTTTGGTGGTAGGGTCTTAGACTTTGGTACAGTTGCTTGCAGCTGATCATATGAGAATAGTACAGAGCAATCAGAAACTGGACAGAAAGAAGAATTGGACTGTAAACTCAGGTGAACACGCATCAGTAACTGGTTTCCTCCAGTACTTCTCCACTTCTCAAAGCTTTCTCACCAGCTGGGGAAGTTTTCAAATACACAAGCCTGTCAGGGACAGTTTACATACAAATCCTGGCCATAAGTTTCAAATATTGTCGTTTTTGTACATAATATAATGAAAATGTTTTGACTCAATTATCAAAGATATAAAACAAAATAGTAAATATAAGGGCCTGAATTTAAGACAGAATATTTTAAACATAATTCCTTCATCACTAGAATGTTTTTTATTTTAATCATTTTATAGGAAATAACATTACTAATACCATTTGTGATTAGAAAATACTCGATCTATACAATTGTACGTTCTTTGGAACATATTCTTATCTGTTTTGATTCATTCTACACTGTGTCTTTTATTTTTTTCAGAGAAACTTTATTCTTTACTGTTTTTATTCCTCACTTGATTTACTCATTTTAACTGCAAGGCTTCTGGCTTTGTCCTTGGAAAGACAGTTAAATGTCCTTTGCTGTGTCTTTACTAACAGATTTTTCTGCCTGTGTTTTTCAAACTTCAGTACTTGTCATCCAGTTTCATTATTCAAATTTCCCATAGAGCACAATGAGTAGCCAAAGGGCAGCTATGATTCTTACCAATATATGCAACCTTAAGAGATGTTAGGAAAATGCACAATACTGGGCTTATCTAGAAATGTTGTGGAACTGGAACATGAAATCTAAAACTACTAATTGCTGTTAACAGGAGAGTGCTATCCAACATGAGAAATCTCAGCCCAATTAGTCCATGCTGAGAAGCATTACTGAGAAGCTTCTAATTCAATTACACGAGCTGCCATGCAGCACATACATCTATGCCAGAGATTCTCAACTTTTCTTGTGCTGTGACCCTTTAATACAATTTGCCATGTTCTGGTGACACCCCTCCACAACCATAAAATTGGTTTTGTTGCTACTTCCTAACTGTAATTTGCTACTGCTGTGAATCATAATATAAATATTTTTGAAGACAGAAGTTTGCCAAAGGGGCTGAGACTCACAGGTTGAGAACTGCTGATCTATACATTAGAATATTTTTTTTTAAAAAATTGTTAATTACTGCTATGGCTACCTTCCAAAACTCAATCTCCATTATGAAAGCACAACAGGTTTATGTAAACACTTGCTGCCTCAGCTGAAAATCAAATCACCCAGGTTCTCTTTGAGTTAAGCAGGATTAAGTGTTCATGTGATATAAAGAGATGTAATGAAAATTGTTTGTGCAAGCTTCAGATGGGCTACTTTAAAAAATGATGTTTAAGCTACGTGTTCCCTGTATCCTGGAGTCAGGAAATAAGGGTATTGACTGAATAAGAATAGCTAACTTGTACCATGAAGTGAGAGCTGTTAAGATTAATGTAACAAAGCAGAAGAAGTCGTGTTTCTACTCAGTTGTGGAATTGCTAAATCAGGACAAGACTACTCTTGCTTCAGAAGAAATAAGTGAAAAGCTTTCTTGGGAAGCCATTGCTTGTTTTTAGTTTTCTGTGACTTACAAATAAACTTTAAGATGCCACTTTTTTATGGCAGAAAAGAAATGAGACTTTGATGTTAATTTGCTTGGAGATAAGTTGCAGTGATACATCTTAAACTTTTGGGTTGGTTTTCTGCATTTATGTCAGGATATGGGTCAGTATAATGGGGACTTCATATACTACCTAGTGCTGAAAAATGCTTTAAACACTAGTTTTTATAAACAGAATGATGACATTGGCCCATTCCCTTTATCCCTTATGGTCTTCTGTCAATTCTAACATAAGCCTTCCTCCTCTTTCTCCCCCTCCTCCCCCTCTCCCTCTTCTTCCTCCTCTCTGCTCCTCCTCCCCTCATCTTCTTCCTCCTCCCCTTCTTCTCTCTCCTCTTTTTCATCGGATTCTCATTCTCCCTATCTTGCTTCTCTTCAGAAGTATTAAAATAATCCTTATTGCCTCTTTGTTCTTTAATGACATCCTGCAATCAATTAGCAAATGCTATCAGTTTGACCTTTAAAATATTTGTAATTGCCCCTGATTCTTCATCCTATTTTTACATTGCTCTGTCTCAGGCCTTTGTATGCCTCTCAGCAGCACAGGCTTCACTTGGTACTGTAATCTTTCTCCTTAATTCTATGTACTCAGAACTCACTACTTTGCAGAAATTAAAGCATGCAAAGTAGACACAATAATTTACTATTTCAAATCCATTTTTCATCATGCTTAGCAACAGTGATACTCTTTTTCCCAGGAGTCATGTGGTCTATGATAGCCTGTATGTTCCTTAGTATAGATATTGAAGTTTATGAGAAAGGATGCTGGCCACCCTCTCATCCTGCACCACACACTCGAGAATGAGAGGAGTCCACTGTATCTAGTTCTTAAAGCAAACATGACCTTACATCTTCTTGCTCTATTTTCCTCAACCTTAACTTGCTTTATTTCTGTACATTGTGTTTTTCTAAGATAAAAATAGTTTTTACTACTGTCCTAAAGCTGACTTTTGAATTTAATTTTTGTAGGAGGAATGAGTCAACATACCCTGACTGGTGCCCCCATAATGACCCACGCATGTACAACATTTGTAATCAACATTTTCTAACATTAAGATCTGCCTGGCACATGAAAACAAATGATGACAGAGCACATGACCTGGCCAGCCAATTAGATGGTGCCAGCAACAAGGAGGGTTGTTCATGGACCAATGGGGCATGGGTGAAAGGTATAGGGTATAAAGGCACATCCTGATACTAGGAAAAAAAAAAAAACAGAAAGGTATAGGCACATCCTGATACTGGAAAAAACAAAAACAAAAACAAACAAACAAACAAAGAAAAAAACGAATGTGCTTCTACTTTCCACCTGACTCCAGGAGTTTGTGTCATTGATTCCACACCTTCTTACCCCCTACCCCAAAGAGCCATCTCCAGGGGCTGAAGGCTAGGGCATCAAATTGTAATACTGGAAAATTTTAAAATGTCAATGCACAGTGCTAAAGATGGACAATGCTCAGCGGTTAAGATCATGTGTTGATCTTGGCAGAATGCCTAAATCCAATACCCACAGGGAAACTACATGTATTTTGCCATTTGTTCCAGGAGATCTGACACCTTTTTCTGTCCTCTCTGCACCAGGCATACATATAAACTAATACATCTTTGCAAGCAAAAAATTATCAATATCTCAGAATATTAATGTAAACTTTCTATTCTCTCTCTTATTTTTAAAATCATTCAGTTTTTGTTATTTTATTGGTCTTTTCAAATTTCATATTTGATTTTATTACTTTCTTTCTGATCTGCAAGTTTTTTAAAGCTTGTTTTGAACATGTTACTGCAGCTTCTATCTTTGGAGTATAATCTTTTTGTCAGTTTATTTATTTATTTATTACATTAATGAACCATTTGATCCCTTCCCTCCTTCTAGCCTGCCTTTCTCTTTCTCTCTCTCTCTCTCTCTCTCTCTCTCTCTCTCTCTCTCTCTCTCTCTCTCTTTTCTTTCTTTCTTTCCTTCTTCATCTTCCACCCACCTGCATTCTATTTCTTCTCTGTTCCTTTGACCTTTTTATATTTTATTTTTTAATTTTTTAACAGTTATTTTGTTTATTAACATTTCAAATGTTACCCTTCTTCTTCCCAGTTTTCTCTCTGAGAACCCCTTATCCCTCCCCTTCCTCCATGAAGGTGCTCCCCCACCCTCCTGCCCACTCCTGCCCCACCACCCTATCATTCCCCTACACTGGGGCATCAAGCCTTCACAGGATCAAGGGCCTCCCCTCCCTTTGATGTGTGACAATGCCATCCTCTCCTCGGGCTACACATGCAATTGGAGCCATGGGTCCCTCCATGTGTATTCTTTGGTTGGTGCTTTAGTCCCTGGGAACTCTGGGGGGTCTGGTTTGTTGATATTGTTGGTCTTTCTGGGGGGTTGCTAACCTTTCACTTCCTTCGGTCTTTCCCCTAATTCCTCCATCCTGGTGGTTGGCAGCATGCATCTGCATCTGTATTTGTGAAGTTCTGGCCAAGCCTCTCAGGCTCCTCTCAAGCCTTATCAGGCTCCTGTCAGCAATCATTTCGTGGAATTAGCCATGGTGTCTGGGCTTGGTGGCTGCATATGGAATAGATCCTGAGATGGGGCAATCTCTGGATGGTCTTTCCTTCAGTCTCTAATCTACTCTTTGTCCCCATATTTTCTTTAGACAGGAGCAATTCTGGGTTAAAATTTTGAGAAAAGTGGGTGGCCCCATGCTTCAGTTGGGGGTAGTGCCTAACGTGTGGACATGATCTCGACAGGTTCTCTATCTCCTTTGTTGGGTATTTCAGCTAATGTCATCCCCAATGGGTCCTGGGAGCCTCTTGCTTTCTTGAGGTCTGGGACTTTCTGTTGGCTACCTCCAGTTCCTCATGCCCTGTTGCTACACATCTCTGTTCAATTTCCTGACCCTCTGTACTTCTCCCTTATCTACTCCCATACCCGATCCTGCCCCCAATTTTGTTCCTCTTCCCCTCCTCTCTTCCTCCTAAGTCCTGCCTACACTCTACCTCCACCTTACACCACTCAGAATGGCTAAGATTAAAAAACTCAGGTGACAACAGATGCTGGAGAGGATATGGAGAAAGATTAACACTCCTCCATTGCTGGTGGGATTGCAAGCTGGTACAACCATTCTGGAAATCAGCCTGGTGGTTCCTGAGAAAATTGGAAATAGTTCTTTCCAGCCTCTGGCCATTATAAATAACACTGCTATGAACATAGTGGAGCATGTGTCCTTGTTATATGTTGGAGCTTCTTTTAGGAATATGCACAGGAGTGGTCTAGCTGGGTCTTCAGGTTGAAGTATCTCCAATTTTCTGACGAGCCGCCAGATTGGTTTCCAAAGTCATTTGACCAACTTGCAGTCTTCACCAGCAATGGAGGAGTGTTTCTCTTTCCAGATGTAATGTTGAAGACTTTCTTGGAGTCATAATCCTATGTATTTAAAACATTACAAGAATGTTTTTGGAAGAAGGAACTAAGGAAAATTACTAATAAATTGGGAGGATAAACAGAAAGAGGTAGATTGACCATACTCTTGTAACATTGAAATGACATGAAACTTGAAGTAGAAGAAAAAAGGATGGTTTATGGGCCAGAACTTAGAAAGAATAAACAAGGATCTACTCTTCACCCATGTCCCATGTCCAGCAGTATGAGAGAAGAGATTTACCAAGAGCTAAGACCATCAGAAACTATATGGCTTTGTTTAAAGCAAGTTGAGATAGATAATGTTTGCTGAAGCAGTTGAGGACAAGGTAATTCCCTGATGGTTCAAATTCCAGAAGTGTCAGGAATAGGCATTCAGTTATTATGTGAAAATATGTCATAAAATTTGACAAAGGATCACTATAAGATGAGCTTTCAGAGGACAAGAGATTACATTGACTTGCGGGACCAAGGCTAAAAGCTTAGCACTAATTTCCATAGCACGTGCTTTATGACATTGGAGGGGAAAGAGGATCATGGAAAAGATCTGAGTCCCCAAGACAAGAACAGTGAAGAGTCTCCTTTATATAATTTCCTAGCTTCTGTTGTAAGAAATGGTTACATCTGTCTATTGTCAAGCTGATCTTGCTTAAAGGCAGAGATCTCCTGCTCCACTGCTGCTGGGGCACTTGTCTTAAAGTCCAACAACTCCCAGTCAATAATAGTGGCTGCTGCAATCTACTGTACTCTTCTACATGTGAAAATTCCAAGTGACCCTCTTAGTTCCTTCAGTAGCATTGTTCAGGCTCAGGCTTCATTCCCCTACTTATCCCTATCACCACCCAGAAAACTTTCCATTACAAAAAAAAAAAAAAAAACATGTTACATAGTGTTGGAGATATAGTCCAATTGGAAGCATATATGCTTGTGTGCATAAAGTCCTGGCTTCAAACTCTAAGACCACATAAACAGGATATGATTGTGTACATCTGTAATTACAGCACTTGAGAGGTGGAAAGATAAAGATTAGAGGCTCAATCTATAATCTCAGCTATATAGTGAGTTCAAAGCCAGCTGGGGCCAACTTGAGAACTTGTGTTGTAAAAGAACAAACACACAACCTTCCTGTTATAAGCAAGCCAGTAGACAGTGTATATATTGCCTTTGTTTCATCCTTCTTAACCAGTCTCTTTAAATGAGATCAGTTCTAGCTCTAGTTTCTGTTTTCTCCTTGTGGTTTAATTATAAAGAACTCATTTTGGAGGATCTGTGCAAATTAGCTTAATATTAGATATATATTTTTAAAAATCTGCTTTATGGATGCCTTTTGTTGAGGAGAAAAATATCTTTTGCATGCCAGGGAGTAAAAGTAACAAAATATTAACAGGTGAAAGCCTTGCGGTATGTTGTTGCAACAAAATAAATGTAAAAGTCAAATATATAAATATGATGTGTTTTATTATGTTAAACATTAAAAGTATTGTAAAAAATGACACAAAATAAATACATGAAATAAAAGAATTAAATATCAACTATATTGCTTGTATCAAAAAGACCATTATTTGTAAGCTATTTTTTATACATTAGTCTGATAAACAGTGAACTGCTCTAATAGAAATAAAGAGGAAAAGAGAAAGAATATTAAATTACCAGACCAAGGAAGAATAAAAATACATACCTTATAAATAGATCTAAGGATGTGTGAGTCTCACTAATTTGTGCTCTATTGAAATTAGGATAGGTTAATATAGCCATGAAACAATGTCTTTCATTTTTTTTCAGTGTGTTAGAAAGGAGTAACAAAGAAACCAAAGAAAACTAAATAAAAATGCAACATTGTAGAGGATGAAGGGTGACAGTCTTTACATATTATTGCTGAGATGTAGTTTTTTATACTGCATAATTTTGGTAAAATATATTTGACCTCTGAAATATGGAAGGAAATTTAATTATAGTATTTTAACAATATTCAATCTGTATTTTCAATTATGTATTTATATATATTCATTATGAATTTGGTACAACACTGTCTGAACCATCAGTATTAAAGAGAGTCTGAAACCCTACTGATGGATGCTATTTTTGTGGTTAATCTTTATGGCCCAATATCAACTAAAGTAACAAGCTGAAAACAAAAATACATGGGATAAACATGTCAAATGTACATCCAAAAAGTTAAATATGTGTGTACATATGAGAAAATTGTGAATGTAGCTGAAAATATAGAAAGCAGAATCCGTAAGACACATTGACAACTATGCATTTAGTTTCACAGGATCATGTTCTGAGGTGGAAGATTTTTCACTGTGTAGTTTTATTGATTGAATTTTTACCACTTCTTTGTAATCTCTCACATCTCAAAGTCAATAAAAAATAAACCAGAGAACTGTAAATTTCACATCTATTACATGAGCCCTCTTTTTTAAAATCATAGTTCTGGAATTATTGAAATCAAAATAATAAACTGTTTCATATGAATACTTAAGTGGTTATTTCAAAGATCCTTTATTTTTCTGTGTCTCCTGGCTAGAAATGAGGAAGTATCATTTCTATTCTCTCAAGAATTTGTTGCCAATTTATAAAGGCAGCAGTACAAATGGTTTGTCCTGTCCCAAAGGCCAGGTATACCATGCTTTCCCAAAGGGATCACACAGTGTATATTGCTTATTGTGTACATTATGAAACATGGTAGGAACACCATTTCCTTAGCATTGATATTCCCTTTTTTATTTTTAATTAAGTGACTAACTTACTGTCTCAATATTTTGTCAACATTTCTGAATCCTTAGTTTTTATCAGCCTACTTAATGGAATTTATATTTTAATTGTGAAGTGAAAACACAGACCTATAAATGAAAAATAAAACCTACTGCAAAGTGTTCAGCTCTGAAATAATAAACACACAAGCAGCAAAAATGAACTCAATGAGTTGTATTTATATATTTAGGTATTTATATGTACATGGTAATAATAATCAAATGAAAAGAAGCCATAAATTTAAAAGGAAATGGATGGGATGGAGTTCAACGGAAAGATCATGGAAGAGGCTGGAGAGAGAAATGGTAAGGTATGGATATTCTAAATATGTTTTTATTAAAAAAGATTAAAAAGAATAGAAAGAAATAATCACAATTATTTTTATGGAGTAAAAATGGTTGAATTAGCTGGCGATTATTATGGTATGTTGACTCAGGGTTGAAGCATACGGTGGGGACTCATAGGCTAAACCACTTGAAAAGATAATACTATGTGGTGTGATAAAAATTCTAAGCATAGAAAGAAAAGTTTTATTTTTTTAAAAGATCTTTTCTGTCTTTCTGGAGATTTTTACAAAGGTCTGGGGTGGTTCATATACCTGTACTGTTGTCATTATCATAGAGAACGTAACGAAATAAGGGATTCAAAACTTTATACGAAGGCCACAGCTGTACAAAGTTAACCCAGGTGATAGATAAATTCAAGCTAGAGAGAGCAGTAGTGTAATGAAGGACAAGTGTCAAGAGACCATCTGTTGTCTCGTTCCTTTCTGTACAACCATTATTTTTCAAGATCAGTCATACAATATGCTCATGTCGATGCTATTACATTTTATTATTGTATGACTATCTTTTGTGAATATCAACTCATTCACCTAATCTCTGATACCCTTAAATACTCTTTTGTTTGGGGTTTTATTTTTGGAAGCTAGAGAGTTGGATCAACAGATAAGAAGGTGTACTGCTCTTGCAGAGGAACTGGGTCCACAGCACCCATATCAGGTGGGTCACAAGTGCCCTGCTGTAAGGACAGTTTCACAGAATCAGATACCTTCTGACCTCTGAGGGTACCTGTATACTCTTGATGCACATAAATACATTCAGGAATATATGTATGGACTAAATAAATAAATGATAGATCTTTAAATTTTGTTTTAGTGTGGATTTATCTTTAAGTAAGAACAGCCATTAATATGTTTCAAACTAACATTGATTTGTCTGATAAGATGTAAAAACAGGGTTGAGGCTCATAGACGGCAATGCTACAGTGACTTAATAAGTCATTAAGGAAGCAGGATCATTTTGAGTTTCTATTCTAAAGTACTTTATGTGTTGTTCTTTTGATTCTGGTCTCCAGGTTGTTTGTCATATCTCTGGGAAGAAAACAAACAAACAACAACAAACAAACAAACAAAAAAGGCAGAGGCAAAACTATTGTCATCAGCTGGCAGCAAAGTAGAAACATTCTTAAGGTCCTCTGGGGAGGAGGGAGTAGCATATCCTGGGAATGAGCCCCGTGATAGCCCAGAAAGAGGGCTATAGAGGAAGAACGTGGGGCTTTGAATATTTTAAGATGATCTTTATTGCATCCAGAAGCTTGATATGTCTGTGTTCCATAAACTATCTTTATTTTCTTAGCAAAATTACGGGTCACAACAGATTCTAGGCAGCTAACTGAGAAACTTGCCATCCATGCTATTACATCATAACTCTGAAAAAAAACTTTTTATTAAATGTATGTGAAAGCACATTTTGGGGGCAGACATCTTTGTGGGATGATATTTTCTCAAAGTTATATTAGAGCATATGGTAAATGCTGTTGAATATTGGTGTTTTTATGTGTGCTATGGGTTACATATAGCACCAGACTGGCCTTGACAAATATGTAACAAATGACCTTAAAATCCTGATCTTCTTGTCCCCATAACTGAAATGCTAAGATACACAAACAGTGTATCCTTTACACAACCAGTATTTGTTATTTGTTTGGTTGTTGCTTCTTTCTTTCTAAGTATTTTAAATTTTTTTGTGATTATAACATAATCTCATTTCCCCTTCTATTTTCTTCCTCTCAACTCTGTCATACATATTCACTAATACATAAATACAAGCTGCTCAGTCTGTTATACTTGAATGTATATGTTGTTCAAGGTATACAATTTGTTATTGGATATCCAAATAGGTGTGCTTTCTCTGGGAAGACTATTTTTACAGCTGTCAGCATTCCTTACAGTTGTCTGAAGTTCTTTGTCTTGTGTTGAATAGGTTTTTAATGTTTTAAATTTATTTATTTTGAGACAGGATCCTTTCAAATTGTCCAGGTTTAACTTTAATTCACTTAGAGTCCAGACTTCGGTTTAACTCTTTGTGATCCTCTGCCCTCATTGCTGAGATTTTGAACATGGTCCACCACACCTGATTCCTAACACTTTATTTTTAAAGTATTTTATCATTTTATTTTTTCTTCAGTGATTAGAATTAAATTCATGAGCCTAGCCATGCTGAACAAGAGCTCCAACAGTAAATACACACAGATTAGAGCATCATATCAGAGAGGTGTTTTGTTGTTTTTGTTGTGTGTGTATGTGTGTTGTTTTTACAGTAGATGGCAATTGGCACAGAGACACACAACTAGTCAAGATGCACAGAATTGCACAACTCTCCTCTTAAGGCATAGGAATTATAGTGAAAGAGGAGTCAAAAATGATATCAGGGTTAGACGTATTTTGGATTTTAACTCTTTATTGGATGTGGGGTTAGAACTCAAGAAGCTAATCACCAAAAAAACCAAACAATTCAATCAAATAATGGGGTATAAAACCAAACAGAAAATTTACAACAAAGGAATCTTGAATGGCTGAGAAACACTTAAAGAAATGTTCAAAGTTTTTAGTGATCAAGGAAATGCAAATTAAAACGACCCTGAGATTTTACCTTACACCAATCAGAATGGCTAAGATCAAAACCTCAGACTACAGCATATATTGGTGAGGATGTGGAGAAAGAGGAACAACTCTCTGGGAATCAATCTGGAGAATCCTCAGAAAATTAGAAATAGACTACCTGAAGATCCAGCTGTACCCTTCTTGGGTATATACTCAAAAGATGCCCCACCATGCCACAGGGGCACATGTTCTACTATGTTCATAGTGACCTTATTTGTGATAGCCAGAAGCTGGAAACAACCCAGATGTCCCACAACAAAAGAATGGATACAGAAAACATGGCTCATTTACATAATGGAATAAAATTCAGCTATTAAAAATGAGGACATCCTGAGTTTTGCAGGCAAATGGATGGAGCTAGAAAATATCCTGAGTGAGGTAACTCAGACCCAGAAGGACATGTACTCACTACTAAGTGGATATTAGCCCAAAACAGTTCAGAATACCAAGGATATATTCTACCAAACTCAAAAAGGTTAACAAGCTGAAGGGAGCAAGTAAGGACACCTCAATCCCACTTGAGAGGGAGAAGAAAACAGTCACAGGTGAGGGAAGGGATTGAGGGTCCTTGGTGGAAAAGGGGACAGGGAGAAGAAGAGGGGAACACGATCATGTATTGGGTGGAGAAAAGAACTGAAACCCTGAGGGCCAACAGAAATAATGGAAACAGGCAACCTCGGGGGGCGGGTGGGTAGTAGGATACAGGACCCTCCAGAATGAACCAGGGACATGGGAAGTAAGAGACTCTCAGGACTCAAAGGAAGGGACCTTAGTTGAAATGTCCTACAGTAGAGAGAGGGAACTTGTAAAGACCACCTCCAGCAGAAAGACAGGGCATCAATTAAGGGATGTGGTTGCCATCCAACAGTCAAAAATTCTGACCTATAATTGCTCCTGTCTGAAAGAACTGCAGGGACAAAAATGGGGAAGAGCCTGAGGAAAAAGAGGGCCAGTGACAGACTCAAAGTGGAATCTAGCTCAAGGGGAGGCTACAAGCCTGACACTGATGCTACTGAGTGCTCACAAAAAGGGAACTATCATGATTGCCCTCCAAAAGACCCAACAAGCAGCTGAAAGAGACAGATGTAGGTATTTGCACCTAACCAATGGACTGAAGCTGCTGACCCCTGTGGTTGAATTAGGGAAAAGCTGGAAGAAACTGAGGAGGAGGGTGACCCTATAGGAGGACCAGCACTATCAACTAACCTGGTCTCCCGAGATCTCTCAGACATTGGATCACCAACCAGACAGCATGCACCAGCTGATGTGAAGCCCCCAACATATACACAGCAGAGGACTGCCAGGTCTGGGTTCAGTCAGAGATGCTCCTAACTTTCAAGAGTCTGGAGGCCTCAGGAAGTGTGGAGGTCTGTTGGGGTAGTGGGTAGGGACATCCTCTTAAAGACAAGGGGGAAGGAGGTATGAGATATGGAACAGTCAGAGGGTAGACCAGGAGGGGGATAAAATCGGGAGTGTAAAGAGTAAAAGATTAAATAAAATAAAAAAAAAATGAGTTAAGTGGTAGTACATGTCTACAGCAATTTCCTAATTTCTGGATATACACGACAATTACCGATACTTTGCCTATGATTGTATGTGTTAAGGAATTTTACAAGGGATCATTTCCAAAATCCTTCTATGTGAATATGATCTGGCCAGAAGGCAGACAGGCCCTGGATTACAGTCTGAATTTCCTAAAACACAGACATGTTCTTTAATCCCAAACATTGAAGATAAAGTTAGTTTATAGAAGGAAACAGACATGTTTGAAAGTGACAGCTAACTGATGAGCAGACTGAGTGATGAGTCAGTGATCTGACGTAATGAATCCAACATGGGGTATGCCCAACTCATGTAAGACCAGTACAGGAAGGAGAGATGACTTAAGAGGCAACACACACACACACACACACAGAGAGAGAGAGAGAGAGAGAGAGAGAGAGAGAGAGAGAGAGAGAGAGAGAGAGAGAGAAAGAGAGAGAGAGATGAATCTCATAAAACATTATAAGGGTAAATTGTTGTCATGATTATTTTCTTACAAATCTATAAAAGTTTAAGTTTTCTAAAACATTTTTCACTTCCTTTAAGTTACTTAATATTGGAATATATTTTTGACAATTGTTAATTTTTCTGCCCTAGAGAATAATATGTCTTCAGACTTTTAACTTGGATATAAATTAGAGAAATAGACTATTTTAATTTCATTATTTCCTACTATCATAGATGTTTTAAACCTTTCTTAGTCTTTTCAATTTATGTGACTAGTCTGGTATTTTATTAAAAACACCACATATCTACTATGAAAATTATAAAACTTCTTTCATGAAAATAATGTCTTTATGATTAATATGAAGAACTGAATTTAAAAAGTTATTTAAGGAGACAATATTGTTGAAATTACACAGGCGTTGTAGAATCTCTAAAAGGGCAATGCTAGAAGCCCTTCCAACTCAAAGCTATAATATAAATGCAAAATTTAATAATAAAATCATGCATGACCCTACTATAGGAAAGAATTCAAAAGGTGGTGCATTGCCAGAAAGTTATTAAGAAGATCATTTAAAAAACAGAACAACAACAACAAAAAAAAAAACAAAACCAAAAAAACCATGACGACTTGCTGTGCTTTGACAGTGGAGAGTCTGGGCTTTAGCAATGTCACTTTAGTTGCACAGGAAACACTGCAAAATCTCAACCAATATTATTAAGTCTGAATCCCCAGTCGTTGATCTCAGTGAATGGTAGGATGGATGCACATGGTGATTCAATTTAAGCTTTCTTACAACACCTTGGTTATTTCTTTAATTTTTGGCTACTAGTAGGTCTTGTTGAAAAAAAAATTCTCCAAGTAGAATGGAAAAAAATTGTCCTTGTGTGGAAAATTTCATCTCAGTACCATGTTGTAAGTGATTTTTTTTTTAAATGATTTGAACTTAGGTTCTTAGGCAGCTTTTATATGGACGTCTGAATGGCTGAGGAAAGTTCACAAGATTATGAGATACAGTCTATCAATTACCCAATTGTGTAGTCACATTAGTAAACTATTAGTTAGCAATCATCCTACTAGTAGGAAGAAAATGTTTACATTTATTCACTTACTATTGATTAGACACTGAAAAAGGCAGTGAACAATAGCTTAAAGCGTGGGCTTCGCTGGCAAAGGTACTTGAAATGTAAACCTGGGCTCGATCTTCATTCTTGATTGTAGGAGGAGAGAATTGACTATAACTTTGTAAACTGAAATGACACATGCCCAACACAACAACAACAACAACAACAACAACAATACAATTCTAAAAGAATTCAGAATTTGAGTCATTTTAAAACAATTGCTTAAAAAAATTCTATACAAGTGAATTTTGGCATGCATCACATTGTTTATAACTGTATGGTTGCAAACAGATTACATTCACAATAAAACTAGAGTAATACACATTAGCTCTTAGTGCTAACTAGAAGACTCTATTAAATTTTAAAAAACATTAATGTTTAACTCATATGAGATAAGAATAAGATGTAGCCTCGGTGTATGGATGTGTATGAGAGCTTATATAATTACCTTACCCTCATGCCTGCAGGTATCTACTTCCTCTAAGCAAGTCTTCCAATTGCGTAGCTCTACCTGGTCAGAATAAATTGTATATCCAATGATGGACCAAATCATTGATTAGATAATATGTCTTATAACCTAATTGTTTAGGGAAGCATTTCATCAACACACACAGAGTTGCTTCTGGAATAATATCCCAGGTCCCTCTTAGTCTTATCAAATCTACTGTTGTGTTAACCTTTTAATGTTCATCCACTGTAAACTTTAACTATAGGCATGAATGGACACTGCACATTTGTTATCCAAATATAGCCAATAAAACAGTCATAATTTTGGCCCACACAATATAACTATCCTTAAAACAACCCAGGGTAAATGAATTATTTGTTTAAATATCAACAAATTTAATGATGCTCAAAAATAAAAGTACAAAAAGAAGTGAACATAGAAACTCTTGAGAGGCCCTGAAGTTGAGGAAAGATACATATTGTCAAGATACAATTAGACAAGCATTACTAGTACAGGAAGGGTGTGGTGACACAGAAAAGAATCAGGAACAAATGAAACCCATCAAGGCAAACACAAAATCCCATATCACCTTTTCTGGCATCTGCAACCTCCTGAGGTCTTCTTTGTGTGTTTTTCTCTACTGTTATGTCATCAGACACCACCACCTCAGAGACAGCTTATAAGAATGTGACATATTACCTATATCTTGTTTCTACCTGGATTTACAAACCAGCTTCATATAGACTAAGACCAAGGTCTATTGCTCTATAGATTATAAAACAGTCCTCATGGCTTCATTGGTCACTGGGTATATCAATGATCACACTTGGAGAAATTCATTCTTAGGTCACTCTATAGGGAATGAGAGAAGAATATAGTCAACCTGAAATCTTTCTGTCCACATGCATATGTACAGGCATGAATGGACACTGTACATATATAACATACATATATAAACACAGAGAGAAAAACACATAAGATGACATGATTTCATTAACTCAAACTTTATGTGGGATTTTTTTCTACCAAGCATAATATTGTTCAAACATTCAGAATTTTTGTTTTCTATTCATCTTCCTAAATGTGGTTAAAAGCCACCAGCAGTGTCCATGTTACAACCTGAAGATTGACTCCATGAAATTTTATTGATCAGATTAATTAGCCTATATCTTTAAACCTTATATCTTATAGAAGTCTCAAGACAGAGACAAAAATACAAAGAAATTCTGTCAGAATTTAATACAAACATTCTCTAATTCTATTCTTTTTTTTTAAATGTACTTATTCACTCTACAACCCAACTTCAGCCTTTCTTCTCCTCCTAGTACCCTCATTCTACTTTCTGCTTCTCCTTTGAGAAGGGAAGCCTCCTCCCCCCAAAACCCACTCTGCATATCAAGTTGCTGAGGGATTAGGAACATCATCTCTCACTGAGGCCAGACAAGGCCATCCATGTAGAGGCACTGGATCCACAGGCAGGCAACATGCTTAAGATGCTCCAGTTGTTTGGGGAACTCCATGAAGACCACGATGCTCATCTGCTACATGTGTGCAGTGGACCTACATCCAGCCTGTGCTTGCTCTTTTGTTGATGAATCAGTCTCTGGGAGCCAGCAAGGGTCCAGGTTAGTTGACTGTATTGGTTTTCCTGTGGAGTTTCTATCCTCTTTGGATTTCTCAATCCTTCTCCCAAATCTTTCATAAAACAACCTGAGCTCCATCTAATATCCATTTGGCTGTGAGTCTTTGCATCTCTTTCCATTGCCTGCTAGGTGGAGCCTCTCAGAGGACAGTCATGCTAGGCTACTCTCTGCAGGCATAACAGAGTATCATTAATAGTGTCAGGTATTGGTTCTAGCCCATGGGATAGATCTCCTTTTGGGGCAGTCATTGGTTGGCCATTGTATCTTTGTCCCAGCACATCTTGTAAGCAGGGCACATTTTGGGTTGAAGGTTTTATAAGTGGGTTGCTATCCTTATTCTTCCATTAGGAGTCATACCTGGTTATAGGAAGTGGCCATTTTAGAATCCATATTCCCACTGCAAGGAATTTCAGCTTAAGTCACCCCCAAAGACCCTCTGGGGCAGCTCCTCATCCTAGGTCTCTGGCAATTCCTAGAGATTTCCTTCCCTTCTGGTTGCCATTCTCTTTCCTCTGTTTTTCTTAATATGATCTCCCATCCCCTCTCTGCCTGGCTCCTCTCCCATCTGTTCTTCTACCCACTTTCCTCCTTCTATCCATCTCCAATATCTATTTTGTTTCCCATTCTGAAAAAGATTCAACCATCATACCTTGGGCCCTTCTTGTTATTTGGCATCTCTGGGATTATTGATTATAGCATGGTTATCCTGTGCTTTATGGCTAATATCCTCTTATAAGTGAGCACTTATCATATATGTCCTTTTGTTTCTGGGTAACCTAACTCATCATGATATTTTCTAGTTCCATCCATTTGCCTGTGAAATTCATGATGTTGTTGTTTTTAATGGCTGACTAGTATTCTATTGTGTAGATGTACCACATTTTCTCTATCCATTTTTTAGTTGAGAGATAAGTAGTTTGTTTCCAGTTTCTGTCTATTACAAATAAAGCTGCTCTGAACACAGTTGAGCAAGTATCCTTGTGGGATTGTGGAGTAACTTTTGGGTATGTGCCCAGAAGTGGAAAAGCTGGATTTTGAAGCAGAACTATCCTTAATCTTCTGAGAAACCACTGAATTGATTTCCAGTGTGGTTGTACAAGTTTGTACTTCCAACAGCAGTGAAAGTACTTCCACTTGCTCCACAAGCTCACCAGCATCAGCCCATGCTGTTCTTTTTAGCCATTTTAGTGGGTGTAAGGTGGAATCTCAGAGTTGTTTTGATTTGCGTTTCCCTGCTTACTAGAGATATTGAATATTTCTTTTTTCTTTCTTTCTTTCTTTTTTTTTTTTTTTTTTTTTTTTTGTTGTTGTTGTTTTTGTTTTTCGAGACAGGCTTTCTCTGTATAGCCTTGGCTGTCCTGAACTCAGTCTGTAGACCAGGCTGGCCTCGAACTCAGAAATCTGCCTGCCTCTGCCTCCCAAGTGCTGGGATTAAAGGCGTGCGCCACCAATGCCCGGCTTGAATATTTCTTTACGTGCTTCTCAGTCATTTGCTATACCTCTGTTGAGAATTCTCTGTTTAGCTCTGCACCCCATTTTTATTTTTTATTATTATTTTTGGATATTTTATTTACATTTCAGATGCCATCCTCTTTCCTCATTTCCCCTCCCTAGAAGACCCCTATCCTATGCCCCCTTTTCCTTTTTGCTTATATACAATTTTTTAAAAATATTAATCAAAGGCTTTGTAAGTTTGGTAATGCTCAGTCAGAAGTGTAACCCAATACCCAACCTAGATATATAAACTATCTCTGACTGGTGGAGACACATGAACAACTGCCTCCATGTCTCCCCCCTCTCTCGCATCACCTAGCTTCTCCTCTCCTTCTTCTCCTCCTTTCCTTATTCCTTCTCTTCCTCTTGGTACTCCTCCCACCTTAGCTCCTCCTACATATCTTCCTTCTTGTTAAAATAAAACTTTTCTCTCAAAATACAATTAGAGCATAATTATGCCGATTTGTACCAGTGAGGTACAACAAGATAGTCCTAATACCCAGTCCATCATTTTGTTGACTAACCAGAACCTCTGTCATCTCTCCTAACTAAAACACTTAGTTCTGAACCTGGCTTTTTTCTTGGCTTTAGAATGAATGTCAGCTGAAAACCATTCACTCAAATCTTTTCTCTCAAAGTAAATAGCCAGGATTGGCTATGAGAGTATAAGTTTTCAACCCCGTCAGAAATCCAGAATGACTGAGTTAACTGAATTTATGGAAAGCACAAAGCATAGCTTCTAAAACTTAGCCAGTTTGTGGAGACCGCTGAATACCTGGACAATCCCTATACTACAAACCATTGGAGTATCTGATCTTCAGCCTTCTGGCCCAGGATCATCTGACAGACATTAGTGCTGCAGAATTATTAAGGGCTGATTACTCTGTCTAGGCAGATATAATCAGTCGACTATTTTGCAAGTGTGTCCTTTTCTGGACAGTAATTTGTCTGTAGATGGAAAGAGGCAATTCTTGCCTAGTGGCTGTCTCACCACAACTGGAGTAACTCCAAAGATGCTCAATTTTTTCTTAGAATCCAAGACAGGAAGCTGTTAGGAGCAGACAGGTCTCTAATCAAAATGAACAAGGTGGAGCACCCCATTTTTAATTGAGTTATTTGGATTGTTTGGTCTAACTTCTTGAGTTCTTTATATATTTTGGATATTGGCCCTCTGTCAGATATAGGGTTATTAAATATCATTTCCTGTTGGATATTGGTTTTAATGCTTTAATTCAATTAGGAAAGGCATGCTAGACACAGTGGGCTTAGAAGTCCCAAGCCTTTGAGTAGCCAAGGCATTTAAAAAATAAGTTAATGCGTGTGTGTGTTTCATTTGGGGATCCAAAGAACTCCTGGGCCAGTGACTGGAACCCCAACTCACTGGGAGCATAAAACAGAATAGCCCAAACAAACTCACAACAAGAGATGGCAGCCAATGTGGTAGGTGAGAATTTATTTTTAAAATTATTTAGAAATTATTGGATGCAATACACACATACAGTTTAGGAGAAGGGAGAATTAGTTTCTCAGAAAGCCAAGTCAAGAGTCATATGGTTCCCACTCAAGCCATGGAACTAGAACAAAGGAACACAGGATTTACTCTGAGGTCATTTTAAAAGGATTCTAGCCACCTCAGTGAGCCTTAGCTAAGATACTGGATGCCCCTGCTGTGCAAAGAGTTTGGCTGGTTCCATGACCCAGTGCTAGGAGGAAAACAATGAGAAGCAGACAATAAAAGCTGCCTGCCTCCAGCCAGCAAATAATCAAAGAACAGAAATTTATAAATATGATTTAATTGTTTTTAAGGATTGAAGAGTGTATAATGGTAATTGTTTAAATGTTCTTAAATATACAGAGATATTAAGCTCCATAGAAAGGAGAAGATAGGGTGAGTGAATGGAAAGATGCTTTAAAGAAATTCAAAAGTCTTGCCAGGGCAAATTCTCAAGTGGATCTGCATGGGATTTCAGGCTAGTCTGGCATGACAGAAATAAAGACTGGAAATAGGCTTATACAGTAAATAGAAGGGAATTTAATTAATGTTAAATATAGAGATGCATAAATATTGAAGTTTTCTATTCTTAAATTATAGGTCAAAAAGCAGGAGATGGTGAAGAAGCACTCTCAAGAGTTCATATGTGTTTAGATTATTTTAATTGCTTTAAATTATTTTGATTATCAAAATGTGTGTGGTTATGAGTTTGGTGGTTATATTAAAATTCCTCTGAGAGAGAGGTCAAACTCTACCTTTAACGATTTCTGGTCACTGTACTAAGGACAGGCTATTTTGGGAGAGAGACTCTGTGTTTGTGTTGACAGGAAAGGAGAAGAGGCGTTGGACCCCATCCAGAGTGATATGGATCATATATGATGGGACTGCCCCTGAACATCTTTAAAAAAATTGAGAAAATCAAACAACAGATAACTTCATCTGCTAATTCCTCAACATGGGAACAGTCCAATAACTGGCTTAGACAAAAAAATGTCTCTAGAAAAAAATTTTAGCTAAAATTTGATAATAATTCTTGTTGATTATAGAATCCTTAAGATTCATTGCACCATCATTTACATGGCATGAATGAAGACATATTAAAATTGGTTATTAATAAAATTAACTCAAAACAGATAGCTGTCTTTTGGCTCAAATAAGGAAGAAAATATAATCCTAAACTGATCTGTGCACCCTAAACAATCCATATGAATATCTTAATGGTACAAAAATTTTGACAGTAATATTCATATAATCCAGAATATACAGCTTTGGCAAGATTCATCCTCAGAGATGAGGAACTGATGCTGTCCAAAGACTTGCTTCCAACACAACTTCAAAAATTGCTACTAATTCCAGATGAACTTTCCTCATTCAACTTTTCAGACCAATCCACTCAGAACTTGAGTCAAGCTCAAGCCTTCTAAACATACAGAGTCTAGATGATAAATGTTATATTACCTGTCTTATGTCTAACAAGTTTCTATTTTTCATACTCCTCCCCACTCCTTTAAAGAATCTCTCTTCACCCTTATTCAGCAGGAAGAAGCCATGGAGTGTTATCAACCCAAATCTCTGGGTTTGCGTGTCCAGTTACAGTTATTTAAAAAATTATAAATAGGTTGTCATTTTAAGAGATAATTTGGAAATGGTGATAATTTCGAACAGGGAGGAAATAGATGGAATTGATTACTAAATTTTATTCTTGAACAAAACATGTAGCCATAATCTTACATTGGTATAAATCTGAATATTGATACAGAATTTAAAATTAATATTGTTACTCACAGGCATTGTGCCTATGCAACTCATTTAAGAATGCAAGTCTTTGACTCAGTCCTTCTAATAGCTGCTTTTACAAACTGTTATGATGATTAAGTAACACAGGTTAAGGGCCAGATAATACACTCATGTTTATGTTGGATTCTAATTTAATTAAACTAAAGTGCTTTCAATTTACTCAAATAGAAATGGCTAAGAGTAGCTAGTTTAATAGTTCAAATACATTTTACATAAACAATCCTCAAAAACATCTGCAATTCACAGAATGTGACATTTAATGTTATTTCATTATTGAGGATCACTTGACCATGAGACATGTCTTCTCTTGACAGCTTCCCCATTCTCCTTCAAAGAAGAATTGAGCCTCTTTACCTCCAGGCAAGACTGCTTATTGTAGCAAGGTAGCCACGAGGCAGAAATTGCCCTATCCATCTACAGACAAAAAATACTGTCCAGGAAAGAACACAGAATGCCGGAGAATTGGCAGTTTAGTTCTGCCAAGACAGAACAAACTAGGCCTTCATAGTTACTGCTCCATTTCAAGGTCTGTCAGATGGTTCAGGGCCAGAATGCTGAAGACTAGATGCTTCAAAGTTATAAGGAATATGGCCTGTCTAGTCAGCTGCCTCTACAATAGTTTAAGTTTTAGAAGCTATGTTTGGTGCTCCCTATATACTCAGGCAATATGTAATTCATTCTCAGATCTCTTAGTCTCATAAGCAAACTTAAGTTGTTGAACATTGTAAGACATGAAATAGAGTTGAAAGCATGGTTTTCCGATGGTGTTACAAGGTAAACTTAAAACATATTACAGGTATAGAATGATAAACTCTTTAAGTTAGGAAAGATAATAGAGTACTTTATTTAATTGACAAAAATGATGAACTAGATGTTAATTGTATATCATACAATGTTTTTTTTTGTTTTCTTTTGTATTGTTTTGTTTTTTGTTTTTTGTTTTTGTTCTTTATTTGGTCAGAAAAGGTGAGGTGTTGGATATTGGTTAGAATGCTTTGATTCAATCAGGAATCTGTGTGTCCAAACCCTAAAGGTTCTTGTCTCCAATTTGGTTTTGCTTGATCAATAAAGATGCCAGCAGCCAATGTCTGGGCAAAGGGTGACAGGGCAGGAGCCTTAGAGTTGTGCTGACTAGGATGCAGGGGGCGGTGTGGGTGAGGCAAGAGGAATCTCCATGACTCAGCAGAAAGAATTGGATCAGATTTGGGCGGCAGAGGGAAGATCATCTGAAATGTAGGTGTAAAGGGAAAATGGCATCCAGAAGGGCTTCCCAGAAATGTTCTGGGCAGCAAAGACCAATGGGCCTCACAGAGGCTTTTCAGTTTCATGAGTTCCCCTTTATTAATTTTTGACCTTAGCATCTAAGTCATTGACATTTTTAAGAAAGTTGTCTCCTATGCTGACAAGCTCAAGAATATCTCCCTCTTCTTGTTCTAGTAGATTTTAGTGTATCTGTTTTTACAGTGAAGTCTTTGATCCATTTGGACTTCAGTTTTTAGTGGGTTGATAAATATGGATCTATTTTTATTCTTATGCATGCAGAATCCATTTAGACCAGCACCATTTGCTAAAGTTACTCTTTTTTTCCATTGTTTAGCTTTGGCTTCTTTTTCAAAAATTAAGTATCCATAGGTGTGTGGGTTTATTTCTGGGTCTTTGATTCAATACCACAGATCCACCTCTCTATTTCTGTTCCAATATCATGCAGCTGTTTTTTTAATTATTACTCTAGAGTACAGCTTAATGTCAGGAATAGTGATACTTCCACAAATTCTTTTATTCTTCAGAATCATTTTAGTTATCCTAGGATTTTTGTTTTTCATATTAAGTTGAGAATTTTTTTTGTAAAGATATGTGAAGAATTCTGTTGGAATTTTGATGGGGGATTGCATTGAATCTTTAGATTACTTTTGATAAGATGACCATTTTCACTATGTTAATCCTACTGATGCATACGCAAGAGAGATCTTTCCATCTTCTGATATCTTCCTCAGTTTCTTTCTTCAGAGACTTGAAATCCTTGTCATACAGGTCTTTCACTTGCTTGGTTAGAGTTACACCAAGAAATTTTATGTTATTTGTGGCTACTATGATGGGTGCTGTTTCCCTTTCTTCTTTCTAAGCCCATTTATTTCTTGTGTAGAGGAGGGCTACCAATTTTGTTGAGTTAATTTTGTATCCATACACTTGGCTGAAGGTGTCTATCAGCTGCAAGAGTTTTCTGGTAGAATTCTTGGCATAAGTTATGTATTTACTATCATAGTTTTGAATAGCAATACTTTTAATTCTTCCTTTCCAATTGTATCTGCTTGACCATTTTTAGTTGTCTTACTGCTTTAACTAGACCTTAAAGTACTATATAAAAAGAGTGGACAGCCTTCTCGTGTCTGAATTTTAGTGGAGATGCTTTAAGTGTTTCTCCATTTAATTTGATGTTGGCTATTGGCTCGCTGTATATTGCCTTTGCTATGTTTAGCTATGCATTTTGTATCCTTACTCTCTCCAAGACTTTTTATCATGAAGTGGTGTTTGATTTTTTTTCAAATGCCTTTTCTGCATCTAGTAAGATGATTATCTGGACTTTTTCTTTCTGTTTGTTTCTAATGGTGGATTGTATTGATGGATTTTTGTATATTGAACAATTCCTGCCTCCCTAGGATGAAACCTACTTAATCATGGAGTATAATATTTTTCATGTGTTCTTGGATTCAGTATTCATAATGGAAATTGTTCTGAAATTCTCTTTTTTGTTAAGGCTTTGTATGGTTTAGGTACCAGGATGGCTGTGGACTCATAGAATGAGTTTGGCAGTGTTTCTGCTTTTGATTTTGCCCAATAGTTTGAGGAGTTTGATATTACCTCTCCTTTGAAAGTCTGATAGAATTCTTCAGTAAAACCATCTGGCCCATGGGTAGTTAGTTTGGCTAAGGTTTTGTCTTTCTTGTCAATTTTCTTGAGGAACTGGCTTTTGGTTTCATTGATTATTTATATTATTCTCTGTTTCAAATTGATTGATTTAAGTTTGATTATTTCCTGCTGTCTACTCCTCCTGGGTGTATCTGCTTCTTCTTTTCTAGAGCCTTCAGATGTACTTTTAATTCATTAGTATGAGAACTCTCCAAATATTTTATGAGGGCGCTTAATGCTATGAGTTTTCCTCTTAGGATTGCTTTTATAGTATCATATAAATTTGGGCAAGTTGTGCCTTCATTTTCCATAAATTCTAGATAGTTTTCAACTTCTTCTTCTTTTTCCATTACCTCATGATCATTGAGTAGAATGCTGTTCAGTTTCCATGAGTATGTAGGCTTTCTGATGTTTCTGCTGTTGTTGAAGTCTAGCTTTAATCTTTGTGCTCTGGTAAGATGAATGGGGTTATTTCAATCTTATTTCTGTTGAGGCTTGCTTTGCTACTGATTATATGGTCAATTTTGGAGAAGGTTCCATGAGGTTCTGGGAAGAAGGTATATTCTTTTGTGTTTGGGTAAAACGTTCAAAAGATATTTATTCTTAAGTGATTAGAATTAAATTCATGAGCCTACCCATGCTGAACAAGAGCTCTACCAGTAAACTATTATGTTATAGATTTTAGATCTTGTTTTTTTCTAACTAATTTGACTGTAAATGTATACTTATCACTCATTAAAAGGATGATAATATGAATTTGTAATCACTCTATGCTCCATATTCTTTACATGTGAAAGCTCACTTAACTCTTACAAGATGTTCAACATAAGATCTACATGTCAAAAGAATCAGTGCCTGTTTTGGTTCTCTAGGCAATTGTGAAACTTCTGGGGTGAGGGTGTCAGCATTGAGATGTCTTCTTGGTGGATTTTTCCTTTGATGAGTTTGAAGTAGTCCTTCTCTGTGTCTCTTGATTGCTTTTTGTTGAAAGTCTGTTTTGTTAGATATTAGAATGGCTACTTCAGCTTATTTCTTAGGTTCATTGGCTTGGGAAAACTTTTTCTAGCCTTTCTTACTGAGATAATGACTGACTTTGTTGCTGAGATGTATTTCTTATATACAGCTGAGTGTTGGATTCTGTTTGTGCACCCATTCTGTTAGCCTATGTCTTTTTATTGGGAAACTGAGTCCATTGATGTTGAGAGACATTAATGACCAATGATTGTTACTTCCTGTTAGTTTGATGTTGGTGGTAGTTCAGTGTGTGTGTGTGTGTGTGTGTGTGTGTGTGTGTGTGTGTTCTATTGATTTTAATGGTATAAAATTATTTATTTCTCATTTTTTTTCTTGAGTATAGTTAGGCTCATTGGGTTGGAGTTTTCCTTCTAGTATCCTCTGTAGGACTCAGTTAGTGGAAATGTATTGTTTAAATTTGATATTTTTATGGAATATCTATGGTTATTGAAAGCGTTGCTAGGTAAAATAGTCGGGGCTGATATCTGTGGTTTCTTCAGGTATACAAAGACCTCAGCCCAGACTCTTCTAGCTTTTAGAGTTCCAGATGAGAAAGCAAGTGTAATTTTGATAGTTCTGCCTTTATTTGTTACTTGGTGTTTTTCCATTTCTGCTTTTAAAATTATGTTCTGTGTATTTAGTATTTTGATTATTATGTGAAGGGAGTATTTTTTTCTTATCCAATCTTTTCTGTAAGCTTCTTGTATCTTAATAAACATCTCTTTCTTTAGGCTAGGGAAATTTTCACCTACTTTGTTAAAGATGTTTTCTGGGCTTTTGAACTAAGAATCCTCTTCTTCTTCTCTTCCTATTATTCTTATGTTTGGTCTTTTCATAGTGTCCTGAATTTTCTAAATGCTTTGTGTCATGAATATTTTACATTTCACAGTTTCTTTGACTGGTATATTGATTTCTTCTATCATATCTTCCATACCTGAGATTCTCTTTTTCATCTCCCATATTCTCTTGGTGATGCTTTTGTCTGTAGTTCTTATTCTCTTTCCTACAATTGTTCATGTCCAGAATTGCCTCAGTTTGTGTTTTTTTATTGCTTTTATTTTTCTATTCATGTCTTAGACAGATTTAATTATATTCTTCATTAGTTTGGTCATATTTTTCTATATTTATTTATATTTATTTGCTTCCTCTTTTAATGCCTTTACCTATTTTAATGTATTTTTCTGTATTTCCTTAAGAGATTTATTCATGTCCTTTTTAAGGACCTCTATAATCTTTATGAGATTGGATTTAAAATTCTCTTCTTGTGCTTCATTTTTATTAGGATATCCAGGTTTTGCTGTAGTAATATAGCTGGGCTCTGGTGGTATCCTATTGCCCTGATTGACGATTATGTTCTTACTGTCCTTTAGGCATCTTGTTTTCCCTGGTGTTGCATGGATGATCCTGTTGTCAGCAGGACTTCTCATGAAGGTTGAGGGAAACCATGGTTCAGACAATAGAGGTCAGGCTGTGTCTCAGGCAGACCTCACTCTTCAGACTGTGTCCTGGATGTACCTTACTCTGCAGGATGTTTCCCAGTTGAAAATTATTGGGATGGTGAATAGATCCAACTGGGATAGGATTGGTGGAGCACTCTTCCAAGCTGGTTAGTCTTGGGTCCCTAGGAGGTTTCCATGAGGCAGCATGACACTCTTGGGGTCTCTCCAGGGTACTCTTGAAGGAAGCCTAGAGCAAGACAATGGAGCTTGGTAGACCATGAACCACTCACTTCTCCAGGGTGTCTCAGGTGGACCAACTGAGATGGCAGGCAAATCCCACTAGGATGGATCTAATTTAATTCTAAATAGAGGTCTTATTCTCTTACAAATAAGAGTCTTAAATATAAGAGTCTCTTAATAATATAAATGGTCTTAAACATCTTTATTGCATATATTTCTATGAACATTCTGGGCTTGTGAGTCCCCATAGAAATTTCTCCTTAATTTCCAAGGTTTCTTTCTCTCTGAACACTTGTAACATTATACATTTCCTCAAGTATGTGTCTTCAAATATTTAAAAAAAATTGCCAAAAAGTTTAAATATTTTCAAATACCTCTGAACTGCATAATCTGGAACAGTTAAAGCAATAACTCGACTTCTGGTACCAATTTTGTATGTTATAATTTCTTTACTAAGAATACATTTTTTACCAAAACAACTTAAAACAGGAAATATTTATTTTTGATTATACCTTTAGAAATTTAAGACTATAGACATCTGTCTCCATTGCTTTGGGTCTGGAGAAATATAAATATCATGGTGATAAATTTTTATATCAGATGATATTTACATCATGGTAGCTAAAAATGACAGATAAGTAACAGTTTGTGCTATAATTAATTTTCTTTTAACAACAATACTCTCAGTGAGCTGCTTCTTCTACATAGGCTCCATCTTTCATAGTTCTACCATTTGCCAAGAGCCTACATAAGCTTTGAAACAATAAATAAACCAAACCATTGATAAGTTTACATATCTCCTCTTATACACCTTCTGAACTGAACTAACCTTTTGATCATCTTTAAACATAGTTTTATTGCTAACTGAGATTAGTATAAAAGACTAATATTTAAAAGTCCTGAAAATGTTTATATAAATGAAGTCATTATTGGGCATAAGTTTGAGTATCAACATACATTATAGTATATTAATTTAGATACAAGTAATACTGTATATCTAGTGAAATTACACTGAAGAAGCTATTTTTTTTTTTTTTTTTTTTTTAGTTTAGAGTAGTTATCAATTGGATATACACTCTGGGTTGCTCATGGGGGGTATATGTACTTCAGTGCTAGTATCATATTTTATTTGACTTTGGTAAAACATGCCCTTAGTCTGTGTGAATTTTTATGTGCGATGTTCCTGGAGTGTTTTGAAGGTGTTGTTTCCTTAGTTTCATCCATCAATACTAGATATTACTATCTTTCTGACTTCCTTTTTTTTCAGGGTTCATTGAGTCCGAAAAGGAGAGATTTGAGGAAGGCATCTATTTAGGGCTTAGTGTTCTAAGGTTTCTCACTCTCTGAATATTGTTCTGCTGTGGTTCTCTGTAATTATTTCCATCTGCAATGGGGGAAGTGATGATAGCTAAGCAAAACACTCATGTTCTTTATACTTCAAGTATTTTAATAGGTATGTTCTTTGGGATAGGGAAGTTTCCTTCTATACTTCTGTTAAAAAATATTTCAGTGGCTTTGAGCTAGGTTTCTTCTCTTTGATCTTTTCAAAGTGTCCAGATTTTCTGGATGCTTTGTTCCTGAAATTTTTTTTTTTTGTATTTTTTTTGATTGGGGTAACTATTTCTTCTACCTTGCCTTCAATTTCTGAGATTCTTTCTCCTATCTCTTGTATCATGTTGATGAGGCTTGCCTGTTTGAGTCCATACAATTTAGTTTTCTCAGTTTGGGTTTTCTTTAGTGATTTTATTTTTCACTGTTATGTCTTGAATTGTGTCCTTCATTTTATTATACTTTTTGCATTTTCATAGATTTAATTAATTAAATTATTCATATTTTATTTAAGGTCCTTGAATATATTTATAAGAGACATTTTGAAACTTTTATCTTAATGCTACAACTATATTGCATTTTTAGGACCTACTCTAGTAGGATTTTTGTGCTCTAGTGGAGATATATTGTTCTGTCTTTTATGAATTGTGTATTTAAGCTATGCATCTAAGCATCTGAGTATGTGATGTTTGTAGTTCTAGCTGTTAATTAGTACTATGAGAGATCAAATGAAAGATGAAAAGTAGTATATAAGAAAAAATATGTTTAAGGACATGAAGTAGTATGATTGTATCCAAGGTATATGATTAAGTTTTAGTATAAGAATGGGTGGAATTTTCTGAGTGAGAGCTACTACTTGTACTGCAGAATGAAACATTGTAAAACAGTACAGTAGACTATGTCAAAGTATTGTATGTCAAGGTATCATGGCTAAGAGTTGAGAAATGTGTATAATACACAAATTCAACATAGTTAGGAGAGATAATTGCTATGGTTTAGCAACTAATTAGGGATAATTTCCTCTGGGACTTTTTTTTTCCAAACCATAAAGGGAGATTTTTATGCTACTGGATCTTTTCTTATTTTATCTGCTTTTTCAAATGCAAATGATGCTATTATTTTAATTAATATATTGAAACCAAAGAATAATCTCAACCTGTCAGTTCAATCACAAACATATGTTCTTATGTTGTCAATGCAAGTATGTCCTGGCACTTATTTTTTCTAATTATAGGTTCTTCCAGTCATTATGTTTTAAAATACAAAAAGATCCAAACTGCTCGGATACTTTTCTTTGGGCTTTTATTTTTTTCTTTTGGTTGTTATTGTTTCTGAAAGACATCAAACTCTTTGACATCATGATCTCACTTGGAAGCTCATACTGGGGGCTTGGCATATGTTTGGAAACCTTTGTCTCTCCAAAACCCAGCAACAAACTGAATCTACATGTAGATGATTTAAGTTCTGTCTATCAAAGGAAAACAAGAGCCAGACACCAAAACATTAGAAACAGTTTTTCCCCTTTATGGTTTAAGAAGATACTCAGTTTCGAGCCAGGTTCATTTCTAAATACAGTGTGGATGAATGGCATTTTATAGCCAAAAATCCAGTAGACATTGTTAGATAGAAATTTAGTAAACAGAAATACCATGGGAAAGAGAAGATTTATATTCAATTGATAGACATAGGATTTCTCTGTGAAGGCAGGCCAGGGTGAACAGATATTATGTAGTGTACAATAAGAGATGAAAAATTTGATCAAATATGTAAGGTAATCAAATTGCAGAGTAAAGACTTTGCTAAGGTTGATTTAACAGAATTTTTGCTAATACCAGAAAGTATGGTAATAAATATTGATAGTATTTATCAGCCATCTGGCTGAGAAAAATACCCAGAAAAACTGTTGTTTGGCTGAATGAGTTAATTATGTCAATTTAGAGTGGTATGTGTGACATATTGTCTTGACAGAATCCTTAAACAGTATTTTTCACAAAATTTGTCCTAGCCTTAAGAATTTTTAGCATTTAATTACAATCAATACATGTTATTCAGTTGCATCAATATATTTGAAAGTAATTCAGAATATTTCTATAAATTATCATCTAGAAACAATTATTATTTCTCAACATAAAATGTTAATATACCTGAAAATTATATTCACTTTTAGATTCTTTTATATGTGGTAATATTTAATTTGGTCCATTTCAAAAGATGGCAATTTAATTGAGGGATGTCTTGGCAGTGCATGAGGCTCTGACTGTTTATAGCTATATAATCTGTCATGAAAAATCTGCCACCAACTCAGGATCCATGGCCTTCTTGCTGAGCAGGAGTTACTGACTGACAAGTCAAAGAGCAGTGGAGAGAAAAATGAGAGGTTGATTAATTAAGTTAGTCCAAGAAATATCATCTGAATATTACCCCAAATTAGGTGTCCTGTGTTCTTAGAAGATTCCCAAAAGAAATATATTCTTAGAAGGCAAAAATAGGCAGAGAAAATAATTTCTTCATTTATCTAAACTTTAACTGCAGGCGTCCCTCCATCTCTCCACACTCTACATTACTGTTGCTTTGGTTTCAAGTCTAGGTTAATTTCTTCTTCTTTTCTTCTTCCTCTTCTTCTTCTTCTTCTTCTTCTTCTTCTTCTTCTTCTTCTTCTTCTTCTTCTTCTTCTTCTTCTTCTTCTTCTTCTTCTTCTTCTCTTCTTCTTCTTCTTCTTCTTCTTCTTCTTCTTCTTCTTCTTCTTCTTCTTCTTCTTCTTCTTCTTCTTCTTAAATTTTTTTATTGGATATTTTATTTATATTACAGATGTTATCCCCTTACCCCATTCCCCCACCCCACCCTCTGCCCAGGAACCTCCTATCTCATCCCCCCTCCTCCTGCTTCTATGCACTCCCCACTCCCACCTCCCCACCCTCGAATTCCCCCACATTCAGTGTCCAGCCTTCATAGGACCAAGGATCTCCTCTCCCACCTATGCCCAACAAAGCCATCCTCCCCTACATATACAGCTGGAGCCATGAGTCTCTCCCTATGTGCTCCCAGGTTGGTATTTTAGGCCCTGGGAACTTCGGTTGATTGGTATTGTTGCTCTCCTCATGGGGCTGCCAACCCTTTCAGCTCCATCAGTCTTCTCTCTGACTCCTAAATTGAGAACCCTGTGATCAGTTTAATGATTAGCTGTGAGCATCTCTGAATATGTCAGACTCTGGCAGACCTCTAAGGAAACAGATATATCAGGCTCCTGTCAGCATGTACTTCTTGACATTCACATCAGCATCTATCTTTGGTGACTGCACATGGAATGGATACCCATGTGGAGTGGTTTCCAGACGGCCCGTCTTTCAGTTTCTGTCCCACACTTTGTCACTATATTTGCTCCCTTGAGTATTTTGTTACTCCTTCTAAGAAGGACTGAAGTACCCATGCTTGGACCAGAAAAGAAATTCCTCCTTCACATAATAATCAAAACATCAAATGCACAAAACAAAGAAAAAATACTAAAAGCAGTAAGGGAAAAAGGTCAAGTAACATATAAAGGCAGAACTATAAGAATTACACCAGACTTCTCACCAGAGAATATAAAAGCCAGAAGATCCTGGAGTGATATCATACAGACCCTAAGAGAACACAAATGCCAGCCCAGACTACTATACCCATTAAAACTCTCAATCAATATGGATGGAGAAACCAAGATATTCCATGACAAAACCAAATTTACACAATATCTTCCCACAAATTCATCCATACAAAGGATAATAGATGGAAAACTCTAACACAAGGAAGGAAACTACAACGTAGCAAACGCAAGAAAGTAATTTTCCAACAAACCCAAAAGAAGATAGCTACACAAACAAAATTACACCTTTAATAACTAAAATAAAAGGAAAAAATCACTTTTCCTTAATATCTCTTAACATCAATGGACTCAATTCTCCAATAAAAAGATGTAGACAAACAGACTGGATACATAAACAGGACTCAGAATTTTGCTGTATACAGGAAATGCACCTCAGTGACAAAGACAGACACTACCTCAGAGTAAAGTGCTAGAAAACAATTTTCTAAGCAAATGGTCCCAAGAAAAAAGTTGGAGTAGCCTTCTCATTTTGAATAAAATCTACTTTCAACCAAAAGTTATCAAAAAAGATAAGGAAGGACACTTTATACTCATCAAAGGAAAAAATCTACCAAGATGAACTCTCAATTCTGAACACCTATGCTCCAAATGCAATGGCACCCATATTCATAAAAGAAACTTTACTGAAACTCAAAGTACACATTGCACCTCAAATAATAATTAGTTGGGGATTTCAACACCTCACTCTCAGCAATGGACAGATCATGGAAACAGAAACTATACAGAGACAGAGTGGAATTAATTTTTTCATTCTTACTCTAGTTCATTATTGATTATGGGGACTTGGATATTAGATAGAAACCTTTGGATTTTCTTTTCAACTCTAAACATGGAATTATTTCATTCCTGAAAGTCCAAAGGCTGAAATTTCTTGTGTAAACAAGAGTTTTGAAAAGAATAATACTTCCGCTGAGGGTTCTGCTAGGGTAATTGACTGATTAGTGTCAGTGATGTAGACAGGCAGACATGTCACAAGTATATAATCAGATTATCTTAGGATACCTTCTGTCTTTTTACCCAGCATTATTGTCTTACCTGGAGCCTGACCTAACTAACTAACATTTTTGTGGGAATTATGAATCTTCTGGTTCTAACCATTCTAAGGTCTAAGAATGTAATCAAAAATCATCTGAGGCCTATTGAAAAGTTTTCCTGCTGTAACCTTCCTACATAATGTCTCTGTCAATGTAATTGAATGGTGCCTTATTGAATGTAATTCAATTGTAATTGAATGGTGATTCATGATTTTGTTTGTTCTATCCTTGTGTTAAATTCATCACACTGTTAGTACATTGGAACATGGAATTTGAGGGAACCTAAATCTGTGTTTCTGGGCCAAGATCACTCACATATGATTTGATAAATAATATACTATCTCCTTTGGGTGAAAGCTGTGTTTTACTATCTATACTTGTTGCTAGCAGAAAAAAGTCAAAAGAATGTTATTAAGAAAGCCTAAGTCAGATTAAAATAATAAAATTTTCTTTTTGAAATTTATATATGGCAAAGAATAATAAAATACAATAATACATTAAAATATCAAAGCATGGTTAAGACATAAATGCTTAGAAAATTGGCTTTTGTTTCCTTGGCATTTTGTCATGTAGTAAGAAAATCCAACTAATTAAAGAAAAAATGAAATCTCACTATATAAAAGTTCAACATAGTTTTTATAAAAAAGTCCAAGGCAATAAAAATACATTTCACCTTTCTTTTATGGGATTTTTTAAATCTCACTCAGCTGTCAATCATTCTCATTATTTTGGGCACATTTTTTAACAACCTAAATTGTTCCCACAGTGGCAGCCAAACTCAATAAGCAGTAAGCCATTGAAGACTGTGTGATTTCACTAGAGACCATAAGCAGTGGAGTGGCTTCCTATTAAGAGAATGGAGGTAAGAAACCTCAGTGGCAGCTTTCAACATAGAAGGAAAATATTCCCTGTAGTTTATCCACAACATGCTTCATCAAAACCCAAACAAACCTCTTAAAAGTCCCAAATGGCCAACAACCGCAACAAAAACCTTCCTGCTTTTCAAAAGACAGGAATTATTTTAACATGCAAAATTTTTGTACTTTGGAATGTATTGTAATTTATTCATCTATATTTGAAAGACAAAATAATTCCCTGAACAAAATGCAAATCTGTGCAGATTTGTTTTGTATCTTTTAAAATTTATGCACTATGTTTTCTAACTGGAATTATTTTCTAAGATTCTGCCTCATGACATGAAAAATAAATGCTTTGCTGATAATGATAGTTAAATTAATATATTTATGTTATAAAATTTAGATTCTTAAAAATTTTAAAAGTCATATATCTTTTATATCTCTAAACCTATACATCATCATTTTCTCTATTTGTATCTAGAACCAAATTAAATTGAATTAAATGAAGTTAAATTAAATCTAATGTATATTTTGAGGTCAAATTTCATTCCTCTAGTCGTGGTGGGACTTGGGAGAATGGAACTGATAAGTGAGGCAGAGAAAATATCATGCAGTAGCCCTTTATTCAGACAATTTATGCTCAGAGTTAACAAAGTTCACATGAGTAAACTTTTCATGGGTTCAGTTGTAGACAACCACAAAGATAAGCTGCACATGGAAAATATGTTTTTCCATGGAGGCATTTAAAGGACAGTTTAAACATTTAATTGAGTAACATCAGCAAATAATAATAAGTAATCAGAAGTAAACTCATTTTTCTTCACTACACTTGGGAGGAACATGAAAAGACATTCTATCAACACTTTTGTGGTTTGCAGAAACTAAGGTCATGTGATTTTTGATTTGTGACTTCTTAGAGTGATCTTACAAGCACTCAATTTTCATTTGACTCTATTCTGAGACTGTGTTCTGACAGCAGACTATTTCTAATAAGGTAAAATTTAAATTCACACACACACACACACACACACAGACACACACTTACTTTGGGAAAATTATTAAACTAATAAATCTAATTCAAAGAACAGAGCTTTAAACTCTCCTATTGCAAGCTCTTCACTTAAAGTGGGGAAAATAAAAATGAAATTTCCATTTAGTTTGTTCGCAACAGGATTTTAAAACTAATGTACGTGTTGATTAATGGATTATTATATAAATTTAGAATTCTCTTCTAATATTTTTTTAATTTATTTTCCTTTCTAAATTACACTTGGTGAGTTGCATTTATAGTCCTCATTTTGTCCAATTCTTCTATACTTTTTTCATATACCTTATCAAAGTGATTTTCTTTGTAGTTTTATTTCCATACTGTTGATAAAGGTATGTCTCTAAAGATTCATTTTCTTAATAATGCTTCACAAATATCTCACAAACTATATCAAGATGGGTAAATAACAAGTAACAAATCAATTATACTTCAGATTTTAAAGCTGACTGCTATTAAAGAAATTAGTTTCATGAAAAAGCCAGTGACATTAGTGTTTACATCCAAACTATATGTAAAATACTGAGAATGACAAATATAAAATGTGAATTGCCTTTAAGGTCCAAATTAATAAACAAAGTAACAGCATATTATTTGACTCATCTTAATATATAAAGACAAATGTTAGAAAATTATAATATTGTGTGTGTTTTTCAGAATGATCAAAGTAAATCATCATGTTCCATGTAATTAATGCTTACAATCTATTTTCCTATCTCAAATTATATTGTTCCATTTATAAACATTGTATTCATAGAGTGTGTGTTTTTCAAATCCAAGTACAAAGAATACTTAAAAATGTTAAAGTAGGTATTCTATTTTTTTATTCCATAAGAAACACAAGCTTTTGTAGACAGAATAGTAATACTCTTAAATAAAATTAGCAAATAGTTTTTGCAGTCCATAGTTTAGATTGTTAGTTTGTTGCTTTTTTAAATAAATAAATATTTGTATATTAAAAATAAGATAGAGCATATGTTTTTGTACCAGGCATAGTTTAGATTGTTAGTTTGTTGCTTTTTTAAATAAATAAATATTTGTATATTAAAAGTAAGATAGAGCATATGTTTTTGTGTCAGGAATCAAGACTAGATTATCCCAGGTGAGATGGCTCCGGAACATCCCTGAGAACTCAACATAGTCGTATTCAAGGCAGTGGTTGCTCTCATAAAGAATACAAAGTAGAATCTGCAAGGAAATGAAGTCTAAAGTAGCCATTATGCAAGCTGCCAAGGGTTGTGAGCTGTCAGTCACAGATAACCCAGGACATGACTAATTGCCTGGGTTATAGACTCTGACAACATTTGTGAAAAGAGCTTAAGTAAGCTTTGTGTTTGTTCACATGGGTACTCCCTAGCTAAAACATAGCCAGATTCCCTATGTAAGTGTCCACTATAAACAATATATATTTACTCATTATGCAAATTGAACCAATATCATCTTTAAGTTTTTGAGAATATTCTGGAAAACTTTAAACATCACACCAGGATCATATTCCTAAATATGTCATTAACATAACTGTGGTTAGCCCACTTTTTATAACTTCATATTTCAGTATTGGTGATGTTTATTTTCAAGGTATGAAGGAATATATTTCATAGTTCACAAATGTTATGTTCAATGAACTTATTGGAAGTGATTTTATATATGCACTGTGGTAACTTTACTAAATCTCTTTTCAAGTTACTTTTAAATGTCCAAATGAAATTTATATAAAAATTGTTTCCTTAGAATGAATTACCAGTGGGTTTTGAGGTATACTGAGACACCCATTCTTTATCAGGGATATGGTGGTTTGGCCACCAGTGGAGAAAATAAAATATCAGTAAAAGTGTATGTATTATTAAAAGCTTTGATCTTTATAAATTGTGGCTGAGAGTCTGGAAAGTGAGCATTTAAGACATTTTTTTTTAATTTTCTACAAGAAAAAGGTGAATTATTGTTATTGTTTACTTAAGTGGTGTTGACTTAACAATCATTTGCAAATATGTGTGGGGAAAGGAGTCAAGTTGTTTGCACTCATGCTTGTTACTAGTGGTTAGAGATTATCATCAGATGTCTTCCTCTTCCTACCTTAATTATTGAGAAAGGGTTTCACAGAATCTCTGTCTTGCTGTTCTGATGAGATCAGCATTACAACCAGTCCCTGACATCTACCTGCCTTGGAGTGATGAATATATCTAGCAGACTCTATCCCTAGATTAGGATGAACATAGCACAATCTTCTATATTAGTACAAACATGGATGATTTTACAAAACCAATATTAGGAACTTTTAAAATGCTTTGTTAATAAGTGAATAATGTCACACACTAGGAAATATTCAGTGAATCTAAATTTGGAGATATTAATGTTCCAAGTACTATTTATGTTAAGATTTAAGATTTGAGTGCTATACCTTGATCATACATGATAGATCATTTTTGTTTGTTGTTTGTTTGTTTGTTGTTCTTGTTGTTGTTTGTAGTGGGAAATTTTAGAAAAAATGGTGCCGGTGGTCCTTTTAGTTCCAGGCTGCCACCATGCTCCAGGTCTATGTTCCCATACTAATGGTGGCAGAGGAGTCAGCCCAGGAGCTGGTTCCACGAGACCGTAGTGTGGCTGCTGTCTCTGCCAGTCAGCTCTGTGAAGTCTATGGCTCTAAGAATGGCTCAAGGGTCAACTCTGCTACCCCCATGTAGTAGATATATTTTTCCAGTACCCAGTAGAAAGAAGACACTTAATGCTTAAGATTGTCCAACAGATTTATATATTAGCAAATACTCAATACACAAGATGCCCACATAATTAGAATTGTAAACCCCATTACCTAACCTTGATATGAATAACTGCTAAAGACACAAGTATAAAATCTCCTGCCATTTTTCCTCTCCTCCTCCTTCTCTATTTTCCTTTCTTGTTCCTCTTCCTCCCAACTCCTAGCTCCACCTACCTCTTCTACTGCCCAGTCACTGAGCTTCACTACAAATACAATGGGCAGGAAAGGTCATGCAACAGTTGATTGCTTGTTTTGTTTTTTGAGAACCTTGATTTTTGTTTTCAAATTGCTGCATGAATTTACATTGTCACTGGAAGCATAAGAGTTTCTCTTTCTCTAAATCTGCTCTCATGGTTGTTATCTTGATGACAACCATTCTAACTAGGGTTAGATAAAATTTCAAATGTGTCTTGATTTGAATTTTTCTATGAAGGCTAAGAATGTTGGACGTTTTTTCACATATTTGTTAACCATTTTTGCTTCATTTAAGATGTGTCTATGGAGTCCAGAATCCCATTTGTTAATAAGCTTTGTGCATTTAACATTCACAGCTCTATATATTGTAGATGTTAAGGCATTATCTGTGGTAGAGTTGGCAAAGAACACTTAACACTTTATAATGTGTCTCAGTACTCTGATGACTGTTATGTGTACAGAATGTTTATAATTTCACCCTGTCTCACATGCCAGTTACTGGATTTAATGTCTGTGTTATTGTAGCAACTTACAGAAAGTTCAAGCAACTTACAGAAAGTTCAAGCAACTTACAGAAAGTTCAAATTACTGTATATATAAATTTCAGGACTTATATGAAGATCTTGAACTAATGTATAGTTTTTTCAGGGTAAGAGATATGAATGAAAATTATAAGAAAATGAGGTAGTTTAATTTGAAGATAAATGCAAAAGACTATAGCCCAAGTTTCCCAAAACATCATGTTTAAATGTAATGACAATTTCCTGTAAGTTTAGCAGTTATGGAACAAAAGAATGCCAGAAATAAAGACACATTTTAAGTGGCAACATCAGGCAGACATGTAACAGAAATGTAGGGAAATACTTTCATGAGATTTCATATGTTATTGATGCCATTTTTAGCCTTCTGTTTGATGACAACGTGTAGTCTGCATTCCAAATATTTGACATGTGTCTCAGAGATTCTTTATAGGTCAGAAACCCTACAAAGAAGCCTATTAAAAAGGTGAAAGTCCTCTATACAAAAACTTAAGGCATTCAAGTGGGAAATTATTGAGTACACTTGAGCATGATAAGAGTGCTCATGCTCATAAGTAGGCAGGATTCACTTTGTGGAAGTAGCTATTTTATAATACACTATATACAGATTCAATGCAAATTTGGTTTTGCTGTCTTAGAACTGAATTTCCTTGCTTTGCTATTAGTCTGTGTAGGTATTTGTCAGTAAAGTAAGTTTCATGGATGAAATCAGTAGCTGATATCTTGTTTCTTAATTCATCCAGTTACTCTGTTTTTTCTTATAGTGAGTTGAAATCATTCTCTTTAGGTTTATTGCTGATAGTGTTGTATTAATGTCTGTGCTTTTGTTGGCTGCTGCTCTAATTGGTAATTAACAGTTAGCTCACACTCCCTGCCCAATGTCATTAGGAGCTTGCTGGTTTACTATGTTGAACAGGACAGATTCCTTTGTTTCTTTCCTCTCTTAACATTTACTATTTTCTGCAGTCTAGAGAAAGAGGAGTCACTCTTCTTCCTCTGTGTATAGTATTCTTTTAAGTATTTATGCAGTAGTGACAGGGCTGTCACAAATTACCATAGGTTGTGATTTGTTATAGTAGCTATATTTGTGTATCACTTTAAAAAGACAGCTTTGCTAGATATAGCAATCTTGGTTGACAGGTACTTAGTTTCAGAGCTAGAAATATGTCATCCCATGTTTTCCAGGCACTAGCATTGCTGTAGAGACAATGGATATTATTGTGATGTATTTTTCTTTGTACGTGAGTTGACACTTTTATATTTCTACTCTCTTTCTACTCTGTATTTCTAGTTTAAATGTATTTTGTTTACTTTGCAATTTTACATCTTGTATATAAAACCATCATCATTTTTTTTTATCATATACAGTTGATGTTTTAAATAGTTCTTGTTTAGCCGTACCCTTCCCTGGATTGGGAACTTTTCTGATATAATTTCATTGATGATGTTGTCTATGATCTTAAACTTTAGTCTCTATTTTTGTACCATATGGATTCTTTTATTAAGAATATTTTTTTCACATAGTATATTCTCATTATGCATTTCTCTTTTCCTACTTCTCATAGTTCATCCCTACCCACTTCCTGTCCAGACTCTTCAGCTCCCATCCCCACCCCATGTATCCATGACAAGACATTTCATTTCCTTTTCCAAGGGAGACTTATCTGCAACCTCTGTGGTTCTATGGTGTGATTTAACAATCAAATTTATATCTAATATCCATATATAAGCAAATATGCAATATTTGTCTTTCTGTGTGTGGGTTTCATCACATTGGATCATTTCTTTCTAGTTCGGTCCATTTACCTGTGAATTTTATAATTTCTATTTTTCCAGTTTTAAATGTCTAAGCAATGCTCCATTACATAAGCATACTGCATTTTCTTTATCTATCCCTCTGTTGAGGAACATCTAGATTGCTTCCAATTTCTGGCTACTATGAAGAGAACAGAAATTAACACAGTTGTGCAAGTACCTCTGTGGTAGAATGAAGAGTCCTATGTATGTATGCTCAAGAGAGAATAGCTGGATCTTGAGTCTATCTAATTCCCATCTTTCTGAAGAACCAACTTACTGTATTCCATAGAAGGTGTACTAGTTTACATTCATAACAGAAATTGATGCATGTTCTCCTATCTCACATCCACACCATTCACTTTTTACTAGTATAACTCCATAGTACAATTTGAGGACCAGGACAGTGATACATCTAGTTGTTCTTTTATCATGCATGATTGTTTTAGATATTCTAATTTTTGTTTCTATTTGAAGATGAAATTTGTCCTTTCAATATCTCTGTATATGTTCTTTAGATTTTTTTCCTCTACACTTCATTTTTTATTTTTCTGGTCTTCTGGTGAGTTTTCTTAAACTTGGTTTATGTTTCTGGGCTCTGTTTAGGGAGGAAGCTCAGTATAGTAACAGACAGGTTTCATTTGACTACAACAGAAATAACGATGTACTTCACCTATATCCCTAGTAAAGTTCAGGGACAGTAGCACTAGGCTACTGAATGGGAAAATTAGCTTATAGATTTTTATAGGCAGCATGATTAATAAGGAAGTAATAAAATGGAGAGAATGGGCATATAGAAACAAAGGCTGAAGTGTGAATGAGATGGAAGTAATTCTCTTATAGGCATGAGAATACAGAACACAGAGGAAGTATGAGAGAACAGATGCATGGAAAAGGACAGTCAAGATCCTAGTCATTTAAGACATGAGACAATACAGCTACAAAACTCTTGTTAAAAATGTAAACAAAATAAAAATAAAATGAACTGAAGATATGATAATATCAATCAGTACTCCTTCTGGGATGGATTTTGCAGTTTATTCTCTAGCTTGGGGGGGGGGGGTGTGCTATCCTTAGCAAAGCAAACAAATTAGTTATGTTTGTCCTCCCTGCTGACCATATCTTTATGGTCAGCATGACTTTTCAAGTTTGCCACACTCCATATTCCCAGCACACGTAGCCTTCTTTATGCTGTGTCAACCACACTTTTCCTTGGGCCTCTGGAAAGTGCAAAAGACCTCCTGTGTTTGGCTGATGTATATTTCCTTCCTATCCCAATTGTGATTATTTTAAAAATTAATATTCTATTTTTTTCTGATGTACTATAATAATTGCCTGAAAATACTAGAGACTACCTAGCTGAAGACATTTTTTCATGTCTATGAGCTGCTGATGTAGGTTGTGGCAGGGATAGTGTCTTCTCAGATTAGCAATCCTGGACTGTTCTTTGAAAGTTCCAGCTTCAGGTTCTCAAGCATGGTTGTTGCAGTCTCCATAGCCCATGTAGCTCCCACCTATCTTGCTTTATTGTGTCTACAACTGGTAGTGTCTCTATAGCTGGGCCAGTTCTTCCATGCTTTCAGTGCTAATATACAGGAGGAGACAGTACATACATGGCTAGGCATGAGCAACACTATGTGTGCACTCATTTGCAGCCTTGTCTCTGCATAAAATTCTGTAGCTTTTGCTTCATTTTTTTTAGCTGTTTCTTTCAAAAGACTAGTGTTTATTTTTATCTGGACTCTTCATCCCTTGGTCAAACAGAAGTAGCTTCTAATCTTCTATCCCTCATTATGTCACAAACACACACACACACACACACACACACACACACACACACCTCTGGAATTATTTTGAATATAAAAGAAGCTATATAAAACTGAAAAGTTACATACATTGCTTCCAAATAATATTGAGATTTTGATGCTGTCACTGCAATGTAGATATTAATATTTTACTGGAATTAATATCCACATAACTCATGCTTGTTTGTATAAGCAAATTTTTAATTGGATATAATCAATCTCCATCCCTGTACAAAAATGAAAAAGCAATCAAAGTTTAGTATCCAGGTATGTTTTTGTTTATGTATACAATAGTTAAGCTTATTTACTTTTACTTTAGAGGGTTTCCAAAATACGTCGAGGTGTTGAATGGCAGCTATTAAAAGCACAATGTTGCTTTTCATTCAAAACTTATCAAAAAACAATTGGAAATATTTTCATTACTTACCAAGGAGAGAAAGAAAGCCAGTGACAGATATAATAATGAAGGGTATACACTGACTGATTATAATGGAAATCAATGGAGTCTAATTCATTTTCTATCATATGAAGACAAGGAGCATCCAGTGGCAGAAAGACAATGAACCAGAAGTAGATAGCAACATATTCAGTACACAGAATCTGAGAGGGCCAAATGGTGACTGGAAAGGGAAAAGGATTAAACTCAAATCTTGTTAAATATTTAACACTAAAATCCTTCGAACATTGTTTAAAGTCTTCCCTTTTAGTTAATTATTTGCTTATAATCAGATAGGAGCTATTACAATGGATGTTTGCTTGGCATTTGGAAAGGCACTGTGTGTGGAACCTCTAAATAAAGACTTCTATATTTGGAGGGAATTATTCTAAATTAATTCAAGAAAGAATTCACAGGGTATGCATTTTGACAGTATTCTAGTGCACCTGCTTAGAAAGTTTTTTTTTTCTTGTATAAAGGTGTCTGCTATTTGCTTACTTTGTGGTAAGTAATTCCATGAATCTATAATGAAACTGTCAGATTCGCTTTTTTCTTGTAGCATTATAATGCTAATAGAGCAGAGAAAACAGAATTAAAACTCTTTTTGGACTGAACATCACTACATTTGACATCTATATAGTCTGATAAATATAGCACCAGATTGTCTGAGGAAATGCTCTCATACCTTAGCTTTGGAACTTAATCCTAAGGAGCATCTGTATAAAAGTATTGTATGGCAGTTAGACATTTGTACTATGAAAGACATTTTTCTTTCATCTGTATGGATAGGAGAAGACTGTTGATAAATAATAGAATTAACATTGGAAAGTGATATGTCTAATTGTTTACTTGATTTCTTACTTCTAAAATTCTTTCATTAATATGTTGTCCTTTAAAAGCTTTAATTGAAACTGAGATATGACAATATCTAACAGAGGCTATGCTAGGAACTCATTAGCTATTTATAATTTTTAATTTACCAATGGATTTTTCAAATTATTTTTGTAAAATATAACTGTAAGTGTTTTTACTGTTCATCATTTTGAGAAAACATTAGTGATAGAGAACAGAAGTTTAACTTTTACAAATATAAAATCTGCTCAAACTTAAGCAATAGAAATAATTCTTACTCACCTCAGCATAAAAGTTATATAGATGAGAAAAATACAAAGCAATGAAGAATAAGCTTTATAGTTCCTGTTTAGTTGTATGTCACAAAATGGACCTTCACATTGAGGTTTAGAAGTAACTAGAATAAAATATCTGAGAAAATACCAGAACATCTAATCAGAATTTATTTTCTCCATATTTCTTTTTTCATTGTAGGTTATCAACCAAAAATTGCAATTTTCCCTATGTATAAGAATCATATTGGCACATGGAGGCAACCAAGCCATTAATAAATCTATAAAATGCAAGAAGAACTTAGAAGTTTTAAAATTTATTGTGTAATTTTTATTTGTATGTTCATGCTATGTATTTCAAGCATATCCATTCTCAGCTTCATCTTCCAGTTTCTGTCATATACTCCCAACATGTCTTTCTCCCAAGGTACTACATCTTTGTAAAATCATCATTGCTGCTCATTATGGTCATCCCAATGAAGGTTTATATAGCATTTGTTGATTGTCTTAGTGATGGCTTTTTTTTTTTAGCATTTTCATATATACACATACCATACTGTTGTCATATGCATCCTCCTTACTCTTGTCCATCATCCTTCCACTTCTACTAATCTTTCTGATTCCCATTAACCCCTCTTTTAATTTCAAATCCTTATTATTTATGACTTTTCAAATTTAGTTTTGGTCTTGTCATTCTTTAGATCTTGTTGATTCAGTCATATTGGTAAAGAATCATGGATGTACCTTCCTTGAGATTTCTAGGAGATGGCACCTAATGAATGTTGAGAGAGGGAGGATTAGTCTCTCCCAGGGATGAACCTCCTGAGTCATCATCCAATAAGAAGTGGTAAGCCCTAGATCACATACACATAAGCAAAACTGAATCGACTCAGCAGTTTGTATGTTTATATTTAGTGTATATGTAACAATATATGTAACAATAATTTCAAATAATGAGGCCAACAATTTGAGAGCAGTGAAGTGGAAGGGACATAAAGGTGATAGATGATGAAGAGCATGGGAGGAGTAGACAGGAAGCAGGGAAGGGAGTGATGTAATTCTATTTTAATTAAAATAAAAATCAATAATTTGGGGAGATAGCATGAGTTTATTTAAGGACACATGAAAGGTAATTGATTATTTACAAGCATGAGCTCCATGACAGTCATTTCATATAAAGATTATATCTCCCCATACTATACTGACTTTTAAGTGCCTTAAATACTTGTAGAGGGGTGGACTTTGTGAGCTTATCTCTGTTACTACCATTGCTTGGTTATAGATTCTGAAGAAGGTGGAGCTTCTACTCCACCCTTCCCATGACAGAATATTGACAGGCCCAGTCTTGCACAGGTCTTCCAGAGATGACCTCAACTTCTATGGAATCAATACTAAAAAGAGTGAAGTCATGCTCTGCAGACAACATTCTGCGTCTCTCTACTTCTTCCTCTTACACTCTTTCCTCCATCACTGTTACATGCTCTCCAAGCCTTGGAGGGGGTGATACTGGAGTCCCATTTACAACTGAGCTTCTAACAACTTTTATTCTTAGCACTTTGATCAGCAATGTGGGTTTGCAGTTACCCACTTCAAAAAGGAACTTGTCTGATCAAAGTTGATGGTAACACTAGTAAGGTATAGACAGCAAGTAAATCTTTTAAAAAGTTATTATTTGGGTCAGAGAGATGGCTCAGCAGGTAAAGAAGCTAACCAGAAATCCAATGAGCAAAGATTTTTTTCTGGAACCCATATAGATAGCTGGATGTGGTGTACATCTGTAATCCAATAATTCTATTACATGGGAGACAAAGACAAGACTCAAGAGAATTATGCAGAATCTCACAGAGCAGTTAGTTTGGAATATTCAGCTTACCATCAGCAGTAATAAGAGAAATTGTATCCCAATCAAGTGGAAGAATGTGAAAACTAACTCTTGAAATTTACTGAGTGTTCTCTGTACATTCTTTATGGCATGTATGCCCATGTAGTCCCAATCCCCACTCTTCTTCAAACATACATGCACACACAAACACACACACACACACACACACACACACACACACACACACACACACACACAGACACACACACACTAGAGAGAGACAGAGCAAGAAGAGAGAGTGAATACATATTTAAAGCCATTTCATTTTGATAAAATTTATATATAGTGGTATTATTAAGTCTTAAGAGTCGAATGTATGAGTTTCAAAATGAAATATCTTTGTAAACATCCTTTCCAAGCTATATAACATTTCCATTCAATCAGAATATATCTCACATGCCAGTCCACTTCTCTTTCTCTATTAGTTATCCCTTCCTGATTTGAAGTCATTAAAAAGGATTTTAAAATCATTATAATTTCACTTTTATTGTTTGATGGTTTTATACATCTACACTCTCTCATACACACATCCACATGTATACACACTGCACATTTGTGATTTTCAGCTCCCCAATTCTTTTGCTCAACTTCTAATCTTACAGTGGATCCTGTTTTCTCAACAAGACCCCTCTTCTTTTCTTTCATGTCTTCTTACTTGTTGCTTGACTGTACTGCAGTTACCTGTCTGTGCTTGGGTAGGATGTTGTCCACTGAAACATTTGTTGTCTTATTTGAAATCAAAAGTAGAGAGGAGCTAAGCAGGTGTTCATGCAGAGAAATGAACCACAAAGAGGTGGGCAAACCAGTTCAGACTGACTTCATCAACCTGGATGAAGATTTGGGGAGTCTGATGCTAGGTAGTTTACTGACAGTATATTTAATTAGTACAATTTTGGGGAAAATGTTTCCTCATATAATACAATCTTCAGTGCACAAAGAAATATAATTTCATAGAACTCAACTCTGAGTACATGTTGTTTCTTCTAAGAAAATGGGTTCTAGAGAAAGGCTACATGTATTAAATTAAAGGCCCAGAGAAGGATTTGGCTTGTTCTCAGCCATACAAATAATGAAGAGCACATATTGGCTATTAGACAGTTCTGGTCCTGCTTATGGAAGATGGTAGAGCCTCTGGCTATAAGATAATGTAAGGTTCATTTTGTCTATTAGTTATCTATGGTTCTGGTTGTGGTTGCTTTGGGAAGCCCCTGGCTATAAGGGTCATTTAGATTATTGACCACCTCTGTCCTGGTTGTAGGAATTTAATATAACCTGGACCAATAGATAAAATAGACCACTAGGCAGCTCATCATGTCCAGCTACCAGCTTTCTGCATGGAAGAATAGGTTTTATGTCCATTCCATTGAAAAGACAATCCTGTGTGCTTAACTCCTGGTTTCTCTGGAGATCTGTGCACAGGACCTTTATACTGTGCTCCTAACACAAGAATAATCTTATCTTTATAACGCACTCAGAACATTAATGCATGTGTGTTACTTTTCCTTCTCTCTCTCCATTTATCTTACATTTACCTTTATGAAATAGCTTCAAACTTTACTTTCTTATTTGCCAACACTATCTTACTTCTCATTTTTAGTTTATCATCCCCTTTATAAATATATTGCTCTGAAGTTGATGTGTATCATTTCAAAACAAACTTGCATAATTACATATATATGAAATATCAATGTTAAATTTTAGGAGATATTAAATTTTGGGAACAAAATATGTTTCCTTATTGAACATAGCACATGCTTTAGTTAATATTTTAATGTTTCTTCCATTTTATACATTTTTTTTTTTTTTTTTTTTTTTTTTTGGTTTTTTGAGACAGGGTTTCTCTGTGTAGTCCTGGCTGTCCTGGAACTCACTCTGTAGACCAGGCTAGCCTCGAACTCAGAAATCCTCTTGCCTCTGCCTCCCAAGTGCTGGGATTAAAGGCGTGTGCCACCACCGCCCGGCCTATACATTTGTTATTAGCATATTATTGTTAGCATATTATTGTTCATTGGAATTTTAGTCTCTTTTTCAGGAGTGTTTTATATCTAATGCATTATTGGAATTTTAAGACAGTAAGAAGAATGCTGGCCTCAGCTAAGGGCTTCAGACTTCTTTTTCCTCATGCTTTGCTCTTATCTCTAATGTAACTACTATGGCCTGTCAGGATTTTGCATCTAAATTTGCAGACAAATATGGTTTGGAAGATTATGAGCATGGTTTTGAAGTGCTGCAGACTTTAATCAACTTGAGCAAAGAAAGTATTTACTTAATTTAGGGGTCTGGGCAGAAACCTTGGAATATAAAGAAAGAAAGAAAGAGAGAGAGAGAGAGAGAGAGAGAGAGAGAGAGAGAGAGAGAGAGAGAGAGAGAGAGAAAGAAAGAAAGAAAGAAAGAAAGAAAGAAAGAAAGAAAGAAAGGAAAGAAGACTGTTTCCTGACAGAAAAAGCAAGAATCTGCTGGGGTTTTTTTTCAGTCCAGAAGACTGAATGTTGCAGTTTGTCCTTTGTCTATGTTGGAGTCTCAAAGAAATAGGAATGCCTTAGCAGCAGGATAGATACAATTCCAGTAGGAGTGAGGGCACATAAGCAAAACAACAACAATAAAACCACCAAAACAAAACAACAAGTTTCTTTCTGCCATGCCCTTTTATGTGGGTTGCAGTTAGAAAGATGATGCTTCAGACCTCAAAAGGTCTAGACCTATGGTTTTTCTTCCCACTTTAAATAACTCAATTAAAAATAAATAAATAAAAGGAACATTCACAGTGTGCCCAACTACTTGGGTTTTAGTTGATTCCAGATTCAATCCAGTTGACAATGAAAATTAGCCACCACAAACTCCATAAAAATTTTATTCTGCAGGTCACCGTGTCTGTTAATACTGACGTTGTTCTATCTTGTTTATACATACACTTCTTTTTATATTGTTACTTGCTTATCTGTATTTGTTGATGCTCTGTTTACAATAGCAAGAAAATACTAGAATCTGCCTAGATACCTATCAATAGGTAATAGAAGTCTGGTACAAATACACAGTGTAGTTTTATTCTGTCATGGAGAAAAATTAAAAATTTAAGAAAACAGATAAATTTGGAGATTATCATATTATGTAAGAAAACCAAGACTTAATAAATACTATCTGCATGTCATCTTTCACATGCATATACTAGCTTTAATGTTCTGTTGGTGTGTGTATGTGTGTATGAGTGTGTATATGCATATGTGTGTTAGAGTGAGTACGTGTGTCTGTTTGTGTATGTTTCTGTGTGTATAATTTTTTAGGAACTATTGCATTAATTTTTTAGACCAGCTGAGTGTGGTTCTATTCTAGGTCTCTAGAATATAGTCTCCAGTTCCATCTAACCTATGTCACGCATGGGCCCACACTCATGCCATGAGCTTCAAATTAAAGCAGATACGCTGGTCAAGCCCAAATGCAGTATTGACATATCCTGAAGAAAGAGCAGTTCAAAGGGTAATGTGGCCAGATAGGTGTCCATATTTCTTTTTGGTATCCTTCAGAGTACCTTTCTACACCAAAAACAAAACAAAACAAAACAAACAAACAAACAAACAAAAAACCCCAAATGAAACAAAAAACAAAACCAGGGGTGAAAGATCCATGCAGTCTCTAGTTCAACCTTTCTCTGTCAGCGAGCTGTGTGAATGTTATCTTCAGCAAGGCAGCCACACTGTTAGTTTCCAGAGGGCAATCCTCTGTCCTAGCATCAGTCTAGTATGTTTGGGGATCTCCATGGGACCCCCTTAGACAACAAGTCAACCAAATGTAACCCAGTTCCAGCATTGGGAGCCTTTCCTAGCTGCAAGAGATGGACAGTCCAGAATCTGTATCCCGTTACTAGGAGTCCTTATTAGTACCACCCTCAAAGATTCCAGAAAGATCCCACTGAATTAGGCTTTCATTGAGCTTCCCCAGATGCCCCTTTGTTAATTGGTACCTTTTAAAAACTTATCAATTTGTTTATTTTTTTCTAATTTTGTGCAGTACAGGTTTTAAAGTATGTCCATATTATTGTCTGTATTTCCTTGGTATCTGTTGTTATATCTCCCTTTTCATTTCTGATTTTATTAATTTGGTTATTCTTTCTTGGTTTATTAGTTAGTGTGAATAAGGGTTTGTTTATCTTGTTGATTTTTCTCAAAGAACCAACTTTTTTTAAATTAAATGTTTGTATTGTCATCTTTGTTTCTATTTCATTGATTTTGGCAATCATCTTCATTATTTCTTGCCACATACTTCTGTTGGATATGCTTATTTCTTTTTGTGTTAGAGCTTTCAGGTGTGCTGTTAAGGTGCTAGCCAGAGACCTCTCCAATATCTTTATGAAGCCACTTAATTTTATGAACTTCTAGTGCCATTTTCATCGTGTCCCACAAGCATGCTTATGCTATATTATGCTATATATTATGCTATATATTCATTTTAATTGAATTCAACAAAATCTTTAATTTCTTTTTTATTTCTGTGTTGAACCATTTTTTTTTTTCTATTCTGTCGAGAGATGTCATGGAACTCATGTAGAGTTTCCATGAGTTTGAAAGCTTCCTGTGTTTTTGTTGTTGTTGATATCCAGCTTTAATCTGCGGTTGTTATGCTGGGTATTTATTGATATCCAGGTTTAACCTGATAGGATGCAGGATGCTATTTCAATGTTCTTATAGCTGTTGAGATTGGCATTTGTCCAAGTATATGGTCAATATTGTAGAAAGTTTTATGAGATGATGAGAAGAAGGTATATTCTTCTGTGTTTGGGGAAATAGTCTGTAAATATGTGTTAGGTCTATTTAATTTAAAACATTTGTTAGCTCCGGCGTGTATAGTTAGTTTTGTGGTGCTGAACTGTCCATTTCTGAGAGAGGGTTTTTAAAGTCTCCCACCAGCAGTGTTTGAGGATCAACATATGATTTAAGCTATAGTAATGTTCTTTTACAAATGTAGGTCCCCGTGTGTTTGCTGCAAAAATTTTAAGAATTAAAATGTCATTTTGGTGGATTTTTTTTGATAAGTATATGTTTTTCCTCATCACTTCTGATTAGTTTTTATAATTTATTATTTTTGACATTAAAATTGTCATTAAATGACATGATATTAAAATGGCTATACCAGCTTGTTTCTTGTCTCCATTTGTGTAGAATATACTTTTCTAACCTGTTTACCCTGAGGTAACGTCTATCCTTGATGTTGACATGTGTTTCTTGGATGCAAAAGAAAAATGCATCCTGTTTTCACATCCATTCTGTTTGTCCTTTATTGGATAACTGATACCATAGATATTGAGAGATATTAATGACCAATGATGGTTGATTTATATTTACTTTCTTGTTGCTGCTGTTGTTATTGTTATGATTGTGAATGTGAGTATGAGTGTGTGTGTGTGTGTGTGTGTGTGTGTGTGTGTGTGTGAGAGAGAGAGAGAGAGAGAGAGAGAGAGAGAGAGAGAGAGAGAGAGAGCGAGCTTCTTTTGGTTGGTTTTGTTGGTGTGAAATTATTTATTACCTCTGTGTCTTGGGTGTAATTAACCTTACTAGGTTGATGTTTCCCTTCTGGCATTTTCTGTAGTATTTATAGATAAATATTTTTAAATGATTTTTATTAGGAAATATTTTATTTTCTCCATCTCTGGTGATTAAAGTAGTCTTGTTTGGCATCTCTAGTTTCTTCGAGTCCAACTCTACTATCTCATAGGGTGTCTATTGAGAAGTTGTGTAATTCTCGTAGGTTTGCCTTTATATCTTGCTAGGTCTTTTTTTAAATTTTTTTTTTGTTTCTTATCTTTAGTGGTTTTATAATTATGTAAAAAGAGGACTTTCTTGTCTACACCTATCTGTTTGGTGTTCTGTAAACTTCTTGTACTTTTATAGGCATCTCTTTCGTTAGGTTATACAAGTTTTCTTTTATAATATTGCTGAAAATATTTTTAGAGTCTTTGAGGTAGAATTCTGCTTCTTCATCTATTCCTATTGCTCTTAGTTTTGCTCTTTTTTTATGTTGTTGCAGATTTCCTGGATATTTTATGTCAGAAATTGTATAGATTTAATATTTTTGTTTGACTGCTGTATCTATTTTTTCTCTTGATTGTTCAATCCCTATGATTCTCAATTCTGTCTCTTGTATTATGTTGATGAAGCTTTATTCTATAGTGTCCATTAGAATTCCTAAAGTTTTTATTTTTATATTCCCTCAGTCTGTGATTTCTTTATTGCACCTATTTTTATGTCTTGAATATATTTTACTCATTTCTTTTGTCTGTTTCTTCCTTTCTTCCTTGCTTGCTTCCTTCCTTCTTCATTCCCTTTGCTTTTTTTTTTTTAAAGAGGGATTTAGTTTCTCTAGTTGTTTGTTTTCATTTTCTTGACTTTCATTCAGGGATTTATTCACTTCCTCCATTTGTTTCTGTTTTCATGGATTTTTTAAAAGGGCTGTATTCACTTTCTCTTCTATGATCTCTATCATCTTCTTGCAGATAGTTTTATGCTCATTTTCTTGTGTTTTAGCTATGTTGCCATATCCAGTGCCCTCTGTAGTAGGTTTGCTGGGCTCTAGTGGAGACATATTGTGCTAGCATTTATTGATTGTGTTTTTATACAGGTGTCTAGGCATTTGGGATTGGGATGGCTATATGTCGAGGTACTGCTTTCTGGAAGTTCAGCGGGGTATGGTTTGTGGGATCCGCAGGAGGCACAGACAGGTGGACAAGGAGGCTGTAGCCAATGAGATAGGATCTGTTGGAAGCACTGAGAGAACAGAGATTATCTGCAGGCAATCTTCCTGGCACTTCCTTAGGTTTGTCATCACAAACTGGAGGCTGGGACAGTGGGACGACTTTAGGGAGATTGGCAAAGAGGGCATGGTCTGTGTGATTCACATGAGGCAGGGAGACCGGGATGGGAGGCTGTAGTGTTCCTTTGAGGCACTAGGGATAAGCCTGGCCTTCTGGCATGTGCAGCCTGTTGTTGAGCAGAGAAGTGTCAGCTTAACTTGAGGCCTGGGAAACAGCAATGCATTGGCAGAGACGAGACAAGGAGCATATAATCTAAGGAATCTACAATATGAATGGAGAGACTATGTATTCTTTTCTATGTGTGATGGTCACAGGACAGATTTTCTGAAATTTTTTCTTTTCTCTGTCTACAATGTCCTCTAAGACATGGATGTATAACCTATATGATTCTGATCTACCCACTTGGTCTACATTTCCATGATTTATTAATATTAGCATTGTGCCCAGTTGTGGTTTTCATTGCCATTTTCTCCATTTGTTTTAGAAGGAAGCATCATTGATGAAGAGCGATAGTCACTTTTATCTGTTGGGATACAGATGAGACTTACAATATAGTTAAGAATTGTGATGATCTAGAACTATAGTGCTAGTATAGTATCTTCTAATATCCATGACTTTATGAGCACAACATTATTGCCTAGAATGAGGCCTGGTTTTTCTCCTTTGTGTCTCCTTATGTCTATTTAGATAGCTGTTGGTTACTAGCAAGATATGAATGCCACTATTTCATCTTTAGTTATAAATTGTCATGTTTCATGTTTCTGTGGTTTATAGATGTCACACATCTGAATAGGATTATTAATTGATCCCCCACAGCACCTTGAACAATACATTCTGGAACTGTTTAGGGAATATTTTTTTTAATAAGCACTCTTACATCAATGAGAGTAAAAAGGAGACAATGTCACCAACTCTTGAAAGCCTCAGTTTTGGGTCCAATTTGAATTGTCAGTTTATACACTAAAGCCATAAGACAGAGTGGACAAAAGCAAGATTTTTCCAGAAGCACATACAGCAGTTAGCTGATTTTTAATGGCAACAACATGTTTTTAAAAACTGTTTCTCTAGGTCATTCTGTTCAAGGTAGCAAGTGAAGTCATGCTTAGAAACGAATAATGAAAACAGTGTTTTAAGTAAGTCACTAAGTAAATCGATAAACCATTATCTATTCATTTTTTCTACCTTATTCTATTTTAGTTTTATGGAAGCTAGACTGCAGGAAGGGGGCTTTAAATTCAGATAGAGTTTGAGTTCATGTTCTAAATTTTCATAAATGAGCATATAACATGATGCACTTGAGGAAAGCAGTAAATATAGATGGATCAGGGGTGGAGGCTGCTGAAAAGAAGTAGAAGAATACAGATGATATTCAGCCAATGACCTTGACTGCATCTTAAGGTTCAAGATGAATATTTAGTGCTGAACACAACACTCACTTAAGACATGGAACTCAGATTCTATCATTGTATCTAATTGTTGCCATTTTAGGGGTGAGAAAATTATGAATAAAAGGAATTAAAGAATATTTTATTACTGCCAGACATTATGGTTCACAGCCACCTGTAACTCCATCGCCAGTGGTGCTGGACAACTGTTTCCATCACTGTAGACACTGTGCACACATACATAGAACTCTTTAAGTAAAACGTAATTTTTACAAAGAACTTTCCCTTTGCATTTTCTCTCTCTTTAATGTCATTGCCATTACTCTTATTGCATAATATTTTCTATAGTAACATTGTTTGGCACAATTATATTCTTATTACTGACAACTATATACAATAATTTTAACTATATTTTATGTGGCCTAATCAAGTTTCAATTTTTGTGGAATTTTACTAAAACTTCTAGCTGCTTCAGACAATTAGCACCTCTTTACTGTAACATATTGTGAATTGAGTGGTGGTGACAAGAAGACATAGTGGCAAACTCATTAAGAGAATAAAATTGATTGTATTTCAATAAATATTTGAGAGAAAGTAAAACTAGCCTTGATGAAACTGAAGGGCTTTGTGCTCAGTACTGTGAGATACTGAAAACTTTTTAGAGATCTAAAGGGATTTATTTTTGCTACTAAATTTTTGTCAGTCAGAAGAAAAGATAAATCCTGTTCCTTTCTTCTCTACTTTCCTCTCCTCTGCTAGTCCTGTCCTTACCTTTCTCCTTCTTCCCTCATCTCTTTTCCTCCCCTCTTCTTCTATTCTGTCTTCTTTTCCCCTCCCCTCTCATTTGAGAAAGAGCCCTTCTGTGTTATCCAGGCTGGACTTGAACTCCTGGAATCAAGGTTTCCATCAGTCTCATCCTCATTCTCACTCTCACAAACAGCAGGGGCTACATAAGTGAAGCTTTACACTTAGCTTAAAAGATGACTATAAAACAAATATGTTAGACTCCTTTAAAGTTTATTCAAAGATACAACAAAATTTTAAAGAGTTTTTAGGAAGAAGGCCTTTAGTAGCCTGTGACAGAAACCCCACTAAAATGCTGTTATCAACAACAAGAATAAGGACAACAGCAACAATGACAAAATCAATATCCTGAGAGATACTTGCTCTCACTCTAAAAAGCCCAGGATTACATTATGTCACAGAGGAATAAAAGGACCATCCATATATGAATCTTGCTGTCTTTCACCAGACTTTAGTTTTCCTTCCGACTGTGTTGCAAGTCTATTCTCAATGTGACAACAGAGATATTTGCTGATACCTCATAGGTATTTCTTTATGTCTTGAGATGTACCTTAACAACAATCATGGAGTTATCTGGAGTTTATTTATTTAACCAATATTTATTAAATTAAACCTATTAAACCTATTGTGAGGTCAGAAAAGGGAAACATTAGCACCAGAAAAAGCTTTTGTTTTTATTAATGGTGCCTTTTCTTCTATTTGACCACCAACTTCATAATCTTTGATATTCTTTCTGAGCCAACACTCCTATAAGGTAGCATTCACTAAGAAGACATCAAAATCTACCCTTGCATATTCTGATAATTTCCTCTGAATTATGAAAAATTAAGTAATTTCCATTACTTGAATTCAGTTATTCTTGGAAACTAAAATATAAAATATAGCTTACTCAGTGTGCATTTTGAAAATTTCTATAACTTAAGAGTTTCTTTCTGAGCACTAACATGTTTTCTTCATTTCCTCTGCTCACTCTATTTTCTTTTCCCCTTTTTCGTGAGAAAAGTGATTGGTCATTTGTGTGTCCTCATAGTCATCTTTACCCTGACTCCTCACATAGCCACATGCATACCCAACAAGCACATCTCCCTTGAAGTGCTTTGCTGTTGTTGTTGTTTGAGTTAACCTCTCTCTCTTGTCCATACTACAGCCAACATCTCAATTTCTGGAAAGACAGTATAAGATATACAGCATTCTTTCCAAAATATTACTGCATAGTACATGCTAATATGATAACTATAGTTTTCCCATCCTAATTCTAAATATTTAGAGAAGTTTGATTCCATGGGATCTCTAGCCTTTCTATAGGACTCATTGCTATTAAGTTTCCAGACACTCTTGAGGGCTTGCAGAAAGTTAATTGGATTGTTCATTATCTCATTGCAGATTGCCCATCATGCACAACAACTTGAAGTATTTGGGTTTCCTTAAGAACTTGTAGGAAATGAACCAAATATAGTCGTTAGCAGACTATAGACAAACAGATCTCTGAAGGACTTCCAACATCCTGCCCTAGGGCCTTTGTGTATAAAATCCTAAATTACTTCTGTGCCTTTGAATCACTATATCCTATTTTAAGTTCATTTTGACATTTCAGACATTTTCTTAGTTTTCACTGACATTTGAAAACAATTGGCCATTGATTTTTCTTCATTAGTTATGTGCCTCAAGCTCCTGTGACACCCAGTGCTTGATCCTGATCCTACTCTTATGTTAAAACAAATAGCTGACAAGCTGCAAGGGCAGGTCTAGACCAACTGACATTCTTTCATTCACTGCCATAACTCTGTAAACATCCTGCCACAACAGGGAGAAATCTCTGGTATCATGATACCTACTGAGAACTCACAGTTTGAAACTGCTATCATAGGGGACAGAAGACATGTGAGCTGGTGACTTGGAACTATTCACTAATGATATCTTAACAGAGGGTAATGTCAGGTGCTCATGGGGTATAATGAGTATTTATTATGCACTGCTTGAAACTAAAGGTACTTGTTATTATCATTGATGTGAAGATCACCTTTAGAAAAGAAATCAAAGCAACAAAATATCAGCTTGTACATAACACCACCACAATCAGTGGATAAACCTGCTCTTAAGAGGGGTGGCTTAATCCTTGTTAGGTATAACTCTAGCATGAAAAATATTACCATGTGTCATATTTAGAGTTCAGGAACTTTATAATTGTAAGTATAATTCCAACTTCATCTAAAGTCTTTATGAGATAATTTGTTTCTTGTAACACTAGGGGTTAAGACTGGGGGCTTTGTTTGATTTCAGACATAAGGACAAATTGCCCCTCATCCTTCAGTTTCTACCTGGTATACCCTGTCCCCAATCCTGAACTTTAGAGCCCAGGGGCTGTGCTACCCTTTCCCTAGAGGATCTTTATATAATCCAGACATTTTGGTCTCCTTGCACCTTCCTCTCTCTTCTCTCTGCACATTGTGCCTTTTCTTTCCTTGCTTCACCACTATGGGGACTTCCCTGGCTTAGGTCTTAGGAGCAGTGAACTCACCAGAGAGCGGCTTCCCAATAAACTTACATTTAATGTAATCTAATCTGGTTCAAATTGGCTCATTTCACCAGTGGAGAAATAATTTATCAGCCTGAATCATGCTGTAACACTTTAGAGCTAAATAGTATCCCATCCTTGCCTGTTTAAAGACATTTTACCTTTGAGGCAAGATTTTTAAAGTGCACAGGTGATTCTGAACTCTTTTAGAAATCAGAATATGAGGATCGAGCTTCTGTTTCTCCTGCCATAGCCTCTGGAGTGTCTGGAGTTAAAGACCTGAACTATATATCTGAGTCTCATAACAGATTCTACACTTCACCCCAGTGAGGAAAACAGGAATAGTTTTTTTTTTTTTTTTTTTTTTGAAAGAGAAATAAATACTTCCTTTAAAATGCTTTCTTGTAGTGTCTACAGGAAATATTTCAAGCTGCTCTTTTTTCTGATTAAAGCATATATTCTCATTAAATAATGGCATTTTTCTAGTTTCTAACAGTCTCAGATTAAGTTGAGTGAGTTTTCTATGTTAGTCAACTGAATTTATTTTAATACCTTCAAAAATGCAGAAGAAAGGAAAAGTGAAGAAATAGATTGTAAAATGATTCACTAGAGGGTTCAAGGAAAGAGTGAGGAGTCACTCAGTGGCTAAAATATGTTACATGCCATGTGAACATGGAGAACTGGCCACATGCACAGTCCACATACGTTCTGTTCCTTCTAACTTGAATTACTTATGAGGAAACATTGTTCTTAAATTTAATTGCACCAGTTATAAAATATAAAAGTAATACTTATATCATAGATTTGTCAAGATTACACAGGGTATTCTATAAGAAATTCCTAGAAGATACTTGAAACTTAGTTTGTACCTACGACATATATGGATATTATGAATGCATGCATATATTAGTAATTTTATGTTGTTTCAGTGCTAGAAAAGAAATGTACAGCATTTCATGTTAGCCCAGTGCAATACCACTGAGACTGGCTCTAGTTCTTGTATTTCGTTATTTCTTTTAATGAGTCTTACCATATAGTTCAGGCTGCTCTCAAAATCACAAACCTGTTCTCTAAGCTTCTTAAGTACCAGCATTTGAGACAAATACAATTCACTATGTATATCTGTGATTTTTAAATATTTTATTGAATTTCCATTATTTTCAAGTGTCTGAAGTATGTTTCTTTCCAATTTTGACCAAACAAAAAACGAGCATGAATGCAAGTTGCATACATACATACACATATATATGCCTACATGCCTGCATGCATACATAGATACATACTTTATTATGATAGAAATATATAGATATAAACACTTCCTGGATTAGTTAAAAGCTATTCTAAGGCATTCACCTTTTTTGTTGCTATTGTTATTTTTTAATGTTTTTAGAGACAATGTTTACTCTCTAGCTCAGGACAGCCTGGAATTCAAGGTAAACATCATGGCTAAGCCTCCTGAATGCTAGGATTACAGGTCTAGATTGCAATACTCAATTAGAAAAGGTGCTTTATGTAATTGGTTGAATGTGTGATTTCTTGTATATATTTTAGTTTCATGTTTCACTCTTGGAGACTTTTAAGTAAATAGAGTAAGGAACATTTTTTTCTTTTAGTATAACTAACATAGAAATCTACTATAAATCTTAGAATATATGTGAATGAAATCTTTTGTTTCATAGCATTTATTGGTTTTATAGGAAAAAAGCATGCTGCATCTGATTGAACAAGCTAACACCTTGACATACTTAAGATTGCACCACGATGGAATGCAAAAACCATATGCTTCAGCTTCATACAACTGAATTTCTGAGCAATTGAAACCAACAGGGAGGACTTGAGCGACATTTTAAAATTGTTTCTGTCCTCTGAGTGGTTTTCATTTAATCAGAATATTACTGTCTTCTGCCCTAGAGTCTTTTGAGAGAGCAAGGATAACAAGACATATGTCTTTTTATAACATTTTCATTTGTTAAAGTCATGAGGTTGTCTTCACAGTGACTACAATAAGTTTACTCAAGGAAATTAAATGCAACTGGAGAAAAAATAGTGCAAAAATGGGTAGACTGGTAATAGAAATAAAATAAATTAAATATTACCCAATAGACTTTTGGCAAAATAAGCTTACCACTTTTGTCGAGTTTTGTTAAGGTAGCTATTTGGAGCATTGTCTGTGGAAACTATGTTCATGGTTAAGGCCAATAATGAAGTAAGCAGCTTACGGGAACACAACATGGCTGACTTGTATCTGTCCTTATTGCCAGACATTTTCTCAGTCTCTCACCAATAATGTGAGCTTTTTCTTTGCTCTTGTAGACTGGACTAATTCAGTCTGTTCTGTTTTATGCATGTAAATGTCAATCTGTTTGGCTACTTAGAGTTTAGCTTTTAAACCCAGAACAGAATGGATAAATGCCTGCAGTTTCCACACTGTTTTAACATTCTTTCTTGAATTCCCACCCACTCTTCTTCATCCTTGTGCAGTTCACAATTTTGAAGGAGAGAGAAGTGTGTTTCAACTTATTGAGATGTCATCCCCTTTCCCCAGTTCCCCTTCCTAGAACCTCCTATCCTTTTCCCCCTCCTCCTTTTTGCTCTTATATCATTTTAATTATGTGCATGTATTAAGGTCAGTTCTAGGTTGAAGGATGAGCAATACAGTAGATGCAAATAGTCAAGGAACAAGCAAGACAATAAACACAAATAGTCAAAGAACAACTAAGCTATAAACAAAGGCCCTTGAACACTCCCATGATCACTGTTTCTAGGGGTTTATCAGGATGACCAAATTATTTGAGCCCACTTCCCTATCCTACCTCAAGGTCATTTTCATGTCTGAAGCCTACTTCCTTGTTTTAGCCCAAAATTTAGATTCCTATCTGAAATTACTTCTTTGTTCTAGCCTAATGTCAGATTCCTGCCTGAAGCCTACCTCCTTGTCCTTGGCCCATATCAGATTTTTTCCAGGCAGCCCCAAGGGCTCTCCACCTCTCCCTCATTTTTATTTCATTAACAGGACTGAGCCTGTCTTAGGTCATTCTGACAAGAATGCCTTTCTTATCCATCATGGAATATGCATTATCCAAAGATTTCTGCTTTCAAGAATCAGTCAATTATCCTAGAATTTGTACTCCTGGAACAATGAGGCAGGAACTAAAGGGTATTTTTTTTTTTTTAATTTTAGGGTCTTAAGTTCTTATCATTTCTGTTTTTATTTTTATTTTTTAGTCTACCTTTAGCTGACTTGATTTTCTTCTTTCATTGATCTTTGATTATTACAGGGTAGAATCTTTTGATAGTTTTCTTAATCTTCTAGTGATTAAATTTCCATTGTTTTTCTCCTGGAAAAAAAAGGAAAGGTATTTTATTATACAACTCATAAATGGTGAAATACTATTAATTTAAATAAAAATACTTAAAAGTTATAATGAAATTATAATATTAAACACTTTGAAATACACTTAAATGCTATCTTTGCATTAACATGTTTTCAACTTTTATATTATAATAATGAGTTGAATTAGACCCCAGTCAGGCAACTAAGTTATGTAATTATATGCGCATACCTATGAAATAGTAGTAGTATATTTTATAAAGAATTAAGTTATCAAGAAAGTGAAGAAAAAAATACCTCATATGCATTCTCATTTGTGGAACCAGAACAGAATAATTCAATTAGTACTTCCTAGGATAAGAATTTAATTTCTGCTAGTCTACATCAAGGCTACAATATATGATTATATATTCTCACTTCGTCTGCATATTTAAGTGTTCAAGAATTTCAGAGACAGTAAAACTGATTTTACATTATCATTCTATAATATAATGAATTAGTTTTTTTTCATTTTATGGTACATATGGATATAATACATGTTTATCTCCTTTCTTTTTTCTTTCACCAGACCCACTTCGATGCTGTGCAGCAATGAGCAGAAGAGCTGTACTCTCACTGTTCAGCTCCTCTGTCTTGAGACATCCCTAGTAAGACCATCTTATGCTGATGGTCAGTTTTCTTTGCCATCCTTTTGATGATGACTATAGTATAAACTTTTATATAGTCACATATACATCTCTCCCAGCTTTCAGAATTTCAGATATATTTTCATGCTTGACTTTTTTTTTTTTAGAACTCAGAATCTTAAATTTACAGCTTTATTTGGAAAGGAATGCCATTCACATTGATTATTACTATGTGATTAATGGTTTTCAAATGAATAAAATGTATATAATGGCAGACTTAGATTCTGTTTTGGCTTATCAAGGAATCTCTCTGAATCAAACACAGTGCACCATGTTTGACTCTTAAGAAAATGTCTTCATAAAATATTCAAAATGAATAGGAGATTGAGTATTAGAGCTATGCTCAGAGATTGCACATGGATTTTCTAATGAGAAAAAGTAATGATATAAATTATGGAATGAAATAGTAAAGTACCTGAGGTTTTCATGAATATCATTTGAGCTAAGAGTAGTAGGAGGAATAAATATATTAAATGTCAAATTTGCTTTTTGTCTTCACTCACTGTGCTAAAATATGGCCAACATAAATATTATTATTTCTCTACATTAAACCTCCAAATTGGTGGATTACATATTATAACAATGTCTAGCAATCTAACTGTAGAAGTATCCACTATTTTAAACAAAATCTCTTTACTAACTAAAAGGTAATTCTTTTTGCTCCTTTCTTTTGTTCTGGTTACATTTATTTATAATTTCTGTTTGGCTGATTAAGGTACTACAAATTTAAAAATTAACAGAAAATGTGTTTTTCTAAAATAGAAATTCATTTCAAAAACTTATCAATTTCTGCACCATTTTGTTTCTATGTACACCAGGACATATTAAAGTAGTATTAGAATAGTGGTATCCATGATATTTGCAGGTCATAAATGGGGCTTAAATAGTTTTACTTGCACATTTATGTCTAGAATTTAGACTTAGATTCTAAAACCTTATGATTATATATATGAATTAAAATTATGATTTGACCATTTGTAAAATAAAATATGTATTTTCCTAAGTGTGTTAACTTTAGATCTATGGGTAAAATTTCATCAGAGAAATTTGATAAACTTTCTTTAGATTTGAAAGGATTGTAATCAGGCCTAGAAAAATAAAATATTGCCATAGTGCCAGAATGAATGTTTCATGGAAATTCATCTGTAAAAGTGTAATTTTTCAGTAGTATGACCTTAGCTTTTGTTAGACAGTCAATAAGTATGGTATACAAAGAGCATAACTTGGTTAGTTTGTAGCTTAAGCATCAAAACTACCCAGCAAGATCTTAAAGCTTATGCCTTGTACTAAGAAAAAAAAAAAAAAACATTGTTGACATATCTTGGCATTGATCATCTTAACTACGTCTGTAAATTACTTTTAAAAATATTCATGTAAGATTTAATATCTACCAGCTAATGATATAATAAATTTTCAATTGGCTGTGAAAACAAATTTAAGAAATTTTACAAAAATATTTCAGAAAGATAATATTAAAATATATATCTATAAATCATTTCATACATGTAACTGACATCCACCATTCTAATATCCTTTGGTCCCTGAATGTCGATGGATGGAAGGGGCTGCTAGATCACTTCTTTGTAGAGGGGACTCCAGGCTAATGTTTCAGTGGCTATAAGAGGCCTTCCCTATGAAAATTAGAGACATGAATTCTAGTCACCAAAACAAGTGAATAGGCTTGAGGAAAGTCTATGCATCAATGCTTCAGAAGTATAAATGAGGAAAAAGGTCACTAGTTACTGGGATTTAAAACTTTTCTTATTGATCACAACCTGCATCTGCCTGAATCTCTGCTGTGATCTAGTAGTTTGCTTCTAATGTCTTTTTCCTGAAGAAACTTGTGATCTTTGCATATCTGTTATTTTTGTGTTGATATCTGCCCTTGAGATGGCAGTTAACATTTCTTTTATATATTTAATGATTCTCAATGGTTCACATCTTTATACAAGAGCATACTATTGTCATTGTTTTAACATAGGACACCATGAAAATATTTCCCAAAGAATATTGTATTTCATTTTACTTGTAGAATAATATATTAATGTTTTTCCTCTTTTGTTACATGGATGGTGTGTAAATGTGCATTTAAGCATGCATGCGTGTGTGTGTGTGTTAGAGAGTATCTCATCTCATGTACCCTAGGCTAGTCTTGAACTTTTTGACTCATCTTGTATATACCTTCTTCATACTGAGATCATAGGCATGTACCACTACTCTAAGGTCACAGTGTTTTATAAATATCTTCTCCCTAATAAAAGTAAAATATGTGCTACTGATAAGGTTCTTTTTTTATAATGAAATGTGTGTATATATATATGTATATATATAATTATTTTTCTTCTATGTCTCTTGCTATACTTGTTAATCTATCAAAATGTAAATATAGCTTACTGTTTTTAATATTAAAATATGCTAAATGATCTGTGTGACATAATCTAATTTGAATTGCATGGTAATATTAAGTATTTATTTTCTGATTACATATTGACTAGAAAAAATTTTATTCTTCAATTTTGTACTTGGTTTTTCAGTAGAAATTTTTGAAAGTACACTGGCTAATGAAATGTCATTATAATTTTAAGAATTTTGATATATCTGAATTTACTTTTCCAAATTAAACAATAATTTCATAAATTTTTACAGTTATCTAATATTGTATCATTTATAATTTCATGTCTTATACTAGATGCTATATTGTAAAAATACCCCTCAGTTTAAATTTTTGCTATAATGGACCAGAATGACCATATCAACAGTGAATGTTTTTTAAGCCATGACTCTGGCCTTCTGAAAACAACTTACAGTGGAGAATATGTTGGCTTCATCTCATGTTGAAACCTTAACTCTTAATTCAGAAAAACAATGAACTTGATACTACATATGGGCTTAAGAGAGATAGATTTATAGGCAATGGCCAGGACATGTTTTTGAGTTGGGATTCATGAAAACATTTTACTAATAAGAAGTTAAACAAATCATCCTACTTATAAGAAGTGTGGAATTGTTTTATGAGTCTTGAGGATATCATTTCTGCTTTGAAATGATTCACAACTGACAGTATGTCTGTAAGGACTTCATCTTATTTTCCTTCAGTAAATATTTTCTAACAGTGGTCGTTCATTCTCAAATTTGATATAAAATTGAGGTGAATAAATTAGAGATACCCATGAGAACAGTCATTTAGCATTGACCTGTAACTGTTATCCATATCTTTCTAATATTGTCTCCCGTAGTTTAAATAGCTTTATGTCCATTCAATCATACAAATGTTTATAAATAGTACTCAAGTAAGAACTAATAGTGATGTTACAGTCATATCTCAAAATCTATTTGATGGTGCACATTTAATAAAAAAATATTAAAGTACCAATGCAGTTTTCTGTTTTTAGATCTTCTTATAAATAAATAGTATCAGCAGAATCAAATCAGAAATTAATTATTAAGAGAAGGAAAGGCTTTGATTTCTTCTCCCTGCTGGGAAAAACACTTTAATTCATAATGATACCACTTCTGCACCAGGGGCCAGACAAATGTAAAATAATATATTAAAGCAGTCATAGTGATATCCTCATTTTCAAGCAATTCAGAATATTTAAGAGATTACCTGCTGCCTCTCTGTCCCTCTATTTTTCCATAAGATAATTTTCTATAACTGAAAATAGATTCTCAGAAGGAAGTATTGCATTTTTACTTCCCACTTTTTACTTTAATTTTTAGAATTAGAACTGACAATCAGAGGAAGAAAGAATAAATTTAACTTGAAATGTTGTCAGTGTTCTGGTATTATGTATTTCAAGTGAACTGCTAGAATTTATGACTCTAAAACCTGTAAAATATTATTTGGATGTCAAGATATAAATCCATGCAACAGCCAATTAGCATTGTGTTTTAAATTTTTAATTCTATCATACAACAGTTCAGCTGTGGAATATTAAATAACAGTCAGGTTTTGACTCAATGTGTGTTCGCTGAATCTTGTGTTGGGTGTAGACTGATGCATTGTCAACTGATCAGTTGAACATTTCTTCACATCAATGGGATCCTGTCACCATGCTGGGGACAAATATCAAATATCTTTCTTATTTCTCTCCACATTTCTTTCCAAATGTGTCTAAACAACCTGTTTTTTCCTGGATAGCTTAAGCATAGTCATTGTCAAAACACTAAGTGCTATTCCCAACTTAAGACATTTGTCATTAAGTATCTTACATTCATGAGGAAAAGTTATTGAAGTAAATATTTGAAGATAAATTTGAAAAAGTCATAAACATTTTACAAAATATCTACTATATATTATAAATATTATATCACAAACCTATCTTATATTAAAAATATATCAAAAGAACATTTTCAGGAGACAGAAAGATTCTAAAAATTTAAATGATTTTTGGTTTGGTGCCCAGTGCAAAAAAAGCATAATTTTCTTAAAAAAAAAAAAAACTAGCATATTATAACTTCCAAATTTCTGTTAGAAATGTCAGTAATATTTATGTCATTTTATTTATAACCATGAAATTGCACTTTATTTTTTTCTCATACTCATCAAACTCATCACAAGATTATGTCTAACTTTAGTAATGTTTTGTCATGAGCCCATTTTCCTGTTCCCATTGAAAGATCACAAACCACATCTGCCCTTTTTATTTGGGCAGCATACAATTTATACCAGGTGCTTGGTACTTCTCCCCAAAGTAGGTTTGATCAGAATGCTTTCGTTTTCCAAGCCATCAGTCTATTTTGCTTTCAAATTTATATGCATAATTCTCTTACTGACAATGAACAAAATTATGAAATTTTGTAGTATTTAAATTTTAAACATGGTGTTTATATTTTGTCAAAACATTTTTCTTTCAATCTCGTCTTTACAAGTCCAGTATCTTCTCAGGCACTAACTCAAGCGGATTAGATAGAGCAGAGCACCTTTACTTATTACTGTGGATTCTTGTTTTCTACCTGACAAACTGAAGCATTAATTCTATATCTTTTTCTTGGCTTTTCTGTATAATGCCTCTACTTTATTTATTCACTCTTAGAGAATTTGAAGACACGTAATGGATTTGTATACAACTCTCTGTGTGTCTTCTAGACAATACATATGATACAATAGACTCTTCACCACTGGTTCTCAATGTGTGGGTCATGACTTCCTTGTGGAGGTCGAATGACTCTTTCGAAGGTCACCTGAGAGTATTTTGCATATCGGATGTTTACATTACGATTCATTACAGTGGCAAAATTACAGTTAGGAAGCAGCAACAAAAATAATTTTATGGTTGAGTATCCTCACCACATGAGAAGCTGTATTAAAGCATTAGGAAGGTTGATACAGACTGCTCTATATGACAGGCAGCCTCTGTCCTTATGGAAGACAGAACTCAATAAGGAAAATGCCCAGCGAAAAAACGAAATTACAGTTTTGTTCATGGTTTGATGAATAGTCTGAAATTCAGGTGTTCTCTAAACATGTTCACTTATTTGTCATTGTCACTCCAAATATGTCTGCTTTTCCCCAGTTACTCTCTTTTCATTCTAACACTGATACTTTATTTGTTTCTAAACCTTACCAAACTTCATCCATTAATTATTTTCTAATCACCTCTACAAAAATCAACTATTTATATTTCTGCTACCTTCTTGGTCTACTTCTCAGCAAATATAATCTGAAGTCTTTTACTAGGGTTTATTTAAAACTACAGCAAGGGTTTCATTTAAATTGAGTTGGGAAAATTTATATTACAAAATGATATATTACCACATGTAAGCTTTCAAGTCCAATTCAGAAATGTTGATTCAGAAATTGTGGGAATGAATCAACTACTTATGTGTTAAGAGTCTTTCTAAGTGATTCTCATGTGCACAATAGTTTAAGAGTCATTGATTTTACATATAATGAGGCTAATGTATATCTTTTGAATTTATTTGAATTAATGAACATGAAACTTGATTTATGAAAAATATTTTTATGTAATGCTTTATTTGGTTATTTAATTTAAAGAACAATAAAATACATTTAACTTAAACCAAAAATGGCTATAAGTTTTTGAAAATAAAATTCTCTGGGATGGAAAGTAAGAAAAATATTTTATTGCAGAGCATAAATTAGCTAAGAAAATACACAATATGCTCTGCGTGAATTAAAATTTCTACTGTGGAAGATCTATCCTATAGGATGTCAAATATATAAGGCCATAGTAAAATAATCATTGCCAATTTAAAGCCTTCTTGGTTTTAGAAACAAATGAAAGTAAATAAAGAAGACAGGACAAAGATTATGTCAAGATTTCAGCTAAATGTTTCAAGACTGTGATACTAGGCTTGAGATAAGCTGGAATCACTACATTAATCATTCAATAATCCATAATATTTTGTTTGATAATATAGAAGTAAAGTCAAGCACTGAGACAAGAATGACAAAAAATATACCCATCCTACTATTGTCAAAAATTAATGTCATTTGCTTACTGGTTTTCTTCTTTTATTTATGTTTTGAGTTTTGTTTTTGTTTTGGTTATTGTTGTTTTCCATCTTTTGACAAAACTCAGAGGGAAGTAGGGGGAGAGGAGAGAGATAGGTACAGAGAGACAGAGAGACACAGAGAGAAACAGAGACCAAGCATGAAGTTGAGTGCTACAAGAGATCTGGGAGGAGTCTTTGGAGAAGAAAGAAAATGATCAAAACATACTGTATACAGCTTAGTTCCATGTAGGTCCCCCAACAACTGGAGTAGGGCCTGTCCCTAAAGCTGTTGCCTGTCTATGGAATCCATTTTCCAACTGGGTGACTTCTCTGGCCTCAGTGGGAGAGGATGTCCCTGATCCTGGAGAGACCTGATGCACAGTGTGGGGGAATACCAGAGGGGCAGGGTCCACTTCTCAGAGGAGAAGGGGAGAAGGACTCTGTGTGTGTGTGTGTGTGTGTGTGTGTGTGTGTGTGTGTGTGCGCGCTGAAGAAGTGGCAGCTATCAAGATGTAAAATGAATAAATAAATAAATTAATGAAAAAATTTAAGTACATATTAAAAAAAAAAAAAAAAAACCTGTCCAAAAAGCACATTGTTATTTAATTCTAGATACATTAGAAATACCTCATGGAATGGGAATCCAAAATACAAAACGAGTGCCTGAAACTTGTAGTGTTTAAATAAATATTAGTATTCAAAGTTAGGAATAAGACACTTATATTTGCTAAATTACTTCACATATGATTATTATTCACAGACGTGGTAGAGAATTTACTTATCTCTTTTAACTTGCTAGGTATAACAGATGAACAGTTGGACAAATGGAAGTCTTTACATTTCCATATCATGAAGTGTCCCAAAGATGACATTATACTAGAACATTGGATTCACCTACTCTGAGAATGGTCCTTTGAATGGCATAGTCTCTATTACTTTGGGTACTACAGTGTTTACTAAAGCAATAGTCTAAAATACAGGATCATTATTATAAAAGAAACTGTGGAAATCTGTCTGGAAATTAAGCTTATAATAAATGAACCACCTAGGTAAATATGATGAAATTACTAAATAAACACTCCTAAATTGTTTCATTGCTTTCATACCTATTAAGTATCTATTACTAATATTTACTCAAACTGGCATTTACCTTTTACTACATATGTACCTGGTGCCCATAGATCAGAAGAGAGAGTAGGATCTGTAGAACTGACATTACTTACAGTTGCCAGTCACCAGATAGCTGCTAGGAATTGAATGCAGACCCTCTGAAAGAGCAGCCATTGTTTTTAATAGCTGAGCCATCTCTACAGGTACTATTTGTTCTTTTAAATGCAAACATAAGATCCAAATTCAAAATAAAATGTCTAGCTTGCAGTAGATGACGTGTATAGGACATACTTCTCCCTAATTGAATGCAGAGCAATGTACATTAAGTTGTGTCTGCTAATAATGTGTAGAAGCAACTCATATTACCTGGAGGCTCTTTGGCCTTTGCTTCTGTTAGCCATAAATTCTTTATTTTAATGTAGCACCAACATAAACTTTCTGAAAATGCTGGAAAGATTGAAAGGGTTGTTGAAATTATGTGGAATGGATCACTATTATATTGAAATAGTAATGCAAAATAACATTTTATATAATAGATAAGGGTCAGGAAATAGTCACATAAGTAAGTGAAGGCCACAGGTAATTTAATTTATTTCTCTTGTATTCTGTAGGGAGCCGCGGTGAGTGGTGACAACATTCGCCATTACAAGATGGCGCTGGCATCCAGTGCTCCCACAAGTAAACAACTAAACTGCGCAGGTACAAGAGGCGAAAGCACGCCAGGTCACTGCCCATCCCAGGGCGTAATATGGGGTGATGAGTGAACAGCCAATCAGAAGTGAACACGCCACTCTAGGGTGCATATAAGCAGTGCCTTTTCCGGGCTTGGGGTCTTCCGCTTCAGCTGATACAAGAATAAAGCCTTGCTGTAGTAATTACCCGAACAGTGCCTCCCGTGTCTCTCTTGTGGGCGAGGGGACTCGGAAGGGGAACAGTATTCTTGTTCCGGTTCTTCAATATAGAAGTGGCCCCTGTCCTACTTCATCAATTAAATAAAAATACCAACTGTTCTCACATGCTCAGACATTTAATGAGGAAATGATGACCCCATGGGAATCTTTCCAAAACAGTGCTTCTAACTTGGAAGTCAATATTACTGTGAGGGTATCTTGTGTTCCTCCAAAATGTACTTTATAGTTAATATAAGGATTAACGTTTGCTAATTTGGTGTCCTTCGAGTACTCAATATATCAGAGGGCAGTGGTTTTTTTCTGTAGTTCATAGCTGTGTCCACTGTGTCTGACATTCATTTGGAACACAATAAAGCATTTAAAACCATGAAAAATATTTCAGGTGGCCATATCATTTATAATATTCTAAGATTTAGGATTGTTTTGTTTGTTTGTTTTGCTCTATACTTAACAGAGATGATCATTAGAATGTTACTTTTGTTGTGGTAACTTGTTTTACGTGCTCGGTTTTTACTGCTAGTTTAGAAGTCCATCCAAAATGCTACTGTTGATTCCATCTCTAAAAGTGCTGTCTTCACAGGTCCATAGAAAACTGTGGTTCTGTGAATCAGAGCTCATGTACAGAAATGAATACTCTTTAGGTTTGTTATTGTCTGTAAGGTCTCTTCAGTCATGAGAAGACCACTGCTCTATAGTTATTTGCTTTGCTTTGTGGTAAATTCTCTTCAGCTGTTCCTCCACTCTGCATCTTTTCTAGGCTGATATTAACAGCTTTTTGTTTCCTCACTGATAGTTGTTATTTTACACATCTCGTGTAGGTGGTTGTTTTCCAAAAATAAAGGTTTGGATCAAAACAACTTAGGTAGTCAGTGATTATGTGTAGACTGTCCTGTTTTTTTTTTTTTTTTTCTCTGACTTGCTGTTTTTCATAGACTGAACTTTTTCTTAGAGTTTTTAGCTTATAAACACTGGAGAAAACTAATTTTTTGACTTTCAGGGCAGCTTTATTTTTTTTAGGAAAAGTTTAATTCTCTGAACAAGCCAGAATTTCTAGGATTAAAATGCAACAAAGTGACTTTATTAAGTTTCTTTCCTGCCAAATCTTTGTCACATAAGTAAAACAAATTCTGAAAATGCTGTTTCTTTGGAAAGGAGTTGTATAATGAACATAGAATTCCAATTTTGCTTTTCCGTAAATGAATAGAATAATACTTAAAGCTGAAATTAGCTTTATGGATATTTGTATAAAATGCATTACTAACCTCCTTTCAAAGGGAAGTAGTATCACTTTATATTGACCACCAGGGTACATTGTAGTTTCAGGGTGGTTCCCAAATGGTGTTCTCTTTTAATTTTTCAAACTTTATACATTTCAAAGTAAAATATATCTAATATTTTACTGAAATTGTAAAATATTTTCTTTTCATTTTTGTAAGGTTTCATCTTTACTGTATATACATACTAAGGTATTTATTTCTTTTTTTTACATATCTTGTATTATACTGATTGACTAACGGTTGAAATAGCATAGTAGGATTAAGAAATAAAAAAGAAACAAGAAATCAAAGACACGACTATACTTGGTTGTCCTTAATATTGCTATTCTGGAGACCCAAGATATAACCTGGAAATTAATTGAATGTTTAGAATGACGAACTATTTGGAACCAAATAACTTTAAAGTGTCCATGAAAAAGATAAGTGGGCATGCCTGGAAGTATGACTTTTATTTAGCTATACGAATTAAATACCATTTGTGACTTTACAAACCTGAGAAATTTATCTCTCCTTCTTTTAGCCAGGGTCTTTCTATGTTGCCTATGTTGGCACAAAACTTGTGATCCTTCTGTTTCAGTTTGCCAGGTGGTAAGATTACAGGTATATTATCACTATGGCTTGCCTCACTCCCTTTGATTTAGAGAAAACTAATCACCCAAATCCTCTACCACATTTACCTTTAAAATCCACTCCAGTGATGATACTGAGTAGACAGCTAGTTATGTGATCTGTTTGCACCTCACCACAGGAGCAATACCTCACATTAGTAAGAAAAATTTAAACCTTTCCTAGGAATCTTAGAATGAACTATGTAGATGTTTCTTAGTCTCAAGTTCCTTGAATTTGATTTAGAACAGCCACATTAGGCTAAAATAGAGAACCAAACCAAACCAAACCTGATCAATACTCTCAATGCACAAAGACAAAAGAGGACATTTAGAGTTATAAAATGGATATACAAGTATTTTATTTAAAATTCAAATGACTAAATCATTTGTCTAGAAAAATGATTTAAAGGGTTTGTTGCTCAACTTTAATCAACATTTATTTGAATGATACTTTAACTTATAGTAACTTTGCCTTTTCAATTTATCACAAATATCTGGAAATTAAACCTGGTAGTGCTGAATTGTATGGGTACGTAGACTGAGAAATCTGTAGATGCTAGCCAGTAAGCAGTGTCCCAAAATGGTTTCTGTTTTACTTCTTGCCTCCAGTTCTATTTCCTTTCCAAGTTAATTTTGGTCATGTTTTTATATCAAAAGAATTTGAAATAAGACACTTGGCAAGAATTGTAAGTAATAGAAAAAAATGAATAACCAATTCAAGAAGTAAACATATTCTTAAGGAATTTGATTAGGTGAGGCATAAAAATCAAATGTCAATGTTGATGATATTTTTCCCATTGAAATAAAAAAGGTTTGAAAATATGTATGGAATTTGGGACTTGTGAATATATGCTGGGCCTTAGTAAATCTATTTTATAAATGCAATTTTAATAGACTCAGTTAGACACCTAAACTAAGAAAGGCAAATGCCAGTTCTTTTGAGGATACTTGTAAAGCATAATTATCTGTCATTTTTAATTAAAAGAAAGCTACCTAATTCTATGGACATCAGTAATGAAAAATTACAGTATCAACGTGTATGTGACAACCTGGTACTTAGGATATATTAGCTTACAATGTTAAGCATGTAATCATCCTTTTTAGTGTTACTCTAAGTTGCAGAAAATAAGTAAGAGGGAAATGATATGACTTGTTCAGAGGTCTTATGACGAATCAGTTGCAGATAAACTTCATTTGGGTTTTCTAACCTTTTTCTCTCATGAACTTTCTTACTACCTTCTATTACTTCAGTAAGAACTTCAAGCAGCTATGTAGTACACAGCACTCCATGAATGAAACATAAATTTGACTAATTATATAAATAATGTTTATCTTATTCTAAACCTTTTTGCCAATTATTAGAGATTTGAAATGAATAGAGCTTTAATATTTACTTTAATATTTACTTTAGAAATACAGAACCTTTGCTTTTTCTTCTTTTTTTTAAATTTATTTTTATTGGATATTATATTTACAATTCAGATTTTATACCATTACCCCATTCCCTTCACCACCCAGGGATCTCCTATCCCATCCCCCCTCCTCATACTGTTATGAGAATGTGCCCCCACCTACCCCCCCACTCCCACCTCCCCACCCTTGAATTCCCCCCACTCAGTGTTCATTCTTCATGGGACCAAGAATCTCCTCTCCCACCTATGCCCAGCAAGGCCGTCCTCCCCTTCATATACAGATGGAGTCATGGGTCCCTCCCTATGTGCTCCCAGGCTGGTGGTTTAGACCTTGGGGAACTCTGGTTGGTTGGTATTGTTACTCTCCTCATGGGGCCACAAACCCTTTCTGCTTCTTCAGTCTTCTCTCTAGCTTCTCCATTGGGAGACCCTTGATCAGATCAATGGTTAGCTGTGAGCATTGGTCTCTGAATGTGTCAGCCTTTGGCAGACCTCTAAGGATACAGCTATATCAGGCTCTTCTCAGCATGCACTTCCTGCCATCCACATCAGTGTCTACCTTTGGTGACTATACGTGGGATGGATACCCAGATGTCCTTCAACAGAGGAATGGATACAAAAAATGTGGTACATTTACACAATGGAGTATTACTCAGCTATTAAAAATAATGAATTTGAGAAATTCTTAGGTAAATGGATGGAACTAGAAATTATCGTCCTGAGTGAGTTAACCCAATCACAAAAGAACACACATGGTATTTACTCACTGATAAGTGGATATTAGCCCAAAAGCTTGGAATAGCCAAGATTCAACTCACAGACCACATGAAGTTCATGAAGAAGGAAGACCAAGTGTGGATGCCTCAGTCTTTTGCATTTTCATATTTTTGTTTGTTCAACATCTGTGTGTGTGTCTGTAGGCATGTAGGTTTGTGTGCACATATTCACATATGGGTGAGTTCTCCCATGCACACATATTTATAGGTCAAAACAAGAATATGGCCATCATTCTCTGTGTCTCTCTGTCTTTTTCTGTTCAAAGAGAGTTCCTTAATGAAGCTGAAGATCATAGTCCTTGCTCTACCAGGTAGCTACAGTACTCTCTACTCTAATTCTGCCCTATGTTACCAGGCCTTTCATGCCTGGATTTTTAGGTAACTCCTAGAAATCCAAACTCAGGTCCACATGGTGATGTGAAAATCACTCTAAACCCTGAGCCATATCTCGATTCCTTCAAATTTTCTATCATAAAAATTGTCCAAGTAAACTTTGAGTTTGTCAGATTAGAGAGTCATGTTCATGTTATACCAGGATTAGAAGTTTTTCTCTACCAAATTTTTTCTTTGGGGCATAGATAATGAGTTCCAAGTTCTGGGCTTGTATCTTCTAAGGTCAAATAGTCTCTGGAGTTGAGATGGCAATTCCGAGATGACCATGAAAACAGCTGAATCAGCTTAGCGCTTTCCTGGGCAAAAACAACAAAGGTCAGCAGAAAAAAAAAAAAAAAAAAACCCAAACCCAGAAGCAACAGACTGGTCAATCTCAGACGGAAACAGGAGAGAGACACTGTCAGAACATGACTAGCCCTACTTACTCTCAGCTTTGCTTCTTGGTCTTCTGTTCTGTGAATCGTTTTAGGCCTTTGCTATAAGTCTTCCTCAGATGGACTGGATTTCTGTGAGGTTATGCTATTCAAGAAAAATATATTCGATGTTTTAATTTGAGTAGATTTTCAGGTAAGTTTTCGTTTAAACATTATAAGCAAATGGCAGTCATCCACCAAATGATACAAAATAACCAAACACAAATTTGTGCTTTTCTTGGTTTATTTTAAATATTTTGCTAATTATTTTTAGATTATGATATAAGTACTGCAGGCTCGTTTAAAATAATTGTACATAATAGGATCCAGGTATTATGTGTATTATTTTGAAGAACTACTAGTCACATCATACTGATGGTTTTTATAAATCGTAACTGTAGACTATTTTTGAAGTAATTTGATACTAGTTTGGTAGTACTCCACAACTGTCTTGATGTCTCTATCTCTTGAGATACCATACAAACTTAACAAGCTGCATAGATTAAAACAACAGTAAGTTGATTCCCATAGTTCCACATGTCAGAAGGTTAAAATCTCCCTTTGTTGGAACTGGGAACGACTGTTGTATACTTTTCACTTAGTGTCTGATATTGATGACAATCCTTGGCCTTCTTTATTTTGTAAACAGATTGCTTCGTATCTGCTTCCATGCTCCCACGATGCTCTGCATCAATGTCTCGGTCTTTATGCATTTTCTTTATTTATGAGGACACTTTTCAGACACCTTCAATATAACTCCATCCTAACTGGGTTACAGAAGCAATGAATAACTTTTTTAAATAAGATAATATTCATGGGTATAGTGCATTAGAACTTTAGTTATATTTTTAACAGACATAATTAAACTTGAAATGCCCTCCAAATAAGGCAGTCAGAACAAACAAATGCCACCAACAGGAACCTTTGTTCTTGGATCAGTTTAATATTTGCTATAATTGTGAGGTTGTAGTCAAAACTATTTAGCATTGATTATATTTAAAATAATCTTGATGCCTGCTCTGGTAAGAAAACATGTTGATGGTTTCCCCCTGTTTTTAACTTCAGTTTCCACCTCACATTCTTGATTTTGCTTTAGTTGATAAAGGAGTATATCATGTAAAGCAAATAAACTATTTTCTCTTTAAGGTACTTTTGGTCCTGATGTTTTATCACAGCAATAGAAATATAACTAATATACTACATAATAGCTGTATTTCACAGAAAGACAGAAGGATAGATTCAAAAAGCAAATATACTTTGAACTTGACAATGTGTTGCATAAAATGTTTGTTAGTTTTATTGTGATGCTATTTTTATCTATATGAAAACAGATAATTTATGTTATTTGTGAATTATGAATTTAGAAAGTCTCACTGATAATGAGGTAATCTTACAGTGACACATGAGTGAATTAGGGTCACTGTCTAATGTTCAATGAAAGAAACTTGAAAACCATTGGCTTATTGTCTTATCTGATTCATCTATCTTAACAGAAAAGATGTTCATGGAGAAACATTGTCTTTAGGAATGATCAATATCCATAAGACAAATTGCTAGGCAAATAAGAAATGACAGGAAAAGACACAAAAGCGAAGTGAGCAAAACCACTGAAGCAGAGATGAAAGACATGAACCAGAGTAAAATTCGAACAGGAGTTCAGAAAGACATCAAACATTGTCAAGTCTTCTAGCAAGAATTACCAGTAGATGAGACATCAGTCAATCACTGTATGCTTAGGTTGCAGAGAACTTCAGGATGTTTTTAAACCCAGGACCAGAAAGTTAGAAAAGTTGAGAAAATTTAAAAGGTGATGAAAAGTGAGCTGAAATATGTTAGAATTAATACAAATAGAGAATACCAGGTCTCTTTAGGTTTTGAACAAGTAGAGGCAAAGCCACACAAACCTTATTGGACAGATGGGAATATAAAAATTTCAAAAGAGGATGTGAGGTTCAAAACAATAACTCCTTGGGTTACTGAAGGATATGGTGAGTGTGTATAATCAAAATGTACTGTATCTCTATGAAATGCTTAAAAATAGATGAAATTTAATTAAATAAAATATAGTCAGAGGATATATAGTGTAGATGTTAGAAAAATCAAGTAAAACAAATATAAGAAAAATAAGAGACACAAAGAAAAAATCAGTCAATAAGGTTAAGTATTCAGATACACTAGAAGGGGACATTGCATCCAACTACAGAGGGCTGTGGTCTACCAAGTGATTGCTGGGAAATGAACTCAGAACCTCTGAAAGAGCAGTTAGTGCTCTTAAGGAGATGAAGGTGTTTGCAGCCTTATGGGTAGAGCAACAATACCAACCAATGAGAGCTCCTAGGGTCTAAACCACCAGCCTGGGAGCACATAGGAGGGTCCCATGGCTACAGCTGTATATGTAGTGGAGGATGGCCTTGGAGGGAGAGAAGGTCCTTAGTCCTGTGAAACCTGGATGCCCTAGTGTGGAGGAATTCGAGGGGGAGGAGGTGGGAGTGGATGCGTGGGTGGGAGCAAAACCTTATAGAAGAAAAAGTGGGGAGATGGGATAGAGGGTCTCTTGGTGGGGGGAATGGGGAAAGAGGATAATATCTGAAATGTAAATAAATAAAATATTCAATAAAAAAGGAGGTGAAGTCCATGAAGTAAAGAGTGGAAAGAAGATTTGTAGAAAATTTTCTTTAAAGTGAGTTTGATAATAACCTGACTCACTCTTAGTCAAACCTGATGCAAATCTTGTCAATTTTTCTCAAACATTAATAATCTTAAGGAAGTTTGTTGGACAAAAATTACATTATGAGAAAGAAAAGAAAACCCCTCTAACAGTTTAACTAAAGAAGGCAGTGGTACAACTTTTAAAATAACATTTACATAAGACATACTTTCCAATATGCATAAACTCACAGAACATACTAGTTCTTGATTTTTTCCCCCTAAAACAAGAAAAAACTATAAACCATGGGGATATAAACCACCCATTAAGAAAAAAGTTGTTGAGTACAGAGGTGGTCAACAGGTTAAAAGCTCTTGTTGCTCCTGCAGAGGACCTTGGTTCAGTTCTCTTCACTCACTTTGTGTCTAATAACCATCAGTAACCTCAGTTCTAGTGTCTTCTTAGACCTCTGAGGGTGCTGTACTCACAGTGTACCCAGGCAAAAACATCATACACACAAAAGACAAATACATTTTTAAAATAAATACATTGGATAGCTGCCTAAACAACATGAGCTCTAGTGTAGTTGAGAGGTAGGCTATGCAGCAATACCTTAATATTTACTGCCATTATTATAAGAAACAGTATTGTCAATCTTTTAAAATCTCTATCTTTGTGCTCATGTTTATGAGCACTATTGTTAGACAGTATGTTTTCAGCTATAACTGATGGTCAGTGTTTTGCTGGAAGTATATACTTTATGCTAAGTCTTCATCTCCTAAAAGAAATATTAGTTGTCTATTTTCCATGCTAATTCAGGTTAGTATTTGCAGGGATTTTCACAATGCATTCCATAAATCTTAGGATGATTATCAATATAGTCTTCAGGATTGACTTACTGAAGATCCATGCCAACATGTCCTCTCAACTACTGCACAAATATTTGAAATATATAATTTGCTGCCAACACTGAGTCATGGAACTTGTCTAGTTTATAGATACAATTTCTTTCATTTAATTATTCTAATTATGATCAGAGGTAATTTTGATTGTCTTTTAAATGTATTCTGTAAAGTTCTTGTTTATCTTTTTTATTACTAATTTGTACTTATTTGCCTATAATTTTGTTGTATATTTTAGAGAGAGTTTGTGGATGATTTTTAGATGTCAACATAATAACTTTTTGATATTTGGAAATTTCGATTTTAAATATGTTATCTATTTTTACCTTTTTTATTAAGTAGAATTGCTAATTAATGAAGCTATGTATTTATTTTACCTAGATTTTTTTCCTTTGGAGGTTAATCAAAATTATCTAACCATTGTAACAAATGAGTTTTCTTAGACATTTTTCCATTGTAGCTTTTAATCTCTATGCAATTATCTAAATGCATTACATACATATAAAAATCCCTAATAACATATATATTTACTTAAATTTTGAAACATATACAAGAAGAATTTTAAAACACTCCGTTGTACCTATTTGATTTCCTCTAATGTTCTACCTATTTTTCTTATACTTAATACATTACTGGGTTATGATTTAACTCACCAGAACATAAATGCATTTAGAAAATTAAAGGTGGTGCTAAGGTTGTCATTGTTGTTGCTACCGCTCCTCCTTCTCCTTCTCTTACTTTTCTTCCTCCTCCTCTTTCTCCTCCTCCTCTTCTTTCTCCTCCTCCTCTTTCTCTTCCTCTTCTTCCTCCTTTTTCTCTTTTTCCTCTTCCATCTCCCTCTACTCTTCCATCTTCCACAACTCCTCCTATGTCAACTTCTTTTTCTCCCTTTACTCTCCTTGTCTTTCATTTCCTCCACTTGTGTCTCCTCTTTCTCTTTCCTCTGCCTTTCCCTTTCTCTTTGTATACACATGACAATTTTAGAGGAAATCATCATATGATGGTATTTCACATGTATATAATTTAAGAAAATACTAAGGCATTTGATATATGCTACAATAAAATACAAATCTATTACCAAGATAAATAAAAGACAGAATCTTACATGAAAAGATCAATAACTTAAAATATTTAAAAGAAAGAGAGGAAAAGACATGTAGACTTGATGAAACAAAAACACTTTTAGTAGAATCATCTAAAAATGAATTATAAATAAAAAACTGATCTACTTACGTGTGTGTCTGTGGTGTGTGTGTGTTGTTTGTGTTTGATATTTGCTGTGATTTTTCTAGACCATACAAACAAGAAAAATATACAAATATATATACAAATAGATAAAAAGGTCTTTAAAACTGCATGGTAAGGTTTGTAATTCAGAAATTACAAAAGATCTGTAAAGAAACATACAGGAAAATAGCAGTAAATGGCAAACAAAATAGTTCGCAGTAGACTGAAATCAAATGATCAATAAATTCATTGTGCCCCAAATTGTCACTGTTCTCCATTTACTTTCAACACTAAGTATTTAAACCAAATGTTGGTGCCTGTTCAATTATTGAAACAAAAGCTTTTGTCCCACTGCCATTCTTGTTTACTGTATGGCATCTCTGTTTGGTTGGTTGCAAATGTTTCAATTTATCCCATATTAGCGGAATTATATTAACAGCTGCCTCAAATTCTACTGTGCAGTTGATTAGAGATGGATGTAAGGACTAAGAGAGAAAAGAAGAAAATCAGAATAGAAGGGAAGAGAAAAGGAAGGGAAGAAAGGAGGGATGACCTGGAAACAAATCTTCAGTGTTCTGCATGAGAATGTAATAAAAAGGCAAGGACTATATTAATGATGACACACATGACCTTGCTTCCTTTGTCTATGAATTGGGATGCTGTAATATCAGAGAGAGGCTAAGAGGTATTTAAGATACTCTGAAGGCCCCAGGTCCTGGAGGTCAGTTCTAGATTCCTGTCAGGGAGAATAAAGTGCTCACATTCTAGAGAAAATATGAAAGCTTGGAGAAAATGTGTTCATTTTGTTAATGAAGCTTGAGATATTCCAGAAAATATATTTTTAATGTGACAACTTGAAATATCATAAGAGAGAAAATGTTTATATATGTTAAAAGAAGATCTGAAGACATAGCATAAAATTCCGACAACTGACATATGTGATGAGGTGCCTGGATAATAGAGAGAATTAAGTTGATTACTGGGATTTTTCAGGTTTACAGTGCCAGGGAGGATATGATTAGTATTTGTCATTGTCTCCTTCCTAATGGCTAAGATAAAACTAATACCTGCTTAGGGAGCACTGATTTTATTAGCTTCTCTGAGTGATCAGGGGCTTTGAGCAGTCTCATTACTGAGGAAGGGTTCACTGAGTACGGGAGAAACATAAATGTTCCAGTAACTTCCAGTGAAATGGAAAGAAGGAGGAAATTCATTGTAATCTATCAAAACCAGTTTTAGTGCTAACTACATAAAAATGAGGCATGGTGCTAGAATTGGGGTTTTAGGTAAGATTTTTTAAAAATAATGATTACAACTGCAAAGATTAAAATGGATCATGAGTAACACTCCACAGCACTGAAAAGAATTTCTAAGAGATATTCAAAAAACAATAATATGACATATCTATTCTTCAAGAAAGATTTTTCACTGAATTACATAATTTGTATTTATTCCTTGAGCTCTGCCTTGCTGCACTTTCATTTGCTATTATAGATTGGGAAATTTATAAATAAATTTACTGACACATTCCTAGAGTCAGAGAAGACTAAAATCATGGTTCCTGTATCCTCATTTTATATTGCACCCCCCCCCTTTTTTTTAAATTATGCCATAATGGAGGGATAATGTGAGGACAGAAAATTGGAAAGATAAGAGTGTGTGCACTTGAGAGCTTGTATGTATAACAAAGTCCATACCATGATAGAAGCTTTTGGGAATAAAACTGATGCATCAGTAATGAGGAGAGCCTCAAAGACCTAATTACTTGTCAAAATTCCTTCATGCTAATACATTACAATGGCAACTACATTTTGACTTGAGACTTAGAAAGAATGCTTAATGCATAGCAAGTAACCTTTTGGCTGTTAAATTTTGAACTCCAGACAATAGAGATTATCAAATGTTCATGTAAGTTTTTGTTCTTTGTATTACTGTAAAAAAATATATATTATGATAGTTCACATTCTAATTGTATAGTTATATATTTTATATGACACATAAAATATAAGTAAAATCATATATCTGTACACTGCTTATTATGTGGATAGTTAAAATAACTTCAAGATTATCTCCCTGTGATAATATTCCCTGCACGATGAAATATTTCAGTCTCAGAGGAAACTGTTATAGAATACTAGAAAGGAAAATTTCTGGTTTTATTTATTTTTTAGTTAAGATTTTTGTAATTTAAACAATGGTCTTCTTTGTAATTCACTCCAGAATGCTAGTGGGCAATTATCTTTGTCTGATGTTCTATGAATTGTGTTTGATAACTATTGAACTCCATTGTCTTAGTGTTCTATTGCTCTGATGAAACTATATGACTAAAAGTAAGTTGAGAAAGGAAAGGTTTCTTTGGCAAACAGTTCCATGTCATAGTCCATCACTGAAAGAAGTCATAACAGGGACACAAACAGTGCTGACTCTTTTTTGCAGGCACTGATGCAAAGGTGTAAGGGGTGCTGTTTACTTTAAGTTTGCTTCTTATTAGCTTGTTCCTCATGGCTTACGTAGCCTGATTCTTACAGAACCCAACACCACCATCCCATGGTGACATCCACAATGAACTTAGTTTTTCCCCATCAGTTACTAATAAAGAAAATTGCCTTCTAGCCAGATCTTATGGATGAATGTTCTCAATTGAGGTTATCTACTTTCAGATACCTCTTGGATTTGTCAAGTTGACCTAAAGCTAGCCAGGAGAACTATGAACCACCTATTACTGCTTAACCAGCACCTTATTAACCCTGGTAGAGGCTGTTTAACTTTTGGGTTGGTGATGTACTGTTTTTATTTAGTTTAGTTTGTTTGTTTTGAGGAAAGGATTTCTGTTTGTCTGGAGCTCACAATTCCCCTGTCTCACAGTCAAGCCAATGCTAGGATATCAGGTCTTTTCACCATGCCAGGTGGAAGGTGCTTTTCTTCAGTTTCTGGGAGCTCCTTTTCTTCCTGAGTCATATGCTAGAGCCTCAAAATTCTTTTAAAAGACAACCATTACTATCATTTGCACCAATGACTCATTTTTCTCAGTATCCTGTTTGCCTTCAATCATTATTAACTCTAATCTAATTGCCTAAATTTTACTAATATAGACTTTCTAAAGGAACTAAATGATTTAGAAGAAAGCAGGGAAAGACAGGACTAGTTTATCTACTACTAGTTTTTCTTATGCTAATACTATGCATTAGCATAGAAGATGCATTAAAACCAACCAACAAGTACTCACATATTACATTATTAAATGAAGAACTTGGTTTCTTTCTTTTTTCTTTTTTTTTTTTTTTTTTTGAATTTTAAAAAATTTATCTTTAAAGCTTTCAGAAAATATTTGGATTTGGACCACTTACTAGAAACCGCTCCATTTCACTGCCAACAGAGGAGGACCAGGTAATGTGGAGGTGAAGCACAGGCATGTAATGTGGCATCTAAACTACAAAGCAGATTTCCACTTTGCCCTGTCTTGCATCTTCCCTGAGGAGAAGGTGAGGGGTAGTGTCAGAGGTCTCCGGCAAGGCCTCTCTCTGAGATACTCAGCTAGAGACAGGGAAATACTGTACTTTTATCCTGACCAGCTCTAAATTAGTATCCATCTAGTTTAGTATATTTTTTCTTTCAAATATCTTTGAAATAGTTGTTTTTCTTTTTGTTTTTTTCCCACTTTTTTTTATTGGATACCTTGGTTTCTTGAGGTTTCGTTAATTTTAGGTGACATGGCTTCATATTTCAGGTATCCATTCACAGTAGTACATACATTTGTTTGTCATGTCAAGGTCCTCCCAAATGCCAGTTTCTGAGAATACTTGATTTGACAATCTTGATAATTTCGGGCCAATGATTTGGCAGGTTGCTCCTTCACTAGAATTTTTCTGATGTATTATTTATGATTAGTTCCAGGCACTGGCTACATAAGAGTTAAGCTGCAGGACTAAGCTGTATTTCTATCATCTCATGGCTATCTATTCTTTTTTATATTTTTGGATATTATAATATTATTTCAATATCTCTCCCTTTCCTTCTTGCAAACCTTCTCATATCTCCATGTTTTCCTTCAAATTCATGAGCACTTTTTTCACTTTTTTTCATGTATGTATATAATATATTTAGGTATAATTTGTTGATTCTGTACAATGGAAATTGTATACATGTTTTTGGGGGCTGATCATTTGGATCTGGACAATTGATTTGACTGCTCTTCCCTGGGGAAGAGCCCTTTCTAACAGGCAGGGGTCAGATGTCTCTATTGGCTTTGACTGGGTAATGTAGCAATTATAATGCCTCTTTGTTGTATGTGCTTTTTTTTCCGCTCCCATTTCCACAATAAATTATTTGAATTAAAGCCATTACACCATATCTATTTTTAATTATTATGAAAATGAACTTTATTTCTCTTTTCATGTTTACTTATTTTGCAAACTATCATGTCAGCATTAGATCTCTAGATATTTTGCTTATACTTAGAGTTTTCTTCTTACAATCTTTTGTTAAATTTATTTATATGATTGTTTTTTGCTGAAATTGTCTCTAAGCTTTGGAGATTGGGAATTTGCTCAATTGTTTACTATATTCATTATGTATACATTTAGTTTGGTTTGCTATTGATTACTTCATTTTTTTGTATCCCAAGATGCTCTAGGCTCAACCAATATTCTTACATCAATATAGTAAATTATTTAGAAACATATCTCTATCTGAGGAGTCTAGTTTCTTTTATTGGAAAGTGGAACTAAAAAACAAGAGCTAGATTTTTGATACTGTTTTCCTATGGGGATAGTGGGTTCTCTTCACTAACAGTGCAAAGAAATGTATGTGTAAATATGTATATTTGTAATTATATATTTAAAGTGAGTGAAACATATATTCATACTGACTCAAAATTTACCGTATTGCTATTTGTTTTATGATAATGCCATTTCCTTCATTGTGTGTAAATTTCTATTGCAGTAGTAAGACATCTGTCTCCTATTGTCTGCTATGCTTGTCTATGAAGGTGTATTTTCAGTATACTCAGAAAAATGCATGTAAATGTGAGCCCACACCCACTTTAGAACAAAACTTTATCATCTATAGTCTAATGTGCTGTATGTCATCCACACTATTAAGTCATCTCTTATTTTTTAATAGATTTATTTAGTCTGTATTCATATACACTTTAATTCTTTTGATACAGTTTGCAAGCTTTCCTCTAGTCTCTAATTTCTCAAAAGCTCAAATGATATAACTTTTAAAATATTACTGGTTACCCTTTGTGCCATGATAGACAATGTATCTGAACAAATAAACAATAAGTTATGTATCCCAGTAAAGATAGAACAGTTTCAGTGCTCTACAATATGAATTTTGTTTAATCTATACAACGTGCCTCTATTCCCAGAATCCCAGCTATCAGTAATCTTTTTTTCATCACGTCTGCATATTTTTCCTTTTTTCAAAATATCATATGAATAAAACACATAAAATACAGCTTTTCAGAACAACTTTTTATTCCTATTAGTACTCTTCTAGGGCTCTGGGGCATGCATATCTGCTTTGTCCTAAAACTATTTTTTCTACTCCCAGGTAACATTTCATTTCATGGATATGCCATAGCTCATTTGTCTATTCACTTGATAAAGTATGCAGTTGTTGCCACGATTTTCTCTTTCTGTTTTGTTTCCAAGACTATGAATAGAAGTGAAATCCTACTCATTTCTTAAAACAAATGTGAAGCACAGCCATAATATAATTTGATCTGGAAAAATTTGTCCTTTCACAGCCCATTGACAACATATTACATATATTATACTTGGAAAGGATGCTACAATTTGATACAGATGTTTTATATAGCCATATATTTCTTATTATCAGTTGAAAACATCTTATGGACTTAGTTCATATCTAATCCAGCATTCTAGCACTGGGTTCTAAAATGGATCTTGGTCAATGCATTTTATTACATGAATTCTTCAGGAATTAATATAATACTTTTTAGTTTAAAAGTGATGTTATTTAATATCACACACAAACATGTTAATTATATAACCACAAATAAAAACTAAAATTATATTTTGTGATTGTTATTCTTTACTTTGCATATGAGTCTTCTATTTTAAACTTTGCCTAATATTTAATACATATAATACAAGGAATATTTTGTTATAATTAAGGAAAATTCATATTGTAATATTTGCCTGTGTTTTTTTTTTATTAAGTTTTCACTTCACTTTCTTTTTCTTTTTTTTTTTAAATCCTAATTTTTACTGTTTCACACAGGGATTATAAACACAAAAAGGCAGGATGAGGGGACTGGGATGACACAAGAGCATAGGTGTTCAGGTGGAATACAGATATCTTCCAGAACAGGGTATCGGCCGGGTGAAGGTTCAGGGGACACTATGGCTCTGCCTATGTTTTACTTGTCCTTATCTAAGTTGGTACTATCTGCCAAGGCTACCTATCTGCAAGGTCTATGACTATTCAGGCTGGAAAATTTCCACCAAAGCTGCCTGTTTACAATAGCTTATAGTCATCTGTCTCAGTGGTTTCCACAGAGACCCAGGGTTTGTGTTAGCAGGCATGTATATCAGGCCTGTTGCTGATTTTAGGCCCATGGCTGATTTTAGGCCTTCAGTGTATAAGCAGGGCTGCCTCTGACATCTCCTCCCTTCTCCAAGTATTGAAGGGCCATTGAGATTCTAATCTTTCGAAGGCTGGGATAGAGGCCTGACCTCTAGTAGTGAAAGGGGACCTTGTAATGGCTCCGGTCCTCCTGTTGTTGTCCAGTGAGGCATGAGGGCCATACCCATCCCGATGTCTTTTTCCTGGAGAGGGGATACTTTTGACATCAACCCCTATGCAGTCATACTTGTCCCTCAGGGAACCCAGAAAGACATTTTTAATTTTTATTTATATTCCCTTGCAGTGCTTAGCCTCGCAGCCTAAGCAAAAATTCAGATCGCCAGTCAGAGGGTGTTCTGTGTGGCCCCTCTCTGCTTGGTCTAGGGACTAAAAAAGTCCCCTCTTTTATTGCCTGTGTTTTTAAATGGTGAAAAGAAATACATGCATTTCATATAACTAGAAGTTCATCTCCATTTGCAAATATTCATTTCACTTCTTCATTCTGAAACTCATTTACTTTTTGTCCCTGTGAATACTAACAAGGCTATTACACATTATCAGTTGGTTGGGAATGAGACCTCTAGGACATTAATGATCACATTCCTGAGTGTTTATAAGGATGTCTCAGAAGAGTTTAAATGAGGATGGAAAATCCACCTTGGGCATGTGGGACACTTTCCTATGGACTGGACTGGGATTCTAGACTGACTTTGTAAAGGAAAGTAAGCATCTATCTGAGTGTCAGCATTTTCTATTGTTTCCTGACTCAGATGTACAGTGACCAGGTAACTTACATTCCTGCTGTCACCTCTTTTTCATAATGTACAGGAATCATTCAAACTTTCAGTTAAAATTAAGCCTTTTTTATTAAAGTTGCTTTCTGTCAGGAAATCTGTCACAGTAATGAAAAAGGTAGCTAATACAGCATGGTTGACTGTTAAGACATCATTCAAGATTATGGAGGTAGCAAAGAGAATGTGGTTCTCTTCACTTGGTTTAGTTCATTCAAATTTTGAGTTTGCTAACGCAATGCGATAAATTACATAACACTTTTTAAGTTCCAGATACAGTCAAAGTGATGTTTCACTTATTTATGAAGAGGAACATTTAGTATTTTAAAAATAGAAGCAGAGCAACAATGAACATACTTGAGCAAGTGTCTATCTAGTAGGATATGGAGTTTGGGGAAAGCCCAAATATTTGAAGCTCATATTTGTACTAAACTATGTCATAAATTGATGACTTAGATGCAGGAACCAAGGAGGTAGTGTTGAATAAGAAAGGGTGGGGAAGAGAGGAACGATCTATATTACTATCCACTACACCATGGCCTTACAGTTGCCTATAAAAATGGTAGTAAACAACATTCTGGGTCCAGTTTTAACTTCTGTAAAACAAGGAGTAAGATGAGCCAGGACATGTGAAGAGTGCAAATATACAAATGTAATTCTAAAAACGATCATCTCTAATTTGATTAGGAAAATAATTTAAGTATTGTTGAGATTATAAATATTAACAGAAATTTGCTTTGATTTTTCTAATTATTTCTTTTTTATTATTTAAGCTTTTTACTTACTTTACATATTGATCACAGTTCCTCCTCCCTCTTCTCCTCAAAGTACTACCCTCTCACCTCCCACCATGCACTCCTCTTTTATTTCTCAGAAAAGGGGAGGCTTTCCTTGGATATCAACCAGCCTTTGCATATAAAGTTGCATTAAGGTTAAGCATATGTTTTTCTATTAATGCTAGACCAGGAAGCCCAGTTAGGGGAAAGTGACTCAAAGATAAACAGTATAGTCAGAGATACCCATTGCTCTTGCTTTAAAAGTCCCACCTAAAGACGCAGCTGAACAATTGTTAGATATATGTAGAGGGCCTAGGTCCATGTATGTATGTGCACCTTGTCAGGTCAGTCTCTATGAGGCCCTATGGGCCCAGGTTTACTAATTCTGTAGGTCTTCCTTTGGTGTCCTTGACACCTTCAACTCCTTCAAAATTTATACTTAATAACTAACTCATTTTATACTATAAAAACATAGTTCAGGCATCTTTATTGTTCTCTGATATATTCTAATATATGTGTGTGAAATGTTAAAAATGTGTGTACCTCTGTATCTGGATATGAGGATATGCATGCATTTTACATATGTGTTGTTTGTAAGAGAAATCTATAGGTGTTAAGGGATAGGTTCTTTTTCCAAACTTCATTTACTTTTAGTTTTATCAGTGTTCATAACCTCTTATGTATAAGGAACTTTTATTTCAGAATCATAAATATTGTATGCTTCTTCATGTGTATGTCTTATTTAGTTAAATATTACAAATTAACTTTTTTCTAAAAAAACCATATAGAGTATGAAACTCCATAATTTTATTTAATAGTGAATGTCTCATTTGATGCCAAGATAAAGAAAATTTATCTTTTTTTTTTTTTTAGCTATAAGTATTTTTGAGAGGTATAGAAGAGAATTGTTTTCTCCTTGTTTCCTGAATCTTTTTCTTCAGTGGTTATAGAACAGCCATATATCCTTTATTTATGTCCTTAGAACCTATTTTCATGAAGAATATATATTGTCCTTCCACCACAGCTTCTGTTGTCCAAGTGGCTGGAAAAAAAACCAAACTACTGAGAACAAATAAAATTCAGAAGTCTATAAAAGTGACAGAGAATCTATAACTATCCTTTTAGAGAGAATACAATTAATGATATTATTGCTCTTTGTTTTCACTTGGCCTCTTGTTTGACTTAAGAACCTTAGGTTTTCTATTCAAAAACTTGGCCACTAGGCAAGTTTCCCAGAGTCTTTTCCAATAATCTTAGTCTAAAATAAGTAACAGGATGTTTTACTCATAGAAATGTTGTCTGTTTGACGTAGGATTTAAGAAACAAATATAAAAAATTACCTTGTGCTTTTTTTTCTGCTAGTAATTAAGCAAGATGAGCTTAGTCATGAGTATGAGTTGGCAGCGATTTCTCCAACTTTTATCATCCAGATATAGAGTTCTGCTCACTTGTTCCTCACACAAATATGCTTTAACTTCGATGTGACAATAAAGGCCTATTTCTCAGCACACATAATACACAAGAGAAGGCATTTGCAGAAATTAATGGCAGAGCCGGGAGCAACCCAAATTATGCATAACCATTCAATCAGTAAAGGTGACTGTAATTTTTTTCACATATAAATGACAATAAGCTATTTTTCTCAGAACAGCCAGGATCAATGTTAATAATGAGTAAGTACTATCAATGAATTAAGGAAAAAAAATAAAACTAATGTAAAGTTAATAGGTAAACCAGAAATTGAATTATTACCCTATTTTAAGGATGTTCTTATTAGTGATAGAAAGGGGACTTAGTAATGAAGCATAGTCTAGTAAATATGTAAACTAACAGAAAACTGCTTAATAATTTTAATAAATCAATGTTATTTTATATACATCGTTGAAGTATATTCTCATATCTATAAAGAGTTCTCACTTTTGATGCTAACAAAATATATTTGAAATGCTCCTCTTATAAACGTTTCAACTGTTCCTATTCACAAGACTCATGATTGTACTAAAAGCTCATATCTCTCCCCACCCTACCCCCAAATCTTTACACTATCTTGCTTCTCTTTGCACTAATTAGTCTTTACACAGTAAATGGGGGGTGATTAAGTTAAAATTAAACTCTAAGTTAGAAGTCAAAATTTTTGCAATTTTAGAATATTAAATTATAAGTAAAATGAGCTTTTGACATCTTGCTTTTGAAAGGCAGACACCCTTTCTTATCCTTGTTTCAAATTGAACCACTTGAAAACTATATTATTATTTGAAAACGTAAATTATTTGATTGATTTTTTAAAAGCAGGATTTCATCTTTAGCAGAAAAATTTCATTACATATCCTTACTAAGTGCTTTATCTCTGCCTGATATGCATTTGAGTTTCTGCTTTGTGGGGAAGCCATATGTCAAGATAGTTGGAAATAGCATTGCCATCTTGGCTAATAACTAATATGGTACTTTATAAGGGCTAGGGCTAAATTTTTGATAAAAGGTATGGATATTTGTAGTTGGTTTTCCATATGTAAGGCCAAACAAGTGATTCATGGATGCTTCAGCTTGTTTTCAATCTTCTACCTTTCTCTCCCCCACCATAACTCAATATTTTTCTCTAGTCCCATTTAGTGTCATCTGAAATTTTCATTTATATTATCATATTCGGGTCTCTCTTTTTTTGTGATTGGGTTTTGAATTGTTTTATGTGTACATGACATTTTGATAGTATCCCTTTGACCTTTACAACTTCTTTGACAGAATCATTTTGATGACACTAATATTTGGCACATCACTTTGATGTGTAAGATTAAAAGCTATTTCTGACATGGCTTATAAAAGAGACTAGAAAAGGTTCAGCTTCCTCATCATCAACCCCCTTACCCTATCTCTGAACTGACTGCAGCCATACAATGTTGATTAGGAAAGAAGGATCCTGTGCTTATTATAAATTCACACATAGAAATTCATAGGTCTGGAATAGTCCTGTTAATTGAACACATTTTTGAGGAACAAATCTCAAAATTTAGACTTACTGCTTTTCCTGCTCCACTCAAACAATTTGCAACATGGTCAACTGTATTCTTTAACAACTATAAAGAATAAAAATATTGCTGTGAAAAAGTTGAGCATGGAGGTAATTCCTGTTTCAATTCATTCTTTGTTTGCATTTTCTGTTGTGTTCTGTGTGAATTTTACTAAAATTGCTTTGATAGTCCTTGCAGCAAGAAGCTGCCCATGGCACTACACTCCAGAAGAAAGATCACTAATGTTACATGGTTCATGTTACAATTCTTGGCATGTCAAAAGCCAGGTTTGTGATAAGCAGAGAAGATGGGAAGAAACAAGTGCTCATGTCAGACTGTATTCCTATTCATCTGACTGTGGGAGCGAGGTGGATTAAGAATTGCTCAGAAAGTTTTTTGTTGAGAGGCACATAGGCTACATAAAATTTAATGAAACTTATTCCCCTGAGATGACTGTGAAGCACTGACTGATCCCTGGCCACTGGTATTCTCCATGCTGCCAGTAAAATTTCGTCCAGATATGGAAGAGAAATAATCTCTTCTAACTTGGCCCCTTACACAACGTCAGTAATTAATGCCCAAAGAACACTGTTTGTGTTGGAGGTAAAGTGAGGGTAGCAATCCTTTTGAGGGCAAGAATTTTACTTTCTATAAAGAGTTTCTGATATCATAGTGACCATGTATAACCAGCTGACTATATCCTCAAATTCCTGAAACCACAAGAAAAACTAATTTTTTTCTCCTGTACATTTCTGTCAGATTATTTGCCCTGATGGCAAACCATTGTACCACAGAGGTAGAATATGGACTCTGACTCTGTGAATCAGCAGAGAACTGAGAGAATGAAAGTGACTCTGTAGCAGAAAAAAATGAAATCATTTCTTCTTGGTGCACATTGACTCTCCTTACAACTTTGCCATTTCTTATATTTTAATATTTTACTTTTCTTTTCTGATTAAAGGTCAAAATCACTCACATAAATATTCCCAACGTACATGACAAAGTTGTTTGTGCTATATTTTCCTTTAACCAGTTCACCCCAGATCTGAAAGTGCAGAGATGAACATAATTCATCATTTTCAGCCCCAATTGTTTGCATTTTGTTCAGAAAATGTTGAAACACAGAATTTAGGGAAAGATGTCTAATTCTATAACACATTTATTTCATTGGGAAATAGTTTTTTTACACGGGGTGAATAGACATCCATACAGAATGGTAAACTGACTCTCAAGTGGTTATCAATTGTCTATGTTAGGGATGGTAGCATGTGTTCACATCTGCTTTCAACAGTAGATGCCGGGCCATGCATGCTTCCTCAATATCTGTGAGTTCATGTGTGTATTGCTCCCATTATGTTTAAAAGGCTTTGATGCCTTGGTGTTCCCCACCCTTTCTCACAACTCAGTCTTTCCAACCCAAGTTCTGAATAGTTCCCTGAGTCCTGAATGGACAGATTTGATAGACTTTGAGTTTGGTGCTGAGAGTTCTAGGCTTTCTTGCTCTTTGCATATTTTCTAGTTGTTGGTTTCTGTATTTGTTCCTATCGGCTGCAGAAGAAAAGTTATTTTCTGGATGATGTCTAGTACACTTATAATTGTAAAGCACAGTGCAATTAGGAGTCATTTTATTGCCGTGTTCCTTTAATAAAGCAGTACAATTTGGTTTTATCCCAGGACTCCAGCCTATCTAGTCTCAGGTTCTTGGTCACTCAACCAAAGCTGTGCATGGGTTACATTAGGTATTGGTTGGTCATTCAAGAAAACGTTGTGACATCATTGGAGTAGCATATCTTGCAGGTAGGACACCATTGAAAACCTAAAGTTTGTAACTGGGTTTGTATTTTTGTTATTTTTCCATTAGCATATAGAGTACCTACCTGTATCAAGAACACTATTCCACAAGGGTTAAGGCTATGTGAAGGAATCAGCTCAAATTCTGTGTGTTCAATAAGTTTTCTGGGTGTGATTTTCAGCAATATTTCTTGCCATCCGTTTGTGGAGAGCAACTTACAATCATTGCAACAAACTAGATTGTTACAGAGTTCCAATGGGACCTATTTGGCTAACTTATTTTCTGGATGGTACTCATTCTCACCAGACTAAGAATCTCAAAATAGTTTTAAACTGTATTTCACTGTTGTCTAATAATGTCAAACACTATTTAAAAGAATATAGTAGGCACTTGTATTTCTTCTTTCAGAAACTCTTTCTCACACACACACATTCATACACACATTTACACACACACACACACACATAAACACACAGAAAGAGAGAGAGAGAGAGAGAGAGAGAGAGAGAGAGAGAGAGAGAGAGAGACTTTATTAAATTGATCATGCTTTTTGTGCTCTGTCAACCATTCCCATATCCTTCTTAAATCTCCATTAAATCACCCAACTTTATATTTGTTCATTTCTCTCACTGTTTCTATCAAAAGATGCAAACAAATAAAAACAAATACCCTAAAACAAAACACATGAAGGAAATAGCATAACACAAAAAATTGCCAAACAAATAAACAAAAAGCATGAAGTTTACTTTGTATTAGCCAACTATACCTGGACATGGGGCCTACCCTGTGGTATGGTTAATATTCTCAGTGACTACACTTTATTAAAGAAAAACAATTGATACTCCATTGGAGAAAAAATGATTTCTCCTTCACCATACTGTGTATTTTTTCAGATCCAAGGTCGACTTTTGGTTATTTCTGTGCTCATATATTTTAGTTCTTATATACTAAAGATAGAGCAGTATTTTCAACTTTATTTATAATATATAGAAAATAAAAATAACTTCAATGTTTCTGAATAGATGGATAGATAAGGAAACTGTGTAATATACATACACACACAAACACACACACTCACACACACACACTCACACACATTGGAGTATTAGGGAGCTGTAAATAAAATGAAGTCAAGAGATTTGTAGGCAATAAATAGAACTAAAAATCGTTGTTTAGTGTGATAACCCAGAACAATAATTGCCACATGGCCTCTTGTATCTGTGATTTCAAGGTCCAAATCTTTAGATATTATATTATTACCTTCAGTAACCACATAAAAAAAGGAAATTAAAAAGGGGCCCTACAGGAAAGTTAAAGAGGAGATTATAGAAGTATACAGAATATAGTAAAGAAGGTTTGGGAAAAATGAGTATGTTTTAATTATTCTTTCCACATTTCTGACAGATACAAGACAGGCATAAGCTGATGATGGCAGTAGATGGGGACTTTATAGAAAACCACAATTGTCATAATGCAAAAATAAATAATCATGGGGATCCCAACTCTAATGGACATCTCTAGTAACAAATTAAGTCTCGGAGAATATCACAGTAAGGAGACAAAATAATTGTAAGAGACAAAGAACCAAGAAGTCTGCTATGAGATTATGTCTTTTGGAAATGCCAGGAAAGCTGCACTTGTGATACTTGAGAAATTTGGCTTCTTGAACAAGACCCAAACCATGAGTACTAATAGACATGCTAACACAAAACAATGGGAAAATCTCATGCGGTTTTATCACTAGACAAAGAACTAAAGGCAATTAATGGCTGCTGAAAGAAGAAGAATTAGACTCTCCTAGGATAAGCCCCATAACTAGTTATTGAAAACAGAGTCTTTATGAAATCACTTATATATACAGAACACCAAATCAATTCAGCATGTTTTATTTATATATTTACTTATGTGTATTTGTGTAACAATAATAATTAAAGAAAATGAGGTCATCAGTGTTGTAGAATGGTTTTGTGCACTGTGTTTTTCAGAAGCTTATTTTTGTGCCCAGAATACGGTTGCAGTATGGACACTGGCATTGTCATGATTATTGGAGTATCTCCTGTTTCAAATGATGTGTAAGGATTGTTTTCCATAACTTCTGGTTGGTTAATAAAGTGCTAATCAGTCACTGGGCAAGAGAAGGGAATAGGGCAGGACTTCTGATCCTAGAAAAGGGTTCCTAAGCAGAGAGAAAGAGAGAGAGAGAGAGAGAGAGAGAGAGAGAGAGAGAGAGAGGAAGAAGGAGGAGGAGGAGGAGGAGGAGGAGGAGGAGGAGGAGGAGGAGAAGGAGAAAGAGGAGAAGAAGGAGGAGGAGGGGAAAAAGAAAGGGAAAAGAAAAGGAGGAGTGAAAGGGGGATGGGAAGAATAGGAAGAATCTGAAGGATTTACCTTGAGGTCACAATGAGAGAGCAGCCAAGATGACTTGAAGACATACATGGACCAGAGCAAGCCAGGGAAAGACTCAAATGGCCAGTAATGAGGCATGTGTCTGGGGAGTCATCCAGGCCAGCATAGCTGGGTTAGAATAGCTCAGAACATGCTCATTTTAGTTTATTAATAAATATAACATCTCTCTGTTTTTTATTTGGAAACAAGGGAGGCATAGGAAAACCCTAGAATTAAGTTCACATATCAAGTTAATAGAATAAGATAGGGAACATTACAGGGGTTGGAGAGAGCAGACATTAGAGAAGTTGCAGGGAGGAACAGGAAGGGGGAAGTACTTTCATATTAATAAATATTTTTATGTTCAAAAAATTAAGAAAAGTAAAATAATAAACATGAAAAATCTAACAAGAGGAGTTGGATTGTTTGCAGGAGCCAAATTTAGGTCTTCAAATATGTACCTGAAATACTGAAAAAATTTTAGGTACATCTAACAAGTGAAAGTGTTTTTGCTGTTATTTGTTTAGTAGTTTGGATTATGAAAATGATCAATTTACTAAAGGAACATGCTTTCTTTATTTTGTGTGCTGCCAATTATCCCTTTCAATTCTTGTTGATCACTTCTCTACATCTTCCAAGGAAGCAAGTATCTACTTTAAGCCTTGGGGAGATCATTATTAGTGGAATAAAAATCTTATCTGTTGGCTCCTGTCTAAAGGAAACATGGGGTCAAAGTGTGGAGCAGAAACTGAAGGAAAGGCCATTCAGAGAATGTCCCACCTGGGATGCATCCCATATACAGACACAAAACTTAGATACTACTGTGGATGACAAGAAGTATCTGACAGGAGCCTGATATAGCTATCTCCTGAGAGGCTCTGCCAGACCCTGACAAATACAGAGGCAGATGCTCATACTCAACCAGTGAACTGAGCACAGGACCCCAATGGAGGAATTAGAGGAGCTGAAGGGGTTTGTAACCCCATAGAAAGAACAACAATATCAACCAACCAGACCACACAGATCTTCCAGGGACTAAACTACCAACCAAAGAGTACACATGGAGGGACCCATGGCTCCATCTACATATGTAGCCAAAGATGGCATTGTCTAGCATCAATGGGAGGAGAAGTTCTTGATCCTGTGAAGGCTCAATTCCCCAGTGTAGGGGAATGCCAGGGTGGTGAGGTGGGAGTGGGTGGGTGGAAGGTGAGAGTGGGTGGGAGGTGGAGCATCCTCGTATAGAAGCAGGGAGAAGGGGATGGGAGAGAGGGGTTCTGGAGAGGAAACCAGAAAAGGAGATAACATTTGAAATGTAAATACATAAAATATCCAATAAGAAAAAACCTGAAAAAAACTTGTCTGTTATTACTGGGTGTCATTAAGCACAGGATTTTATTCAGGAGATGTGAGCAGATATGTCACAGATATACCAATCTTCTACTACCTATGGGAATATATAAAACTACTGAGATCAATATTTATTGCATGTTTGAGAAAAACAGAAAAAGGCTATGGAAAACACAAGTAACACAAATATATGTTCTTGTAGACTAGTCAGTTATGTCTGAACATGCTGAAAAACTACCTTTACTTATTCAAATATTTGATTTATTTCAACATATGCTAAATGTAGTCTTAAAACCTCAAAAAAGATGAATTTCTGAATACTTCTTTAGTGAGTATTTTATGAAGTGGATCAGAAGCAAGTTGTAGAAACAGACCTGTTAACATACATTCAAATGTAGGGTCTTGATTTCTGTATCCAACTAGGATATAGACTTAAGGGTAGTCTATATTAAATCAGGTTTCATTTGACTCTTTATACTGCATATTAGCATTTTAGATTAAATTTGATTTAAATATAAATTTATCCTCTGATTTAAATGACTCATACTTTTTTATTTTATAAAAGGCTCCTGGATATTTTTGTTTGTTTGTTTTGGCTTTGTTTGTTTATTTTGTTTTGTTGTTGTTGGCTTTGTCTTCAAAGATGACCTTAACATTCTTTTCAAAATTATCTAACCTTAATAAATAAATAATGAAGAGTGAGCTGAAATACTGAAGGCATACCAGTCCATGATCTGGATACACTTCTTTACTCATAGCATAGAAGTTCCATGAGAAAAGATATTGTTAATCTTAACAATTCTGTTTCAAACTTTGTTAAGCTATCATTATTAATCATATCATTTTTAACTTTTTAATTAAAAATTAATCTTTGTTATCCTTATTAAAATTTTTGATAAAATAGAGTAAGTGTAGACTATAATTTATAATTTAAAATATCTATACATTGCATGTTTTCTGAAATTTGCCTTTTAGTACATGTTTTAGATTGCCTCAATGATACACAGAAAATTTTTGTATTCTTATACTTTAAACACACATTGACACAATGTCATATGCTTCTAAAACTTGGATGATACAATGTTTTTATTTTTCTAAAATTGTATTGAATTGCATTAAAATAAATCCCATAAATTGCATTAAAATAAATAATTAATTTATTATAATAAATTAATAAATAATTAATTTGCTTCAAATAAGGAATGAAAATAAATCTACAGAGCATGTAACTTGCCACTTAAAGTCTTTCCATTTAATTGTTTTGAAGAATCATGTATATAGAGAGAAACAATCATTTGGAAAATAAGTCATGGATCCATCCATGTTTCTCAAAACTGCCATTCTTTCATTCAAAAAATGAGGGTGATAGTGATAACTCTTGGAAGATTACAACTAGTCTAACTGTCCATATAGTATTTGGTATGAGAGAAAACTGGATAAAGCAATGGCTGAAGATGAGCAAATAGGCTTTGGTGTTTGGAGTCCCAAATCATGCACTATGTTTTATTTGGTTCATGCATATACTATGAGAAAAATGCCCTCCCTTCCCAATGATGCACAAAGGGCATCATTAGTATTAAATTATGTTACCATCAAGGTTTTGCATATGTAGAAAATGTATACATTTTGTAAATATTTACATATTTTTTCTTTTACATTTCATAATAGATATTTCTGTTGGTGGGCATTTTAAAGTTATGGTAGAATCACTAAATTTTAGAAATAATTTATAACCCTTTTTTGATCACTACTACTCTGAAGCACCAAACCATTTCATGGGTGCTATGACAACCATGGATTTTCTGTATTTAGCTTTTTGTTCTAATCCCTGAAGAGTTTTAAGTCATATGGAGGAATAACTGTGTAACTATCCTTTAATCTTCATTTAGTCTGATATCTGGTCACAAAGATAAAATAGGACACAAGCTAACATTTTATGAAATATGAAATAAAGTTTTGCATGATGAAATTATATATTAAAATTAAAGTAAAACTGTGGATTATAAAATATATTACATTTAATTCACAAACTAATATATAATGTTATAAATTGAAAATAGCATATAAACACATGTATGAAGAAATCATTTCCTTAAAATTATAATAATCATTAGTAGAGCTTAAAGCATATGAAACAGACCTACATGAAATAAACCATATCTACATGAAAAAAAATATTTTAGAAACTGAACTATAAACATTTTCATATTGCATTGCAGAGAGGAATAACCTATAGCATTTGAAGCTATTTTGAGTAGCTTTTTAAAGTGAACTATCAAATCATAGCATATAAAAATGTTATGGCACATTCAAGGACAGCTCAATTCTCCTGGCATTCTCATAAAGGGAACAGAAAGCGAACTCTTTGTTAGACACTTAAACTGGGTGCAACGTGAAGAGAAAATAAAAAGGAAAAAAAAATCAAGCACAACAAAGCTTTGTTAGGCTTTCGAGTTTAGGGTTCCTGACCCTAATTTTTTTCCCATATAATTCTATGATTTGAGAGCTGCTGTATTTTCAAACATTCAGAAATATCTCCCAGCACAGATATGCTGCAGATACTTTGTACAGACACTTCTCTGAAGGTAAGATGAAACAGGACAGGGCATCCTTCTTTGCAGTGCTCCCTCTGCAGTAGTGCCAGCCCTCAGCCACAAGGAAAAGGGAACCAGTCCCCTCTCCTACAAACTACATGAGTCTCCACTGAGCAAGGAAGTAAAAGCATATTTAATTGCCTTTATTTAAAGGAGAATATGTGAAAACCACCCCTGATTGTTTGCAGTATTGTTTCTAGACTTATGATTTTAAGAAAGGGGAAGAGAGAGAGAGAGAGAGAGAGAGAGAGAGAGAGAGAGAGAGAGAGAGAGAGAGAGAGAGAAAACAAAGAACAAATTGGGATGAGTATGGATGGAGGGATGGAGATAGGAAAGGAGCTGGGATGAGCTGAGAAAGTGGAAGCCTATGATCTTGTATGAATATTATAAGCATATTATATGAAATGATTGAAATTTAATAAATGAAAATATGAGTATAACTCTTATTAACTAAAAATTGCAGTTTGTTTGCAGAGTTTTTGCAATTTACCTCCCTCATGGGATATTTGTGAATATTTTAAGACATACAAAGAAAAACTTGATAACTACAAAATGTTATAAAACAACAACAAAAACAAACAAACTAAAAAAAGACCCACAAAAAATACTTTAGTGACTGTACCTGGGATGGAGACCCAGGTGGAATGGTCTCCAGATGGTTCCTCCTTCAGTTTCTGTCCAATGCTTTGTTTCCATATTTGCTCACTTGAGTATTTTTGTTACTCCTTCTAAGTAGGACTGAGGCATCCATACTTGGTCTTTCTTCCGTGAGCTTCATGTGATCTGTGTGTTGAGTCTTGGCTTTCTAAACCACCAGCCTGGGAACACATAGGGATGGACCCATGACTCCATCTGTACATGAAGGGGAGGATGGCTTTGTCTGGCATAGGTGGGAGAGGAGATTCTTGGTCCCATGAAGGATGAACACCAAGTGGGGGGATGGAATTTGAGGATGGGGAGGTGGGAGTGAGGATAGGTGGGGGTATATCTTCATAGAAACATGAGGAGGGGTGATGGGATAGGAGGTTCCTGGGTGGTGGGGGGCAGGGGGGTTAGGGGATAAAATCTGAAATGTAAATATAATATCCAATTAAAAAAGAACAAAAAAGAAAGAGAGAAACAGAAAACATGAAATTCTATTTCTGAAAGACCTTTCAAAATATACTAATTCCCCCCTTCTAATAAAAGATTTAAAAAAAACTTTAGTCTTCAAGAAAGGTAGTGTGGCACCTCCCAAGCATTTCCTTTCAAATAGTCTTACCTCATCTATAAGTTAGGAGGGATTGTGTTCATACTTTCATTTCTCTTATTTTGATCATTTCAGTATCATAGATCCCCCCTTACTCTTCTCAGATTCTTTCCCACCTCTATTCTCATCACATTTTATCTTTCTTTATCTCTCTTAAAATCAAGGAAACTGTAGAGTGTATAAGTCAAAGCAGGGCCTTGCTCTTGGTTGGCCATCAGAAGTATTTTCTAATAGCCTATTGCTGAAGGCACCACACAATATTCTTGAAGATAAAAGGAAATCAGACATATTAACATGATAACTACTTCCATGCTGAATAGCTCTGATATTTGAGGAATGGGCCATAGAGGACTACGGAAGGAGAAAGGCTGAGACAGGCTTAACCAGCTGGGAACTTTAGCTGTCATTTAAGACATGCCCAGTAGTGATTCACTGCTATGATTGCTATAAGCATAAACAACTGTTCTCTGGCTGGACCCTAGGCCAACACACAGGAGGGACTTCAAGTCTGATACTGAAAAACAAGAAGAAACAAACCAACAAACAAAAAGAAAAATGTGAAAAATGATCTATGTGTCTAAGAAGGACTTACTGCTGTGATGTAGCTAAACTGACACTGCTCCAGTTGCTTTCTAAATATTTCAGTTGACTTCATATTCAAATGTTACTTTCAGCTTTAACAGAGACACATATATTTCGACTTCGTGCTGATGATGGAAAACCTCATTGTAGCTCCAGGTTATTTGAATAAGTGACCATTGGGCATTGAACATTGAATGGGACGTTTTACCAACTTATTTGGCCATTAGAACATTGTGTAAGAGGAGGCACAAGGAATGTATGATCTAAAAGATACAATGAAGGCCTGTGAAATATTATGTTGTAGGTATATCACAGTCAGTACAGTCATGATCTCACAGCAAAGTAGAGGCACTTGCCTCTTTAGGGCTCACCATTCAAACAAGGATTTGTGAGGAGCATATGCGTCTTTGCTGTTTTTACTGAATACTTGATTACTAGTAGAATCTGGGTTCGAGGACACTATCACTGTCTTCAGTTGTATGCCCACAGGTGATCCCATCCAAACCCATGATCACACAGACAGTGCTGGTTAAATTCTGTGAGGCACAAAACAAAGCAAAAATGTATACATGTGTGCAAACAGCCTTGTAGGACAGGGGAAAGGAGAATAACAGGTATTTTCATGAGGCCAAAGAAGATAAGGAGTTAGAATAAGCACACATGCATGTATAGAAATATGTATGAAATAGTTATTAAAAATGTGCTCACGGTGATGCTGAGGGCCACGTTGGTGTATGTAGTCCAGTGCTGTGACTTGAAACCTTGTAGAAGTCCATGATCCATGCTGCAGGTGTCTGTTAAGGGCAAAGAAGCTTCTTTTGCAATAGTATCTCCGACTGCAAACTCAGTGTTGAGAATGGGAAACATATAAGACTTCTGTGACAACTACCCCCTCTGCTAATGAACCTCCCCACCCCCCACAAAAGTAATAGTCTAAATAAAAAGCCATTGAAGAGAATACTTAAAAGTTGTGTTAGGAATGCTGAAGTGTTCACAGTTGATGGCTTCTGGCTTCTGGCAGGGGTGAAAATGGGGCATGGGGAAAAACTTATATTTAAGGAGCTGGCTACTGGGAAGTTTGACCATCCTTCAATGACTATATGGGCAACAATGGTTGGACCTGGTTTATTTTTGAGAGTAGGGTCACAAGGGTGGGAGTGTGTATCTGGGAGGAATGGAAGGCAAATGTGATCAGGGTGCATTGTGTGAAATTTTGAAATAATCAATACAAATATTATGTTGGAAAATTAATACAAATTATAAAAATTTTAAATAACTCCCACGTCATAAGTGACTGTTGGACTATTTTAAATGTGTTATGTATATTTCTTGGTTTGTCATGTTTATTTAAACATTAGTTAAAGAGTCTTATCTCTAAATTTGTTAAATTACTTGTTTTCTGGAAATTTGCCTTTACAGGATAGAAAAAGAAAGCTTCATCAGGATGTTTTAAAATAAATTATGGATCATTTTTACTCTGTTTAAAATTATAATCTTTACACAGCATATAATTTGCTCTGAGTAAAAGAGATATCACTATCTTGCAACTACAACTACCAATTTACTTAGAAAATAAGTTACTGTAATATATTGCTTACATAAACTATTATAAAATACAAAGAAGCATAAGAAGTAGAAGCTAAAATCACAGATAAATAATTATATAAATGTAAATTTGTGCATATTGAGACCTTGACAAAATTTATATGTAACTGTTTATCACATTTTTATGATAAGCATTTTGATAGTAGTAATATTCAATATTTATACAAGCCCATATTTTACCATATGATTTGTGTATTTGCATTATCCTGGAAAATCAATATGATGTTATTATAAGCACATATTCTCAGGTTATATCCTGTAATTTTATTTTCATTTTTGAATTATGTGAGCTTTAGTACTGTAGACATAATAAAGACCTGAAATGAATTTTTCTTATTTATGTATTTATTTTAACACATTTTTAAAAGAGAAAACAAACTCTTTTGTTTCTGCTAACTTAATATAATGCCTTCATTAATTACTAAATTTCTTTCTTTTTTTTTTTTTGTTTTTTTTTTGTTTGTTTGTTTGTTTTTTCGAGACAGGGTTTCTCTGTGTAGCCCTGGCTGTCCTGGAACTCTGTAGACCAGGCTGGCCTCGAACTCAGAAATCCGCCTGCCTTTGCCTCCCAAGTACTGGGATTAAAGGCGTGCGCCACCACCGCCGGGCGATTACTAAATTTCTATGGTCTTTGGTCTGATTTCAAACAGTTCATTTTGTCAGAATAAAAAAAACACAATGTTTTTTGCAAAGCAGTTCAATCACTTATAACTTCAGTAGGAAAGAAATTCATTTTGAAAATTAAAACCGCTCTTCTTATTAACAAATACATCACAATCCAAAGTTTAGCAAATTGTTTAAATAGAATTTTACAAAACGATAAACAACATTCCCAATAAAGGTTAAAATATATTTCCCCTTTTGATTAATACAAATGTATGAATACGACGGCAAGCTGGTTTTGATGGGGATCAAAAGTTTAATAAAACCTAGTTTGGGACGTGTACACAAAACACTTTCTTGTGTTCCTAGAAGGAGTGAGGTACACTATACTTTTGTTAAGAGATTTACAACATCAGAACTCCAGTTGGCAGTTGATAATATCTCTCTAATTAAAATTTAAATATCTGTAATAAGATCTTCTTTTACTTATCAAACACCAACAGATTCTAGTTCCAGATCATTGATCACCTAAAAATGAAGGGAAGGCAGGGAGATTGTATTAAAAAAAAACACCAACACTGTGATCTAAGGGGCTTGTCCAGTTTGCTGATTGTAATGATATGTATAATGTGTCATATCATAGGAAATGGTGTTATAAATGTTTATGAAAGCATAAGCATTTCATTGTGTGTCAATTATAACTCATTAGTTAATAAAATTATAGCTGCATGAATGTGAAAAATATTTCAAAAATCATATGCATTATCATTTGAAAAAGCAGCAAGCTGTCTTCATACTTATATCTAAAACCATTAATGAGTAAAATACCTAAATTTGACCTACATGTTATCCCACACATACACACACACACAGACACACACACAGACACAAATACATATACATACATGGACATAAGTGCATGTACACACATACATACATACACACACACACACACACACACACTCACATACCCCACAGAAAGGATAGACTTGAACCAAATAGTAAGAAAAAAAGATTAGACAATTTCACTTTATTAAAAACTGGGTTTTAGCATGTTATATATAAATATGAGGTGAGGTAGATTCTCTGATCAATGATATTAACAAAAAATTATAGTAAATAACTGTTGTTAGAATAAAGTATGTAAGCATTACACTATGCTAAGACATAACAGGACAACATTTTACTGCAAGCATGTAGTAAAAGACTGATTATATATTTGTGGATGGTATATAATAGGTTGCACATTTTGGTGGATGCATACTTTCTTTTTATAAATAAACAATATTTTATCCATATATCACATTCTGATAACAAGTGTTTCTTTCCAAACTTCTCCCAAGCCTTCCACACCTAGAAACCCACAAAATGCATACCATTTCTTTTTCTCTTTAATTAGAAAACAAATAGGCATTTATAAAGTAAAATTAAACAAAACAAAAATAGGACAAAACAATCAGAAAAAAAGATCCAAAGAAATAGCATAATAAGCACACACACACACACACACACACACAGAGAGAGAGAGAGAGAGAGAGAGAGAGAGAGAGAGAGAGAGAGAGAGAGAAACACATAAAATCCCATTAAAAATTAGACATTATAATATTTTTGCAAGGTGAAACATGTCCAGACCAAGTGTTATGTAACAAAAAAACAAAAAACAAAAATAGAAAACAAAGAACAACAAAAAACCAAATCAATCAAAAGAAAACAAAAGCAATCACAAAACTCAAAAAATAAAAGTAAGTGAGTTTGCTTTATTTTGAGCATCAGCTGCTGGGCTTGGACCTCAAGTGTATATACCCAGTGAGACTCCCTTGGAGAAAACTGACTTTATGTTTTTAAACTGTTATCAACTGCAGATAGAATTTGTGATGGGAATGGAGACTTGTGTTTACATCCACTCTCTGTGGTGGGGCGACATCTGGCTTGGGCCTGTGTAGGCTTTGTGTATGGTGCTAAAGTCTCTGTGAGTTTTTGTGCAAGAGTCCTGTTGTGCCTAGAAGGTCTTCTTTCTTTGAGGTATTCCACCCCCTATATCCTCTTACAACCTTTGTGCTTCATCTTCATCACATTTCTCTGAGCCCTGAAGAGGGTATTTGGTAGAAACATCCAATGTTGGGCTAAAGGTTTCAAGTTCTCTTACTCTTTGCACATTGTCTGTAAGTCTCTGTGTTTGTTCCCATCTGCTTCAGGATGAAGCTTCTTTGATGGTGTATGAGAAAGACACTGATTCATGAGTATATCAGAATATTGTTAGGAGTCACTTCATTGCTGTATTCCTTTAACAGAACTAAAAACTAATAGTATTTAGTTTTCCGTATGTCCATGGCCTATGTATGGGTTCTTGGGTGCTTGTGCAATATCAGAAGAACAGATTCCAGTTTATGAAGTGAGCCTTAAATCCAATCAGATAGTGCTTGGTTACTCCTATAACTTTTGTGCCACTATTGCACCAGTATATACTGCAGACGTTACCACTGGAAATCTAACAATTCAAAGCTGATTTGGCATTTATCTTTCTCTTCTGGGAGCCTGCAGAATTATTGCCAGTACCATGTACACTTGTATGTAGGGGTAAAGAGAGTAAGTAGACTCCAGCTTCATTTCTCTGTGTTCAATATGTCTTCTAGTTGTTGTTTTAAGCAATAAGGCCTTACCATAAATTTGCAGAAAGCAATCTATATCCTTAGTAACAGCCTGATTTGCCTGGGTGAGTCTATGGAATCACTTTGGCCGACAGCTCAATTAAATGTAACCCATTCCAGGCATTGAAGGTTTTATTTGGTGGCAAAATATACCTAGTTGGGGATTTTACTCCCCTGTTATTTGGTGATATGTTTTTATATACTTTAAGAAACTTCTGTAGTAGGTTTCCGTAAAACCACTTAAATGGTAACTAGTTTAGCTATCCATTCTTGTGTTTTCTCTTATATCTCTCTCTGGAAAGATCTTTCTTTCCAACTAATAATTTCCTATTAACCTAAATCTGTTACAATATGGATTCCAGTCTAATTATCAGAGACTTAACAGGTAATATTCACATATAAAAATATACTTCATATTTGTCTTTTTTGGTTGGGTTAGCTTATGATGATTTTCTAGCTCCATCCATTTATCTGAATATTTCATTATGTTTTTAACATATGTGAGAAATATCCTCTTGTGTAAATGTACCACAGTTTCTTTATTCATTTTTCCATTAATTGGCATCTAAGCTGTTTCCAATTTCTGGCTATTAGGAATATGGCAGCAATAATCATGAATCAGCAAGTGTCACTGTAGCAAAAGAGAATAATTTAGGCATATGCCAAAATGTGTTTATAGCTGGATCTGGAGGTAGACCTATTACCATCTTCCTGAGGAACTGCCACACTGATTTCTGTAGTGATTTTTAATGTTTACATGCCCACCAGCTATAGATGAATATTTCCCTACCCCTCTCCTTGCCAGCATAAACTGACATTTGTTTTATGGATCTTGACAATTTTGACTAGGGAAAGATGAAGTTTCAAAGATATTTGGTCTTTGCTGATGACACTGTCAGTGTTGTTTCACCTTGCCACTCTTTGATGATCATCATTTATCATGATTTCGTAGAGAAAAATGCACCAACTTCTGGAGGTGTTCCTGTGTCTTCCTTCCATTTCTATAGACTTGGGAGGATTGGCAAAGCCTCACAGTGCCTTCTGAATTGAACTGCAATTGCTGATTCCTAAATGGTGTTTACAAGTGGATCAAGCTACTTAACTGCTGATATCCTGACAACACAGATTGGATTCACTGTAAAGAACTATTTGTAAACAGGCTCATACCCTCCTTACCCTATTAATCTTTCTTTTACACTACCTGTGGTGGATGGTGGGTTAGAAGGGATATTAAAGCATTTAAGTACACTTATTAAAGTATGTTTTGAAAAATTTAAGCCTATAGCAGTAAACATGAAAAATGTGCAGGAGACTTTTAAAGTTAGAGGATGAATTAGCTAGTGAAACTGATGCATGTCATAAATGCTGTGGTGTCCCTTAGGAAGAACTATCAGGTTCAAGATTGTCATACCCACACTGGCTCTCATAGTTTAGTCATGGTTGGACTGTTTTTTGGAGATATTGACTAGCAGTCAGGAAAGAGTAATTCAATATTATCTCATAATTAAAGTCAAGCTAATGCTCAATTATTTCTTCTTATATAACTTTGACTATGAACAAAGACAACTAGAACTCTGGCTTTTTCCCCTCTTATTTAACACACAGCCCATGATCAGTTCTGACTGTTCCCAATATCACTTCTTATTGTAATTACATCTCATTGACATCCTGGCTGCTCTCTATACCATGCTATTCATGTTTCACAGCACATTTATCCATTCTTGTAGGACATCGGTCAGTCTTTGTCATCTCTCTGTAGAAACCCTTCATTAAAAATATTCTTTTACTTCTTGGCATCCACAATAGTGTCTGGGTTTTAGTGACTTTATATGGGTATATATGCCCAGGTAGGGCAGTCTCTGGATGACCTTTCCTTCAGTCTCTGCTCCACACTTATTCTTCATATTTGCTGCTGTGAGTATTTTCCCCCTTCTAACAAGGACTGGAGCATCCATACTTTGGTCTTCCTTCTTCTTGAGCCAAGAAGTGCTGGCTGAAAGAAGCCTGATATAGTTGTCTCCCGAGAGACTCTACCAGAGCCTGACAAATAAAGAGGAGAATGCTCACTGCCAGCCATTGGACTGAGCATGGGGTCCCCAATGGAGGAATTAAATAAAGGACTGAAAGAGCAGAAGGGATTTGCAACCCCATAGGAAGAGCAACAATATCAAACATCTGGACCCCCAGGAGCTCCCCGGGACTTAATCACCAACCAAAGAGTACACATGGAGTGACCCATGACTCCAGCCATATATGTAGCAGAGGATAACATTGTTGGACATCAATGGGAGGAGAAGTCCTTTGTCCTGTGAAGGCTTGATGTCCCAGTGTAGGGGAATGCCAGAGTGGGAAGGTGGGAGTGGGTGGGTTGGTGAGGGAGCACCCTCATAGAAGCAGTGGCAGAGGGGATGATCTAGGGAGTTTCTGTAGGGGAAACAAGGAAAGGGCATTAAAATTTGAAATGTAAATAAAGTATCAAAAAAACTATATACATTGGTCTTGAAATATGGAAAATTGGACATAAAAATTCACGGGAAGAAACATTGGGAATAAACATAAAAAAATAAAAAAAAAAAACCAGAAGATTGGAAAGTTTCAGCCTGTATGTCTCCATGAGAACAGGTTTTACCAGTTTATAGAAGAAAAACATTTATAATAATGTGTATTACACAAAGGTATTTGATTCAGCTGCAAAAAAATATCATTTTCAAGAAAAAATATTCTTTTCCAAAATAAAATATGAAACACAAACTATTACAGGATTCCATAATGCCCTACAAAATTGGACTCAGACATATCTAAAAGGAGACCACTAGAAGTTTTACATCTTCACTGCTTCTAACATGTTGGCTCCTCTGTATTTAGTATACCTGTTATCTATGTTTTAAAATCTCTTGACTTAGCCTTTATAAGTAGGACTCTAAGAGCCCAGCTCTGTTTAAAATCAAAAGTCACTATAATCTTATCCACACTATTCCTCATTGTTTTATTTCTCTACAGGTTAAATCTGTTAGCATGGAATGTATACCATTGCATTTATTTATTAGTGCATTATATGCCTCTTCTTTCTATGTGGCAAATACATGGAAAATGAATTAACACCTATATTGTTCACTGATGTTGTAGCCCCAGAGCCTATAAGTGCAATTAGAACTTAATAAAATTTAATAAATATTCTTGAAGTTAATGGGCAAATTTTGTAAGGAATACCTAAAGGTATTAAAAAACAGGTGTTGCTGAATTGAGAAGGTGGTAAGCACTGATACTGACAGTTCTCCAATGTTGGTATATTTATTATCAGCTCCTTAGATAAAAGAAAGTAGAATTCTTTCCTTTGTACTTCAGGAGCTTTTATTGTAAGTGTTTGGATTTGCTGCAAAACCACTGGGGTTCATCTCCCACATGTTTCTCATACTTATCTTTGTCTTTCCAGTTTTATGGCAATTGCCCTAGATTCTGGCCTCGTTAACTCTCAGCTTCATTATTACAGTAACTTCATAACTGGCTTCCCTATCTGCCTCATCCCTCTAGCCTACCATGCACAATCCTACTTAAGTAATCTTCATAAAGGATATTCTAATTTTGTCAGCCCCTTGCTGATATGTAACTTTGTAACATCTTAAACCTCGTTATGATCTATTATTTTTGCCTTAACTACTAGGAGTGATTTCTCATTAGATCCCCTTCCTTTGATACAGATGGATTCTTTCTCCTAATCCCTAAGCACATCTGATAGTTTTCATTGCCTAAGCTTCCTTTCAGTCTTCTGTGCAAATAGTTTATTTTAATTTGTTCTCTTATCCAAGTATTTCTAACTTTTAACTGAATATACCAAATTGAATTTTGTGATAATGTCATTCCATGAGGCCACCACATCCACATATGTCATGTTACTTATTGATCATGTAGAGAAATGGTCTGAAAATTGTGTCGTTTCAGTCAAGCTGTTTGCTATGGATTGCCAACTATTTTCTCATCCCTGAAGGATTTTTAGATACCACAGTGCATACTGTATGAAAGACAGAGATCGAGAGGAAGGCAGATCTTCAACTTCACTATTATTTATATTGGTACTTAATTGGTACTGATCTGGTGCAGTTTAAGGTTTCTTCCCAGAAGAATTTCAGAAGAATTTATCACATGAAAAATATAGTAAAACTTTATGTACAGTGCACTTCTTTGTATGTGATTGAGAGCAACTAGTATGTCTTTAGTGAGATGACTGAGAGGGGGAGCTTTAAAGAAAAACACAATGTTAGCATTAAAATTCAAAGCCCTACTAAACAATAATTTAAAAACATGCATTCATTTCACACAGGATTGTAAGATCTGCTCTGTTTAAGAGATTGTAAGTAAGCCTGGAGGTGCTGGTGCTTGTGTTTAATCCCAGGACTCAGGAAGCAGAGGCAAATGGATCTCTGTGACTCCAAGGCCAGTCAGGTCTAAAGACTGAATTCCTGGAAGGTCTACACATACATAGAGAAACCCTGTTTCAAAAAAGCAAAACAACAAAAAATAAAATATTTTTCTTCTTAACTTTTAAAGTCTTTCTTTCTTTCTCTTTCTTTCTTTCTTTCTTTCTTTCTTTCTTTCTTTCTTTCTTTCTTTCTTTCTTTCTTTCTATTTTATGTGTATGTGTATTTTGCCTATATGCATGTCTGTATACCACATACCAGCAATGCCCTTAGAGTTCAGAAGAGACTATAAGATTCCTCTGGGTGTTAGTAAGCAAACCATGGTCACTGGTACCTTGCAAGAGTAATAACTGCTTTTAACCACTATGTCAATTGCTGGTCCCTCTGGTTTTTCCTTCTTTCCTTCTTTCTTTGTGCCTTTGTCTCTCTCCCTGTCTGTGTGCTAATATATGTGTAGAAGTTACAATGTGAAATGACTAGAGATAAAGTTAGAGCTTATTATTTTCTTGGGAAGCTTGGAGAGTTAAGTAAAAGTGTGAGATTTGGTGAGTATCTTATGAGTTACGTTTCTTGTGATTTTAGTTTTTTGGTTTTTTTTTCCATATAAAAAGAGAGTTAGTGTTTTATGGTTGTTGTCTAGCTCAGAAGCCTACTGCCAACATGAAATGATAATATTTAGCAAAGCATTTAGACAAACTCAAAAATTTTAGACAGGATACGGTATTAGGGACAACATTTAAAAACTCATTGTAGTTGCTATATCAAGGTATTAGAAGATAAAGCTCTTATTCTCAAAATTAAATGTCATGGGTGCTATAGAGTTTATAGACTATAAGAAAGGTTTATGAGCTTGAAAAATGCTTGGTTAGAATCTATGAGTTTAAAATGTGGGCATGAGGCTGAGCAAGTGGCTCAGCCTGCACACTGTGTGTTAGCAAGCTTGAGAATCAGCCACCAGTCACCAGAATCCATACCAGGGAAAGAGAGAAACAGCTCCACAAATCTGTTCCCTAATATCCACAGGCATGTTCTGACATGTATGTGCTCACACATACATAATACATGCAAACGACAATAATTACATACAATAATTTTAGAATAAAACAAGTATGGGCTGCTTCTCAATATCCATTTAAGACTCTTAAATTGAGCACTTCTGCTTATGGCACTAGTCAGTGTCCTGCTGCATTTAAACCATGCTTGTAAAGCTTGATAAACCAGTCCCAGGCAAGTCATTATAAATCAATCACATGATGCTCTCTTAGACTACCTTGAACAGCCACAAACGTAAAAGAGTTCTTTATGCATTTTGGATCCTTTGTTGGATCTAGGTTTGGTGAAGATATTTTCCCAGTCTGTAGTCTGGCATTCTGTCCTATTGACAGTGTTCTTTGCATTACAGAAGCTATATAGTTTCATGATGTTCCATTTATTAATTGTTGATCTTAGAGCCTGAGCCATTGACATTCTGTTCAGAAATTTGTTTCCTCCACCCATGTGTTCATGGCTATTTCCCACTTTCTCTTCTATTAGATTCAGTTTATGTTGATATCCTTGATCCACTTGAATTTGAGCTTTGTAAAGGGTGATATATATGGATCTATTTTCACTCTTCTAACACATACAGACAGTTATACCAGCACCATTCGTTGAAAATGTTTTCCTTATCCCAATGTACAGTTTTGGCTGCTTTGTCAAAATTCAAGTATCCATAGGTATGTGGGTTTATTTCTGGTTATTTGATTGTATTTCATTAATCAATTTGTCTGTTTGTGTACCTATATCATATGGTATTTATCACTATTGCTCTGTAGTACATCTTGAGAACAGGGATGTTGATTCCTCCAGAGGTTCTTTTATTATTTGTCTATCCTGGGATTTTTTTTTTTTTTCATAGGGAGTTGAGAATTGCTCTTCCAAGATCTGTAAAAAAAAATGTGTTGAAATTTTGATGGGAATTGCAATAAATCTGTAGATTGCATTTGATAAGATGATATTTTCACAAGGTTAATCCTACCTATCTATGAGCACGGATGCTCTTTTCATCTTCTGAGTTCTTTTTCAACTTCTTTCTTCAGGGACTTGAAGTTCTTTTTGTACAGATCTTTCCCTTGCTTGGTTAGAGTTATACCATGACATTTTATATTTTTTGTGGATATTGTAAAGGGTGTTCTTTCTCTAATTTCTTTCTTGGTCCATTTATCATCTGTATAAAAAAAGGGCTACTGATTTCATTGAATTAATTTTGTATACAGTCATTTTGCTGAAGTTATTCTCTGTATCAACTGCAGGAATTCTCTGATAGAATTTTGGAGATCACTTATTCTATCATAGCATGTGTTAAGAATGATACTTTGATTTCTTCCTTTCAAGTTTGTATCCCCTTGACCTCCTTTTGTTGTCTTACTGTTCTAGCTAGAACTTCAAGAACTATATTGAAAAGATACAGAGACAGTGGATAGCCTTGCTTTGTCCATGATGTTAGTGGGATCACTTCAAGTTACTCTCCATTTAATTTGATGTTGGCTATTGGCTTGCTGTATATTGCTTTTATTATGTTTAGGTATGTGACTCCAATCCTTGATCTCTCCAAGACTTTTAATATGAAGTTATATTGGATTTTGTTGAAGGCTTTTTCAGCTTTTACTAAGATGATCTTGTAATTTTTTCCTCTGAGTTTGTTTATATAGTAGATTGTGTTGATATATTTTCATATATTGAAACATCCCTACATCCCTGAAATGCATCATACTAGAATGTGGTGAATGATGCTTTTGATGAGTGCTTGGATTTGGTTTGTGAGAATTTTTATTGAGTATTTTTGTGTTGATATTCATTAGTGAAATTGGTCTGAAGTTCTCTTTCTTTGTTGGGTCTTTGTGTGGTTTAGGTGTCAGGGTGACTGTGGCCTCATAAAATGAATTAGGCAGTGTTCCTTCTGTTTCTATTTTGTGGAGTAGTTTAAGCATTATTACTATTAGCTCTTGTTTCAAAGTCTGGTAGAATTCTGGACTAAAATAATTTGGCTCTGAGCTCTTTTGGGGCTGGAAAATTTGTAATGACTGTGTTTAGTTTTTTAGGGATTATGAGACTGCTTGGATGGTGTACCTCATCTTGGTTTAACTTTGGTATGTGGTATCTAGCTAGGAAACCATCCATTTTGTTTAGATTTTCTAGTTTGTTGAGTATAAGCATTTGAAGTAAGACATAATGATTTTTGAATTTCTTCAGTTTCTGTTGTTATGTCTTCCTTTTCATTTCTGATTTTGTTAATTTGGATACTGTCTTTGTGCCTTTTAGTTAGTTGGGCTAAGCGTGTGTTGATCTTGTTGATTTTCTAAAGAACCGGCACTTGGTTTTATTGATTCTTTACATTGTTCTCTTTATTTCTAATTGATTTTGGCGCTCAGTTTGACTATCTTGCTGTCCACTGCTCTTGGGTATGTATGTTTCTTTTTGTTCTGGAGCTTTCAGGAGTGATGTTAAGCTGCTTTTATAAGAAAACTAATTTCTTTGTGAAGAGACTTAGTTCTATCAATTTCCCTCTTAGTACTGTTTTCATTGTGTCCCAAAAGTTTTGGTATGTCATATCTTCATTTTAATTGAATTGTAGAAAGTATTTAATTTATTCTTTATTTTTTCCTTGACTAAGTGATTATTGTGTAGAGAGTTGTTCAGCTTCCATAAGTATGTGGGCTTTTCTTTGCATCTGTTATTGATGAAGTCCAGCCTTAATTTGTGGTTGTCTGATAAAATGCAAGGGGCTATTTCAAACTTCTTGTATCTGTTGAGGCTTGCTTTGTGTCTGATTATATGGTCAATTTTGGAGAAGGTTCCTTATGGTGCTGAGAAGAATGCATATTCTCTTGTATTGGGGTGGAAGGTTCTATAGACATTTATTAAATCTATTTGGTTCGTAATATCTTTTCATTTTATTGTATCTCTGTTTATTTTATGTTTTGAAGACCTGTCCATTGATGAGAATAGGGTGGTTAAGTCTCCTAATATTATTGTGTAGGCTTCAAAGTGTATTTTGAGCTCTAGTCAAGTTTCTTCTATGAATGTATGTGCCTTTGCATTTGTGGTATGGCTGTTCAGAAATGAGATTTCATCTTGGTAAATGTTTTCTATGATAAGTATGAAGTGTCCTTACCTACCTTATTTGATTGCTTTTGGTTGAAATTCTATTTTATTAGATATTAAAATTAGACCCAGCTGGCATCATGGGTCCTTAACTTGGAGAACTTTTTTCTAGCCCTTTACTCTGTGTTAATATGTATATTTGCTGCTGAGGTATTTTTCTTGTATGCAGCAGAATGATGAATCCTGCTTACATATCTAGTCTCTTAGCTTGTGAAGTTTTATTAATGAATTGAACCCATTGATGTTTAGAGATATTAATGACTGATGGTTGTTATTTCCTGTTATTTTGTTTTTTGATGTGGTATGGTGTGTTTGTATGATTCTCCTGTTTGGGGTTTTCTGTAAGATAATTATTTTGTGGGTTTTTTTGAGGGGGGTAGTTATCCTCCTTATGTTGGAGTTTCCCTTCTAGTATCATCTGTAGGACTAGGTTAGTAGATATTGTTTAAATTTGGGTTTGTCATTGGATAACTTGGTTTCTCCATCTATTTTGATAAAGAGTTTTTCTGGGTATAGTAATGTAGGTTGGCATCAGTGGTTTCTTAGGGTCTATAAGACCTTTGTCCAGGATCTTCTAGCTCTTAAATTCTCTGTTGAGAGGTCAGGTGTAATTCTGATATGTCTGCCTTTATATGTTCCTTATTTTTTTTCCTTATAGCTTTTAGTATTCTTTCTCTGTTCTGTACATTTAGAGTTTTAATTATTAAGTGGCAGGAGAATTTTCTTTTCTGGTCAATCTACTTGGTGTTCTGTAGGCTTCTTGTATGTTTATAGCCATCTCTTTACATTAGAGAAGTTTTATTCTATGATTTTGTTGAAGATATTTTTTGACGTAGGGAACTTGGAATCTTCACCCTCTTCTATTCACATCATTCTTAGGTTTGGTCTTTTTAGTGTTTCCCAAATTTTCTGGATGTTTTAAGTTAATCACTTTTTATATTTGATTCTTTTTTTTCTTTTCTTTCTTTCTTTTTTTTTTTTCTTTGACTAATGTATCAATTTCTTCTCTGATATCTTCTATACCCGAGATTGTCTCTTCCATCTCTTTTCGGTTAGTGATGCTTGTATCTGAAGTTCCTATTCTCTTTTATAGATTCTCTGTAGGCCTGTGTGCTCTGCCATAGGGCACAGCCACTTGGGGAGGCAGAATGCAAGGACTTTCTGTGCTTATCCCACACTGCATCTGTGGTAGGTGCTGGGCTGTTATGAAGCACCAAGGTGCCACTGTGGGGGTGAGAAAGTGCAGTCTGCAATGTGGGAAAGCTGAAGCTTTCTCAGGAGTCTCCAGTGTGGCTGACTCATGTGGTGTTTTGCTGAGGCAAGACCTACGGGTGGACACTTGATATTTGAACAAAGTATGAATAGGATTCAACAGACAATGATGACATGCCTGTATAGCTAGCTTTTCAACACTTCCTGAGTCTGTTCTCTCATCTTCATCTTCTGTGGTCTTAACTTCCTTGAAAGAAGTATGGCAGAGAACTTCTGAGGTTCTGACTGGTCCTGCTGGCTCCCTTTGGTTCCTGCTGATTAGACAGAGGACTGGTGGTTTCTGCTAGATTATGCCACTGATGCTGATTCCTGTTTGGTATTCTGACACTACTGAACTTGACTGTGGTATCCTGACAAACTGAGATTGGGATCACACCAAGGAACTACTAAACAGATCCAATTCCCCTTGTCCTATTTACCGTCTTTTCTCTCCTACCTTTTGATGGTGGGCTTGAAGAGGGCTCAAAGCATTTGAGTATCCTTATTAAAAGTATGTTTGAAAAAAATCTAAGCTACAATAGAGGCCTTTAAAAAGGACACAAATAATTCCCTTAAAGAAATACAGGAAAACACAGTCAAATAGGTAGAAACCTTTAAAGTTTAAAGAAATAAATTCCTTAAAGAAATACAGGAAAGTACAGTCAAACAGTTGAAGGAAATAAACAAAACAGACCAAGACTTAAAAATGGAAGTAAAAGCAATAAATAAAACACAAATGTAGGCAACCCTATACTCTCAGACACAAATGCCACCAAGCCTGCCTCTGCCAAGCTAAGGACAATCACTATGCTGGAGCAAGCTTGAGAGCCCCTTCCCATTCCCTTCCCATCCGACTTCGGGCCCCAGGACTTCCTTAGCCTGAAGAACCCCCAACTTTTTTCTCTGATCTTCAGTGACTGCCAGTGGCACCTGGATGGCCAAGAGTCAGAGAACCCCACACCCTAGCCTCTTCACAGGCCCAGAGACTCCATGTTAGTCTGTATTACCTGACATATCTAGAAACTTCCACTTCACTTTATAATCTTTCTAAAATGGGATTTAAGCTAACAATCTTGCTCTTCAGGTGTGTTAGGTTAGGATACCCAGGGTTTGCTGTAGTGGGAGAGCTGGGTTCTGAAGGTGTTGCCTTGCATTGGCTACTGTTGATTGTGTGCTTGTGTTTGCTTTTCATTATCTAGTTGTCTCTTGTTGAGGCCCACATTTTGCCTCAACACTTTGTCTCAACACTTTTGGGGCTAAGTGTTCTTTCTCAACGCGGCAGATTCGTGATCACCTTCTTTTAGTAACGTCCCTCACTGGGTCTCTCGTTCCCGCTGTCTCTCGTTGAGTGCCAAACTGTTGCAGCCTGTACTGCCCGTTCCGGTCCGAGGGTCAGGGTCTAGCGAGAGAGAGAGTGGGGATAAAGGGGAAGAGACGCGAAGAATGGAGACAAGACAGAGATTCTGATCAAGTCTCGTTTATTGAAGGGAATTCTGAGCTATTTATAGGCTTTTGCCACGTGTCTTGTAGGCGCGTGGATACCACGTGCCTTGCAGGTGTTGATATGACGTAAGCCTTACAGGCGTCTATAGCGTGGACAGCATGTGCACTGTAATGCTTTGCAGGTGTGGATAGCACATGCGCCTTATGAACATGTATGGTGTAGATAGCACGTGGACAGCACGTGAACTGCAATACCTTGCAGGCGTGGCCACCACGTGCACCTTGCAGCTGGGGGCAGTAAACAGCAACACAAAATATGTGGGATATCAGAGTGTGCTTCAGCTGTTGTAGGCTATTGAAAACCAAATCTTTCATCAGGATATATGGTTCCAGATGGCTGCAAAGTTGATCTAGCCGCTTTCTGCTAAAGTCGGCTCCCAACAGTCTCTGTATTGGCTGGCCTGGGTGTTCTGGGTTGGAGTAGGCACCAGAAGGCAGGTAGAGTTGTGTGTCCTGGGTTAGAACAGATGATCTGGTGGCAGATCCAGCTGTGTCCCTGTGTTTCTGGTTAGAACAGATCCCCTGGGAGGCAGACAAGGCTCGGGTGGGGGTGGGGGTCAGGGTGCTCCATGAATGAAGAAGAAAGAGTGAACTGGAAGAGATCTTATTATTTTTAAGTTCTAACTATAGAAAGGTGTCGTAGATATTTTTTTACAAAAAAAAAATCACAGAAGATATTTCAATTTTTAATAAGATTTTATAAAAAAAAAATACATTCATCAGAAGTCTGTGCCATAGCCTGAAGCCATGTCAATGCCCATAACCTAGAGCTGCCACAGAGGCCATACTGATCTAAATGGCCTTTGATGCCACCTGAAGCCATGGTGATGTCTGGGCTATGTTTCTGCCATGTCTGAGTTTATGGTCTTACTGAATCTGGCGTCTGTGTTGATGGCCATGGCCCATGTTACCACCAAAGGCGATACTGAGGTCTGTGATCTGTGGCCTGAATCCATGTTGATGCCCATGGGCCTGTACTGTCACTTGAATCCATGTTGATGTCCATTGTCCTATACTGCCACCTAAAGCTATGTTGCTATGCAGGGTCTGGGCAGCCTCTGAGGGCCTCTTTGGGTCAGGAGTCCTACTATGGTAGGGGACCATGTCTCTGGTCTGTGTTGTTACCAGAGACTGTGTAGACACCTATGATCCATATTCCTTCTGACTGTGCAAAAGCAAAGAGGCTACTTTTGCTGAGATTGATGACTACATACCTATCCTTAAGAGGGAGAGATACAGAAGGCTTCTATGATAACTCCTAGTGCTTCCGCACACCAAGTAACAGCCAAAAGAGAAAGCCACTGAAAGGAACTCTAAAAATGTGTGACAAAGATGCTGAAGAGTAGCTTTCCACAATTGATGGCTTCTAGGGAAAGCTGTGAAAGGAAAGAACACACTTCTATTTAAGTGGCAGGCCACTGAGAATTTGACCATGCTCCAGTGAGTATATACACAACACAAATGGACTTGGAGTTTTATGGGGAGGATTGTTCACAAGGAGGCACTCATGGAAGGGATTGTGATCAGGGTACCTGATGTGAAACTCCCAGATAATCAATAGAAATGCAATGTGGAAAAAATTACATTCTTCCCTTTATTGATACCCATAATAATTGTGTCTCTATATGACAAAGACTAGGATTTTGCCAGACTTTTGAGACCCTCTACATAGAAGAAACTGTAAACCTTTACCAGAGCTAATAGAGTTAGCAAATTTGGGGTCACACTGCATCTAAACCTAAGCAGACTATCTTGAATTCTATCATAACTGCAGTAAGTTGTTAAAAAGTGGTTTTATGCCTGACATTTTATGCTGTGGTTATTAGTAATTATATATGAAGGACTAATCCAATTGTCTTTTTTAACACAATAAAGTACTCTGAAGTTCACCTGGTATAGGTGTTATTATTTTAAATGGTTTTATTATTTCTTTATAATACTATTTGGAGCTGGTATTATTTCTAGGCTGTATGAATCATTTAATATTTCTCCTGCATGTATTTAATCTCTTTGGATAAAGTCAGAAAAACTTCATTAATCACTGTACACTCCTTTTGCTACGAGTACTTATAAAGTATAGGTCTTAAAAAGCACATTTAAAGAGAAAAGGGGAAAACAAAAGAGTACTTCAAGTATTTTCTGTGTACATTTGCACTGCGAGGTAACTGATAACAAACCCACAGAACCAATTAGCAAATATTTATTTTTCTGTTTCTGGCCAAATCAGTTTGAGAGGATATGGGATGCCACACCAATTACCAGAGCTAAGTCAGCTTCTCCTTTGACAAACACATAAGCAATCGAATATGAACGTGAGATTTCAGAAGTTCGCTTATGGGAGGGAGAGAAACTCCATTGCTTATCTGGAATAAAGAAGGGACTAAATTACACTAACAAGGTGGAAGCAATATAGAAAATAAATAAATAAATAAAAACAAGATAGCAAGAAGGCTGCATTTTACTTTAGCAAGCAGCTACCAGAAAAAGGGTATTTTGCACTTTCTTTTCTTAATAGCCTATATGAAAGCACAGCTAGAGAACCTAATGCCTTATTTCTTTGGGAATTTCTTTTAAAGACATTTATGCATGTGATATTCTTGATATTTCTATTCAAAATCCTGATTCTCAAGTCTGTTTTTGATGACTTCCAATTCATCAAGTCCCTAATGATCACCTTTTATCACTTCATGTAGCTGATAGACTGTACCTCTTGTTGCCCCCTTGGTAGACCTATAGCTTTACGATTCTAATGCTTTTCTAACTGGCTCACCAAATCTAAAATTAATCCAAGCCATATGCCTTCCCCAAACATGGCATAATGAAGGCACATTTCTCATTTTGCTCTGGTGTAGAGATTTCTTATTTAAAAAGTTATTAATAAAAAATTAAATAAAAACAAACCTCTGCACTGAAAACACAATGATTTAAATGACAGAGACTAAGTGACAGTGGTATGCTCAACAAAAATGAGACATTTATATCACAATAGCCATCAAGACACAAGGAGCATCATGAAAAATGGGGCAGGATTATTGTAAGAACCGAATGTCCAATAGAATATCTTTTGGACAAGACAACACCATTGCAGTATAACTCACAGTGGCTATGGAAGCCTGCATAAGATTTGCCCTAGAGCAAGCCAGTCAACATTCACAAGGGACTTGAAAGGGGTTCATGAGCCCCCAGTCCTCACTGAGGAGCTATTGAAAGTTGAAGTCATCTGGGAAGAGAAAATTAGTTTTCTTTAAGTGTGTGGCTCCTGGTGAGTGGATCCACACCCATGAATATATAGATAGCACAATTATAGTTAATAGTTTACAGAATTGAGAGAATTATAAATAATTAATACAAGTATTTATTAAATGCCTATAACAAAATTAATAATGTTATATCTTTTAAAAGTAAAAAAAATGCATCATCAATCTATTATCTGTATCTGAGTCCAATAATCAATAGAAGTTTTCAGCATAATCATAAGCAAAGTATAATTCTTTATTCAGAATATTTAGTCTGTGTATTTTCACTTGTTGATAAGAATATTTTGAATATTTATAAAACATGGTTTTTATGGGTTACAGATGTGAAACATAACTAGATTGTTAATTATTAAAAATGTGTAGCTGCTGTGCAAGATTATTCTTACAACCTCTATTGATCACATAATTTTACTTGATATATGTATATATATATATAATATGTATACATTATACATATATATATATATATACAACTCTTTATTATGAGAGATATTTAAATCTTTAAAAATTTGAAGATATTAAATAAATTAATTAGGATTTTTTGTATGTTGAGGAAACAGAGTTTTAACTATATCATCAAGATTTCTATAATAATCTTACCACAATATACATTATAATTTTCTTCTGTGTTATGTGATAGATTTTACTATGTATCATTATTATAATTTTATTAAATCAGTAACTTACTGAGCTGTTATTTGTAGCATAATATCCCAAAATGAAAATTTATGAAATAATTGAAATGGGACAATTATAGCATAATTTAAAATTAAATTTAAAATTAAACTTATTTTTGACCTTGGTACACTTCATTACTGTATTCAGAATACATAACGAATTCCTGAAGCTATAAACATGTTAAGAAAATTTCAGTTTTTGTGGCCAAATATACATAAAACACATTCCAGTTTACTTTTTGTATAAACTGCTCTGTGGTAATTTGAATATGCTTGGCTCAGGGAGTAGCACTATTTGGAGATGTGTCCTTGTTAGCATCAGTGTGGCCTTTTTGGAGGAAGTCTGGTCCCTGTAGTTGTGTGCTTTGAGAGCCTCTTCCTAGCTGTCTTGAAGCCAGTCCTATCCTTTTTGTCTTCTGAACAAGATGTAGAACCCTCAGCTCCTCCAGCACCTGCCTGCCTGGATGATACCATGCTTTTCTTCCTTGATGATAATGAGCTGAGCTTCTGAACCTATAAGCAAGAGCCAATTAAATGTTATCTATTATAAGAGTTCCCTTGGTCTTGGTGTCTGTTGTTAGCAGTAAAACCCCAGCTAAGATAATATCAGAACTACTTTTTGAAAATTTGAAACTATAATAAAAAGTTTTCTTATGCTCTGACTAGTTTCATATGAGCTAATTAAAAAGATAAATGTACTGTCAACATGACCTAAATCACCCAGTTAGTAAGACTCAGCTACCATTGTGCAAACATGTAAGTCCACTAATTTGTGTGGATGTGTGTATGCCAAGAACAGATAAGAAAATAATCAGAAGTTGCAACATTAAATTGATTTTTATTTCAAATATTGCTTTATCTTTTTTTTTGAGTAGGCCAGTTTTTCTTTTGAAAGGCCAGTTAGAATTTCTCACCTTTGTGTATTTTGTATCCAGATTGTCTAGTGTTAATTTAAAAAAGAGCCTAATATGATAATAAGGAAAACTATTACAAAGGACAACAAAAGGTGCTGAATGCCTCATTTATGCAACACAAAAATTAACAGTTGACATTTTAATCTTTTGAAAGAATCTTCAGAGTATTTTATAGGGTTCAGAGTGTTTTTGTTGGCTTCTCAGTGAAAAGAATTTCTCCTGCTTATTGATTTTCCAGGTGCAAGAGTGATCTCAAATTCATTAACATTAATACGAGACAAAGTGGCTTGCTGAAAATCAAAGCATTATTACTTTCTGAAGGCAGGAAATTTCTTTCAGAGTGAATTGAGAATGTTCCCACAGCAAAGGGTTCCCAATTAAACATTATTGTTTACTAAATGCTATCTTTTCATCCACTGTGATAAGCTTTGGTAATTGCTAAAACTGTAAGAAATTAGCTATGCAGTGTACAGAGCCTTCACTTTGCCATCGAAGAGCTTAGAATTGTGAACTCATGTTCAAACACTGAAAGGGAAATCTGTATAGTGTGGTACAGAACTGATTTTTGAACTTGTAGCTCTGTTTTCTCACTTTGATTTCCTCTTTAGATTCTTTTACATCCTGATTTATTCTACGTTTATATATGTATGTTCACTAATAGTGCACTAAAATCAGGTTTTTGTACATAAGAGCCACAAATAACATCAAGAAGGAAAGGAGGGACCAAAAATGAAAGTTGCAGCTTAACAGTTTCATTTTCTTTATTCTTTGTTGGAAAGGAGAGTAAGACAGCTTTCCAAAAATCAAAACAAGGCAAAAAAAAAAAAAAAAAAAAAAATCACCAGGAACATTGAAAAAAAATTACACAGAGCCTTTCAACAGGGATGCCAACCGCAGTGGTCAGAATCCACAACTGAAAGGGGAATCAGGGAAATATCACCCAATTATAAGGAAAATGATGCTTTTCAAGGTCTTCACCAGACAGCCAATGGTATCTGGCAGTCATTTCAATAAGAATAAGATGTCAGGGTCCAGGTTCCCACAAAGTGGATGTATGCCTGGAAGACTATGTGGCTAAGCAAACCTTACCAGACACATTAACAACTACCCAAAGTTACCAGTCCATTCTGTTGGAAAAAAATAAAATCGTTTGAAAATTATCATATATTATCTGTGTTGTGTTATTTTATACTTTTATTAGTAAATCCTTTATTGAAGGTAGTAAAAGTCATATAGAGTGCCAGATACAGTTAATTTTTCATCTGGAACAGAGACAAGACACAAAATTTTATTATAAAAAATTCTATTTTAATAAGTACCCCACAAAATATTATACTCTCATTGATTTCACACAGCTTTGTCCTAGAATATGACATAGTACTGCGTAAAAACACAAGTGCCCAAGCAGTGACTTTAGAACTTTGGAATAATAAATGAAAAATGATATTTAAAAGTATTGTTGTGACAGATACTTACTGTTCACTGGATGCTCCATCTGAAATGGATTTCCATACATCCCTTAAAATTAGTAATGCCAAAAAGGTAATTGCAGCATAAACTAAATATAAAATTGGAATTTTCTTCATTTGTTTTTATGGAAAATTGTTTCTTTTAAACATTTTAATTCAGCTTTTGTTTTCTATATTATGTTTGACTTTATTAGTAAGGCAACCTCAGCAATAGATAGTGCATTTACTGCAAAAGATATGTAGTTCTTAAAAGGCATTTAAATAGATTAAATAAGATTATTGCAGCCATTTGTAGTAGAGACAGATAGCAGGACAGAAATCTTAAGTTTATATGTTAAGAATATTGTGCTGAGCTTATAAAATCTCTTTTGCTAAGCTTACAAAATCTCAGAATGCAATAAGGAAACATTTTCAATTAATCCTAGCAGTCATGAGGCTGAGTGAGGCAGATCTTTGTGAGTTCAAAGTCAGCCTGTTTTACAGACAAAGCTCCAGAAGAACCAAGAAAAACATTGTCTCTGTTTCTGTGTCTCTCTGTCTTTCTGTCTCTGCCTCTGTCTCTCTCTCTCTGTGTCTCTGTCTATATATGTGTACACACATATATAAATTGACACACACATACAAACACACACATATATGTGTATATATATATACATATGTGTGTGTGTATATATATATATATATATATATATATATATATATATACAAACATTATATATACAGTCTGTCAGAGTTTAAGAATCACCACTGAGTCTTATTCAAAGATTTTTAGAGAATTTTATTAAAAAAACAATGTGGTTTCTTTTAATATGGTATACACACAACAGCAGTACAGAGACTATAATCAACAAAATCATAAAACAAAATGAATTATTTCATTTTATTATACCTGCCTGAAATTTTTTATTGTGTCATCAGTTAATCCCTTTATTTCACCTACTTTTTGTTGTGTTGTCTAGTTGGTGAAAACATTGCCTAAAATTATGTTCCACATAGGTTTGTTTGTTTGTTTGTTTGTTTGTTTATTTTGGCTTTTCGAGACAGGGTTTCTCTGTGTAGTTCTGGCTGTGCTGGAACTCACTCTGTAGATCAGGCTGGCCTCGAACTCAGAAATCCTCCTGCCTCTGCCTCCCAAGTGCTGGGATTAAAGGCGAGCGCCACCATTTCCCGGCTCCACATAGGTTTATTAATGTAACTTACAGAGTCTTTTTATGGGCCAACAAGATGGCGTAGGATTTAATGAACCTGTTGCCAAGAATGGAGACCTGAGTTCATCTGCAGGAGCTGAAATGATAGAAGATGATAACAAACACTTGAACACACTTCCACACACACCCCCACAGAAACACACACTCATACATGCACATAAATATGTAATGATGTATTTAATGTTACAAGGTAATTTACAAATATAACTGTTTGGTAACTACTCAAATACATAAAGTCTTGGGTTATTCATTTGCCATTATGTAAGAATTTTCAATTTATATTTGGCTTACTTTGGTTTTCTGCACTTAAAAGAAAATTACAGAATGAGTTAGATTGAAGAAATTTTAGTGTGGAGGAGAAACAATGGTTACAAAATTTCACATTTAACCCAGAAGCTACTTGAAATTGATAACTTCTGGCAAAGGAAAAATTTTTTTCAATGAAGTGATACTGGGTATTTAAAACACAATCCAGGGCAAGTGTCATCCATGCTCAGAACTAGTCAACCAACTCAACCTGGACTCTGTTTTCTATTTAAGAAAAAGCAAGAACATATGAGTTTGAGCTGTAGGGTGTAGGAGAGAATCTGGCAGTTCAGGAAGGAAAAAGAATATAATACAGAAGTGTGGCAGAAATTTTCTGCTCTATGTATTTTCAGCGGGAGCCCTGTCATTGGACAGGAAAGAGAGAGACAGAGCTAGGAGTTGGGAGGAGGGAGAATGGGAGAGAGGTGAGAGGGTGGCAACATGAGACAGGTGTAGTATAAGACTTTTAGTTAGGATAGATTTGTAAATTTGTAAGGTTCTATTTAATTGACAAAAATGATTGACTGGGTGTTAGGTCTAGCTTGTACCTTACAATTACAAATTGGTAATAGTTGTGCTCAATTTATATCTGAGATAAAAGAGTCTTTTAAGTGAACAGAAAGGGGGAAGTATTGTGGATGGCTCTGTGCTGCCTGCATTTTGATGTTATTTTCTGCTCTCCTGGGAGGGGCTGTAGACAAGGAGTGAGTCTTGGACTCAGGTGACTTCTTGTAAACCAATCCCCTATGAATAAAGTGGTAGACTTTCCCTAGTGATATCATGATGGATCCGCATGAATCCACCACCAGAGGATTAGATTTAATAAGGCCTACAAGAGTAGGTCTTAGTTGTTGTGCCTAGAAATTGAGTTACCATTGTTTCTGAACTCTGTGTGGTGTTTTTCTTCTCACTGCGGCAAAGCCTGGGTTTGCGTGATGTGCCCCTCAAAGGCCGTGGGGGTTTGAAACATGGAAATGCCATGGTAGTGACCTGCCAGTGGGAACTTAGAGATCTGGGTGGAGAGATTCTGGAGGTATTGCCTACAACTTGGGAGCTTGGGTGACTGCAGTGCTGGGGAGCTGCCCACTGTCTTTTCTAATACCCCCCCCCCCCCCCGCTACACAGAAGTATTTTATGAATTTCTCAGAGATAAAGAGTAACTTCTGTATATCTATATAAAACTGTTAAGCAGACAGGTTTTAAAAAAATAATTTATTTGTTTTTTTAACTTATTCACTCTATATCCCACTCACTGTCCCCCTCCTGATCTCCCCCTCCCACAAACCTTCCCCTACTCCCCCTTCCCTTCTCCTCTGAGCAGTCAGCATAGGCTGACTCCTACAGACGCAGATACCCACAGCCAAACAGTGGATGGAACTAAGGGACTATGGAAGAATAGGAGGGATTGCAGCCTTGAAAGGATGGGAACTCCACAGGAAAACCAACAGAGTCAACTAACCTGGACCCTTGGGGTTCTCAGAGTCTGAAGCACCAACCAAAAAACTCATGCAGGCTATACCTTGGACTTCTTTCTCTGAACATTTGCAGCAGACAGTTTTAAATACTTTTAAAACATCCTTTCTTATACAATAAAGTTTGATACATAAGCTATTGTGGGCTGACAAATATTGTTATTACTTTTTCATTAAAACTCTAAAATTTAGTAGGAAAACATTCTTCTACTGACAAATCTCCAATGAACAAGAGAAAAATGTGAAGTTTTTAGATTGGTAAGAAAAAAACTATTCTAAACTAAAATGCTATTTTCTCCGATAAAATGACAACAATCATAGGACATTATAAATGATAATTTTGTGTCCTCGGAAATATCCAAAACTTTAGCAAATATAATCTTTTAAAATTGATAGAACACCATGGACTGACTGATTGAAACAAATAAGAAACAGTGTGTGTGTGTGTATGTGTGTGTGTGTGTGTGTGTGTGTTTGTAAATATAGTCTCATCTATCTTAGGCTAAATAACCAACATAAAGTTACCTGTAGAGATATTTCCTCATGAAGATTAATGGGAAGAGAAAATCTATTTTGATCTCATTCCTAGCTTCTGGCAAGCTAGAGCAGATCCTCGGCATTCTTTTGCTAGCAGACACATCACACTTAACTTATGTCATCTTTACCTACACTCTCCCTGAAATCTGCCCCTGAATTTCCACTTTTAAACAAAGACTCAAATTATATAGTTTATCTTCTAGTAAAATCACTATAACTTGACTCCTATAAAGATCCTATCACGAAGTTCTCATTCTTTAATCTGATGTGTTAAGATTTCAAACTATGAATTCTCAGAGCATAGTTCAAACTGTAACATTAGGTCACCAATTAAAGGTGAATCAGCATTCCCAAAATAAGAAATCTCAAAACAGTTGTAAAGAAATTGCCTGGATATATTTTATTAAGAAAAATGAACCTTTAGAAAGCATAGGCTTCTGAAAATGATATCATTTTTTATTTCTGAGAATGATGATTGATTTATTTGAAATACATTCTACACATGGATATTATTGTCTGTGTCACTCAACTCTGTAAGTGGCAACTGCAAAGATATTTTCACACTGTCATCAATAGTACAGAAGACAATTTTTCTAATCTTGAAACTTTGAAGTTTTAATTGAAATTTAAATATATACAGCAGTTTTAATGACTTTACAGTTTGATGTAGGAGATCAAATACCCCCATTACCTACAACTATCTCAAACAGCTTTATTTAGCATACATGCTGTTAAAGAGAAAATTATTGGAAGGATGTCAAATAACAAAGAACTAATTTTCTAAATTATATTTTATATTTGTTCTTTTTTTGTTCAGTTTTATATTTAAACATCACATACTTCTGGCCACATAAGTGAAATTAGGGAAACTGGTATGATTTTCTTAATTGTATTTGAAGACATGTTCAGATAATATTTTGTTGAAACTTTCTCTCTAAACAGACTCCTAGCATTTTCTCTTCAACCCGAAGAATAAGCATTGAATGTGATTTTAATTCCCACCTAAAATCTTTATAATGTCTTCATTTCTGCCGTTATAAAGCCTTTGGAGATGTATTTTACCTCTCAGGCAGTGATGGAACTCTTAATATTTTCTTCCATAGCTAAAGCTGAGAGAGATGAGGTACAGTAAGCCAGGCTGCCTGGGGAAATAGCATCATAAAACATGGAAGTCCAACTCATGTTCTAGTCTGTGGTATTTTGAAAGACTCTATTATTATAGTATAGCAGAGTTGTACTTAACACAATATTGAAATTCACTGACACAAAGGCAATACTGTGGGAAACGGCTGACTGGGGAATAGATTACTTTTCAGTTTGTATTTCTGCCTTTCCCATTCTTAAAGTATCATGTGTTTTTCTTTATTAATCTTCCCATAAATATTTTTGAATGACAGAACAATTAGAAAGAAACCAGATTGAAGTATCTATATCTGTCACTTTAACTGCTTTCTTGCAGACACAAATTCCCTGCTGATTTTGCTGCAATGTTTGATCTGAGAAGCAAGCTAAACTTAACCTAGATTATTTTTCTTCGGTGTAGCAATGCATTGTAAAGAATGTTCTCTCCATCCTATGAAAGCTGCATTTCCCCTTCCTAGAATATGACAGACTGTGATGGATAAAGTCTACATAGTTTGATTTAGAAAGTTTTCACTGAAAAATATAATCTTGTAGAACTGCAGACACTGGTAAGTTCAGCTAGACAGTAGACTGAGTGAAATGGCCAAGGGATCTCCTGTTAACATCAGAGGAACTGAAGAACATTTCTAAAAGACCAGTACTCTTCCTGGTACTCGGATCAGTCTAATCTGTAAAGGCACTGGATTTATTGGCTGTCATAATATTATTCATGACAAAGTTTGTTTTATCATCTTCTGTAATCTTCTGGTAACCCAGCATACCCAAATGAAGTGTGTTTTACATAAATATAAATATTTCTCAATCTATAAGAAGAATAATGGTTTTCTTGTCATTATAAACCCAGAAATATATGGTCTCAGGAAATACCATAAGGTAAAATTATAGTGCTTGAACCGGCAAGATCTGTCACACAGGTTTAGGGAATTTATCTCCTCCACATAACTACAAGCATGTCCTTTCACTATACTATATCTTTTTTTGGTGCAAAGAGGAAGGTGATATCTTTAAGACATAACATAGAATTGTGGGTATAAAGCTTATCATCATACTTCAAAGTGGCCAGTGAATGTTTTTGACCCTGTCTATTGGATGCCCGCAGAAAAAGAGATTTCTCCAGTTACCTAATTAAGAAAGTAACAATAGTCCACAGTAATGCATAACTGATATGCCAGCAACCACTTTATCTTTTAGTTGAAAGTATTTGTTGTTTTAATTTCTCTCAGGTGCTTTGAATTGAATGGGTTCATATGTTATAGCCTTGATCAATATTTCCTATCCCATTTTACAAAATGGCAAATAGAATTTTCAAGCACTTTATGGTGCTGCAGAGAGCCCAACCATCAGCTGCAGCAAGGACATTTGCATTCAGTTAATTGGTACAGATGGTCACAGCACTGATTTTCTTGTTTCATTCAGCAGAGATCTGGAGACTGGGGCTGGAACACAGATGTCTGAACAGAACTTTGTTGGTGTTTGCTGGTAGAGCTTTCAAATATCATATTCTCTCCTCCCCCGCCTCTCTCTCCTCCTGTCACAGGCTAATAAATCCTTCTAAATTAAAAATAAAGGCTTAGAACATTGTATATTGAGCAATATTTCAAATATGCAGTAGTTTCTGTATTGCCATACTTCAATTTAAAATATTGGATTTAAGATACAGTAAATAAAGCAATTACAAATTAAGAAAATTATTAGTGTTAGTCAAAGACCCATATTTAAAAGAAGATGACTATGTATTAGTGGAACATCATACAATAAGTTGGAGATTAGACATATACATTTAGAATATTGAAATCACCTCAAAGATTTACACCTCAAGGGTTTTGAGGTGTAAAACTGAAAGGAAAACAGTAGGAAGAAGAAAGAAAGGAGAGAGGAGATGAAGAGAGGCAAGGAGAAAGAAAGCAAGAGTAAAAACGAGAGAGAGTGCCAGAGAGGAAGAGAGAGAAAGCAAGAGAGGGAGGGGGGGAGAGGGGTGGAGGGGAGAGAGAGAGAGAGAGAGAGAGAGAGAGACAGAGACAGAGAGAGAGAGAGAGAGAGAGAGAGAGAGAGAGAGAGAGAGAGAGAGAGAGAGAGAGAGAGCCTCCGAGCTTCAGGGTTTCAGAATGGATATTTTTAGGACTGGGCAGGTGTCTATTTGAATGGTTACATTAAACTGCATATATGATGTTTTTGTTTGTGAGTTTATTACAATAAAATGATCTTTATATTTAAAAAAGGAACAGACATCTCACTTTATTATTTTGCCCTAGAGTAATATACAGACTCCTGAGAAATGTATGCTCTTGCATGAGGAACAGAGAAGAGAGGGTGGGATACTGGTGACTGGAGAAACGAGAAATCCCAATGGGTTTGGGGGGTATGAAGAGAAGCAGAATCATCATCAGAGAAGAAGTGAATGTATCCCACAGGAATTCCAAGTGTGAAGGTGGATTACCACTAGATTCAACGCTATAAAGCTCTATTCCAGAAACTTAAATGTTTTTCTGATGCAATTGGTGAATCATCAAGGTTTTGAAAGAAACTGAAATAGACACAAAGGAAATGGGAGAATGGGGAGGCAGAAGGGGGGAAGATTGCATAAAATTATGCTATATAATTTTATTTCTCCTGTATTTGGGTCAAACATCAATAATAGTATTTACCAAAATTTTTATGTAAAGCACTAGGTAGTAAATGCTGTAAGTATTGCTGACAACAGTCTTCCTCATAGCTTCTTAACTCAATATTGAGACAGAAAATCAGCTGAAGCTACAGAATAAACAGGAATGGTGGTATTTAATAATATAATTAAAATAAATATTGAAATTTGAATATCAGAAAATGTTCACTTATCATAAGTTATTTCTGTTCATTTTTAACTACTTAAACATTTCAGAAATTTTTACTGTATAGGCTGTGTGCAAACAGACTGTTCTAGCTGATGCCATGCTTCTGCTTGTGTTGAAGATGCTTTGGCTGTGAGTCATTTTCTCCCAGTTTGGTGTGAAAGAGGAAAGCCCTTGCTAGAATGCTCTGCTAGGCAGATCAGACAATTCAATGCTGGTATATCTCCATAACCAGGGACCCCCATCTCCAGTGACTGGATAGGAGAGGACTGGAAGAAATAAATAAATAGGAATGAGCTGCACCTGACAGACTCATGGACACAAATATACTCAGGTAAGGACTAAGTGTAACCACTGGAAATACAGCTAGGTGAGAAGAGGGCAACCATCCTGCAAGGTGAATACAAGCTAAAGTCATCCCTGCACTCCCACCCAGAACTTCAGACATGACAATAGCATGCAGAAATACAATCACCCATCATCCCACAGAGAACAATATTGTGTGGTAGGGAAAGAGGCAAAGGGTTGGGGGAGCACCCTCATAGAAGCAGGGGGAGGGGGTGAGATGGGGGGTTTTGGAGGGGAAACCAGGAAGGGAATAACATTTGAAAAATAAAATAACCAATAAAATTTTTTTTAAAAGATTAAAAAAAAAAAGAAGTGACACCTCAAATAAGGACTGTAAAACTGCTACAGAAAGTTGCTACTTTTGCAGGAAACTAAATTATTGCGAGCTACATGTCTTCTTGTAGAGTTATCTGTCAAAGATAACAGGCATATTAATAAACGTTATCATCAGGGCAAACCAGAAGTACTCTTCCACTAATGGTATAACATTTTTATTCTATTTTATCTTATACTTTAACTTTTCTTTGTTTCTAGGTTTGCATTTTAATGTATTGTTTTGTTTTAGCGTTACCTTGCTGAAATAGTATTCCTTTTCCCTGTACTTCTGCAAGGTGTACACTCCACTACTTCCAATGCCTCTGTGGTCATTAATTAATTAATTAATTAATTAATTGTGAGAGTGTTTATATGTACCACATTCTGCAGAAGCAGTCTGGGGTCAGAAGACAGTGTAAGACTTCCTGGAGCTGGAGTTACAGATGATGTGAGACATCCTATTGGTGCTGGGAACTGACATTAAGTCCTGTGCTAGAGCAGGAGAAGTTACTAGGTGCTGAGTCATCTCTCCAGCCTCATTAGCATAAAGAACATCTTTAAAAACATTCAGCCTAACTAACCTAGCTTCTCTATTTGCAAACCAACCTGGGATTTAGTGAAATACAAACCTGCATTTTACTGTGTTTTGATAGCAGGATTATCACATCATTTTTTTCTTACTCTTGCCTTTTTCCTGCCTCTAAATATTAGTGGTAATCATAAGCCCAAGTAACAGTTACAAACAGAGAACCACATAAGATAAGGCAAGCAGTAACAAAAGCGGAAAATGAAAAACGGAAAGCAGAACTAACCCAATAGATACATAAAAATACACAGAAACAAACAGAAGATATTAGAAAATAAGCTCTTAAAAGGAGACCTCTTCAATAACCAAAGCCAAAGGTAATCGAATAGCTGAAGTGCCACAGAGAGCTTCTAAAATCCCTCATAGAGGACTCAACAGCAATTGAATGAAGGAAGGGAAGCGAATAAGAACAAGATGCTTTAAAAAATCTGAAGATGTCAGAATGAAATTGTGTATTCTATCTAAAGACATTGGCAAAAATAATTAAAAATATGCACTTTATTATACAATAAATTTTAAAACTTAAAGTCTTTGATTTAAGTAATTTGGGAAAATTTCAATATAATTAAGTTTTTTGTTTTTATGGTGAATATAATCCATAAATAAACAATCTTACAATGAATTATAAATATCACTAGAAGTCATTTGAAGAAATCTGTAGTAATGGCAAATCTGTAGTAAAAGAAAAATGTGTACTTAAACACACTTTTTTTAAAATCAGAAATGATAGTAATAAGTTTTGAAGTCAAGTACAACAAAAATTAAATTCTCCTGCCATTAATAATTTGATTGTAGTTATAATTAGGCCTCAATTTTTATTTTCTACAAGAATCCAATGCAGTAAATATGAAGTCAGTTAGTGAGAAAACCTTGATTGTGATTCAGCTGCCCAGTCACTTCCTGTTGAGCTTGCAGGATTAGGCTGCCAGTGTTTTCAAAGCCCCTCTCATCCCACACCACTTCCACTGGCTAATTCAGACACTTGAAAACTTCAGAAAACTGTTTCTATCCAGGCTTAGGGCCTTTTTCCATGATTGATATAAATCAAGGTATTTAAAATAAAAATCTTCTCTGTCTTTCTGATAGGGGTGACATGAATGACTGCTACATTTCCACCATACAGGAATTATATGATATGAGCTTCAAAGAGTTATGTGTTGTTTGGAGGATGTACAAGCATTTAATGCTTGTTATACTTTCCAATCAATAAGTAATCTCAAAGCTGTTTCAGCTTTGCATCTTGACAAGAATCTCAGGAACTCAAATGTTTCATAAGAATGCCGAATTTATTAAATAACAGTAAACTGTGTGGCCATTCTGTGCTCTTATGAGTTATTCATAATTCTATGAAAGTTAGACTGCAAAGGAAACCAATGACATACTGGGGTTAGAGTACCAAAACTGAACCTGTGTTCATTTCTTGTGTTACACTTTTAATTGGTTTTCTTTCCTTTTTGTTTATAAAGATTTACTTTAGATTTTTAATTATGTGCATATGTTTGTGTGTCTGTATGCCGGCATGTGAACTTAACTGCAGGTATCCTCAGAAGCCAAACGTGTAGAATTCTAAAGACCTGGAGTACTAGGCTGTTTTGAGCTGTTTGACATGGGTGTTGTGAACAGAACTAAGCTCATTTGCAAGAACAATAGGAACTCTTAAACACTGGGATATCTCTCCAGACCCAGTTTTATTTTCTTTTTCAAGGTGTAACTATATTACGGGATTGTGGTTTACATGATAATTTGACATATCCTTTCTGGCAAATGATCTGTAACTAAAAATTAGGTTTAAGCCTGCGATTACACCACCTCTTTAATTTACATATCATTCCATACATTTTATGTAGTTTTATAAAAGATATTGTATCAGTTAGACTTTCTTAGTAATAAATCTTCGTACGCCAATTTAAAGGGAGAAATTTATTTAATTGCAGAATTTTCAGTCCACGTATCTTTACTCAGTTGTTTCTGGACTAGTTATGAAGTAGTGGGAGCATGTGGTGCTAGCTATTGATTTCACTGTGATAAAGTAAGAGAGCAAGGGGATGGACTGGGGAGGGAAGAGAGAGAGAGAGAGAGAGAGAGAGAGAGAGAGAGAGAGAGAGAGAGAGAGAGAGGATATGTTAGTGTTTTATTTGTTTGTTTTGTTTTTTGCTCATTGCATCCATTCTATGGGACTGTGCCGTCTACCTTCAGATGTTGAAGCTCTGTCCTCAGTAAAGCATGTTAGGAGATATCACAGGTATCTGTGCCCACACATGAGCTTTGATCATTTCTAGGCCCATATGTACTCAATCGTTTTGAAAACCAAAAATAACTGTAAGTTCACTCATTTCCACTCAAATGCCTCTTTTTAAATCAAAGCATACAACCCTAATCTTCCTAGGCTTGTGTCATTTCATATTGAAAAATGAATTTAGTCTATTGGCAATATTCTTGATAGCTTTAAACTTACTCCTTATGGCTTATTTTAAAGGTTAATCTGAAATATAAGGCATGTTCTTAGCTTTTAAGCCCCTGGGCTGAGGAAGAAAAAGAAAACTACTTATTTACAATGTATAACCCTATCCAACAGAAGAAGCACTCTAAGAGGTATAAATGAGAAAATACAAAGGAAGGATGAGACTAAAACACAGTGAAATCTTACACCTGTACATGAAGCCCTCAAGTCTTAATCTAGGTTTCAGTTGATTTGAACAGCTTAGATTCAGTGATTCTGACTCGTAGATTTAGAATTTTCATTTCTTGGTTCCTCTGTTTCTGGTCTATGGTATAGTAGAATATCTTGGTGGAAGGAATGTGTTGCAGGAACCATATAGTTCACAGTGCACAAGAAATACTACCTGTACTAGCTGCCTTTCTACTCTTTATTTATACTGTGTGGGACCTGGAGCCAATTTGAGGCAGGTCTTCTCTCAACAGTCAATCTCCTTTTGACATTCCTTAACAGACATACATGGAAATATGTTTTATTGTCCTCTAAGCACCTTCTAGTTGGTGACAAACATTAAACCTAAGAATGACTACATTAAACATACTTTTAATACAGATGTTTGATTATTAAAATATTACATATATATATATATGTATATGTTACACTCATCGCCAACTTGATACTTCTTAATTCAAAACATGAGATGCCAATCTCACAGGTTTTTACATTTCATAATTTAAAATGGATTCAGTTTATTGCCTAAGTACCTATAGCTTTAACTTCCTTCTTAAGTATAAGTGTTTATGTACACTTTACAGACCACATAGTCTCAACCTTGGGTTGGCTTCTCTTACTACCTGTACCTTTCCTTATCACACATGTTACACATTCCCAACATCTCTGAGATCTTGGAGTCTCAATTGTAGAATAGGCATATACCTATTCTTATTTTTTGGCCTGGCTTAAAGGACTCTGGTTTTGCTGCAATTTGTTTAGCCTTTTAAGCATCATTTTTTTTTTTTTTTTTTTTTTTTGAAATTTGTTGAAAGGTTCCATGATCCTATATCTCTAATACCATGTTGGTCTACAAAAGCCCAACATCACAGGAACAATATTCAGATCTGAAACCAATTCAAGTTGTAACTGAATATAATTTGAGTAGCCTTAAGTAGGTTCTGAAAACCTCAGAAGATGATCACATTGAATTGAGATGCTCTAGACTCCCTCTCTTTTCAAAAGAATATAAGAAATTCATACTTTCCTTCCATTGAGACTATGATGGATAAAGTCTAGCTATTTTCTGAGTTGCCTTCTTGATATTTTTCCTACAGTGCCAATGCCAAGATCTTATATTGATTTTGGTTTGTTTGCTTATAAAAATTATGTGAATCTAGATAAGTTTATTTAGATAGAACATTGGGTTTAATGTTTTGTGTTTTCCCTGAATTGTATTAGTTCTTTGAAAATTCCATATATTGTATTTTAACCATATCCATTCTCTCATCTATATCCTCTCTGATCCATTCTCCTTCCCTACCTGAGTATGTATCTTCTTTCATGTCCATCAATCACAGTTTGTGTTGTATGTTTACTCTTGAGTATGTGCCCTTAACTGGATAATGGTCAACAATACATGGCCACATTCTTAAAGAAAACTTCCGCATTGATCAATCACCAACATCTCTTAGGCAGGTGTGGGTTGTTTTCTTTTTTTTTTTTTCACCCCTCACCTTCCATGATAATAGTTTCCCTGGATTGAGCTTGAAAAGATCTGGTGCATGCTGTTAAAACCAATGTGAAATGATATTTACAACTGACCTACTTTACCCAGAAAACACTGTTAACTTGTAGTCACCTATCACTGTGGATCTTGCACGATTTCCATCCTGTCATCTACCATGATTTCTAAACCTTGGTCTTTTTATCCTGTTATTTTTCCTAGATATTAAGGCTGTAGGGTCACACTATTCTAAACATATCTGTGTTGCTTATTGTATGGGTATGGTGCCTGTTAGAGACAGATATCTGGGCTAATCTATTACAGTGATGATGGATTGCCATCTATGTAATGATAAGGGTCTAATCTAAGACCTCATTCATAGTAGGCAAGTTTCCTAATCCTGTGTCACATTTTCAGACTCTAACATCAATTTGGATTGTATCTGACATCTGATTCTAATCTCTTAATTCTCAAACAAAATATAGTTCTAGATGAAGCCGTGCCAATGTGATAAAGAAAAAGAAAACAACAAACATATATGGAAGATATAGTTCTGCCAAGAAAAGATAATTTTCCTTCTTTAACTTTAATACATATTAAGACATGCTTCTTTGGTCCATGGTGATGACCATGTACTATAGTGACTGTTACTGATTTTGAAGAAAAAATTCCTCTAGATTATACTAAGGATTTTTGTTGATTATTGGCCTTCTAGCTGCAGTAAGATACCCTACAGCAGTTTCCACAATTCATTCCTCCAGAAGCTTTTATAGAGCTCAGAGGAACCAATTCCTTACCCTAATACCTTCATGCAACTGGGATTTAGATAATGAACTCATATGGAGAAGGCTGTAAACAGAAATGTTTCTTCACATACTAATATGCTCATTTTCTTGAAGCTACCCCTTATCTGGTAATGTCTCTGGGCAGATCTTATTTCCTTCTTTTTCACTTGAACCAGCTATTCTCTAGTAGGTGCACTTTCTCCTTGGTTCCATCTCTCCTAGACAGCTCTTCTTAATTTTATCTCCTGATTAGAGATACAACAAGGATGGCATTTCTTCTATTCTAAAGCCTTGGAAGTATTTACTGATAATATACCCTTTGATTAAATTTTTAGTCTCAACTAAAACAAGGCTAGAGATTGAACTCAGAGGAAACTGCTCTGACCAACTGATCAGACTAACTGGTCAATTATACAGTTCTGGTTAAATAATGACCACTGTGTGCTTGGTGATTACAGCTTGCAAGTAATTCTGTGCACTGCATTATCCCAGAAGAGGGAAATAATACTCCCTGGGGGGAGAGGGCATCAATGAAGACCATATACATAGCTCAAATCTATGACCTTTGTCTTTAATCCTATACAGTTTCCCCAAGCAAACTGGGTGACATTACTTCTTCTTAGCTAGAAAGTACAGGAAAATGACAGTATTTTGGTATTTTAAATGCAAGAAATCACAAGTTAATCACTGCTGACATAGAAGGAATTCCTATTACTGAGTATTAAATACTGAAAGGGAAACATTGAATTATTAATAACTGGACCATATATAAATTTTTTTCTTATGTGAAATGTAAATATCTCATTCTTGAAAAGGAAATGATTCATATGTCACACATGCTATAGTTTGATATATCTTCAAATAAACATAATTTTGCAGTTGAGAGAATACAGAGATACTTTACAGTTGAAAAGGCCATTGTAAAGGTTGTTTTAATTTGTGAATTTAGATTCATTATTACTATTTCTATGAATATTTTCAACATTACTTATTATTCACCTTAGAAGGATTTTGTTTTAAATAATAAAATGTTTTCTGATGGTAAATATATTCCATGGAATTTTATTCACCTATAAAGAAAATTGAAACTATGATGTTTATTAAAAAGATGAAACTGGAAATCATATTAACTTTAATAAGCTAGGCTCAGAAAGACTATAACATAATTTTACTCATGAAGAGAATCTAAGTTTGAATTTACAGTGTGTGTGTGTGTGTGTGTGTGTGTGTGTGTGTGTGTATGTGTCTATGTGTTTGTATAGGTCAGAATATTAAAAACAGAAGCAGGAAAAAGGAACAAAATATCTTGAGGAAGAGAAGGAGGTAAAGGGAAGATAAGAAATGAGTGTGACAAGAAAGAAGAATGCTCTGATGAACACAATTGGTTGTCAACTTGACTAATTTTCTAAGATCCAAAAATAGCTAGGAACATCTTTGATGGGTTTTTTATTGTGATTAATTTGATCATTTGAAGTGGGATGATCCATTTCTAATCTGGATTTTTGAGATGGGAAGATATTCTTTCAATCCAGATTTTTGAAGTGGAAAGACATATCTCTAATCTTGGCCACACCATTTGATGAAAGGTTATATAGAGTACATACAAGAAGCAAAACCTCTGTCTTTGCCTGCTTTCTTTTGCTCTCTATAGCAAGTGCATTTTCTCATTGAAATTAGAGTATACATTTTTTTTTTTCAGGATACCAGTGTATACTGAAGACCAGCTGAGATATCTAGTCTCATGTACTGAATAATTACTGGACGTTTGGACTTTCTATTCATAGGCAGCCATCAATGGATTATTTGGATCACAGCATGCAAGTCATTCTAATAAATACCATATATATATATATATATATATATATATATATATATATATATATTCTTATAAAGTCTGTTACTATAGAGACCCTGAATGATATAGATGTATACTAGGAAGGCACATGCAAACATAGAGCACTGACCAGAGAAAGGAGTTGGAAAAGGAAAAAGACAGGCTATAACAATATATATGTATGAGAATAATGAAAGCCAGTACTTGGTAAGCAAACTTAAAAATGAAATACTAGTTATATTTATACCCAGTCATTTCACTGTTTGCCACCTCTTTTGTTAGGTATGTTTGCACTTTCTCAGCATTCCTCATCATGGAAATGTCTGTATTATGGCTGGCCATTATCCTTAAATAAGTGAGCATCTAAATAAATATCATAAAATAAAATTCATGGTTTAGTTAACTAATGGTTTTATTAATGTTAAACATCACTGTTTTTATTTTTATATGAAATATAAAAGGTAACAGTATCTATAAAAATTAATCAATCTAGATTTGAATTTTTCCGTGTAATGTATGAGCATTGGATCTTTAAGCACACCAGTTTCCAAAATGCTGAGTACTCTGGGTGAGTTGGTTCTTACTTTTGTTACCTGTTATTTTCCCACTTGTTGGAAATATCCTAAATGAAGTTGACTTATATGTCCAGGATCTACTTGGTGTGCATGGCAACAGTTTCCATTAACAGTATATGGTACTGGGATTTACACACGGTGTTTCTCCAGATCAGAATAAGAGCAGAGAAGATGCTGAAGAACTTGGCCATGCCCACAGCTGTATTCTATCAGCTTCAATTCCTGTCTCAAGGTTCCTGCCTTGAATTCTTGCCCTCTGAATACCAAGAGCTTCATCCACATTTGGCATTTTTAAATAATGAATTGCTACATAATAATTTCAGTGAGAACCTTGAAGTGTTTTCCAATTCATAGTTTTTTAAAAAAATTTCTAATTAAAGTTTAGAATTTTTCTAATTAATTAATTTCTAATCAATTATTTTCTGATTAATTGATACTAGTTGTGTAGTTGTTCTGTTAATGCTCATGTGTGTGCAGAGATATGCAAAAGCAGAAATCTACATTGTCTTCCTCAATTGCTCTCAATGTTAGTTTTTGAAACTGTTTCTCCCTCAGTTGTAGCTTTATTGATGCAGTCTTATCTGCCACCAGCAAGTATTATTCTGGTATCTTTTGTCTCAGTATCCTCAGAAATTGGTTGTATGTGCATGCTGCTGTGCACAGCCTTTCACATGCCTGATCAAGTTTTGAACTATGTCCTCATGTTTGTGGTACAAGCACTCTGCAAACAGAGTTTGCTCACTGGTCCTTAAAAAAATATTATAAAATACCAATTTGTATTATTTCAATGCTGTATAGTAGAAATTATAAATTCACCATTGAAAGACTAGGCAAAGCACTTTTGAAAATGTGGGATCCTGAACCAAGATCTCCAGAACCCACACAAACCAGACACAGTGAATATAGCTGTAATCACACTCTTCTTCAATGTTAGGATGTTAGATAGAGACAGAGAATCTGAAGAAACTTACAGATCAAGTAGCCTGAGAAATGAGAGACCCTGTCTTACTTAGTGAGAACTGACACCCATAGGTGTTCTCCCACCCACACACAATAAAAGCTTTCATAGCAAATTGACTTTAAATTTTAATAACTTTATTAGGATATTTCTAATTAGAAGAACTTCAAAAGCAAAAGTAGTGAGTTTTTATATGCTTTAATATTAATAATATACAAATTATGCTTTCATTAAGATGTTCAATTGTGCATTGGACCCTCATTTTTAGAAATGGCTAAATGCTTTGAATAATTTTGGGTAATACAAAGTATTAGATAATGAAAATGTTTTAATTTTTATGAATTTCTTAGCACATTAAACATTATATAAAAAATGGATAACAGAGAGAAGTATATGCACAGATTCTCCATGACAGTAATTTGTTTGAGTGAATAAATTTGTGAAATGATCATTGGGGAAATTAGAAATGACAGTTTAGATAGCTTCTCCCATATTTCTAGTCCACGTACATTTAAACCTATAAAGAAAAAGTAAAATTCATCCCAGATTTCTAACTATATATAAAAACGGGGGGACATCATTGTCTTTGGATGAAGTTCTTGCCTCAGAATAAAATAGTTACATCATTGAAGTGAGAAAAAAAAGGAAAGCATTCTGCCCTGTCAATTCGTTGTTAGTAGTGGTAGACTGGTTTGTCCTTTTGGATTTTGTTGTTGTTGTTTGCTTTTACATATCATGTCCAAATTCTATGTGTCTCACAATAAATCTCTAAGGCAGTTCCAAGTACTATTTAAGTTAGAAATGGAAAGTTTTAAATTAATCTTGAGTCACAAACTGAAATAAATGCTTTTAATATAGGGATCTATTATGCTGAGCACTCAATACAAGGTACTTGAAGCTTTTCATACATTATTTAAGTACTCCACAATGTACGGTACATTTCTAAAACATGTTCTTAAGGCAGCTTTATTTTCTCTTTTGCCTTTACTCATGTGCATTTATGTCACTGTAGGAATGTGAACATGTAAGTGGTTTATGAAATATATATATATTTCAAAGGTATAGTTTAACACAATAATAAATATACATATCTAGTATCAATAGTACAATCAAACTTCTCTCAAACTCTAACCATTGTGTTAGCTTCTCTTACCAGTATGATCTAGCTTTCATACAACTAAACTATTTCTGAAGCTATCTACCAAATTCTTTGTCTTCATTGCAACAATATGAAAATAAAATTTTAATTTATGAGTTTTTGGCACTTGGCTTCTTCATATCAACATAATAAATTTTAGATTCCTTTTTAGTTTCATTCATAAACACATTTCATTGTAAAGATGAAGTATTATATGTTTATTTTTTCATATGATGAATATTTGGACTATTGTTAGTTTGGGATTTTTGGGATGAAACTTCTCTGAGCATTACTGTAATATACAAAAGTATACATAAGAAAAGATTTTAGTTTCTTTTTGGGTAAGTAACTCATGGTTGAAACATCAGGATCTATGTATAAAAATATTTGTGTATCTTATGTGTCACAAAGGAACATTTGGCCTTCCAGAAAACAAGGGTTTTTAAGAAAATGTACCACATTTTGTACTTCATTCAGCAATGCATGTAGGTTTTGGTTTATTTACAAAAAACTAGTTGCCTATCTCAAATTATAATTATGACTTATTAGTATATATTAATTGTATAAAGAAGTTTAATTGGTGGCTGTCTATAATGCATGGAAATATTTTAATCATAATTGTCATTTATATTATTCTGTTTTATGCTATTTTCTTTCTCCTGATCCCTCCTCTCTGTTCTCCAATGCAAGTGGAATATATTGGAATTTCATCAATATATAAAATTGCACTTCCTTTATAGTTAAAATTATTGAATGTCACATACATGAGGACATAGTATTAGAAGTTTGGGCATGAATATTTTTCAGTGATATCTTTCTAAACACTAGAGTCAACTCTCTAGACCTTGACAATTTATGTTCATCCCAAATGTTTAAAATGTATAGCCTAGTCATATTTCCATTGTTACTCAATTATTGCTATAATTTAAGTCTAACCTGTCTAAATATTATCATATTATTTTTAAATAAACTGTATAACAACTAAATTATCTGAATTACACATAGGCTAGAAATATTCTATACATACAATATTTCCTTGGAGAAATTTCCTTTCTACCTTTTAAATTGTGGAAGGAGAAAAGTATCTACTTACCAAGTATAAATCGGATTATAGATGTACAACCTCCCACATCAAGTAGCACAAAATATGGGTAAAGCTGATATTCCTGGCCCAATGTCATTCTAAATAGCACAGATGGAACAACAGTTTTAACAATATTGAAATAAACCTTTGTGGTTTTAGATGGTTTCTTCTCGAATCTATGGCATTGCTCTCTGAGCTAGTAGAATGATGAAAATTGATGTAAAGGGTTCTTCTTGAACATGAAATTGTTAAGACATGTCTGGATAATGTGAGGAGATTCATGTTGCTAGACTGACTTGTAGGAGGAGCTAAGGTGGGAGGAGTAAGGAGAGGAAGAGAAGGAGGAAGGAGAAGGAAGAGGAAGAGCTAGGAGAGTATAGGAGAGAGTTGAATATGAATTCGGATGTTCACGTGTCTCTGCCAGTCAAAGGTAGTTGGTATATCTAGGTGGGGTATTGGGTTATACTTCTGATTGTATGGGCATCTTGTTATTGATCATTACCAAATATATAAAGCCTTTGGATCGTTTAAGCATTAGAATCTCATTTCTACCGGGCCCACATGGATGGTGGGATGGTCTGGGCAATGGCCAGCCTTGCAGAGACAGCATGGAAGATTGGCAGAGCCATCTCCCATGCTGGTGTCTTGTTGGTGGCAAGGCTGGTGTCTGTGGTTGGCCATTTCTAGCTGTGGTGTGCACATAGCCTCTGGCCACAGAACGTGGTGGCTGAGCTAGGCAGAGCCGCTGCAGCTTAGATAGTTTGCTTGACAGGCGGCCATTTTCAATAATTATTTCAACACTGACTGGAGGAACAGAAAGGTTCATAGGGCCAGGTCTGAAGCTGTGTGGAGAATGAGATCCCAAGAGCCTTTGCCATAGGTACATCTACCAGGTGCTCCATGAAAATGAATTTGTTAAGCAAGAACACCTCTTCTACATATGTTAGTTAATATATATATATATATATATATATATATATATATATATATATATATATAATGATAAGCTTAGGGATACTATACTTCAGTGTGGTCTGTTGCTTTGTGTTTCTTTGTGAGAAACGCAGAGTTTAATTGTAACTTTGCCAGTACATCTAGAGGCCTGCTGCCATTTTTGTCTTCTATGAAATTTCTGTTGCCAAGGAAAACAGGATTACAATTGTGTCTAACAGATTGAGATGACATAGTGTATTCTTGGTCATCAAAATCCTTGTATAGTGTGGGGAGTTTAGTTGGTAAATATTCACAATCTGGGGAAAAGCAGGTTACATACTGTATAATCTCAATTATCTAAGTGTATGTATACTTATAGGATCTAGAAGAACATTGAGCTGAGCTGCTTGTGACTGAGTGACATTGTTCTTGCCTTCTTCTGTTTTGTTTTCTATAATGAACATATTAAAATATGAATGAAAACTTCTTTTAAAAACTTAAAAATGAAGGTATATTACTGTAAAAAGATAGATTTGTATTTTTTAATTCATAGACAAGTCTTCAAATACTTTTTCTTCTTAAGGAGTTTTCTACATTCTCATGAAGGTGGTTATAGCTTGTTTCCCATCTTTGACATTGGAGAATTTTGTCATTGGTTTTCTTTGCCAAATTTCGGTTACCTTCATTTTGAGTTCAAGGTTGGTGTGGGCATGACCTTCTCCCAAAATTAAGATATCCTTGACATATCACCAGCAAAAGGCATGTTGTAGACAGTGGTGGGGTGGTCCCATTCTGTTCCTGGTATCCCATTTTCAGTGTCCACCTTTTTATGCTCGAACATCATCTTATGGATTTCATCTTTCTAAGAGTAAACTGTACCCCTTCTAGACTTGTGGAAACATTTGTGAATGGATCACCTAGGGCAATTTTTCTCAATGTTTTCATGATAGGATTTTAATCTCAAGCTATTCTGCAAAAGTATTTTATTAATAAGATAACACTGATTATTTAAAATCAGATATCATGCTGTGGCTAATTTACACTCTTTTAAGAAACTCTATTGGTTTGGATCAATCAGCTGGAAGTTCAGATTTTCCATTTAATGAAATGAAGGCTGTTGCAATGAAAAACCCAATTTTTGGTTTATTTAAAAGTAAATATTTAGTGCAGCAAAAATAAATTTTTCTAAAATTATAACCCCTTATTAATTAATTGTAATATATATATATATATATATATATATATGCCAAAAATCTATACAAACCCCACTTATATACATATTCTCTTCCTCAGATTTTCTGTAAAACTATATTTAAATCTATTATTTTGTGAATATTACTTTCATCTTACAAGTATTCTAATAAAAAAATCATTTCACAATCTTACAGTTTTTATTTTATCCTCCTTTGAGAAAAGTCCAGAATAATTATCTTCAGAATTTATGTGGTAGAGTTTCAGATTTCACTAAGACATCAAAGGTTCTTTGAAGGATAAGTATATTCATGTTTAATTGTCAAAAATAAGAGCAACTTCTTGTCTAAAAACAGAATGAAATCTTCCTTTGAGAAATCCCACTCACAGTAAAATAGGTTGAGAAATTTTTCAATTTAACAATTCCTTTATAACAAAGTGAGGAAAAACTTTAAGTACAGACCACCTTAATATCAGTGTAAAGCTATGTTTAATTCATTTGATGTTTTACTTACTCTGTACTACAAGGGTGAATGGACACAATATGCTAATGATATTTTTTCTAGTGATCACTGTCACCCACCAATGAAGCACTGTAAGGATTAAGAGGCTGCAAATATTAAGTGCAATCATGTTTATATTATGTTATAGAGTTAGTTATTTGCTCTCAAGTCTAAAATTAGTGTCTATAAATATGTAGAAACCACTCTTGTGTGGTTCAAATATAAAAATAAATATATTTCAGAAGTGAGTGGGAATGATCAGTGGTTAAAACACTTGCTGACTGATATTAAGATCTGTAGTTTAGATTTCCAGACAGGAAAATCTCTGGGTGTGATTAAGAACCTTTGATGACGATGACTACAGTGACTATGACTACAGCGACAACGATGATGACGATGAGAAATGTAGATTCTTTCTCATACAATACATTCTGATCACACATTTTTCTCTCGCTTGCCCCCCCCCCCCAGCTTCCCCTCAGTTCCCCTTTTACCCAAATCCAATGCCGTCTGTTTCTACTTAAGAAAAATGCAGGCCTTCAACAGACTAGAGTTACATAGGACAAAACAAGACTCAGTTTGACAAAGCAAAATTCCTCTTATTGAAGCTGGACAAGGCCTCCTAAAGGGAGGAAAAGAAACTCTAGAGCAGGCAAAATTGTCAGAGGCATACTTGCTTCCACTGTTAAGAGTCCCACAAAAATACCAATACTGACTCAATGACTAAGATAAAAGAGGATGACTCCTGGTATCAACCTCAGGCCTCTGCATTCATGTGGAGACATGTACACATGTTCCCATGCATATGTATATGTATGACCACACCCATAAAAATATGTCTTCATAGAACAACACAGAAGTACACACACATACACACAAACACACAAACACAGATAGCAAAATAAAAATAGATTAATGCATTATAATAATATAATCTTATAATAAGATGTCTATCAAAACTGTGAAACAGATTTTTATCACGTAATTTTAAACATATTTATTTAAGTCAGAATTTAAATGCATTTATTAGTTCAATACATGTTTGCTTTATGTAATATGCCATAGAGATTTTTCTAGGTACTAAGGATATAGAGCAAAGATGAACAGATCTGGAGGTATGCTCAAAGACATTGCACTCTAGATGAAGACAAGTAACAGACAAACAGAAGAAAAAATTCAAAACTGACAAAATACAAAAGAGGAAAACAAGAAAAACAAGATAAAGAAGCAGGAGGTAGAAGTAAAATCACAGTTTTAAATAACGTGGCTTTGTTAGATTATTGTAGAGTATATATTCAAGAAAGTCATGGAAGATTCAAAAGACAGATATATGCAGATATTCAGGAGTGAACATTTAAATGGTAAGTACTATCAGTGGTATGTTAGAGAAACTATAGCAAAGCCAGTATGTCCAAAGCAGCATGGGAAAGCAAGATAGGGAGAGGCAGCTAGTTGGCTGAACAAATGAATTGGTCCCACTCTTTCGGGTCCTGACAAGAACTGGCTCATGACAAGGATTTATATTTTACCATGAAGTGAGATGGTTTTTTGAAAGGTTTTCAGTAGAAATACTCTTACAAGGCTATTCTTATTCCTCCCAGGGAAGTATTCTTTATAAAGACTTGAACTACTTTATTTTCTACTTAATTTTTTGTTTCTATACTATTCAATAAACTATATAGTAACAGCCTGTAGGTACTAATCCTTTGAAATGTGGCTAGTCTGAAATGAAATGTGAGCAAGCTCTAAAAGACATTCTAAGTCTCAAATATTTTGAGTGGAAAAAGTAGATCAGATGTAATTGTTTTAAAACGTGTAAATATTTGAGGCACAAAGTTCTTATATAACATCTTTTCCTAAGCTCATTATCATTAGCCTTATTTCTTTCGTTTACAATGTGGATGGTAAAAAATTTAAACCTGTACAGTTTGTGGAAGTTACATTGCTGTTGTATGGTGTTAGGGTAGATGCAAAATGAACTTGAGTATTAAATATAGAAATGTGAAACTAACGTGAGAATAATAATTGTGATAGAAGAGAGAAATAATAGACTCATTTGATGGTATATAGCAGTAATGGAAGAATAGACAACTAGCGTAAATCTCAGTAGTCAGCATTGACATAGGCAGATTCTCCTTTTCCTATGAAAAGACTTCAGGCAGGATCATTATATAGGGAAGAAGAAGTATTTAATGGACAGTTTGGGGGAAAGTAACTCAGAGTGTGAGGAATTTTGGAGCAAGAAACTTGCTCCAAAATATTGTTCATAACAATATTTTTCCTTTATTTCTTTGCCATTGCTCTGTTTTCTTTACTAGTGCTTCAAAAGTTTTCATGAAGTATTATAAAAGAAATCATAGCATTTGATGTATATTTTAAATAAAATCAATGAATATTTTAGTTTCCTCCTGTAAATCATTATTTAAATTTCATTCTTAAAGTTATTTAAAGACCACAGACTATTTTTTGTTTATATTCATAACTCATTTAAGGCATGGGTAGGATGAAATTAGAATTAATAATATAATTAGAAAACAAATCTAAGAATGTGTTTTAGTATTTATAAGTAGCAAATCTCTCTATAATGTCAACATGTTAACATTTTGATGCTTTTCTTTCACTTGTGATAGGTTTAAATTTGCATAGGTGCGAAGCCATATTACAGGTAAATAGGGGAAAAGTGAATTGGTTAGCAAATATTGCACTTTATGCTGTATATATTCCTCCTGCATTGGGTTGTGTCAGGGAATGGTCAGTCTCAAGACTCTTTGAGCACCTGGGGGAAAGCAAAGGCCTCTTATTGCAGACATACTGCTCTTGGGAACAATGAAGTTTGCCTTTCTGAAGTCTTTCTGTCTACTTTGCGTCACAGTAACTATGATAACTAATGGTTGCTGTTTGATATGAAAGGGCCGATCTTCTATCGTGTCCCAGCTCCAGGTAGAGCTTGAAGGGTCAACATGCTCAGTGCTCAGGGGATGAATAGAAGCATCACCAGTGCCCCCATCTAATTCAACTTTGGATAACTTAGTTCCTGAACTGAGACTTCCAAAAAGGTAATTAATTGTTCAAGCAAAGCATTTGGTAACTCAGATGTAGGTGTCCTAAAGCTAGTATTCCATATTAGCAACATTTCACACTGTTGCAGGGTTTCCAACAACTGAAATCCTTGCTTTGTTTGTTCATAAATTTCTATAAGTTAATGGTATTTTAGATGATTGTTTTAATTTTTTCGTCATTAAAAGACAAGTCTTAGGCTAGTTGAATGAAAACTCAGAGGAGTACATAGTGAGTCACTGAACTTTTATCACCATCCTTGGGTACTTTAGATAATGCTTTCACTATATGCTGACTTTACCAAAACTAATAAGCAAATTTCAGTTTCTATTGCTTTATGTAGTATTCAATTCTTCTGTCTATAACATAACATTTTAAGTTATTGTCTGCTAGGTATTACTCATACACTTCTGCCTATAATATGTATAGGAAAGATTTTTAGCCAAGTAAGACTGTGTTTGGGGAAAGTTTTTCCCTTGTGCATACATAACTATTGAACAATTAATATTAATTAATTAATAATTGTTATTATTAATTATTAATAATTAAGAATTGTTATTAATAGTAAGAGAATGGGAAAGGAATACAAATATCCAAACAGGTTTTTTTTTTTTCTACAATAAGATTATCCCGTTACTCCCATGGAGAGCATCACTGTGGTTTGCTTGATGAATACCTATTCGAGTTTATATGTTCTCAACTTCTTTCAGCACTGTCCTACTCCATTCCTCGCAAGTCCTTGTGGGCATTCATTCCTCCAATGTCCTGCCTCTCCACCTTTGAAGCTAATTCCTTCTGTTTTCACTGCTGCCCCAAATGCCTGAGCTACCTGGTGTGATGTGTTTCCTATTTCTCTGGTTGCCACAATCCACCTATCGTGATGCTCTTCCCAGAGACCCTGGCAAGCTAGCCTAGACTCAGAAGGCATGCCTTCCCAAACAATGGTTTTAAGAAAAAGGTCTCTAGCTGTGGGGTTGGAGATTTTTCTTTCTAAGCTCATTTTCATTCTGAAATAAAATCAGATAGGGATTCTCCAGGCTTCTGATGGAGGGAGAGCAGGGAGTGGGTGGGGTCTTGTGATCTAACATGTTTTCAATCACTTTACTAACCATTTCTTTTTTCCTCTTTCATTCCTCTTTTTCTGTTTGTAGGCAAAGTCGTACCTTGAAACCATAACAGACCAGGAACTTGATATGGAAACAAGGCTGGCTTCCGGTTGTTGATGTCTCCCATCTGCTGGGATCAAAGGCTCATGTTACAATAGTCTGCCTTCCTAAAGCAATGCTCTCAGTGTGGATCTGGAGCAGTGAGTTTTATTGACTGTATTTGAAAAATATTTATACAATTATTAAATGATAAGTTACTTGAACAAAATATTTTGATTTCCATTTTTTTTAATTTAAATTTAAATTTTTAAATTTCAGAATCTTAAATTTAAGATTCTGAAGCTATCCCATTCTTTCTGGTCTTTAAAAATCTGGTAAATCTATTATCTTTTCAATTTGATCTTCAAAGTTCTGTCTTTTTGCCTCCCTATATTTATGTTTCCCTGATGGTTAATAAGTGTGGAATTCTCATATCAGTAGCAAAGCTTACGTGTATGCAGCCATGCTTCTTAAACAAAAAGTCCTCTTCATCTCCTTTTAAATACTAATATTTTCTGCACTACTATCAATCTTTACTGCTAAGAAAAAGAGCAACAAAAATAGCAATACAGACAGAGATTCTGCTTTCTAGGTTTAGTGCTGAAAAAGATATAAAGAATGCATGTGCCACCTAATGTGTGCCACCTTTAGTGGCAATATATTTATGACAATGACAGAAAAGTTAAACAACAAAAGTTTTAGTTACGGTTGATATTTAAAATAATCATTGCGAAAATTAAGAAAAACTGTGTTTTAATATGAAGATTATTGCATGATATTTTATATTTTATTATATTTAATAATGTGGTATAAAATGGCCATAAAAAGTATTAATAAACAGAAATGGAATGGATTCCTTCGGTAAAGACTTATGTATGTGTGTGCACATCAAAATGTGAGTTCTTGGGGTGTCAGAATAAAAATGATAATTTACAGATGAAATTAACTAATAGATCTTTATTTTCAAACATGGATTTTAAACTTCTTAAAATACCTAACCTGTAGTCTGTAAATTACATAGAAAATAAAAGATAAGAATTATTTTCAGGTGGAAAATGAGATGGAGATTGTCTTCATTCCAGTATGTGATTTTAGACAAAATATTTGGAAAAATGAAATTGGCACCAATGGTATGGACTTTACAAAATATCACACAGAAGTTTTTCTCTATTATCAGCTTCAGGTTTGTGCTAGTTTTAGTGTTGTACGAATACAGTTACAAGAAAATAGAATGTTCTGCATTATCAAGTGGCTGTTCATTAGGAGGAGGAAGCAGGCAATTTCTAAGGGATGATAAAGAGGTGGACAAAAAATGGAATCACTGTGAGGTCAGAGGTCAAATATTGTTGGAGTACAACAGTAGAGGCAGAGGCATATAGCAGCCAAAGTTTAGATGGCCATGTATCATCACTGGGAAGGTAGATGCAAAAAGGACAAGAAAAGGAAAGACAAGGTCATTCATTCTTAGTTGTATTTTGTTCAAGGCTATCCTGGGCTACATAAGACCCTATGTTAAAACAAACAACTAAATCCCCCAAGCTAAAAAACAAGACACAACAAAATAAAGCAAAAATCTTATATCATTTAAGAAAAGCCTCCAATTGAGCTAGATTTAGACCAACCCAGGTCAACACTTAAAAAATAATAATTGAGAAAAATCAGCTTATCAAACCAGGAGAGGTATATGCAGATGTTATTTGGATCAATAATTTCAAACTATCATGTAAAGGAAGGACTGTTTCTTCACTAATTACTAGCTTTCTTTTGGTCAACTAAAAGCAGTGGTTTCTTTCAGCCATGCTCTTGTGTTCATGAAGGCTTAAGGTTAATATTGCCTGTATGGATTGCTCATGGCTGAAGCATATATTCAACTGTGCTTGTAGTGGTCCTCTGACGTACTTAGAGTGACCTTAGTGTTTGTAAAGAGCCCTAAACAGCCAGGCTTTCATGACTGAAGTTATGGTTACTAGTAAGGGCCCAATTAAATGATAACTTCTATTTCAATATTATCAGATATAAAGCCAACTCAAGATGGTTTTAGTACTTCATAGAGAGGAGTGAAGTGGCATATACTATCTAGAGTCAAGGAAACCTCAATAAAGAATTACCAATACTATTGGCCTGTAATGGAACTTAATAGCATTTTACATTATAATGTTTAACTCCCACCCTGATATCATGGAGAAAGGTGAGTCATATGATCTGCTTTATAGAAAACCAATTCTACAGTTCTCTGAAAGCCAGTGATCAGCCTCTTCTTATAAATGCTGTAGGATTAAGAATAGCCCAGAGGATAAGCTCCTTCTGTCCATTAGAGAAATGATTGTCAATAAAATCCACAGAGTTCTGGATTCCAAAGATGACAGTGATGCTTCAGAAAAGAAGAAACTCAATATAGCTTGTCTACCACAAAAATGTTCATTTTCAAAATTAGCAGTGATAAGAGCCATTACATATAGTTAACATCAAATGATCATGGTCGGAAAAGGAAAATGCCTAGTAAAACACAGTTTAGTTTATGAAAGAGTAGTTAGAAAAATAATAAATGAATAAAAGGCTTTAGTGTTCTTTGTAATAAAACTGAGCATAGGTTTCTCCTTTGATTTTGAAACACAGACTAACACAAACATAATTCATACTAATGGTGTAATGATTTGGGTCTGCTTATTAAAAATGCAATGGAGAACTATTTGCTTGTGTTGCCAGGTACTTTCTCATACATGTTAAACCATTGCTCTATAAATGGAATGTTCATGCTTGTGAAAATCTATGCCTAACTGCAGCATTCAATGAATTCAGTCTCTCAAAGAAGTAAATCAAACACAGAGCCATAAAACAACTATTTACATGGAAATACTAAGCATGAGCCAGGAGATGATTCAGCAGGTAAAAGTATTTGCTTCTTCTCCTCATGAGGACCATTCTTCCAATCTACAGAACACAGGTAAAAAGTTGTATACTGTTCTTCAAAGGAAGTGATGATCATTTGCAAGGGACCTGCAATGAAACAGGAGCCAGATAGGTTTAAATATTTGTCTCAATGAGTCTCATTATCTTTTGTTCATATTTTGTCATATATATATATGACACACACACACTCCTGGCTCATGCTTAGTATTTCCATGTAAATAGTTGTTTTATGGCTCTGTGTTTGATTTACTTCTTTGAGAGACTGAATTCATTGAATGCTGCAGTTAGGCATAGATTTTCACAAGCATGAACATTCCATTTATAGAGCAATGGTTTAACATGTATGAGAAAGTACCTGGCAACACAAGCAAATAGTATGATATATATATATATATATCATAGTTTTACAAATATATATATATATATATTTATAAAAATACATGAATCATTTTTATCATAGATGCCTAGAGACTAAATAAGCTTGGGATTTGAAGCTCATTTAGAGTTTATATCTCATTATATTCTTTTAAAAAAAATGTCCAGGACTTTCGAATTCATCTATAAAGACAGCTTAAATCTAATCATGCCAAAGTTGAGTATGTATGACACCAGCCACTCATTATTTCTTTCACTTATTGGGAGATATTAATTGGGGACCTGAAATCAGCCAGACATTCAGTGAATAAACAAACATCAAAAGAATTATGGTTTTTAAAGGTTTTTATTTTATAAATATTTTGTAACGTGTTTAGCAATGTATACAATTTCACATTTATACCTGTACTATCTTTTTAAGCTAAATAACTACTGATTTGGGAAAATGTAAATTTGGAATTGTATAATACTTATTATAAATTGCAAGCAACAAAGGTTTTTGAAATGTGTGGTAATGCATAATGTAGGTCATGTTTGACACTGTGAAGGGATTTAGAATTTAAAGAGTCCAGGAGCACTTACTATATGTGCCACACACACACAGAATGTATTTTGTAATAGGAGTTCTTTAAATTTAAAATTTGTAACAAATGAATTTTTATACTTCCAAGTAGGCTAGCATAATTGAAATGCTTTTAATAATAATTTTAGAGCAATGAATGTAACAAAAGCTACATAGTTGAATGAATGATTCAAAAGAATTCTTCAACCCTCTGTAAAATTCTTATTGCTCCTAGGAAGAATAAGAAAAAAAAATCTTATAAAAGGTTGAATAGGCCTGAGGGAACTTTAGCTTGCATGGCCTGTTCCGAGTGACCTTGGCTGTTTTATATGCGGTCACATTTTACTTTTCTGCAGATAAAAGGCTGAACACTATCTGCAATGCATTGGAATAAACACTTTACTGTGCTTATCACAACATTACAACTGGTCCTTCTACCCAGGCTCACTAGTGTCTTCCTTTATTCAGCTTAGAGCAGGACAGAAGGTTCAATGAGAAAACTCATCACATACTTTTTATCATGAGTCAGATACAACTAAAATTCCGTAACTGGAAATAATAATTCATTTTGACCCTCAGAACATTATTTAATGACATGTGGTTTTACATATTCAAAATTATGAATATCTCCGATACTAACACTTATATTTGTAAATCCCATGTTAATGTGTCCGATTTAAATTTAAATTATTCGTGTGCTATTTATACCATTTATATTTAGCTTTATTAAAAACAAAAAATGCTTCTAAATACTGTTATGTGTTAGTATTTGAACATTCTTTGGCCCAGGAATGTAGCTTACTGGTTAAAATCACTTGTTGCTTATGAAGAGAAACCAGGCTGTTACTAAGCTTACACACAGTGGTTCACCAACATCTCTGACTCCTGTTCCTGGGAATCAAATGCTGTCTTCCATCACAGCATATACATCTGGTGGTCATACATATATAGACAAAATACTCATGTCCATAAAAATAAATCCTTAAGGATGTGTTCTATAATAGAATTTTTCCTCTGCTTAATGTGTCCTTTTCTCCTGATTTCTAACTTGTATAAGTCACTTATAAGTGTAATGTATTTTTATTTTAGTTTCAAGATTTTTTATTTCATAGTAATTTACAAAATCAAATGATGTCTTGATGTGAACAGAATTTCATTTAGATCGACACAAGTTTGCTAAGTGTTCAGCTTATATATTAGGAACAAAGAAGTAGATGGTGAAGGATTCAATTAAATAAAAGTAAACTACATTCTCTAAAATCATTCAAGCTCTACTGGGTGAAAAGGAAAGAGTTTACAGTTTATTGCCATTAAAGCATACAAAATAATGGGTTAACTTTGTTTTATACTTTTCTGTAGAAGTGAACACCAATACTATTAGTACCAGGACTTCCAAGTCGAGTTGTATAATTTTAAAAGCCACATACAGTCCATGATACTCTGCCAATTGAGTTCCACATTAATCTCCCAATACTTCTGAGTCAGATTAAACCTGAACTAAGGTTCCTTTTCTTGTACATGCTGGAATATCATTTAGTTCTTAGGATTGTTTTAATTTTTAATCATCTAATAGTAAGAATTCCATTTATAATTTATGCTTAAGAAATATACATATGCCTTCTTTAAATATTTTGTCATAACATTTTATAATCTATGTTTTATTAAATGAAACTCAAAAATATTTTGATGACCCATAAAGGCTCACTATTTGGTTCTATCCATTACCGTTTTGTATTTTACTGACTTTAAATTCTATTAAATATGTTTGTGGTTAAGTCTCCTGGTCTTCTCATTATATTGAAATGTTTTTGTATAAATTAAAGTGATTTTTTATTGCTGTATTACAGATTTTTTTCGCAAGATGAAACAGATATGTTTACTGTTTACTCATTCCAGAAGGGTACACAGGAGCAGTTCAATATAATGACTGCATCAGAGTTCAATGTTGTGAACTAGTGAATTTCTTATTGGGGTTACAAACAAGAGTATGAATGAGATGTTATACACATTAAATAAGGATGACTCAAAAAAATTGCATCCAGAAAAGTCCACCCCAACATGGGAGAGTACTGCAAACTGGAGCTGTCTGTGAGGCTTCTAGGCACCTCAACAGTCTTAGAAATTTCTTCTCTTTAGCTCACTGGTCAGTCTCCTCCTTTAAGAAGTTCTTAAAAATTATTTCTTATACTGCTGAGGAGGGACCTTTAGGATATTCCATGTTTCTCTTCTCCCAGTCATGTGACATTTTGTTTACTTAGTAATTATCATGGGCTTGCTTGAAGTAATGTTTCAAATGGGATGAAAACATACAACAATATGATAAACTTATGTAGATATTGAAATTAAGTAGAAATATCATTCACATTCTATGTCCCTATCCAGTGTCTTCATCTATGCACTGTGGTTAGTGTTATTTTCTATATGTTCAGATACAAAATAACCAATTCAGGAAAAAAAATGGTAGACAATAATATTGACATAATTTTCAGTATCTTAAAATGAAAGTATCTTTGTCTTCCCTTATTTAAATAACATTTTCATAATTGTGCTGAGGTACTATTACAGTTGCTAATTCAATATCATAAAGATTGCTGAGCACTTCCTAAGTCTCAAGTTAACTGGATTAGGAAAGGTAAGATAGGTAAGACATACATATCAGTTTAGAGGTCTGTGATCCAGTGATAGACATAACTTTAAACTTAAGTTTTTCTAATTCAACAGATACAGTAGTTCAATAAGCAGCAATAGAAAATTTTGTAAAAATATAAAACTGAAACTCCAATTTCTTCTGAAATATTTGGGAAAGTTTCATAAAGATGGTAAAGTTAAAATCTCCCTATTTGCCCAAACTCCCATCAAATCTATGGTCAAAGAAAGAAGATCTGCTGAAAATACTGATAATTTCTTTTTTATTAAATACTGATAATTTCTTTTTTATTAAATACTGATAATTTCTTTTTTATTAAATTTCTGCCATAACTAATGTGTATCAAAGTCAAGTCATGTAGAAAGCAAATGGTAATTTCGAACAACAGGGTCATCAGCTAGGTTCAATTAAAGTGACTTAAATGATATAGGTCAAGTAATGTTGAAACAGTTGAAGTATCAGTAATAAAAATAGTTGGTGACAAGCACTGTTTAGAAACAAAATCTTGAATAAAGATAACCAAACCTTTTATTTGATCTCCTTAACTAATGGAAAGCTTTGTTTTATCCCATGAGATAAGTAGCCCAGGGCCTTTTTGATATTTACAATCAAAATAGTTAAACTAACTTAACCTTGAACTATAAGATAAAGTATTAATTTGCTTAATAGATCATATTCTAAATAGAAACCAGGGCTCCTGTCCAACCAAGTCTTTCTGAAGGGCATGGTAACCCAATACATGTTATCTGATATATTTAAAAAGTATTCTTGCAGTAGTAGAATGGTGTGATTTTAAAACAAAATGCTACTTTTGTGGACGTATTGTAAAACTATTTGAAGCAATTTATTTGTTGTGTAATAGAGAATAATGTGTCTTTTCATTTAAGGTTGGGGAGTAATAGGCATAGAAACACAGGGTGCACAGCTCTTTGTTGACAGTCTAGCTTTATCTGTGTCTTAACATTATTATTAATAGCAATCTCTTTTACTTTTATAAATGTTCTAATGCCAAGAATTAATTATAGGAACAATCGAGTCAAAATATATCTACTTAGGGCTATATTTTTATTACTTTGCATTTGGCTTTAAATCTTTCATTTTTATAATATGTGTTTTCATATAAATCTATGAGACTTGGCAACAGCATGAGTATCAGATTTCTCCAACTCTATCTCTTTGGTTCCAACTCTATTGATGGATTTACTGGAAATACTACAATTTAAAAGCACATATTTAGAGATTAAATGAAGTGGTCTAAAGAGTAAAAGGGGAATAATTGTGTGATACATGGGAATGGTAAGGAGGAGAAGGTAAATGAAAATCTATGAAAAGGAATAACTAACCTTAAAGATTTAAAAAAAAAATGTATGGGAACCTACTACTGTAGAAACTTCTAAAAATATATGCAGAGTTAAAGAATTCAAACACTTATAAGAATGGCTAACATAAAAAATTTAAGCAACAGCAAATGCTGGCAAGGATATAAAGCACCGGGGACACTCCTCCATTGCTGGTGGGGATGCAGACTGGTACAACCACTCTGAATTCTCAGAAACTTAGAAATATTTCCATGGCAAGGCACAACTATACAACTTTTGGGCATATACCCAAAGCATGCTCCACCATATCACAGGGACACTCGCTTAACTATATTTGTTGCAGCTTTATTCATAATTGTCAGAAACAAGAAGCAACCCAGATGCTCCTCAATTGAAGAATGGACACATAAAAACATGGTTCATTTACCCAATGGAATGCTACTCTGCTATTAAAAACAAGGACATCATGAAATTTACAGGCAAATAGATGGAACTAGAAAATGTTGTACTGAGTGAAGTAACCCAGACCCAAAGAACATGAATTGTATGTACTGACTTATAAGTGGACATTAGCCATAAAGTACAGGATGACCAATCTACAAATCACAGGCCCAAAGAAGCTAAATAACAAGGAGGGATCAAAGAAGGAAGGTGCCTGAATCTCACTCAGAAGCGAAGATAAAATTAACACTTCAGGTGGATGGATGGAGAAAAATGGGTGGGAGAGGGAGGAAGAGGGGAATGTTGTGGAAGAGGGGAATGTATTATGTGTAGGGAGAGTTGGGTAAAAGGGCTGAGAAAGTAAAGAGAAATTGAGGGGCTGATATCTCTAGGATGCACCGGAGACTTGAGATGGGGGTGGCTCTGAGGAGTCTACAAAGGTGACTGTAGCTGAGACTCTTAGCTAGGTGGATATGGAACCTGAAGTGGCCACCTTCTCTAGTCAGGCAGGACTCCCAGTGGAGGGAGAAAGATAGCAACACATCTACATAACATTCTACCCAAAAATTGTCCTGTCTACAAGAAGAGAAGTACAGGGGCAAAGATGTCACAGAGACTGAGGACATAGCCAACCAATGATTGGCCCAACTTGAGAACTATCCCATGGGCAAGGACCAATCCCTGACACTATTAATGATGTTATGCGTGTAGACAGGAAGCTAGCATAACTGCCTTCTAGAGGCTCCACCAAGCAAGTGATAGAAATAGATACAGTGACTCAGAGCTTTGCCTGAGCTCTGGAAGTCTTCTGGAAGAGTTGGGGGGAAAGATTGAGCAATGCTGAGGGGATATACACTCCACAAGAAGACCAATAGAGTCAGCTAACTCCACCCTTGGGGGCTCTCAGATACTGAAGTACCAACTAAAGAACATACAACCACTGGACATATGTCTCCTGCACATATGTAGCAGATGTGCAGCTTGGTATTTATGCGTGTTTGCCAACAACTGAAGCAGAGGCTTCCCTTGACTCTGTTGCTTGCCTTTGGATCCTGCCCCCTAACTGGGCTTCCTTCTCTGGCCTTGGTGGCAGAGGATGTATCTAGTCCTACAGTTACTTCAGGATGACAGGGCTTGGTAGCCAGGAGAGAGCACCCCCTCTTTCTCAGAGGTGAGATGGAGAAGGGCAGATGGGCCATAGAAGAGGGATACTGGTAGAAGGGTGCCTGTGGTCAGGATATAAAATTAGTAAATTAATTAATTAAGAGAAAAATACTTACATAAATTGTCCTATCATAAGCCAGCAGTGCTCCTACTAAACAACACAGGGTGATAAATGAAAATTCCAGTGTCAGGAATGGAGTTCTTGGTCAGTGAAACACCAGTATCTCCCCAATAAGACAGGCTATTACCAAGGCTTTTAATGATCTCCCACCTAGAACTTGAGAGTAAGTCCCTATCTCTGGAAACACCATAGACCTGAGTCATCGAACATGGAAAAAGTGAGCTGAACAGTCCAGGAAACTTCATCTCCACTGGTTAGCTTGCAGAGTGCTGAAAAGTGTTCTGATTGTTACCAGAGAAAAACATAATCACCAATCTTGTGAAAGCTAAGAGCTACAAGGACATACTGGATACATTTGCTAACTGATACAATAGTAGCACCTTTGCAAACAGTTATTTCCTGAACGGATTTAATAAGCATCTTGCCCCCAAGAAAAACCTATACATGACACTATTATAGGAACCAAGATCTTGTGACTAGAAAGTTCATAGGCCCAAGGGGAAAACCTACTCATATTACTCTATTAAATGGTCATTATATTAAACTGTCTTGTAATGACTAATCATTATACATATAAATTAATGCATTCTTCAGTCTCACCAGAAAAGCGTCTTACTGCAATATGTTGTGATTAACACATAGAGAAGAAAAGTTTGTAAGATATTCAACCCCAACACCAACATCCATATCACACTCCTCCACCCAAAGCTCAAGTTATGGTAGATGAGGAGACAGAAAGATTGTATGATCCATGGGTAGTAGATAACTTGAAGAAATAATATTTTCTGGAAGAAAAAACAGAGTGTTTTCACAAATAAATTTCCAGCAATTGAGCGAGCAGGCATAAGACCTGCACAGCTCGCTCTCTTCTCACAAAAATATATCCATCATAGAGAGAGGTAGTGGGCATAAAATCTCACTCTTATCTAAGAAACTCTTTTGTTGATGATAGTTTTAGGAGAGAAAAAAATCAGTTTTCTTTAAGGGTGTGGCATTCTTCAGTAAAGTCCAGATATCCAAGGCATAGGTGTAACATAGACTACTTAATATTTTTAAAAAAAAAAAAAAAAAAGGACATGAACTTGAATGAGTTGGGAAATGAGGATGGGGCTGGAAACATTTGCAGCAGCAGAAGAATGATAAAAATGCATAATGTAATTCTCAATGCACTAATAAACAGTGGAAAAATCCTTTGTTTTACTCTATGTATCCCCCTTTCCAGTATATTTCTACCTGGTACGGTCAGAGGCCTTTGATTTTTGGTTGAGAAAATAGCCTATTTAAGATAACAAATATGTATGCAAAGGAAAGGATGGGAGGTCATTTCTAATATTGGACAGATGGATGAAAAATTCCACGAGTCCTGTTGCCAAGCACCTGGCATTATTTGACTGACAGCTGATGATTAGAATCACAAAGAATTTGGATTATTATAGGTGACAGTGTGGCTAATTGAAGAGGTTGCTTATTACAGAATTGGTCACTTTCCGTTTGGCTCCATCCAGGATCCAAGGGCTGCAGAAAATGAATACACAGCACATGGTGTTTTCTTCGGGGAACTAATGGAAGCAGGAGGAAGAGGGGAGGAAGCCTTGCTGAGGGTGGAACGACGCACAGCAGGTTTGAGATGTGTGCTGCTCGAAAGATGCTCAGAGCACAGTCTTAAAGTCACAGAGGAAATAAGAGATAACAGCCCTTTAAGATACATTTCTATGTCATTTTCTTACTACACTCGGCCACAGCTTCTTTTAGAAGCCAGAAAACCCGGTGGATTTGTGCGTCATTATGATATGTATCACGGTTTCTAGATAAGAATATGCCAGGAGGCACTTTGGTGGAATGTTTTAAGAACACAACAGTGCAGACTGCAAGTATCAGCGCCTCAATTAGAATATTCAGAGGGTTCACATCTTTCAGAGGGGTTTGCCAAAGGCTTCCCAAGCTGTGCGCAGGAAGCTCTGCCTTTCCTTTGTGCTTTATTGAATCTATTAGAAGACAAACACATCTCTCAGTCATCAGACTTCTTGCTGACAACACCTGTCAGCCTGTCACTCTACTTCATAGGGAGATACTGTAGGGCGTCACTTGACATAATTAGACAGCAAATGGGAAGAAACATATCCAAGATAATTATTCTCACAAAGGGAATGATCCAACTGTTTTCATCTGAAAATAAATTCAAGAAACTACTTGGGGAGTTAACATTAGGATGGCTTTGCCATAAATACTGAATACTGGTGGTAGAAATTGTGATGAATTTTCAAATATCGTTTAAAAAGCTGAGAAGCACTACAGGATGAAAATAAATGTTAGGAATATAATAATCATACAGAAAATCAAAGAATCCTAAGTATTAAGTATGCATGAGCGATGATTTTCAAATAGGATTTTTAAAAAATCCCCTTTATTGCTTCTCTTTACATTGTATCATATGTTATTTATTCAGCACAAAGAGATTTCAATCTTGATAGATCACTTTTTCATTATTCATAACTAAGAGCATAATCACAAAACTAAAAATGCTTTTGAAAATTTGTAGTTTTATAGTCTCTTGTTATTGGTTTTAGCTGCTCTCACCCTAATCAATTTTGTACATAATAGACAGCTGCTATACCAGCACACACACACACACACACACACACAACATATTACATGCATACATGCAGTTAGCACAAGAATTTTAGTCATGGTATGATTCTTGTTTAGAAAGCTATTCCTTGTCTGAGTCATAGAGAAGTGACAGGGCACACTTGTATTTCCCCTTTAAAATTGTGACAAATATTTTAAATCCTCAACATGTTTTTGAAATAAAAAGTTGTTTATGACCAGCACAAGGAAAAAAAAAAGTTTATAAAATTATTTTTAAACAAACTGTAAAGTAGCTTTTGGAACTATCCAAGAGAGTTTATTTTGTGAAACTATTTACTCCTAGCAAAATATACATCGAGAAACACTAGGAATAATGAGTAAATTTGAAGTGAACCTATTGCCTGGGCATTGCCATAATCTCTAATAAAATCACAATCACACCCCTTTTCCATTAGAAGAGTCTCCAGAGTAGGTATTGTGATAAGACAACTGTTTCCAGTTTCCTTAGCAATGGGCTTGGTGCTCTTGCTTAACATTTGATAGGATACTGACATAGCACACACACGACTGTTGTTCAACTTCACTTCATCAGTTTCACAGAACAAGGATCTAAAGTATGCTTTTTTTTTTTTTCTTTCAGTGGCATTCAGCCAAAATGTCAGGTTACTGAATGAAGATTCAGGGCACATCAAATCAAATATCAGTGGATTTATGCTTAAACTTCAATTTAAAATAGTCCAGAATACAAATTAGATCATATACAAAACTTGGAAAAAGCTGCAAAAACATGGGAAAGGAAGAAAGTTGTGTTTGTGTTGATTAACTGGGAAACTGTACGGTGTCATATTTTGGGAAACACATTTCTGTTGATTCTGGTGCTTCTCATACTTCTAGACAGTTTCTTTTCTATCTCTGAGGCCTAGTTCTTTTGGAAATGGTTTTGCCCCAGAAAAAAAATACAAACTTCATTATGACTTTGTATATGCATATATATCAGTGATGACAGATTCCAGAAAAGTCAATGTGCCAAGTCAGACAGATAAAGAAAAATGTGAACAGGAATACTTCCTAATAAAACTCCAGAGGATATATAAATATTTGTTAGGGATTAGTCATTGCTTGTATCTCATTTCATAATATAGTATTAAATAGAACTTCTGTAATTAAACTTATCTTCTTAAATGTCGTTTTAAGAAACATATTCAGCAGAGCTGAAATTTATGACAAGACCATCTGACAGATGATTTAAGACAGACAGTCACCTCTTGGCCTTTAAAGGATGGTAAGGTGAGGAAAAACACATGCATCTGCCACTAATTTTATCAGCTGTGATTTTATTAAAATTTCAAAAAAATTATTTTTTAATAAAATATGCATTCAATGTTCACTCTATTAGTTTTAGAGTTCATGTTGATACATTATTTATACACTTTCTTTTATTCTGAAGAGACATAAGCTTTGACATCTGCGTTAAGAGTAATTACCCTTTTCTAATCAAGTCTAGCCCCTCATCTTCACCAGCAATGTTTTCTGATGTATTTATTTTCAGGAGCACTTCCCACCTAGATAAGTAAAGTAAGCAGACAAAATTGTCTCCTGCTACTTTTGAGTTTAAAAGAAAATCACACACACACACACACACACACACACACACATACACACACATACACAAGCAAACAAAAAATAGTCTTAGGTGTTTGGGGGATTTGTATAAGGTCTCTTTGGCCAAGAATTAGATATAACACATTCTTGGTATAGGAATTTTACTTGGAGGCAAAAAATGCCTAGATGTAGCTTTGTCTCCCCCATTATTTGTTGACTTTATTTAAATTTTGTTTATGTATTTATAGATTTTTAACAAGTTTCTACAGTAGTAGGTTTTCATATGACTTTTCGGATGGACTCTTGTTTTAGTTGTCCTTCCTCTTATTCTCTCCCTTAACCCCTTCTTCCATACCCCTCCCCGTTTAGCCTTCTTGTTTCGGTCTGTGCTGTCTCTCTAGAACTACATTTTTATTCCCTTTCTCCCTAATCCTTTACTCTATACTTAGCTTTTCTGGTTATATAGTTTGTAGCATGCCCATTAAATGCTAAAAATGACATCTACATGTAAGAGAATACATATCATTATTGTCTTTTCTGGATCTGGGTTACCTTACTCAGGGTGATAGTTTTCTAGTTCCATTGATGTATGGAGTAAGATGAAATCTGAACATAGTTTTGGTTTGCATTTCCCTGATGACTAAACATATTTAACATTTCTTTAAGTGTTTTCCAATCACTTATATTTCATCTTTTGAGAATGCTCTATTTTTAACCCCATTTATTAATTGCCTTATTTGGTTTCCTTAGTTCCAGTTTATTTAGTTATTTATATATTTTAGATATTAGTCCTCTTTTAGATGTATAGTTGGTAAAATATTTTCACATTATGTACCCTATTGATTTTTATGAATGATAGTATCTTTTAATATACAGAAACTTTTCAGTTTCATGAGGTCCCATTGATTAATTATTCATTCTAGTACCTGTACATCCGTCCCTTCCTCAGAAAGTCTTTTCTTGTGCCTCGAGTTCAAGATTATTCCACAATACCTATTCTATGATATTCAGGTTATTTGCCCTTAAGTTGAAATCTTAGATACCCTTTGGAGTCGAATTTTCTACGTTATAAATGTGGACCATTTGGGTTCTTCTAAATGAGGCCATAGAGTTTGACCAAGAACAGTGCCTCACTTGCTCTTTATCAGAGAAGTTTTCTCTTACAGTAGATTGAAAATAACACAGAGACCCAAAACTGGACAATGTGAAGAGAGTGAGAGACCGAAACATTTATTGTTGAATGTAATATATAAATATTTCAAACTCTTCCCCTAAGAGACTAGGGAGCTATGAAAAAAGGAGGCAGGCAGAGAGAATGTGAGGACCAGGGTTTATACATGACACCAGCAAATCAGGGTCATTAGACACAATAATACTAATGCACACATGAGCACACACAGGTTGTGATAACACACACCATACCTCCACATGTTCAAGCCATTTATGCTTCCAGATCTGTGTAGGATAAATAAGTACATACATACAAAATATATTCTGTATATATACTCAAGAATCTCCCATACTCAAGAATCTATCTCTAATTGGTAAAGGGAAAAAAAATCAGTTTTCTACAATGTATTCACATGTATTGCATTAAGAAAAGACCTTAAACCAGTAGTTTTCAACATGTGGGTTGTGACCCTTTTGGTATTCAATGACCCTTGTTGGGGGCCGACTTTTAGCAGAAAGCAGCTATCAGCTTTGCAGCCATCTTGAGCCATATACCCTGACATGAGATTTGGATTACAATAGCCTACAACAGCTGAGCACACTTCGATAATCTTGGTTTAGATACCTTGGGTGTGTGAGATTAAAGGTGTGTGACTTAAGAGTGACCTAGAGATCAGATTTAGAGACAAGACCTAAGGGCATGATTATAGGTGTGACTTAGAGGCGTGGCTTAGAAGTGAGACATATAAAAGGCAGAGACAGAAGATGATGAGAGAATCAGACAGAGATCAGAGAATCAGACACTTCAGAGAGTACAACTTGGAGTACAACTTGGAGTAAAAATTAGGCATTAGGTAGCAGGCACTTGGAAGAGAACTTGGAAGAAGTAACTTGGAACTTGGAGGCACTAGGGACTTGGAACTAGGGACTAGGAATTTAGGACTTGGGACTTGGAGAGAAGAAGAGAGACTGAAGAATAAACGGGATTGAGTTACACTCTGTCTGGTCTCCATTCTTCCGAGTCTGTCCTCACTCTCTCTCTTGCTGAACCCCGACCCTAGGACCAGAGTGGCAGCTCAGGGCCACGATATTTTTGGCTGCCTAAAGTGGGGCAGCCTAGGCCCCAACAGACCCTTTCATAGGTATCACAGAAGATTACCAGAAAACACAGGAATTTACATTTTAATACTAACAACTACCAAATGGCAGTTACTAAGTAGCACTAAAAGTAATTTTATGGTCAGCACGTAAGGAACTGTATTAAATGGGCACAGCATTATGAAGATTGAGAACTACTGCCTTTGGTGGTCCAATGGACCATTTAAGGAAATCAATGGCGATTTTGTAGATTTATTTTCTCATATTGCTTATTTTGTTTTTTTTTTTAATCCCATTCATCCTTTGATCACATATAGTTTCAAATTTTGTGTTTCTTATGGGTTTTCTGTGTCTGTCTGATTTTTGTGGCATTTTTGCTTTTTATTTATTATTAATTCTTTTTGTTTGCTTCTTTACTCGTCTTTTTGTTTCTAAAAAGATAGAAGAAAACATGGAGTTGAATGGGTGGTGAGGTCTGGCTGGAAATGATTGAGGTGAAACCATGATTAGAATGTATTTTGTGAATTTCCAGTAAAAATAAAATGCCTAAATTTTCTTTAAGAATGACATATATTTCAGGAGTAATTGACAACCATGGCTGCTGAGGCAAAAGCATTAATATCCATAATTATATCCATAAAGGATATATGGATATTGCTGTTGGTAGGTTTTCCATGAGCAGAGGATTATCTCTACACTCTTGTCAGTATGGGAGCACTATTGCAACTTGGGGATAACTTACAATCAAAGTGAGGACATGAAGTTGGAAAGGAGATGGGGATGAGGGATCCTAGGAGGAGTTAGATGGAAATAAATGTACACAGGTATTATCAATACACATTGTAAAACAGTATGAAATCTCTAAAGAATACATAAAAAATACATAAGAAAGTACTGAAATGTGAAGAAAAATGTAAGTATATCATACTGTGAAAATTAACATTGAAAATTACTGTACATACCTAAAATTTCTATTATACTTGTACCATGCTATTTCTGACCTCTGGATCTCCAAGTAGGACAAATTTCTGTCTTCATTCACTTTGCACTTGTCTCTTTCTGTTTGTTTAACTCTCACTGATTTGTGTGAGTGAACTCGCACATCTCCCTGAGGTGCCTGTTTCATAGCTTACTCAGACAGATAACAAATGTTCACTTTATATTCCTATGATCCCCTGTCTATATTGTAAAGATGTCCTGCTTCCTTGCCTTTATACATCCAAATGTACCCAGGTTAAAATCATATAGGAAATACCCATAAGATGAGACGGCAAACACCTAGTAATTTTCTAGCTAGCCCCTTAAATATGCAATACCACCTTAATCTTCTTTGGTTACAGATGAACTTCTAACAGCTAAGCAATAGTCAAACCAAATGTTACCCTTCTTTACAACATGTGAGTCCTCCAGTTTTAGGTATTTTTGTTTAAGTTCACTTTACAACACCGACTTTTAATTCTCATACTTTGAATGTGGACAACAGATGGGCAATGACGTTATCAGTAGAAACTCCCACTTACTTTGATAGAGTCATTTCAGAGCCAAAAGAGTTGACATTAGACAAACATATCTACTTTTCTAAGTGCATGTTTACATGTTTTCATCTTCGTGCTAGAAGCTCCTGAACGTTAGACCCCTTTGTCCTTACAGTAGGTGAGGTCATGGTAAAGAGAAATTCAAACCCATCAGTACTAACATTTAAGCATAGGCATGCTGGATATGCCTTTCATATTCTGTTTCTTTACTTCATGACCTTGGCCATAGTCAGACATTCAGTGCATTGTACTGTTAGTCTTTCTGAATAGAAATGAATTAAATTGAATCACATAACCTTTCTCTGCCTTGTAGATATTGCAACAGAAAAGTTTTTCAATATATGTGTGTTTGTATAGAAAGGAAGATCAAAAGGTGAGAGGGAAGTGCTTTCTTTTATTTACAGGCAAATTTGATCAACTAAAGTCATTATGCATCATATGTCCAGAGTCTTTAGTAATTCTATTGATTTAGATGTATCCTCTCTCCAACAACACACACACACACACACACACACACACACACACACACACATACACGTGTGTGTGTGTGTGTATGGATGGATATATGAGAGAAAGAGATTTTGCACGAATTTCAGTGGCCCGATGTGAAAGAGACCTGATACTGATGTTACTTTTACACATATAGCATACACATAGATTTTATATCCTGTAAACTATCAATTGTCTAAGACTACACAACAATGAATGTACTACAGATCATATCATAATGTTGTTTTACCTTTAAGAAGAATATGTATTGAATAACCAATTGACATCCTGTTTCCTAGGACCACCCTTTGTTTTGGTTGCCTATAGTTCTTTGTGTAAGATTAAGGCCCTGAAAACATGCTTACAAGTGATCTTATATGAACTAAGAAAAGAATATATATATATATATATATATATATATATATATATATATATATATATTATATTTTATATTTTATTATATATATATTCAATAAGAATTATTTAATTAGAATTAGTGAAAATAGAGGCACTCAGTTGGAGGAGAGCAAGAAGGTATACAGCAAATGTACTATGGAGGGAATAAAGGGAAGGGAGAAATATTATAATTATTTTATAATCTCAAATTAGGTAAATAAATAAATAAATAAATAAATGCAGATGGACTATGTACCATCTGGTTATATTTGTCTTCAATTTCTAGGTTCCACAAAACCTCTCCCTCAAAATGAGGAGTGGAACAGAAATATTGTGAGAAGGCTCAGGGAAGCAGTGGGTGTAACAAAGCCTGTGCCTTTTGAACCAGATCCTGATCCTAGTTTAGCTTGTGTACTCTAGCCTACTAGCCATTGCTGCTTGTTATATGGCTTTTTCTGTGGAGACATGAGCAAACATCTGTTCAGTCCAGAGAGGGAACAGCCAGCATGACCAACACAATGACTGACTCAACCAAAGTTTACCTTGGAGAACCCATGAGTGTCCTATGGTTGCACATAGGTGAATTTGCTGATGGGTAGCTTAAAAGAGCCTGGGTAGGTAACACAAGGGCAAATACATCACCAAATGCCTGCACCAGATGAGTGACATCTTACAAAAACTTACAACCCTCAAGTTCTTTGAACACTTTGGGTTTTTTTGTCTTTTTTTTAATTGAATATTTTATATATTTACGTTTCAGATGCTATCCACTTTCCCCATTTCCACTCCCTAGAAACCCCCTACCGCTTCCCCCCTCCTCCTTTATGCTTTTATACCATTTTAATTGCATGCAAGTATTAAGGTCAGTTCTAGGTTGAGGAACTAGCAATACAATAGATGCAGATAGTCAAGGAACAAGCAAGACAATAAACACAAATAGTCAAAAACAGGTAAGGCAATAAATAAAATTCCATGAACACTCCCTTGATCACTGTTTCTAAGGGCTTGTCAGGATGACCAAAATATCTGAGCAGAATTCCTTGTCCTAGCCCAAAGTCATTTCCATGTCTGAAGCCTACTTTCTTGTTCTAGCCTAAAATTTAGATTTCTACCTGAAATTGCTTCTTTGTTCTAGCCTAAGATTTAGATTTCTGCCTGAAATTACTTTTTTGTTATAGCCTAATGTCAGATTCCTGCCTGAAGACCACTTCCTTGTCCTTGGCCAATGCCGTATTCCTGCCAAGCAGCCCATTTCCTTGTCCTTGGCCCATATCAGATTCTTGCCAAACAGCCCCAAAAGCTCTCTGCCTTTCCCTTTTTTTATTTCATAAACAAGACTGAGCCTGTCTTCAGTCATTCTGACAAAAATGCCTTCCTTAAAATCAAGGACATCATGAATTTTGTAGGCAAATGGATGGAATTTGAGATTATTATGCTGAGTGAGGTAACACAGACCCAAAAGGACATACAGAGAACGTACTCATTGATAAATGGATATTAATCAAAAAGTACATAATACTCAGGATACCACCCACATTCCTTAAAATGTTTAAAAAGAAGGAAGGCCCAAATGAGGATGCTTTAATCTCACTTAGAAGGGGAACAAAATAGTCACAAGAAGCAGAGAGATCAAAAGATTGTGTGTCTGATGTTCGAAGTATGTTTAGTTGTATGCTTACTAGTGAACGAACTTTTAGTTGTATGATCTATCAAAAGCATTGACCCCTAAATTAGACTTTGTAGGAATCCTATTTGATTTCACTTCTTTTCTACTGCCTCTATTTTATTCATTTTAACCATCCCTTAAGTTATATGATTTCATCAAGTGTCATTGACTAGGTTTTGTGCCTTACTTCAACTTTTTCCCATATGGTCCGGATTCTAGGATGTTATTCAGTTCTCTCTGTGCCTTGTTAAAATAAGAAACTATACTAAGTCAATGCCAGTGTTATGTGTTAACTGTTAGCATCACAGACTTGCCAGCATGGCAGCTATTATGTGCCAGTCTCAGGAGATTGTTCTGGAAAGCTGTCAGGCTAAATGCAGGAAACCATTTTGTTTGTGACTCGAAATTCCTGCAGTTGCTGACTATGCACCAGCAGCACAGTGTGTGCTGGCATTGGCCTTCCCTCTGGGTACAATATTTTGAGTATTGCTGCCATTTAAATTCTTGAAGTAGAATGGAATGGGTCCAAGTGGCATGATTGGTACAGGCAGAACAAGTTTATTAGAGGGACTCGGGTTTGCCCTTGTTCCTGAAAGAACTATTACTTAAATCTTAAACAATCTTTATTGTTGTGTGAAAGCATGAGGTCACGGCATCTTTGCTATGTTGGTAGTGCTGCTGAAACCACATATAGATCTCAGGGTGTAAGATGTGTGATTTTAGCTTCCTATGAAAAGCTTGTCATGCTTTCTGGCAAAACAGAACAAAGGCGAAAGTGGATTTTATCGTCATGTTCATACTTAAGCAATTTAATATTCAGAGTTTTATGTGGAGCTGCTATAGCTCTGTTTTATGAACAGTGTCATTTGCCAATGTCAAAAAAGAAATCTATGTGAGATGCTTTCTTTTGGCACAAGATGGCACACTTTAACTTTAGAATCCTGATCTAATCACAACAAACTTCTCATTGGAAATGAAAACCAGCCAGCTCCCCAATCTCTGAAAACAGAAACCAGACCTACAAACTGAACGGGGAAGCAGAGAGATGTTTTGCAGCAAAGAAGGAACTTCAGTTATAGTTGGGTGGATGCCGAACGTGGGTGTGGGAGGCAACTTTTTTTTTTAAATTAATTTTAAAAGTAAAAAGAAAGTCAATGTTTCATTCCACATAAGTGATAAAATGGCTTTCATTGCAAAACAGTTCTTATAAATACCATTGAATTGTGTAAAAATGCATTATTATGAATCTAAAATTTTTGTTGGAATATAGGTATTATGTTGATTGATCAACTAGGTAGTATTGCTGCCTGTATTGTTTCTACTGTGGTGTGTGTGTGTATGTGTGTGTGTGCTTACCTCTTACAAACAATTATTATCCTGGTCTCTAGCCAACTCCCCTAGGAGTTGGCTTCTGTCATTTCCATGCACTGGATAGTTTCTGTATCAGTGAACCCTATGACAGCATACCCCTGTTGTCTGGTGCTACTCAGATGTGGTCAAGGGAAGGAAGATTGAGCGGTTTTTAATTTAAGATGCAGTAGATTGTCTGAGTCCCTCTCAGTTTCATACGTAGCTGAAAGTATTGTTAGCACATGGCAACTTTTGTTCTTCATTTTACTGAATGATTTCTGACATGGAAATGTATATCTTTGGGATAATTTCTTTTACACAAAACGTGACTGTCTGGTCATTTCAATTTGTATGACATGCATGCATTGTACCTTACTGTTTATAAGAAGCACATAATCATGTAGTTAAAAATGACATAACAATCACAAAAAGAACCATCCATTATTCATATATCATGTAAAGGTTCATAGTATTTCTACACATATCCTCTCCTTTTTAAAAATGTTAACGCTTGTTACTTAATTAATTAAAATGTTATTTCTTCTTTTCTCATTTACAAAACAACTATAATGGTTTCTGCTTTACCTTTTATGTCTCTCTCTCACACACACACTCTCTCTCCTTTTTAGTCTTCACACCTACTGTTATTAGTCCTTAATTGCAATAATTAAATCCATTCTCGCTAATGTAAATGGAGAGAGAACTGTATAGTGATATTTGATATTTTTTAGATTTTGTGATGGCTGGTAAAGTTGGAAAGGATTGTTACTCACGGTGCTCAGCCAGAAGCAGTGGCAGCAGCGGTGGAGGCAGCAGCAGCAGTAGCAATAGTGATCATATCCCAGGAATGTGCTGCCCACAAGTCCTGGTCTGTGCTGCCTCTGATCCGCTAGGGAGGAGAACATGCTACTAACTTGAATACTCAGGCACCTTTACTACTGTGACTACAACAGAATACAATTGTTCAACACTGCCAGTTTTTCATATTACCTTATTCGATATATTTACTTCAGGAAATCTAGAAGACTTAGGAAAGGGAATTATGGTATCACATGCCAGCAGTGAATCTAGAAAAATACGACTTTGGAGAACTGGGTGTTCAACATGCTAACTGTGACAATGTGTAGCGATGGCCAAAGACCTATAGGCAGTTGCCCTAGTTTGCTTTTTGCTGCAGTGATAACACCAAGACCAAAGCAACTTGTAAAACCAAGGTTTGTTTGTCTCATGGACTACAATCGATCACTGATGGAAGTCAAGGTAGAAACACAAGGCATGAACTGAAGCTGAAACCCTGAAGAAAAACTGCTTACTGGCTTATTTTCTTTCTTATGCAACAGAGGAGTACTGGGCCAGCATGGTACCACTACACTGAGCTGGTCCTTCCCACATTAATCATTAATTAAGAAAGTGCCTCAGACAGGAAACAGGAATACCTGTTGGGATAGAGCCTGCTCTTACTTCAGGACCCACGTAAAGACCAACCTGCATATCTGCTACATGTGAGCAGGAAGGCTTAGGTCCAGCCTGTTTATAGATTTTGGCTGCTGGTTCAGTCTCTGAGAGCCTCAAGTGTCCATGTTAGTTGACTCTGTTGGTCTTCCTGTGGAGTTCCTATCCCTTTTCGGACCTGCAATCCTTCCCCCTACTCCTCCATAAGAGTCCCAATCTGTATCCATTGTTTTGTTGTGGTGTCTGAATCCATATAAGTCATTTCCTGGATAGAGCTTCTTAGAGGACATCCATGCTAGACTTCTGTCTGCAAACATAACAGTCTCAGGGATGGGCCTCAAGTTGGGCTAGTTATTAATTGGTCATTCCCTCAGTCTCTGCTCCATCCCCCATCCCATCATTTCTTGTAGACAGGATAAATTTTAGGTCAAAATATTTGTTTGTGGGTTGGTTTCCCTACCACTTGGTTGTGGTCCCTACCTGGCTATAGGAGGTTGCGTTTTCAGGATCCATATCCACAATGCTGTGAGTCACAGCTAAGTCATACCAATTAATTCTAGGAGCTCCCTTATACCAAGTCTTTGTCATATTCTGAAGATGCACCTCCACTTCCTTTCAGAAATCCATTGTTTATGGGATATGTTCTGCTAGCTGAGCTGCCTTGTCTGCCCTCAGTGTGAGAGGATGCAGTTAGTCCCACAGAGATTTGATGTGCCAAGGTGCATGATACCTAGTGAAGTAGGGGAGGGGAAACAGGAGAAAGGATTGTGAGAGGGGAAAACAGGGGAGAGGCAGTGAGGAGGATGTAAAGTGAATAATAAAATAAGAGTGCCTCATAGATAGACATTCCATAGGTCAATCTGATGGAGAGAGTTTCTCAATTGTGACTTCAGTTTGTGTAAATTTGTCAAACACTAACTACTATATCAGCCACTAAAGGTTGCCATTTGTTTCAGAAACAAAACTCAGACATTGATAGGATCATACTATATAGTGTAGATTGGCCTGAAGTTCATTATGTAATTAGGCTGAGATTTCTTTTTTGTTACTGAATATTGCTTAAGATTCAATTCTGGGATTTGAAAGCTGTTTTCTGCAAGAACAAGTGCTTGTAACTGCTCAGCCATCTTTCCAACCCTCTATGAACATCAACACAGCTGTACAATGGCTAATATATTCAAGATAATTTAATACTTAAAATATTTGCATTATTCAAAACATTTGGGAAATCTCAGTAATAAGCATGCTTATTTCTATATATTAGAAATATTAATTTTAGTATATGAAACTCAGTTTCATTTTAGTAGATGTTTATTATGTATCCCTAAGGCTTGAAAATTTCCTGGCACTAGGGCTGTATCAGTTGGCTTGATGTAGTAATACTAATAAAACCAAGTTTCTTGCCAAAATTTGGGTCCTGATATTTCAGAAGGATGCTTCATTTTGAAGAAATAACACCTTTTAAAACAATAATGGTACCTACTAATAAAAGTATTATTTTGTTATTCTGTATTTCTGAGACATCAAAAATTCACCGGGGAGTCTATAGCCTAAAGTCTCATAAATAGTGCTTAGTTTGTTACTGATTTTAATTGATTACATACTTGGCTTAAAGTGAAGTTTCTCATACTTGCTTTTTACTTTTATGCCAAGCTCACTTATGTCATCTCATTCCTTCATGCTTTCTGAAGTCATCTGTTTCCTAGTACAACAATTCAGGTCTTATGTCTTGACTGCATTGGAATCTTTACTGTTTCCCAATGATGATTTCTATGGATACTGTAAGAAGCATAGGAGGTATAGGGCCAACCACTGTGTTTTCATTAAAGTTATAAAACCCCATGGAGTGGATGCCAATGGCTTTTGTAGATCCCTATATATGACTAGTTCTTAAATGTTCCAGTTTTTATTATGAACTCAAAAATAAACATTTGTACAGAAATGAAGTTTGGATTCATGAAGCTGTATTAATAATGTAGTAGGTGAAAAAGAGAAATACCTCATAAATTAGAACCAGGAACTCAGAGATATCAGAAGTTTCATTTTCGTGTCTTTACTCACATTATTTTTGAATTCAGACTCTAGCCATATGGTAGAGATAACATAATTAGAAGATTTGACTTATTAGCCAAGAAAATTATCTGTGGAAGAAAAGGTCACCTTGATTTTGATGACCATATTAACAATACATGAGAATATTATGTTTACATCTTTGATTATTTTCCAGAAAGATATTGTCAAGCATCAGCAACCTAGGATATCAGAAATTCCTTGTATCAGGAATAGGGTTGTGTCAGAAGATCATCTTTGTACCATGGAGAAGATATTACTATCACTGGTTAACCATTTTAGGACCACAGAAATGGAAGACATAATACCAATTGAAAGAGGTACTGTTCAGAAAGTGAATCAAAATGTACAAGCACAATGTAGCTCAACACTCTGCCCTGTAAGCCATTTATATTCTCTATAGTGTAATGTTTCATCAATTTTACTAACATGATTCTGTCTTTAGTGAGCCACACAGTTCACCAGCCTGAAAAAACAAATAAAACAGTAATTGTTCAAGATTCTGTCAGGTGAGCAAGTAGGTAAATTGCTTTTCATATTTTGGGGGAGAAGAGTTTTCAAAGGACAGATAGAAGCTGCATGGCTGATAGTGATCTACTACCCAGTATACGTAAGTGGTGGTTAGTAGTGAGGAGAGATGTTTCTACTTCTTGGAGCCACAGTTTTGTTGTTGTTGGTGGTGGTTTGGTTTGGTTTTTTAATGCCTAACTTCATAAATATCAAGTCATTGAAGAACAAATATTTTAGCATTGCTTTTCCTACAGACAAGCATAAGATCATCTTAGGTCCTTCTGTTTATGCTTCCAGAGACTCTATATATCTGTCCTGCTGTCTGTCTGTCTATATCTATCTAGATTTGATTTCATTATACATCTCACACTAGACTTGAACTTTTGAATTATTTGGCTTATGCCTCCCAAGTACTCATATTAAAGGTATATGTCACCATACTCAATTCCAGGCCAAGATTTTAATAGTAGTATACAAACAAAAATAAAAACTGAGTATTTTAGAACTCATTATGACATGAGGCTACTTCTTGCTTTTCATTTATTTTAATCAGACCAAATCAAGTATATTGGAGTGCAGCATACAACCATATAAAAAGTGTTTGAAGCATGAGGTCCCTCCTCTTTCCTGTAGTAGTATGAGATGTTTCATGAAGGAATTTTATTAGACTTACTGATATTTACTGTGGAAATGACTAGGTAATGGAAAAATTATTCTTCAAAAACATTTGTTAGATGTCACCATATAAGTAAATGTTTTATGTTCTATGAATGTTCACTTTATAAATTAACTGTAGAATAGAGAGACCATATTAATGACAAGAAGATCAATTATAAAGACTTTCCTGGTCATTGGCTGCCCAGTAATAAGTGTAATCTCTATCGCATACTCAACTCCTCTGCCTTGGAACAGCAGAACAGCTTGTGTGTTCCACTCATACTTTTGCTATTACTGACCATTTGAGACTATCAACTAGGTGAGAACAGGTGTTATATGTCAGAATCTTAGACAATTATTTGATGCGGTTATAAGAAATTGTCTTTATCTGTGCATTCCTGAAATAGGAAGCACAATTTCATATGGTTCAACTCCAAGTGTATTTTTGGATATACACAAAATATGAGTGTATATGCATTAAGTGTACTATTATGCCTTCATCAATGTACATGATGGATAATGCTTGCTTATGCTTAATAAGTTAACACCCTTGTTAAGAAAATACTTTTAATATATCAGGATCTTCACTAAATCTAAATGGACTAGAATTGAAAATGGCAGAGAACTTATTTAAGAAGGGTATTTTGCTTTGGACCTTTCTTTGTATGCATTAATTTGCAGATGTGTGCACACGTGTCTCAAGACAGGTGTCATTTTACAAACCTGCTCATCTTCTTTCTTCCTTCCTTTCTTTCTTCCTTCCTTCCTTCCTTTCTTTCTTTCTTTCTTTCTTTCTTTCTTTCTTTCTTTCTTTCTTTTTTCTTTCTTCCTTAATTTCTTTTGTTCTTTCTTTCTTCCAATTTTTCTTTTTTCCCATTCTTCCTTCTCTTTCTCCTGCCCCTCCTCCTCCTCCTCCTCCTCCTCCTCCTCCTCCTCCTCCTCCTCCTCCTCCTCCTCCTCCTCCTCCTCCTCCTCCTTCTTCTTCTTCTTCTTCTTCTTCTTCTTCTTCTTCTTCTTCTTCTTCTTCTTCTTCTTCTTCTTCTTCTTTTTCCTCCTCTCTCTCCTTCCTTTTCTCCTTCCTTTTTTCCTCTTTAAAATTTTTTCTTTGCCTTCTTCTTAAAGCTCTAAATCCCCACTTCTATCATTTTGTCTTTCTTCACTCTTCTTCAGTTTCATAGCATCTTTTCTCATTGATTATTATTATTGATTATTATTGATTATTATTATGCATATATATATATATATATATATATATATATATATATATATATATGTGTGTGTGTGTGTGTGTGTGTATGTGCATATGCCTAAATATAATGTGCTCAGTTTGGATAATACTAAATATATATATTTTTAGGACTGACTAGTTGGCAAGTCTCACTAGAATAGTTACCTAAATGGGAACTGAACAAATCCCACAACAATGTACATTTCAAAATGATTGGGGGAAAGCCCATAGACCTCATCCCTACACAAATAAATATAAGCACTGGGGAAATCTGGAAGTATCCCCCAAAAAGAGCACAGCAAATAGTTGTCCAGATCTACATTTTTATGAAGCAATATCACTTTCTAGCTGAGAACATGCCAGGTAGAATGTGCTGGCTCACCAACAAACCACAATGAGGCCTCCTCATCCTCCCTTGAACCTGAGTTACTATTATAGACCACCAGACCTGGCATTTTTTTTTTTTTTATGGCTTCTGGGATCAAACTCTGGTTGTGATATTTACAAGGCAAGTACTTAATTTAGAGTTATCTTCTAAATTTCTATCTTTGTGAAATTTTCTTCAGTATACATCCATCCCATTAGTTAGGATTTAGACATTATGCAAAGACTTAATCGTGGAAACTGAAGCAGCTGTTTTTCTCTGTAATGCAGATTTTAAATGCTAAAACATAAAGGTTGCATACCCTCATATTTCTTCCATCTGTTTGTCCTTATAGTTCTTCCACATTGTTCATGCCTCCTAGCTGCATTTCAGAGGCCACAATCTTTCATTTTGGGTGGTGAAAATTTTTCTCAGTTAGTGATGGTGGCTATTCAACTTTGTCAATAAACTAATGGGTACATAATTTAAATAATTAAATTTTAAGGTATATGAATTACTTTTTAATACCCAGTCTTCTTTCTTACTTATAACCTTGTTTTTATTAATAGTACTGTCACATATTTAATCATAGAATTTGTTTTCATATCTCAATGCTAAATAGAGTTTTGTAGTCACAAACATTTTATGGAAAACATTGGTTACTAAACCTTCATGGCAGCTGTACCCAATTCTGTAATTGTATTTTATATTCTACATAGAAAACTTCTGTACTTTCTGTTTCTCTCTATGCATTAGGCAGTTAACAACAACGACAACAACAAAAACCTAAGCAGAGAATAGTTTCTTATTAGTGTAATAGTTTTCTGAGAGATGTAATTAGAAATTTGATATTTGTCAATTATTGATCTTAGAGCATAAGCCATTGGACTTGAGCTTTGTACAAGGAGATAAGATTGTATGTGTATATGTAATGTATATGTATATGATGTATGTGTTATATGTATATATGTGTGTGTTTGTATATATATACATATGTAATCATACATATATGTATATGCATATATTTGACTCATATATATTACATATTCAGAACAGAGGAAAGATGGCTCTCAAGACCTCTTTGCACTTTCCTTTTGAGTATTAATCACACATTTACTTGTTCATTTTAGAAAATACTTTTAATTTTTGAGATATATATTTATTTTTGAAATATAATATAATTTCCATTCTATTTCCTCCTTCCAACCTCCCCAAAAATCTTTTCATGTTCTTTGTATGAAGTTACACATGTGCATGTCTTCAGTGTTGGCTATTTGGTACTTGATGTGTTTCTCTCCGTATAAGATCATTTAACTTGTTCTTAGCATCCTTTAGTTGTTGTAAGAGCCATTGCAATAGGGATAGTTTTATGAGAGATTGTGTATCATAGGAGTATCAGAAGCTTCACTCATAAGGTCTCACAACTATGACTTCTTAAATATGACCTGGACAAAGAAGTCAAACATGCTAATATGGATGAGGAAAGCCCAGGAGCTTTAACCTTACCCAAAAGCTATAGGGTCCTTACATATTAGCTGCCATGCAAGGCTTAGGACAAGAATTTCAAGTTTTTGTGTTTGTTATTTAAGACATTCTAAGTAGTCACTATCCAGCTTCACCTTAAGATGAAGGGGGCAACACTATGTCTCTAAGCAAAGTGTCAGAGTACACGTCATATTAAATGTACTAGCTTTAGCATATGAGTTTGTGACTTTGGCTGACCTTGCTGACAAATTGTGACTTGTTCTTGTTATTTAGATACCTGGAAGAAGAATGAGAATTGAAAGAATAAGATTTTCTAGAAAAGTATCTGGCCAAGACAGAATAAATCTGCCAGAAAATCACTCTGTGGGACTGTTAAAAATTCAGATAATTCATTTCTATTTTTCTCTAAGAAGCATAACTTGTACCAAGCATTCAGGATAATCTATCAGTAAAATTTATTGTTAATAATTGAGTGAAATTTTGCTTATATGTGGACTGAAACTTAAAGGCTTATTAACATCAGCTAAAATGTTGTACCAATTTGCTATACTTGCTGAATAGGTAATTTCTTTCAAGGTTTAAAATAAATAAAATAAAAGTTATTTTCAACTATGCATGTGTGTGTATGACATATAAGTGAATATAACTGAGTACATGTAGGTGTTCTTGGAGGCCAAACGTGGTGGGTTACCCTGGAACTGGAGTTATAGGCAGCTGTGATCTGCATGACAAGTTCTATAAACAGACATTGGATCTTCTGAGAAACCACTACATGTACTTAATTATGAGTAATTTCTCCCAATTTTAAACAAATTTTAAACAAGTAAGGCCAATGATATTTTGGGGGGATTTGGAATCAATAAAACTGAAAATATCAAGTTGATAAAAAAAAAGTAGTGGGCTTGAGTCTTATGCTGTTTGAAGCAGGAGCTGGTACAGGAAAAGTATTACATTCAAAAGGAAGGGATACTGCATTTTCGCTTATAGCTAGGGCATTTTTTGATTGTAGTGTTAGATGGAAATATTATTACTTACACTTGAATATTACAATGGTCTAGCTTTATGTTTGACAAGAAATATATCTTTGAATTCTGTCACTTCTTTAAGGCTCTTGAAAGATGTTAGGGAACCTCTGTGAATACTATTTAATTTAATTGTGGGTGTGTATCATATTTGAACACAAATTATACCATTTATTATTAAAATATTTTGCAGAAGTGATTTGTTACATAGTCTTTCTAGTATGTAGAAAACACAGCATGTGCTAGAACTTTGAAAATAAAGGTGAATTGGACATTGACAATTGCTAGAATTCATACAAAACTTTATGTTTATACTTTTATAATTTTGTGTCTTTTCTATTTGGAATAGAATTGGACTTTAAAAAACTCTTTTGACCTTTCTCAGGAAGTTTCCTGTTCATTAGTTAGAACAAGGCTCATGGCTATTACCTGGGACTCTGATGTTTGAAGTTGCCTAAGGTGCCAAAAGCACTGTCACATAGTGTCCGATGGCTTTAAAAATAAACACTGTCATGTCTGAACAAGTGGAAGAAATAGCTACCCCTGCTGTGCTACAGCTCCTTCTCTGTTTGCTGTCCAGAAGCTCTGCCTGGGGTTGAAACACTGAATGCTTCCCTGAGATGTCTAAATGCATCCCTTGCTGGGAAGCAGGATGAAAACTAGAGGCTTCTCATGGTCTGAATTTCCTGGCAATATTATTAACTTTTTCAACTTTTTTCCCCCAAAGGCTACCATATAGAGTAAACAAAGAAATAAAGCAGTTCTTTTGGCATGCATCATGGTGTGAACTTTAGTTTCCCTCTTTTACTTTGAGTCTTAAAGAATCTAGGACAAAATGGTGCTTTGCAAAGTGAAAGGGTTTCCTTGATGTTCCCTCCAAGTTGTGTTGACTCAGATTCCACTGACGTATTCTATTTTGTGATTTGCTCTCTAGTCTTAACAATATTCTTATCTCCTCTGTGCTTGAAATTCTTGGAGGCCACAGCATTATTATTTCATATCAAGTTTTGGTACTTGGTTTTCTGGCAAGCAGAGATGCAGAGAGAATATTTTCTAAACTAATGCCCTTTATATTTGAGATAAGGTATCTGACCTAATATATCGATATTTTCAAAACTTAAAACTTAATTTTAAAACTACTCACTATAAAAATCATATATCATAAGAAAAAAATAAAAGTTTTTAAATGTGTAAATACAAATATAATATAATATCAGTAATACAGTGATGCACACTTGATGCTCTGTAAGTTAAGGCTGAGGTAATTAGAAGGTTGAAATGGAAAGTCTAGCCGTTTTATCTTTTAGGGATACTGCATCCAAAATAAGAATATTTGGAAATAATTTCAAATCACAAGATCCTGCATATTAACTTCAGTATTTTTATATAACCTTATAAAAATATTGGGCATACAAAAGAAGTGGGAGAAAGGACTGTAGGGTGTTAGCAACTGTTTGCCCCTGCACCTGCTCTGCCTGTTTCTTACACTTTTCACATCAATCACAGCCAAGTGTGAATGAGTATTTCAGAGCTCCCGTTTAATTCCAAGTAGGTTCCAACATAGAAGAAGCACGTAATAAAGAAAATTATTCATAAGTGTGACCTCATGATCTCTGGAAATTAGCAAGGCTCTTTATCAGACCCATTTAATACTGTTTACTGAGGATGCCAATTTAGCAAGAGACAAAAGGAAGGAGAAATTAGGCTGTCTCCCCAACATAGAATATGAACATGGTGTCGGCATCCATCTCACTTCTGGAAGTAAGAAGAGTTGAAAACATCATATATATTCAAAAGTCACATGCATGAGACAATCTAGTATCCATTTATGGATTTTTAAAATGTTACTATATATTTACTTTTTTAGCTACTATGCTAACTCAGCATTAGAAAATGCAGAAAGTAGTGAGATAATATAAATAGTTACTGCTCTAGCCTCCTGGGACACATAAGTACTAGAATATACAGAATGAAATTACAACTTTGATATCATATATGAAACACACAGAAAGATGCAATGCTATGAAAGGGAAAAGTTCATTAATTCACATAACCAAGGCACTAAGAAAGTGAATGTACACTAGAGGTTGCTGGTCATGCTATGAAATACCATGAGCTCATTGCTTTTCAAGTGTCAGTTCCAAGTAATCAAGCAAAAAAATAGAACACTTGCAAAATTACTGTTATTGAGTCAGATTTGCTAGATGCTTTGGAGTTGGCTCTTGGACCACTACATATGAACATGAAAGACTGGGGAAGACATTCGTATTATTGATTGAATCCACAAAGAAAAACTGAATGTCTCAGGATGATCATTTGTCCAAGATATACATTAGGAATGTAACTGTGAGTCTCTTACATTTCTTTTTAACCAATTATTAGCATATTCTTGTCTCTTTTTTAATTTTATTTTTTGTCATTATGAACGAAAAATGGTTTCTAATCATCCTTGTACATTTAGAAAATGTTGAAGTTTTGCCATTAAGGATACCACACTGGCATTATGGCCTTTTATTAAAAGTTAATTTCTAAGACAGTTTAAGGTCAACATAGCCATTAAATGATTTAAACAGCCATCACCTTGCTGTTAAATTAATCTGAGGTGCTACTTGAAATAGCATCCTGCCTTCGTGCATGACCTGTACCTCTGTTTAAATTGGAGAACTAATAGGGTTGATGGATTCTTAATGTAACTAGCATATAGGCTAAGTCTTTGAATAAAATAATGTCAAAATGTACATTGCTCCCCTGATATTTCATGTTTTAAAGAGTGTCAGTAGAAGCTATGTTTTCATCTTTCTCTTTAGTGTGTGAGGTCAGTTTCTAGCTGAAGTGGAAATAGGAAATTGTTGGGGCTATTTGCTTTCTTCACCTTTCATTGTTCTGCATACTCTAAAAGTCTCAGACCACTCAGTCATCTGTAGGAACAGGGGTCATTTCACATTTTGCACTCACTCTCTTTCTGATTTTTGTACTGATTAATCTGATGGAGCCTAAACATTGATTTCAGTGCTCTCTCAAGTATCTTCTACAACACTAGGGCTTAGACAAAGTGTGTGGTATTAAGTTTTCTTAAATGGTTACTCCCTCCATTTAAAGGTCTTATTACTTCTGTTATATAACCACAGTTGCATCAGATACAGGTATCTCTAAATCAGATAAATCAGCACAGTTAAACATCTCAAAATATGGAAACCATTTGAAATATGGTTTGAGTTATGGAAATATATTTCAATTATATTTCCTGGGATTGAAATATTTGTTACTATATACATATGTGTGTGTGTTTGTATGTGTGTAATTATATAATTTTTGTATACTAATCAGGCAGAGGTATTTGGGTTTCCTAGATGTTTACTCCTCTGTATAGTCTTGGAGCTAGGTGACAGGTGCATCAGTTTGCTAAGCTTTATCAGTACTGGCTTTGCTTTTTTCACATTATCTAAATTTCTAGGTGATTGTAGCTAAGTCTGTAACCCACCTGGTCCTTAATTACTTTGTCAGAGAAAGGAGTTAAGTTATAAGTTACCTGGATTATAACAAAGTACTTGTATTCTGTGGTGAATGGCAGCCTTTCCGCTAATAATAAAAATCTCACAGGATTTGTATCCCATTGGATGCACTGATGTTTATTTGAATAAAATTATCACAACCTGGTTTGTATGTTTATTAAATAGACTGAACCTTGTTAAGTGTAATACCATAATATAATACTAATTATTTATTAAGAATGCAACATAATAAATTATAAACTATGAAACTTAGTAAACTGCATAAGTTCATTACTTAAGGTATTATTTCAATCTTTCAAATGCATAAAATTCTTATAGTTCCCATGTTTAAATAATTGGTAGGATTATATGAAACTAATTTTTTCATATAAGTGATAGAAATCATGGAAAAAGCCATTATTCCCCATGTACTCCATATGCTTACAAGTGGAAAAATATATTGAAGAGATAAATAAAAATTAAGATACTTCAAACACTTCATTCATCATAAAACAGTATTTAAGAAGTTATTGGGCTCAAAGTCAAAACTTGATGTTTTCTCTCCTGAAATGTAAACAGTAGAACTTACTGTTGAGAATTTCTTAGATTCTTAGGGCTCAACTATCCCTATAAACAGAGGATATTTCTGTGTGATAGTCTTCTACATTGTAGAGGAAACATCACTCACTGAGATCACTAAAGAAAGCAAAAATAGAACAATACATTAGAAGCATAGAAAGCACTGAGAACATTGCAGATACAGAAAACACTTCAGATAGCTCTGAAAATACGTTAGTTTTCTTCTCAGTGTGTTAAGATGTGTGGGGATTGCCTGGTTATTTCTGAATCCAGTGACCTTTCCTCCCACATGATCTTTTGACATCACTAATTTACAGTTTTTCCTCAAAGGCACAAGGAAACCACAGCTGATGCTTACCTCAAAACCACCAACACAGACTGTACTTTACACTTAATGTTTATTAAGTCTTTGCAAAAATAAAAATCTCACTATTATACACAGAAATACAATCATGACTTTAGGTCATGGAAGTAAGCATACAAAGTCACAGAATATTTGCTTCTTTTTTGTGTGTATGAACAATATCTGGAAGAAGTGAATTAAGAAAAGAGAAAATTTTGGCTCAAAATATAGAAGGTACCAAGCAACAGCTAGGCAAGGCATTCTGACAGGACCGTTCCCTGACTATAAATGCAGAAGTGTGTGGATTTTCATAAGATCAGGGGCTACAAAAGAAAGAACAGAGGAACCACACTCTAAAATTTTTTCCACCCAAATATTACCATTATCATGTTTAAAAATATGAATTTAAAGATAACATTTCATATTTTATTTAAAAATATTTTATTTACTTTCTATTAGATATTTTATTTACATTTCAGATGTTATCCCCTTACCCCATTTCTTCCCCCCATCCCCGCCCAGGAACCCCCATCCCATCTCTCCTCATGATTCTATGAGGATGTGCCCCCACAAACACCCCAACTCCCACCTCCTCACCCTCGAATTCCCCCACACTCAGCATCCAGCCTTCATAGGACCAAGGATCTCCTCTCCCACCTATGCCTGACAAGGCCATCCTCCCCTACATATACAGCTGGAGCAATGGGTTCCTCCCTATGTGCTCCCAGGCTGGTGTTTTAGACTGTGAGAGCTCGGGTTGGTTGGTATTGTTGCTTTCCTCATGGGGCTGCAAACCCTTTCAGCTCCTTCAGTCTTCTCTCTAACTCCTCCATTGGGAACCCCTTGATCAGTTCAATGGTTAGCTGTGAGCATCTGCCTCTAAATATGTCAGACTCCTGCAGACCTCTAAGGAGACAGCTATCTGAGGCTCCTGTCAGCATGTACTTTCTGACAGCTACATCAGCTTCTACCTTTGGTGACAGCACATAAAATGGATTCCAAGGTGGAATGGTGTCCAGACGGCTCCTCCTTCAGTTTCTGTCCCACACGTTGTCTCCATATTTTCTCCCTTGAGTATTTTGTTACTCCTTCAAAGAAGGACCAAAGCACCCACACTTGGTCTTCCATCTTCAAGGGCTTCATGTGGTCTGTGAGTTGAATCTTAGGTATTTCAAACTTCTGGGCTACTATCCAATTATCACTGAGTAAAACCCATGTGTGTTCTTTTGTGATTGGGTTACCTCACTCAGGATGATATTCTCTAGTTCCATCCATTTACCTAAGAATTTCTCGAATTCATTGTTTTTAATAGCTGAGTAACACTCCATTGTATAAATGTACCACATTTTTTGTAACCATTCCTCTGTTGTAGGACATCTGGGTTCTTTCCAGCTTCTGGATATTACAAATAAAGCTGCTATGAACATACTGGAGCATATGTTTTTGTTACATGTTGGAGCATCTTCTAGGTATATGCTTAGGAGTGATATAGCTGGGTCCTCAGGTAATGCTATGTCCAATTTTCTGAAGGACCGCCAGACTGATTTCTAGAGTGCTATTGTACCAGCTGGCAATCCCACCAATGGAAGAATGTTCCTCTTTCTCTACATCCTTGCCAACATCTACTATCACCTGAGTTTTTATCTTAGCCATTCTGACTGGTGTGAGGTGGAATCTCAGGGTTGTTTTGATTTGCATTTCTCTGATGACTAAGGCTGTTGAACATTTCTTTAGGTGCTTCTTGGCCATTTGCGTTTCCTCAGTGTAGAATTCTTTGTTTAGTTCTGTACCCCATTTTTAATAGGGTTATTTGGTTGTCTGGAGTCTAATTTCTTGATTACTTTGTATATATTAAATATTAGCCCTCTATTGGATGTAGAATTAGTACAGATCATTTTTCAATCTGTTGGTTAAAAATTTCTTTCTTTTTTTCTTTTTTTTATTATTATTAAATCATAATTTTTACTTTTTAACACAGGGGTTATAAACATGAAAATGCAAGATGTGGGGAAAGGGATGACACAGGAGCATAGGTGTCCAGGGGGAGTACAGATATCTTTCAGAACAAGGTATCAGCTGGGTGAAGGTTCAGGCATAGGGTCACTTTGACTCTGCTTTTGACTTGTCCTTATCTAATTTGATACTATCCTCCAAGGCTGCCTATTTACAAGGTCTATGATTACTCAGGCTGGTAGATTTCCACAAAAGCTGCCTGTTTACAATAGTTTATAGACATCTGTTTCAGTGTTTTTCCATAGAGACCCAAGACTGTGTTAGCAGGCATGTATGTCAGGCCTATTGCTGATTTTAGGCTTATGGCTGATTTTAGGCCTTCAGTGTATAAGCAGGGCTGCCCCTGACATCTCTTCCCTTCTCTAAGTATAGAAGGGCTGTGGCAATTCTAATCATGCCAAGGCGGGGATAGAGGCCTGACCTCCAGTAATTAAAGGGGATTTTGTAATGGCTCCAGTCCTCCTGTTGTTGTCCAGTGAGGCATGAAGGCCAAACTCATCCTGATGTCTTTTGCCTGGAGAGGGGATAATTTTGACATCAACCCCTTAGCAGTCAGGCTTGTCCCTCAGGGAATCCAGAAACATATTTTTAACTTTTATTTATATTCCCTTGCAGTGCTTAGCCTTGCAGCCTAAGCAAGAATTCAGATCGTCAGACAGAGAGGGTTCTGGGTGGCCCCTCTCTGCTTGGTCTAGGGGCAGAAGTCCCCTCTTTTAGGTTGGATGGAGATGGGACTTGGGAGCACCCTGGATAGAGTAACATCCTCATCTAGAGTCTTTTGGTCCTCCATCGCTAACTTATGATAATGTATCTGAATAGATTTTGCTATCAGATTATCTATCTGTTGTTTCACAAAGTTGATCAGCCTATTTAAGGCCCAGAGACCAAAGGGAATAAGCAAAAATAACCTAATTAATGGTCCCAAGATGGAAGGAAGTAGGATTAACAATCATGGAGAGGTTGAAGACCAATTCTTGTACAAGCTCTCATTTTTCTCTTCCTCTCTCTGTCTTTTCTTAAGACCTTTTCTGGCCTTTTTCATGCTCTCTTTCATCATCCCTGTTTTGTCTATGTAAAAGCAGCAGTCTTCTTTAAGGGCTGTACACAGTCTAGAGCTGTATACAGTCTTTTCTATTTTAAAAGAGAAAATCAAGTCCAATAAAGTCCTTTGCAGTTTTTGGGAATCGCATCAGACGGTGAAACGAGGGATTTCTTCAGATTAGTGATGTCAGTCTGTAGCTGTTTGATGTCCTTGTCAAAGGCCCATTGGAGATCTGAGTAGTTTAAGTCCAGAGGCCAGCATCAGGATTAGAACTCCTAACAGCAGACATCATGGGTGATTAATTTTTACCTGGAAAGGAAAAAAGAAGGAAATTCTTAGGGAAATTTCTCTTCCCTGGATGTCAATTGTTATTCATCTTATTTATAATTGGGCCTGGTTTTGTGGGGGTATCTATTTAATTCATTAATCTTTTTGTTGGCTGTGCCTTCTGTGGTATCAAACAGGCATATCAATCCTCAGCTCCATATAGAAACTGGGTCTTAGCCATTCCATTTAAGGGTAAAAGGGTCCTTCCACATACTTGTGACAGTTTTTATTGGTCTCAGTGATGTCAGAGGCAATCAGCGGCAGACTTGCCATGAGCTTTCAGTTTTAGAAAGTTAAGAGTAAACAAGGCATGCTCCTTCCACCCTCAGAGAGTCATGAAGAAACTATTTAAGGAAATATAATTCTTTATTAATACTTTCTTTTATCAAAGGACTATTATAAAACAGCCAACAATTAATCAATCTATATAATATATCAATTAATGAGAGCTTCTTCTACTTTTTGTAAAATTACTCCTCTTTTGTCAATTAATTGTTGAGGGAAATTAGGATTTGCATCTCTCTTGAGAATATTTTTTTTTTGCCAGACCCATTATCTGTTTTTTTTATTGGATATTTTATGTATTTACCTTTCACTGTTATCTCCTCTTCCTTTCTCCCACAAAACCCCTTATCCCATACCCCATCTTCCTATTTTTATGAGGGTGTGCTCCCACCATTCTCCCAATCCCACCTCCCTGCTCTAGCATTCCCCAACATTATGGATCCAATCTTTCGGGGACCATAGCCCTCCACTTCAACTGTTGCCTAAGGAGGCCACCCTCAGTTGGAGGAGCCATGAGTCCCTCCCTTTCTGTTCTCAGACTGGAGGTTTAGACCCTGGGAGCTCTGGTTGAGTGTTTTGCTACTCCTTCTAAAAAAAATAAAACCAAAGCACCCACACTTTGGACTTCCTTCCTCCTCTTGAATTTCATGTGGTCTATGCATTGTGTCTTAGGTATTGTGAGCTTTTGGGCTAATATCCACTCATCAGATAGTGCATGCCATGTATGTTCTTTTGTGATTGGGTTACCTCACTCAGGATGATATTCCCCAGCTCCATCCATTTACCTAAGATGAACTCATTGTTTTTAATAGCTGAGTAGTACTATTGTGTAAATATACTACATTTTCTGTATCCATTCCTCTGTTGAAGGACATTTGTGTTCTTTCCAACTTCTGGCTATTATAAATAAGGCTCCTATGAACATAGTGGAGTATGTGTTCCTGTTGTATGTTGAAACATCTTTTGGGTATATGCCAAAGAGTGGTTTAGCTGGGTGCTCAGGTAATAATATGTTCAATTTTCTGAGAAAGCACCAGACTGATTTCCATAGTGGTTGTACCAGCTTACAATCCCACCAACAATTGAGGAGTGTTATTCTTTCTCCACATCCTCGCCAGCATCTGCTGTCACCTGTGTTTTCAATCTTAGCCATTCTGACTGGTGTGAGGTGGAATCTCAGTGTTGTTTTCATTTGCATTTCCCTGATGACTAGGATATTGAACACTTCTTTCGGTGCTTCTCAAACATTCGAGATTCCTCAGTTGAGAATTTGTTTATATAGTGAATTACATTGATGAACTTCTGTATATTGAACCAACCCTGCATTCCTGGGATAAAGCCTACTTGATCATGATGGATGATTGTTTTGATGTGTTCTTAGATTCTGTTCTCGAGAATTTTATTGATTATTTTTGCATCAATATTCATTAGGGAGATTGGTCTGAAGTTCTCTTTCTTTGTTGGGTCTTTGTGTGGTTTAGGTATGAGCATGATTGTGGTTTCATAGAATGAATTGGGTAGTGTTCTTTCTATTTCTACTTTATAGAATAGTTTGAAAAGAATTGGTATTAGGTCTTCCTTGAAGGTCTGATAGAATTCTGCACTGAAATCATCTGGTCTGGGACTTTTTTTGGTAGGTAGACTTTTAATGACTGCTTCTATTTCTTTCAGGGTTATGGGACTGTTAGATAGATTGTCTGCTCCTGATTTAACATTGGTAACTGGTATTTGTCTAGAAAGTTGTCAATTTCATCCAGATTTTCCAATTTTGTTGAGTATAGGCTTTTGTAGTAGAATCTGATGATATTTTGGATTTCCTTGGTTTCTGTTGTTATGTCCCCCTTTTCAGTTCTGATTTTATTAATTTGAATACTGTCTCTCTGCCCTCTGATTAGTCTGGCTAAGGGTTTATCTATCTTGTTGATTTTCTCAAAGAACCAGCTCCTGGTTTTATTGATTCTTTGTATAGTTCTTTTTGTTTCTATTTGGTTGATTTCAGCCCTGAGTTTAAATATTTCCTCTCGTCTACTCCTCTTGGGTGTATTTGCTTCATTTTGTTTTAGAGCTTTCAGGTGTGTTGTCAAACTGCTAGTGTATGCCCTCTCCAGTTTCTTTTTGTAAGCACTTAGAGCTATGAGTTTTCCTCTTAGCACAGCTTTCATTGTGTCCCATATAGGTTTTGGTATGATGTGTTTTCATTTTCATTAATTTCATCAATTCTAAAAAGTCTTTAATTTCTTTCCTTATTTCTTCTCTGGCTACATTATCATTGAGTAGAGTATTGCTCAATTTTCATGTGAGTGTGGGCTTTCCCTTGTCTTCCTGTTTACGTATCCAGCTTGTTAGCCTATGTCTTTTTATTGGGGAATTGAGTCCATTGATGTTAAGAGATATTAAGGAGAGGAGATTGTTGCTTCTTGTTATTTTTGTTAACAGTGGAGGTATTGTTTGTGTGATTATCTTCTTTTGGGTTTGTTGGAAGAGGCTTACTTTTTTGCTCTTTCTGGGGTATAATTGCCCTCCTTGTATTGGTGCTTTCCTGCTATTATTCTTTGTAGTGCTGGGTTTGTGGAAAGATATTGTGTAAATTTGGTTTTGTCATGGAATATCCGGTTTCTCCATCTATGGTAACTGAGAGTTTTGCTGGGTATAGTATCCTGGGCTGGCATTTATATTCTCTTAGGGTCTGTATGATATCTGTCCAGGATCTTCTAGCTTTTATAGTCTCTGGTGAGAAGTCTGGTGTAATTCTGATAGGTCTGCCTTTATATGTTACTTGGCCTTTTTTTCCTTACTGCTTTTAAAATTCTTTCTTTGTTTTGTGCATTTTGTGTTTTGATTATTATGTGACAGGAGGTATTTCTTTTCTGGTCTAGTCTATTTGGCGTTCTGTAGGCTTCTTGGATGATTATGGGCATCTCATTCTTTAGGCTAGGGAAGTTTTCTTCTATAATTTTGTTGAAGATATTTATTGGCCCTTTAAGATAGGAATCCTCACTTTCTTCTATACCTATTATCCTTAGGTCTGGTCTTCTCATTGTGTCCTGAATTTCCTGGATGTTTTGTGTTAAGAACTTTTTGCATTTTATATTTTCTTTGACATTTGTGTTATTATTTTCTGTGGTATCTTCTGCACCTGAGGTTCTCTCTTCTATCTCTTATATTCTGTTGGTGATGCTTGCATCTATGACTCCTGATTTTTTTCCCATGTTTTCTATATCCCTGGTAGTCTCCCTTTGTGATTTCTTGATTGTCTCTACTTCCATTTTTATGTCTTGAATGGTTTTGTTCAATTCCTTCAGCTGTTTAGTTGTGTTCTCTTTTAATTCTTTTAGGGATTTTTGTGTTTCCTCTATAACTGCTTTCACCTGTTTATCTGTGTTCTCCTCAATTTCTTTGAGGGTGCTATTTATGTCCTTCTTAAAGTTCTCTATCATCATCATTAGAAGTGATTTTAGATCTGACTCTTGCTTTCCTGGTGATATGGGTAATTTAGGACTTTCTAATGTGGGAGAACTAGGTTCTGATGAAGCAGAGTACTCTGGGTTGTTGGTGCTTGTGTTCTTGCACTTGCCTTTTGCCATCTGGATCTCCTTGGTGCTACCTGAGCTGTCTCTGACTGGAGCCTTATCTTTCCTATTATCTTGGTTGTGTCATAACTGTTTGGGATGAGTATTGCTGCTGGGGTTAGAGCTGAGGTCCAAGATCTGCTCAGTGTTCAGGTGGAAAGAGGAAGGAACCAGTGCTCTGGGGCAGGGGTGAATTCCTGGGTCCCTGTGGGTCCTGTTTACTCCCTGTTTGGGTAGAGTATTGCTGTCTCCTGACCTGAGATACTGCCCAGGTTAGAACTCCTGGGAGCCCTTCCACCTCTGGGTTTTGTTAGATTGGGTACAGAGCTGCCTCCTGGGATCTGCTCTGTGCTTGGGGCCCAGACAGGAAGGAACTGGAGCTCCTGCCCAGGAGTGAATTCCTGGGTCCCAGTGGGTCCCAGTTACTTTCTATTTGGTGTGAGTGTTGCTGCCTCCTTACCTAAGATACTGCCAGGCTTAGAGCTCCTGAGAGCCCTGCTTCCTCTGGGTTCTGTGAGATTGGGTGCAGAGCTATCTCCCAGGATCTGCTGAGCACTCAGGCCCAGACTGGAAGGTACCAGTGCTCATGGCCAGGAGTGAATTCCTGGGTTCCTGTATGTCCCGGTTACTCCCTGTTTGGGGTGAGTGTTGCTGATTCCTTACATGGGATACTGCCCTGGTTAGAGCTTCTGGTAGCCCAGCTTTATCTGGGTTTTGTAAGGTTAGGTGCAGAGCTGCCACTGGTGATCTGCTCAGTGCCCATCTCTTTCTTTAGGTTAGGAAAGTTTTCCTCTATGATTTTGTTGAAGATATTTACTGGACCTTTAAGTTGGGAATCTTCACTCTTATCTATATCTATTATCCTTAGGTTTGGTCTTCTTATTGTGTCCTGGAGTCCTGGATTTCCTGGATGTTTTGGGTTAGGAGCTTTTTGCATTTTGCATTTTCTTTGACAGTTGTGTCAATGTTTTTTATGGTATCTTCTGCACATGAGATTCTCTCTTCTATTTCTTGTATTCTGTTGGTGGTGTTTGCATCTATGACTCCTGACCTCTTTTCTAGGTTTTCTATCTCCAGGGTATTCTCCCTTTTAGATTTCTTTATTGTTACTACTTCCATTTTATGTCCTGAATGGTTTTGTTTAATTTCTTTACCTGTCTGGTTGTGTTTTCTTATAATTCTTTAAGGGATTTTTGTGTTTCCTCATTACAACCTTACCTGTTTACTTGTGTTCTCCTGTTATTTATGTCCTTCTTAAAGTCCTCTATCATCATCATAAGAAGGGATTTTAATTCTGAATCCTGCTTTTCCGTGGTGATAGGGTGTCCAGGGCTTGCTATGGTGAGAGAACTGGGTTCTGATGATGCCAAGTTAGTTTGATTTCTGTTGCCTATGTTTTTTTGTTTGCCTTTAGCCATCTTGTTAACTCTAGTGCTACCTGTACTCACTGACTCTGACTGGAGCCTGTCTTTCCAGTTATCTTTCTTGTGTCAGAACTCCTCAGAGTTCATATGTCTCTGTGATCCCGATCTTCTGGATGGAAAAACTCCTGGTACTCAGGCTGCCTCTGAGATCCTGAAATTCTGCTGCTCCGAGTGTAGCGGCTCCTCTAGGATGTCTCAGGATAAGATGTCTTCACAGGAACAGACCAGCTAGGTGTTTGTCTCAGCAAAAAGGACCAAGCAAGGGGAAGAAGGAGAGTGGTATTCCGGAGAGGTGGGGTTTGGGTGGCTGATGGGTCTTGAGTGCTCAGTTCCCAGTTTTAGCTCTGGGGCGCAGGGTAGTGGGAAATGGTTCTTACCTACTGATCTGAGTGCAGTGGTTCCTCTAGGATGTCTAAAGACATGGTGTCTCACAGGAGCACACCAGCTAGGGGTCTGCCCCAGCCACAAGGACCAAGCAAGGAGTGGAAAGGAAGTGGGCAGTGTTTGGGTGGTTGTTGGGTCCTGAGCTTCCCAGGCTCCCAGTTGTAGCTCTGCTGCTCTGAGTGCAGTGGCTCCTCTAGGATATCTCAGGATATGGTGTCTTCATGGGACCAGACCAGTGAGGTGTCTGCCCTAGCCCAACATTACATATTTAAACCCTTACAGACAGATATATCAAAATAGGCAGTGTTTAGCTTTGTCAAGGTCATATTTATTTATAAATAAAAACAAAAATAAAGTTTGGATAAATTTTCTTATGATACTAATATTTTTTCAATATGATACTAATATTTTTGGGTGTTTTCTGATGGGTATCACTGAATCTGAAGAGGTGTGCCCCATCTGAGCACCCTAACATCTTTCAACGTTTCTGTGGATGTGTCTTTGCCTTTACCACTTCTACTCTGGCTCCAACAAACAGGTCATTTGGAAAGCATAAGCTCTTTGGCCAGGGCCATGGAAAGATTAACAAGAGGTAGAAACTGGCTGACAGAGTCTCAGGATTCAATGTCTTAGTTGTGCAGTCTGTTGAAAATTCAGATAATAAGTTATGGCAGACATGTTGGGGAGGAATAGCAGTTGCTTGAGGCCAAAAGTTTTGCTCTTCAGGGAAGCCAACATCATGTACACTTCAGTAGGTTAATAGGTCCTTCACCAAACTGATGTTGGGAGAACACTGGGTACCTTATTACAAGCTAAAGCTATGGAGTATGTTTCTTTGTTTTTGTGTGTACATGTATGCCCCTGTGTGTGGTGTGTGTGTGTGTGTGTGTGTGTTTGCTTCTCAGAGAAAGACTTTATATAGAACAGACAATATAAAATGGGTTGAACTTGAATTTTATTTCTCAATAGACAATATTTTATACAGCACTCTTGCCTGAGAGAGATATCCATCCTACTAAATATAATTTAAAAGGGAAGCAATTAATTAAATGTATTCATTATGTCATACATACTTAGGAAGTGGGCTGAGATTTGTATTAAGCTAGTAATTAAAGTGATTAACATGAAGTACTATGATATTTTGGTATAATTCATGATGCATGTAGTCTTCTATAATAATTGACTCGGTATTATTTAGAATCACATGCCTAGAGAATGACCATTCCCTTAGTGGGATAGCCCCTTCTGGATCAATTAACAACTAAAACAATTTCCTGGAGACATGTCCTTAAGGCTGTTCTGATCTAGGCAACTCCTTAATTGAGATTCTCTTCACAGATGGTTCTTGTACAAACCTGGGTTCTGTCTACAGTACAAAACAAAAACAAACAAACAAAACACCAACTAAACAAGAACAAATCAAGACAAAATGTATGTAGTTATATAAAAATAAATGAATGAATTACAACAATATGAATAAGCTGAAGGCATAATTCTGTTTGAATGCTAAGGAAGGCCTTAGGAAAGATCTTGCTTTTTAACAATAAGGCTTCATTTTAAAGAATAGCTGGGTAGAAGAGGGGAATCACTCATGCCTGAAAAGGTTGCAAATCCACTTTCCCTGAAAAGACCATTAAATTCCTGTTTCCTTGCCCTTTGGTGCTCATTTTTCTGCTCAGGTTGTATTTTAATAGTGTTAGTTTTTTTGGAGTGTCACTGAGATGGAAAATAAAATTGGAAACTTTGTGATTAAAAATCTTTTCCTGAACATGCTATGTAACCTAGAAGTAGAAACAAAAGAACTACATTTTTATTTTAGCAAACTCTATAAAATGTGAACACTGAATGAAACCAAAATAATTTGATTACCAAATTAAGCATATAATTTTTATTTTATAGAAAAAATTATTTTTCTACTGACATGCTATGCCCAGAAAAATGAGCTGATCTTTTAATGTAGTAAAATAATATGTATTAATATAACAAAATGATACAATTATGACATTAGATGAAATTGCTCATTCATTAGTACCTTCAATGAAACAATAATTCAATACTTAAATATGATAGGAAAGAAACTTCTTTAATAAGAATTCTAATAACAGGGTAGATTTTCCTAGTATTTATGCCTCTTATATGTATTTTTAATTTACATCATTTTTATGTTAGCATAAACTATTCAAAATGATAGATTTGGTAAATTTGAGATGATATCTTATTTTTTAAATAAGTAAACCACTACCAGAATCTTTTCTTTAAAAATTTCAAAGTGATAGCACAAAATTAGGACAGATGTATTATTTTAATTCTTAACTTTGTAGTTGGATAAGTCTTGTCTTGACATGAAGGCTAAGGTTACCATATCCCTGGGATACAATGGCATTCGACTTAATTTGCAGATAGAATTCATGTAGACTAAAGGAGCCATCATATCCCATATGGCGAAATAAAAACTTAACATTGAAAATGTTTATCAGATTTCTGTACCCAGGCCCAGAAAATATGATCCAAGTGTAATGGATAAAATATTAGCTTTTGAATGAAGAAGCAGAAAAGAAGGGTTTGCTATGAGTTTGTCTATGTTATTTAAAAGATCTAAATTCTGTGCACATGTAAACTCTGTGTACATGTATTTGGATTTCTCTGGGGTGGGCATAAAAGCAACTGTGAAAGTAATAAGGAGTTGTAGGTTTATGGTGTACTTTCTTCTGCTACAAGTATAAAAGTGAGTCTTATTTCTGAGAAGGATTATTTTTTCATCCTTAGGAGGACATTTCAGCCTAACATGGTAGTCATAGTAGCAACAACTTGAACTTGAGACTTACTATTCCCTTACTTTTTTTTTTGAAAGAGGACAAGGGAACGGCCCTTTATAATGATGGAGGAAGAAGGAATGCTAAGTAGTATTGGGGCCCGAGCTGCCCCACGTTGGGTGGCCAAAAAATGTTGAGAACCACACTAGCCCACGTTTGGGAGGCCAAAAATGTTGGGGCCTTCTCCACTTTCCGCTTGGTGGCCATTGTTTCCCAGCCCAAGCTGCCGCTCCGGTCCACGGGTCAGGGTTCAGCAAGAGAGAGAGTGAGGACTGACTTGAGGAATGGAGACCAGACAGAGTGTGATTCAATCCCATTTATTCTTCAGTCTCTCTTCCTAGGCCAAGTTCCAAGTCTTGAGTTCCTAGTTCCTAGCTCCTAGTTGTACTCCTGTTGTTCTCTTCCCAGTGTCTAATGTCTACTCCTACTCCTAGTGTCTGAATCTCTGTTACTCCAAATTGTTCTCCAAGTTGTACTCTCTAAAGTGTCTGATTCTCTCTCAATCTTCTGTCTGCCTCTAGGCTTTTCTATGTCTCACTTCTAAACCATGCCTTTTGGTCACACCTTTAATAATGCCCTTAGGTCTTATCTCTAAATCTGATCTCTAAGTCACACTTTTAAGTCACACACCTTTAATCTCACACACCTTTAATCTAACACACCCAAGGAAAGTCCTGGGTATCTAAAACAAGATGTTATCAGAGTGTGCTCAGCTGTTGTAGGCTATTGTAATCCAAGTCTCATGTCAGGGTATATGGCTCAAGATGGCTGTAAAGCTGATAGCCGCTTTCTGCTAAAAGTCGGCTCCCAACAGTTGTGTTCAAGTTCAGTTAATTCGCCTAATGAAGTGGGTTTATATATTTTAGAATCTAACACAATAACTTAAACACTATAACTGTTGCTGGAGTGGCTTCTCTAATTACATTATTGGGTGTAAGGAATATAACTTTTGTCACCAGCCTTGGTAGAAAAATGTCTTTCTTGCAGAGCCATCTTTTTGACCTCCTAGAGACATATACTTTGTTTTATTATAGAGTCTTTAACATACGGAGTCTCTTGTTTTTCTCTTTTCTTTTATCTGCCTTTGTTACAATGTTATGACAACATGTTTCCTAAATGGGTCTACAAAAAATGTTTTATCAGCTAAATACGATACAATGATCCCTAAGACATTGTACTAGATTTCTATCTGTCTTGCTTGGCCATCATCATAGGCTTTCTGTGCCTAGATGGAAACAAATACAAAGACCCACAATTGGAAAACAAAATAGAGTTAGAGACCTTGAAATACTCCTAAATGAGGTGTCTCCATCAAATTTCTCCATAAGCACTCAGGGAACTCTGCTAAAGAGACAGCAAGATTCAAAGAGCCAGTGAGGTTGAAGAAACCATGGAAACAGACCACCTATATACACCAGGACTAATACTGAGTGTGGCAGCTTATACAGGGACAATTCCAGTTTAAGGCACGTTAGGTCCTAGCACTCAAAGAAGAAGTGAAAAAAAAAAAAACCCACATGTTTAATCCAGAAACTTGCAAGACATGATAAACACTCTAAAACAAAGATTTAGTTTTCTCCAAGGGAGTCTGGGTATACAAATAACGCTTAAGGACAGCCCTCATAGCCAGCAGTAGATAGCCACCGCAAAACAAACTAAGTGGAATCTATAGAGCATTTTCCCCTAATGCTTTGTATGGGTGTTTGGTGTTATAGTACTGTTGCCTATATATTATTGTTTCAGAGTTTCTAACTTTATTAGATTTCTGTGTGTGTGAATGTGTCTCTTTATTTGTATGTGTTTCTTGTGCTTTTCCCTTGGCCTTTTTCTTCTATTTGTTGGTTAATTTTGTTCCATTCTGGTTTCTTTGTTTTTATTTTAATTTATTTATTTGTTTCTAACAGATGCCTGCTTATTTTCTAATGAGAGAGAGAAAAGGGGGTGTGGATTAATTGGTTGGGGATGCGAGAAGGGTCTAGGAAAAGTTGGGGAGTGAAAACCTTGATCAGAATATATTATATGAAGAAAAACTACTTTTGATAAAAGCAAAAAAATTAAAAATCTTAAAAAAAAGTTTGGTCATTTGAATTAGGTCACATTTGAAGTAGAGAATGGAACATACTCAGGTCTTCACTTACTCATCTATAAAATCTATTGTAACTATTGCTGCCTCAAAATGAGACTATAAATATCATTTATGTTCTAATTAATGTCAAAAATAGTAAATAATCATGGTTTGGCTGCTTTGTTGAACTCTGTTTTACTCTCTGCTAAGCCAATGATTAAAGGAATTATAGTTCAGAATGGTAGTAGACAAGCTTGTTAATCTAATACTCTGGAGGCAGAAACAGGAAAATTGTTACAAGCTTGACGCCAATCTGATCTACATATTGAGTTTTAGGACAAGCAAAGTTACATAGTAAGTGACATTTCTCATAAAACAAATGGCACTGTATTTACGTCTTCTTGGGGTGGCAGACATCTTTTCTCATTCTTCTTTTGGGGATTACACAGCATTGATGTGGAGTTTCTTTACAAACAGTATATTATATGGTAAATCATAATTAGATACAGAAACTATACTGTTGCAGCTGAAGTTATGCTCTGGATGTAATCTTTATGTTAGATTCCTATTATATGTGCTGAAATCCTCACACCCTGGATATGGGGTTTGTTAGTGATCTTTGATGCATAAAGTTGCTTTTAAGGACATCAAAATCACATTAGAAAGCTATGAATATAGCATGTAAAACTATCCCAAATATCCAATAAAATACAAATTATTATGGAAATACAGTGCATGTTTTATTTTTTCCATAATGTCCTCTTATGTACCTCTACTATCAGATTTTTATTAAATATGAATGAACAAGGAGATCTATGACCAGAATGAGAAAGGAGTAAACTTGTTAGTGGTACTGTGTGAGACTAAGCTTGTGGATCAATTCTCTACTGCAAATAATTAGATTTTTGGATGATTGAGGATATTCATTTCTAAGCTCTAAGCAGACAAACTCTGAAGGTGGCTTGCACAATTGACATTATTACTGGAAAATAACCTTAATTATTTCCAGTTTTGCTTAAGATTACTATGACAAGTCCTATGACCTGGGAGCAGAACATAAATCACCCAAGGTAAGAATTTCCCTAGGATATTATCTCTCCACACGATAATTTTATGGAGGTATATGCCCTCAGTTATTAAGTTGAAGGTAAGATGTACACTCTCCCTACCCCAACTAGTGGGCTTCAAGTACTCTAAGCCTTACACAAACTTGCAGAGTAGCAACTGCTACAGCAAAATCTACACCAACAACAGGAAACTAGGGACGATTCCACATTTTAAGTTTATAGCAACATGATTTGTTCCAAAACTAAGACCACAATTAAAAGCAGAATTGGCAGCAGGGTGGTACTTTAATTCCAGCACTTGGGAGGCAGAGGCAGGCAGATATCTGTGGGTTTGACGCTAGCCTGGTTGATAGAGGGAGTTCCAGGACAGCTAGGGCTACATAGAGAAACTCTGTCTAAAATAACAAGATGAAATAAAAAGCATTACTAGCAAGTCATGCTGACTTACTTCACTTAATTTCTCTGAACATAAGTTTCTGAGGTGTATCACTTGAAAACCCTAAAGAGACTGGAGGCCTCAGGGACTTTAGAGGGCAGGTGTGGTGTGGGGTGTGGGGAGTGGGGAGTTTGGTGGGTACAGCCTCATGGACACAGGAGGATGGATTGGAGGTATGTGATGTGGAACAGTCAAAGGGGGGACGGAGCAGAATAAAATCAGGAATGTAAAATAAATAAATGAATAATAGTAATTAAAAATTAAATAAAATATTTTATTGGTTTTTTATTTATTTACATTTCAAATGATATTCTCTGTCCTGGTTTCCACTCCAAAAAACCCCCTACTCCACCCCTTCTGTCCCTCTGCTTCTATGAGGGTGCTCCCCCACCCATCTACCCACTCCTGCCTCACTGCCTTAGCATTCCCCAATGCTGGGGCATCAAGCCTTCACAGGACCAAGGGCCTCCCCTCCCATTGATGCCAGATAAAGTCATCCCCTGCTACATATGCAGCTGGAGCCATGAGTCCCTCCATGTGTACTCTTTGGTTGGTGGTTTAGTCCCTGGGAGCTTTGGTGGGGGGGTCAGGTTGGTTGATATTGTTGTTCTTCCTATGAGGTTGTAAACTCCTTCAACTCCCTCAGTCCTTCCCTTAACTCCTCCACTGGGGTCCCAGCCATCAATCCCATGGTTGGCTGCATGCATCTGCATCTGTATCAGTAAGGCTTTGGCAGAGCCTCTCAGGAGATGCTCCAGTCAGCAAGCAACAGAAGTATGTAGCAATGGGGAAATGGGGAACTGAAGGTAGCCAACAAAGAGTCTCAGACACCAGGAAATCAAGATGCTCCCAGGACCCAACAGGAATGACATTAGCTGAAATACCCAACAAAGGAGAGAGAGAGTCTGTAGAGACCATATCCTGAGGTTAGGCATGGCCCCTGGTTGAGGGATGGGGCCACCCACCCTTCTCAAAGATTTAAGCTGGTATTGCTCCTAGAGGAAATACAGGGACAATGAGTGGAGCAGAGACTGAAGGAAAGGCCATCCAGAGATTGCCTCACTTGAAAATCTTTGCAAGCATCACTTCATATAGCAGAGCACAACATACGTGATATTTTCAGGTAAGCAGATAGCAATATTTTATCAATAAGAAAATTGTTTTTAAAATAATATTCTAGCAATTTCTTTTTAAAAACTAGATAAACAAAGGCATATGTAGAAATAATTATTGGTGCTTGAAGAAATCTTAATACTGAAGTTACTACTACCAGGAACTATTTTATGGATGTAGCATTAAGGTAATAATAGAAAGCATTACAATGTTGTAAAAATAGAAAATCTAAGAAATTTAGATATTTTTGGATGATCATACATTTGTTTATTAATATGTGGGAAATATCATAATAGAATGATATATTGCATTCTAAAATGAGGAAATAAAAGCTATAGATTAATTAAAACATTGTAAACAATTTAACTCAATGTTTACTTTCATAATTACCTCATTTTCCCAGATGTTTCAGAATATAACCTAAAAAATACTATATCTATCTGTCTGTCCATCTGTCCGTCTGTCCGTCTGTCCATCTGTCTGTCTTAATGAGGTTTGTAATGCATACTATTAGATGATAAATGCAATTGGGCTAATTACCATCTTTAACCAGACGAAAGCTTCCATAGTCAGCAAAACAACCCAAATCACTTTTCCATCAAGACCTGTCTACTGAGACTGAATGAGCTGTACATTCAAGAGGAGCAACTTTTCTCACAAATAGGCAACAACAATCACCAGAGACCTAGGATCCATAGGGAGCCAGCGCTGAATAGTATAGGGAAGCTGCTCAGGGCAGATGGCATCTCATCTGTGCACACTGTACTTGACTTCACAGCTGAAAGCACTCTGCTCTGGATTTGGTGCATTACGAGATCTTGGATCACTGAGCCAAGCTTACAGGATGTCCTGTTATAAAAAAAAAAAAAAGAAAAAAAAACCAAAACAGGCATAGAAAAACCATGCTGTTCCAGTATCTCCTTATCTGAGGATATTGATTTCTCAGCACATTTTGTAGTTATCCTGAAAATTACCATTGTGTGTGTGTTTGTGTGTTTGTGTGTGTGTGTGTGTGTGTGTGTGTGTGTGTGTGTATGCCTGTGTGCCTGAGTACTTGTGTGCCTGTGTGCTTGTGTTCAGGCATGCATATTTGCACATGTAGGACAGAAGTTGATATCCTGTGTCTTGCTCCATAGCTCCCCACCTTCCCGTTTAAGACAGCTTTTACTATTGCACCAGGCTCATTTATAAGTTAGGCTAACTGGCAAGAAAGTGCCAGGAGTTCACCTGTCTTGGTACCCTTGTGCTAGGGTTACACATATGCTGTACTACATCTGGCTTTACATGGGTGCTGGGAATCTGAACTTAGGTTTTCATGATTTTATGGTAGGCTATTAACCTGCTGCACCATCTTCCCTATCCCAGGACTATTATTACGACAGAATAATAAAAAAAAGTTGAACAACACCAAACAAACAATGACACAAATCTTGTATAATTTTAGGTTTCCACGGACATTGCCGAAGAGATGTAAGAAAGGTACTTCAAACAGCTTCATTGTTTGTTACACACACACACACACACACACACACACACACACAAATGTGCACACATATGAGCACACACATGAAGAGCAATAATGTCCCCAAAAGAATTGAAGGATCTCAGCTTAATTGCCAATACCAGTGAAAATATAAATATAATCTTTATGATCTGATATTGTGCATCACTTCTTATTGTGATCACTTCTTATGCATAAGTATTATTGTTTATATAAAGTACTGCACAGTTTGCAAAAACACCTAAATCCAGTTTTCCCAACTTGTCTTTTATATATATTAAGATAGCTTAATGGCTCATTTCTTTCTCTGAGGTAATATCCAAGGGCACCCTAAGTATATCCATTTTGCAGGTCTCCATCTTGTCTTTGTTTCCTAAGAATTAAATTTTCAGTTGTTGAGATGAAGTTCTCAAATGTTCAGTGCACCCTAGCCCAGTTGTTTTGTTCAAAAACGTATTTATTTTATTGGTCAGTAATTTATTCATGTGTGTGAAGCATTGATGTTCTTTAGCTTTAGCTTCATAGTTGACATGAGCTCAGGTTATCACATGCAGGATTGCATCTAAGCAGTTTAGCAAAGTCTAGCTCCTATTTCTTTTGTAGCCCTGGTCAACTTGTTGCTAAATTGAGACTATAACATTTTCCAATCAATTTTGTCAGTTGTTAATTTAAACACAGCTCCTTTGGCTTGTTCCCTGAAAATAGGTGCCAAATCCCATAGAAAGTCAAACCATGGTCTTTGCTGGTAATCACTGTACATTAGGGACACTGTGTAGTTTCTCACTGGGAGGATAAGAAGGTCTTTATAGTCCAGTCTTATGAGGCAGATCTACTTTGTCAGGGTTCCTATAGAATGCATGTTATTAGAGAGTCCAACAAAGGTATTAGGCCCTCAGAGCTCTGCTAAAATTGTAGAAAGAAAATTGACAGGTTAATTACATGTGGTGAGTGAAGAGACACCTGAAATAGTGAAGTTCTGAAAGAATTAGTACTTTTTGACTTAAATATTGCCATATTAAGGACCCTAATCCCAGACCTATGGGAAAAGGGTAAGTAAGGCCTTCCCTGCGTTAGGCTCAAGAAAGTGGCAAAGCCTTCTCTCTTGGTTTGAATGTGAATGATGGTAGTGTGTGCATAACATGTCTATATAGCTTTCTTCCCCCAGATATTTTGGCTTGAAGATTACTCCTACGTAAAGTATGCCTACTGAATTTAGCCAAACATGTCTCTTTGATTCAGCTGTGTACCATACACTTCTCCTCTTTCTATAGCTCTAGGTAATCATCCCATCTCCTTCCTAAGTTATGTGTTATAATCATGACTATTTTCAGAAATATGTAATGAACATCTGGACTTCCAGGGTATTGCTGTATCTCTATCAGAGATCCCAGAGCAGCTTATCTGGGCTTTTCTCTTTCTGTTTATCTGCCTTTGTTTGGATTTTCCTCAATCTCTACTGCACAATCAAGTCTGTCCCTGGAGCCAGGTCAAAAGCTCAGCAATTACCTATTTCTAGACACCTTTATAGTCTCAGATAGTCCCTCCATTTGCATGGAGATTAGACTAAATTAACACAGTACACTTACCCTTATGTGTTTGCCTTAGTCTTGCCATTAAGTACATTCTCTGAGTCCAGGAAGGAAGATAATGTTCTATATTATTTTCTTGAAATGTTTGGCCATGCTGTGTATCCTTTAGGATGGATCTGAAAAACTTTAGTGCCCTGGTATTCCTTGATCCTACTTTTCATACATGTAAAGTACCAAAGAATAGAAGCACAAAAGATTCTCCTTTTCCAAATTAGAATCAGGTGATGATATCTGGAAAACCAGAGCATTCAATAGGACACATAGCATTAAGAAAGATACACTAAACTGAAAAAACTAATAAGCATGATAAAGAGTACTGAATTCATGATTTGGTAATGTCTTTGAAGATAGATTAGGATTAATTACTTGTTTCAATATTTACATCTGTTAGTCTATCCAATACTAATTAGGACTTATGTCTGGGTTAGTGAGGCTTTCTTTATGCCTCTTCTTAATTGTTTACTAGTAATCTGTTTGTGTAGTTCAATATCCATTTTCTGTGGATGTCAAGGCATGAGAAGATCATCATATCCACAGGATATATTCTTGTATTTTATTTTAAATTATAGCATGAACATATCTCAAGGGAAGCCATGATAATTCTTATAATCACAGCATCCTCATGATGAGTCATCGTGGTGAGAGAAAACCCCCAAGAAGGTGTGAAATGTAGTAAAGAAACATTTTGATATCTTTCAAGGGCACAAATTAGTCTATGTTCTGGATTTGCATGCAAAATATATTTCCATGTAATCCACTGTTATTTCTGGATGTTATCTGCTGCAATTTACTAGGTACATACTGATTCAATAAGTGGCTGCCATGTTACTGTCCTCTCAGAGTGGATACTTCAGGAGTCTGAGTGCACACCGTTCCATACTTCAGAATATGCCTTGGGCCTAGCAGTAGACAACAAATACAAAATGAACCAAAAGTTCATTGGAGTTACTGTATCGTAATGCTTTGTCCAGGAATTTTGTTGTTGTTCTTTTTAACTTATAGTTCTTTTGATATATATATATATATATATATATATATATATATATATATATATATAGAGAGAGAGAGAGAGAGAGAGAGAGAGTTTACAAATAAATAAACTTTACAAACATGCTTATAAACTATATTTTATAGTTTTTGTTTAATTGTGGTTTTGTTATATGTGAATGTGTGTTGCTTAAGAGTTTGTATGTGTTTCTTGTGACATTTTCTTTTTTTTTCACTGTTTGTTGTTTCCTATACTGGGTTGTTTGGTATTATTATTATTATTATTATTATTATTATTATTATTACTCACTGTACTTTTAATTGTCTGTATTCTAACGAGAAAACATCATAACAGTTAGTTGCAGATCATATTATTGATGCAGATTCAGAATTTCTATGTGCTTCTTTCTTGAATAAATGAAAAAAGTTGATTCTGAATTTACACATTAATTAGAGATGATGACTGTCTTAGAAGACATACCTTTGTATATTGGGATGACAGTGCTTTAATATCTATCTATATATATAAATATATAGATAGATATCATATAGATATACATATTATATATACATGTATTGTATATAATATGTATAATAGTATATATAATATATGTGTATAATATACATATATATACATATACTTATTATGTATATAATATGTATAACTCCAACAGTCTTTTGGACATTATAACATAAAAAATATTAGAGATATATCATATAATCTTACAGTAAAACAATTATTTTAAAGGTCAATAAGACAAATAACAGTGCTATTAAAAATCAATGGATTTGAAAAAAGATTGCTAAATTATATCAGCTTAAAGAAATCCTGATTTAGAATGGATAAAAAGGGAAGCATGTTATGATGCAAGATTTTATAGTTGTTCCAACAAAAAAGGAAAAGATGTATCTTCCATCCAAATGATTGATGATAAGATTTGACCAGGGAAAACCTCACATTTCTTGACTGTAGACAGACAGAGAGAGATTGGCATGATCAATAAATAGGTAATATATATATTATATATATATATAAACATATATATGATAGGTAATATGTATATATACGTATATAAATATATGTGTATATTTATATATTCTGTTCCTTCTATATAGGAATGCTCTGTGATTAGCTGAGAGATGAATATCTATATATAATCAAGAAATCTTATTGGTTACAAAGCTTTTGGGACTTACCATGCTGTTCTCTCGAATGACATAGATAAAAATTTATATTACAGTTTTTTTAAACAACCCAAACTAACTTAAGAAAGACAGCTGTCTTTCATCTCCTCAAACAAAATACAAAAACAAAACCAACAAACAACAACAAAAACTTTATTAACTACGTAAGCTATGCACCTTATACATTCCATACATTTTTGGTACAGAATTGTATATATTACCTGTGAGAGTTTATAAGTGCACATAAAATAACAACGAATAAAGCCACTCTAAGAGTATCCATCCTTGAGAATGCTGAGATGCCTGATAATGCCTCAGACTGCCTCAATGCTGTTTCCTTGGGAGACTTGCTTTCATAATGGCTTCAGAAAGGGCTACTGACCTCAGATGACCTCATTTCATTGAGTCTTACAAACTGATCCGGCCAGGCCTTCAGTTAGGCCCTATAATTTCCTAGCCCAGAGAGACTAGACAACAAATGACACAACTAGTTCTACGAAGATTTGGCCAACATCCAAATTTTCTTAGGGTCACCAAAAGATGCTATTGTCTTTAAATAGTAGGAAGCAATTTTAAGAAAACATTTCCCCATTAACAAGAGGTAGAGTAGGTAATATTTGGTTGTTCTATGGGGTGAAGGACACTTGTCATTATAACGAGGTTGGTTACAAGTTATTAAATGGTCTTGATCAGTAAACAAACAAAAAACAAAATGTAAGTGGTTAAAGTCAGGGATTTCTCTCTTTCCTTTTCTTTTCTCTATCATTCTTATGTAGGGAGAAAATAGTTGAAAAGAAATGGGGAAAGTAAAAGAATAATATAGAAATAATAGGAAAAAGAGATAGTTAATTGAATCTACTCTTAAACCATAGAACATTTTATAGCTAATAATGTAACATTGGTATAGATCTTTGTATATTGTTCCATATTATGCTGTATTTTGTTACATTGGTATACATTTTTTTGGATATTGGTATATATTAAGGTTATATTTTGTTACATTGATAAATATCTTTTAATATTGATCCATATTTCAGCTTATTTTTGTCATAACACATTGGATATTATGTCTCTACTCTTATATGGGTATTGGACATATGAAACTCCTTTGAAGCTGTAGTAAAAAAGTCTAGTCCTTTTAAAGCTACTATTTTAAACTGTTAGAAATAAATAAGAAATACATTTTAATATTCAGGCAGTCAAATTCATGATTATGTTGGATACTAGTTTGTTTAATTGTGATAAGTTGTTTTGAAGGTTATTCAAATAGTAAATAGCTAAGAATAAACAATTCTTGACAATTCTGATATGCTATAGATATAATTGGTGTTCAAAAATCTCTGATCCACAGAATATGGCTTTTAAGTTGCTTTATTATTAAAATTTATTTTGTCAATGAGACTGGTTCACTCCTGCCACCAGACCACTTCAGAGAAGATAAAGAACATCAAAAAACCTCCATATAAAGTTAACTTCAAAAAGGACTAACTGCCACTAGGCAAAAAAGCTGCCAATGCTTCAACTTCAAATCAAATGCTGTACAGAATGGACAAACAGACTCAGGGAAGTAGATTGCTGAGCTTTGCCAAGACAGAGCAAGCAGTCCTTCATAGTTCCTGCTTCACAAAATGTCTGTTAAATATTCTGGTCAGAAGGTTTGAGATAGACGTTCCAACATTATAGATAATTTCTGGGGGACTGTCTAGATAGCCTGCTTCTCTGTCAATTCTACAGTTTTGGAAGCTGCTTGTCTGCACTATTTACATGCTTAGGTACTATAAATTTCTTTTCAGATCTTTCATGGGTTGAAGATTAAATAACCATAGTCTCACAATTAAACTTAAATTATGAAAAATCTAAACAGTGTTTTAGGGTCTAAGAAGATGGTTTGAGGATGGTAAATCCAAGTTATAAAGGTTGGAGGATTATGAAAGTTTAAGTTTTAAGAAGGTGTTTTAAGGTTGGTAAATTAAGATTAGAGGATCTAGAAAGTGTTTTTTAAAAGTTGGAGAAAATTGTAATTGGGTGGTTTAAGGTTGATAATTTCAAATTATAAAAGTTAGCTTTAAATGTATGATATGGTAATAAAAAATAATAATTTAAGTACAGGACTCTAAATTCACCAAAATAGGATAGCTAATAGAATACTTTCTCCTAAGTTGCCCAATACAAATAGAATAGGCATTGTAAATATAATTACTATACCACATATTTCATGATTGTTTTATAGTTTTTCTTACTATATACAGGCTTTTATTATAAGAGAATGAGCTTTTTGGTTTAGATAAAAAGGAAGAAATGTTGAGGTTATTCTGGTGCTTCTATGTATTTAAATGCTAAATACTGTACTCCAGGTTTTGAAATCCCCTAATAAAGAGATTATCACATACACTAGGTCATGCTATGCATCTTGCTCCCCAAGTTAATTAAATAAAGGGCTGAAGCCTGTGATTGTGCAATAGAAAAAGGTAGGTGGTTTTTCATTTACCTCGGTGGGTTTTCATAGAGATATGAGAGAAGGGAGAAAGAAGACAAGAGAGGAAGAAGCAGCAGTAAGAGGAGATGGAGCCAAATGGTCAGGAAAAATAGTACATATCAAGGGATACATGGTTGGGATTTCAGTTAGAATAGCTCCATAACATGTCTAATCTAGGCTTACAGATCATAATAAAATTTCTGGGTTGTATGTCTTTTATATGAGCAAGCTAGAATATATAATTTATTTTACAGCTGGGAGGAGCTGGGAAATTGGTAATCATATTCACAGGTCTTGTATGAAAAAACCCATTTTCAATAAAAAAGAACCCAGTCATTCAGTTGTCATTTTTTTGAACAATGTCACTTCTATTTAAAATAGTGCATAAGATTGTAAGTACTGTGACCATTACTAATACCCATAGATATTACTTGTTCATATATACACATAGTGTGCCTTCTATAAACTGTAAAGTGTGTTTACAATTTAGAAAAACTGTTCTACATGTAGTTAGGTGTTGTCAGAGAGTCTATTCTGTATACTTAGAATTTAGAGACATACATCTGTAATTCCTTAGAACTATGTTGTTGCATAGATTTTGCAAACAGTATCCAGGCTTGGACATCTAGAATGGCTTTGGGAATAGTTTGTGTTGAAGAATTTTTATGTTCACCTGGTTAAAGAGGCAAGATAACCCAGGTGGGGTGCATGCATCTGCTCCAGTTTTTCCTCTGATTTCTTCTTTGAAACATCAATGTTAAATTTGTTTTTCATATTTGTTTTGATACATATGCCTAATTTTAGATCATTGTTGTTTTAGATCATTTTAATTTAGATCATTGTTAAATCATTTGTATTTTATATTACTTACATAGTCATACCACATGTGTGTTTATGTACATATTTCTTTGTGACTTAATTGCTATTCTTTAAAGTTCTATTTTGGTGGGGAAATATTATGTATTCCATTGCCTTTGGATGGAATGTTCTCTATGCTTCTATTTCAGTGTGATATGCTTTTCCTGCTTTCTATTTCATTACCTTATCTACTCTTGAAGATATTAAAATACCCTTGGCTTTCTGTATTACCATTTATTCCTCACTTTAATTCACTTGGTAAATGTCCATATTAGCAGTAAGTATTTCAGTATCAATGTATATACATACATGTGTGTAAAAATTAACATTTTTATATTAATTTAGATTAATTTTAGAAGACAAATATTGGATTTTATTATAAAATTTTCATACCCATGTGGATAATATTATGTTTTGTCCATAGTAACCTGTTACCCTCCTTTTTGATTCATTAACCATTTAATCATTATAAAATGAATATTTCTCTTCTATACCTTTAAAATACAAAAGCCATTTTTATGATTAAATATACTATCTTTGTTCTTTTGCTTGTCAGATACATGAGATATTTTTGCCACCTCTTAGCTCCCATGTATAGAATCCATAAAGGTAAATATACAATAACAGGAAACACATACTTAAAGTCTATTTACTTGTCTTATAACACCTTCAGAAGTGTTGTCATTTGATCAGAGAATTCTTTTCATCCATTTGCATGAAAGTAATCATCTGCTCTTAGGAACTCATTTCTAGCATTTTGTTAACTGTTCCTGAGTGTTTAGGGTTTCTGCAATACTTTCTTGTCATTGTTTTGTGATATGATAAAAGTTTCTTTTCTCATACTGTTTCTTTTTCTCTATCTTTGGTGAATCTTGTTCATTCTTTATTATCATTTCTATAAAGGAATCACAGGGCGTATACGAAATACATTACTGTATTTGCTATTTTTCTTATCACAATGAGAACACAGCTGTCCAGAAGCAACTTAGGGAATCAAAGGTTAATTTGAGCTTATTCCTCAGAAGATACATTCCATCATTTGGCTCACAGTTGAGGATGCACTAAATCATGGAATGTACACATTTTTCCTGACTATGAAATAGACCCAGAGGAATGCTGGTACTCTGTTGACCTTCTCAACCATTTCCCACTTTTTTTCATTAGGTTTGTAACTTCCCACCATGAAATAGCTCTGTCTATATTCAATAAAGATCTTATATTCATAACTAATCCTTTCTGGAAATTTTCTCACACAGATATACACAAATATATGTGTCACTAAAGTAATAGACAATTATGAACATAACTGTGGTAGCTTCAATAAGAATGACCCCCATGGGCCTATAGATATAAATCTTTTAAAAGTATTATAAAGGAAATGTATCATTGGGGGTGGGCTTTGAAGTTTCAAAAAGTCCATTCCAAACTGAAATTCTCTTTTTTTCTGCTGCCTGTGGATCTATATGTAGAAATCTCAGCTACTTCTCTAATACTATGTCTGCCTGTATGCTGTCATACTCTTCACCATGATGACAATGGAGTAAACATGTAAGCAAGCTCCAATAAGAGTTGTTGTATTATGATGTCTCTTCATAGCAATGACTGACAAAAACAACCAAATTGATAATCAAAATTAATCTAGACAAGTTTTACACTTTTGAATTTGTGATATATATATATATATATTACACACACACACACACACACACACACACACACACACACACACATATATATATATATATATATATATATATATATAATAATGATGTTCCATCTCTGACCCCCTAAAATCTCATGTACACCTCACAACACAAAGTTTAGTTGAATCTCCTCTCAGAGCCCATAATAATTCTAAAAGTGTCAAAAATAGTGCAAAGCCTCTTCTAAGGTAGAAAGGAATCATTTAATAATAAGATTCCATAAAATCATATATATATATGAAATATATAATGAAAATATATGCACGTGACATCCCATTCCAAAACAAGCAGAAATTGAATATAGCAAGAAAATATCTGGCCAAGATAAGCCTAAAATACATCATAATTATAAATATCAATTCTATATGCCCATGCCTGGCATCTGGGGTTTTGATAACATTATCTAACTCCATGGCCATGGGTAGCTCTCTTCCCTTAGGAGTGGTGACTGTGGTACATATGACCATTATTTTGCTGTAGAATTATTGGGTGTCTAAAACTTTCTCTAAATGAGCATGTTACATTTATGATATGTATACTACTCTCTGATTTCCACAGTCTGAGACTTCACATTCACAGCTCCATGCAATTCCTCCTAGGATCTATTTTCACTGAAGACTTACTACATATTATATGGGCCCTGTGTACTTATGGAACCATAGCTCAAGTGTCTATGACTCCCTTACTCTTGGATTGTGCATCAAACAGAATCCCTTCATGGCCATTCTAGGTTCATGCTTTCTTTTTTAAGTCTATTGAATCTCTAAATCATGGAGCCATTGGTTAGTGAAATCATACCCATAATGTACCATTCTTATTATCCCAGTGAATATGAAAAAGTATCCTTTCAGTGGTTTGCACATCTGAAGCAATTGTAGTTGCTTTCACAAAACTTGCCTTATCAGAAGCATTAACCTTTTTGTTTTGTTTGTTTGTTTGTTTTTGTTTTTGTTTGTTTTTGGGGTTTTTTTGTTTTGTTTTTTTGGGTTTTTTTTTTGTTTGTTTGTTTTTTGTTTGTTTGTTTGTTTTTGTTTTTCGAGACAGGGTTTCTCTGTGTAGCTCTGGCTGTCCTGGAACTCACTCTGTAGAGCAGGCTGGCCTCGAACTCAGAGATCCGCCTGCCTCTGCCTCCCAAGTGCTGGGATTAAAGGCATGCGCCACCACCGCCCGGCTGAAGCATTAACCTTAATTAACTACAGTTTGCATGTCTTCTTCCGCTTCTCATCACAGCTTGGTGCAGAAGAAATGAGCAGGTACCATGTTCTAGTCTGAAAGTTATACTGTCTGCTTCATCAGAACGTGGTACAAATGGCTCCCATTGAAGTACTTAAATGCCAAGGGCATGACCAAGGGTAAGGCACTTGACAATTAGAATGTCCATACAAGATTTTTTTTCCAAATGTACTAGGTTTTGCTTACTTATACAAACATTCCTTAAAATAACATATTATGAAAATTAAACAGACATCTCACCAAACAGGGAAGAGACAGTTGGGCAGAAAATGCTGATGCAAGGTTCGACTGGAAATCCTTTTCAATGAAGATGTTTTGGAAGCTTTGTAGGTTCAACCTAAGCCATCCCCCAGAATTCCTTCAGCACCAGCAGGGTAGGAGATGGTATTGGTGGAGCTTCTGAAGATGCATCAGTCAGCTACCTATCCTGAAAGGCCACATACAGAGGTCAGTCTTAAAGTCCTCTTGCCAATGGGTATTTACACAGAGATTTAAACCCTATCTCAGGAGCAAAAGCAAGGCAGTGCCAACCTACAGGATACTTACAATGGTTTAATTGTCTAATCACTTCATTGGGTGGCAGATTTTGACTATTTGGCTCATAATTTTATTAACTAATTCATTAATATAGCAACGTCACCTTGAGGTTAGTTCATTAGCATACAAAGGCATGTCTTGAGCTTGGCTCATATCTTAACTGCCTGTGGCCAGTTCATTGAAGTATCAGTGTGCTTTATGGCCAACTTCTCTTTGAGATGCCTGGTGGCAGGTTGCCACCTTTGAAGTACTACATTTTTCTAAGTCACCCAAATTAGTTTTTAAAGTACACAAAATGGTTTTTAAGTTGTAGAAAATGATTTCACTATGTTCTTGAGAGAAATAAAGTGCATTTCCTTTAGAAATCACTTGATAACTATCTTTACTGCCTGTGTTTCCATTGGAATTCTGACCTTCTGACATCTCAGAATGGTGTTCACTCTGTGGCTTTATGTACCATACAAAATCAAACTCTAAAATGTATTTGCAAAGGCCATTAAACTGCATGGTCATGCTTATCATAGCAACAACGGCACTACAATATTCTGTGTTTTTTTTTCTTATCTCATTTCTATGACCAAGTACTTGACAGACGGAGGAGGCTTAAAGTGAAGAAAGAATTATTTTGAGACTTTGTTTTTCATGTCAGGGAACACATGACAGGGTGACGCTCCTCTGTCAAATCTCAGTGAACAAGGTATCAGATGTCCTCCTTAGTTTTAGTTATTTACTTGACACACAAACTAGAAGCATGTGAGATGAGTGTGAGTCTTGATTAAATGTTGACTCAGATCTGATTAGCCTATGGATATGTCTATGGGCAGTTATTCTCATTTGTCAGTTAAGCTAAATGGGCCAACCTACTATACCATTTTCTGGGTAGGAAGTCCTGGGCTCTATCAAAAAGCTACCAACACATGAAGGAGTGAGCTGAAACATGAGTAATTAATCTTTCTCTATAATTTTTGATGATTGTGTTCATGTCCTGAATTCAATGACCGACAGTGACCTGTAAGTTGGATTGAAACTTTTTCTCCATAAGCTGTTTGTGGTCAGAATGTTTTGTCATAGCAATAGATATGGAATGTGAAAGACACAAAACAGGGATATTCTAGGTTGTGGTGTTTCTTCTTTTTCTATTAAAATTTTCTCTTTGAAATCTCTGTCCATATGATGGTGCCAACCACATTCAAGATATTGTTTATTTCTCTGGTTAGTCATATCCAAAAATTTTCTCCCAGATATACAAAGGAATATCTCATTAATACTCTGCATAATTTTTTAATCCAAACAATTGATAACAGATAATAACCATTACAACCACATATAAAATAATCTACACTATAATTTTTCCTTAATATTTTAATCTAGTCACCTCAAATTTATATATTTTATATTATGTATCCATTAAATAAGTATTGTTATTGTTAATTTTGATTGTCTTATCCTTAAGCTTCTTTATTCATTGTACTAGAATTTAAAAATTTTTATAAATTACTTAATGCTAAGATATTTTGATTTGATTAGTACTTTTTAAAATAAAGACTTGTAGACTTTCATTTATTTTTATGCTTCTGTCAAGTTGAGGCATTTCATTTACTAATTCTTTAAGGCAAATATAGTGGTCACAAATTCCTCCAACTTCCACAAAAAAATACCTTCCATTTAAACAGACACAATTTTAAGGTAGAAGTATTTGACTACGAAAGCTTTATGTCTTGCACTTCTGAAGGAAAATTGACAGAAACAGTACTCTTGATTGGGAATTTGAATATTTTACTGGACTCTTTCCAGATCTATGAGATTTTTACTATAAAATATGCTGGCAGACTTCTGTAGTGCCGTTATATGCCTTGAATCATATTTTTGAGTCATAATTCTTTTTCTAACACCTTTTGCAGCTCTCTTCTTGATTTTGAGAATGTTAAATCTTTGTGAAATTAAATTTGTTTGGAGAACGCCTATCATTATTTTTAAAATAAACTTTATGTTTATTTCTCTTTCTTTGGTCTGTTAGCAGTTTTGATCTCTCTACCTCTTGTGACTATTTTTCCCCCTTCTAAGTAGGATTGAAGCATCCTCATTTGGGCCTTACTTCTTGTTAAACATTTTAAGGTCTGTGGGTGGTATCCTAAGTATTATGTACTTTTTGGTTAATATCTACTTATCAGTAAGTACATTCTATGAATGTCCTTTTGTGTCTGGATTACCTCATTCAGCATGATAATCTTATGTTCCACCCATTTGCCTGAAAAATTTATGATGTCTTTGTTTTTAATAGCTGAATAGTATTCTAGTGTATAGATGTACCACATTTTATTTATCCATTCTTTAGTTGAAGTTCATTCAGGTTTTCTCAAGTTTCTGGATCGTATGAGTAAAGCTGCTATGAACATGGTTGCATAAGTGTCCCTGTAGTATAGTGGGATATCTTTTGGGTATATATCCAGGAATGATATCTGGGTCTTGAGATAGAACAATTCCTAGTTTTCTGAAAAAACTGTGAAATTGATTTCAAAGTGGTTATGCAATTTTTCACTGCCACCAGTACTGGAAGTGTTCTCCTTGCTCCACTTTTTTGCCATCATTTTGCTATCACTTGAATTTGTTTGCTTTTTAACAAATAAGTCAAAACCATACAATGGAAAAAAATAAATAGTCTTCAACAAATAGTGGTGGTCTACTGGATGTCTGGATGAAGAACAGTGCAAATAGAACCATATTTATCACCCTGCACAAAACTCAAGGGCAAGTGGATCAAAGTCCTCAACATAAGACTGGATATACTAAATCTAATAGAAGAAAAAGTTGGGAATAGCCTTGAACACATTGGTTCAGAAAAGAATTTTCTGGACAGAACATCAATGGCTCAGGCTCTAAGATCAAGAATTAATAAATGGGACCTCACAAAACATAGAACCTTCTGTAAAGCAAAGGACATCATCAATAGGACAATATGTCAGCCTACAGATCGGGAAAGGATCTTCACTAAGTCTATATCTGAGAGAGGGATAATATCCAAAATATATAAAGAACTCAAAGAATTAGACACCAAAAAACCATATAACCCAATTAAAAATGGGATAGAGATCTAAACAGAGAATTCTCTTTTTTTCACTTTTTATTTTTATTATTTTTTTAAATTATCAAATCATAATTTTTACTTTTTAACACAGAGGTTATAAACACAAAAATGCAGGATGTGGGGAAGGGGATGACACAGGAGCATAGGTGTTCAGGTTCAGGGGCAGTACATATATCTTTCAGAACAGGGTATCAGCTGGTTAAAAGTTCAGGGGACAGGTCACTATGACTCTGCTTATGATTCACCTGTCTTTATCTAAGTTGGTACTATCTGCCAAGGCTGCTTATTTACAAGGTTTATTTACTCAGGCTGGTAAATTTCCACAACAGCTGCCTGTTTACAACAGCTTATAGCCATTAAACAGAGAATTCATTTTTAATTAATTGATTCTTTTATTGGATATTATATTTACATTTCAGATTTTATCCCTTTACCCCATTCCCCCCCACACCCTGGAACCCTCCTATCCCATCCCCCTCCTCCTGCTTCTATGAAGATGTCTATCTACCTACCTCACCACTCCCACCTCCCCACTCTTGAATTTCCCCACACTCAGTGTAAGAGATGAATCTTGAAAAGCCAAAAAGCACTTAAAGAAATGTTCAATGTCCTTAGTCATCAGGGAAAGGCAAACAAATATGACACTGAGTTTCCCTTCAGAATGGTTAAGGTCTTTTTCTTTTATTCTTTAACCTAGGTCATTTGAAGAAAAATTTTCAAGGTTTCAGAGTCATAATTTCTCATGATAACAACTGAATTCTTTATTGTTTCTCTATTCATCATTTCCTAGATTTATTTCATTCACTTTAAAGATGTTTCCCCTATGTTTAACTTACTGTTTTCAGGTAGAATTTTCCTGAAATGATATAGATGTCTATCTATATTCTTTTGCAGCTCACTGGGTTTCTTTAAGATGACTATTTTGAAATCTTTTCAGACATTTTTTAGATATACATTTGTCTGGTAAGTGTAACCAGTGTTTTATTTTGTTCTTTGTGAGATGGCAACTTTTATTGACTATTTTTAGATTTCTAGCCGCAAATTAGTGTCTGAATTCTCAGATTATAGTCACTTCTTTCAATATAATTTTTCAAATTCTTATTAGCGGGCAATTATCATCTAAATAATCTCTCCAGAAATTTCAGATAGGTCACTTGGTACAGACCACGGTTGGCTTTCTACTGTAAGTTTCTGTCAATCTGGCATGGAACATTGATGCTGTAGAGAAATGCCTGGAGAGGAGCAACACGGTGGAGATTATGATGTGAAACTCTCCTTTCTCACTCTTTAAGAAATGCTTTATTATTTCTTTGGTTCCCTGCAGTGCAGCAGTTGCAGTTCTGTATTATTTAATGTTACCAAAACTGGTTCTGTACATAGATGGTTGCTAAAAATTGTAGTTGTTTTTTTAATAAGAACATTAAGATTTTATTGCCTTTCTGATGACACGCTTGCTAAATAAAATTCAGATGCTATTTAAAGACATGGAAATTTTGTTAAAAATCACACTGATGGACCCTAAAGAGTAGTGAATAAACATTTCATGCAGAAAGTTTTTCCTTTAAAGAGGAAAACATTGAAGAGAATTACATTTGAAAAACATGTAAGTTAGTGGGCTTCTATCCACAGAGTAGATTAGAGGTGAGAAATATGTAGCTAGTTCAAATGGTACAATATTGATTAAACAGGCAAATCTGTGAGCTTAAATAAAATTTTTTTTTTAAAAAAAGCAATTGGTAAAAGGGAATGCTGTTTTGTTTTTTGACAGTAAAAATCACTAAAAGATTGTCCATCACGTACATGACCCTGCTTATTGCTCTACTTTCAACTGCTGTTTATATTTACAAGATGCTCAAGGTTTAAGAAAGTTATTTTTACTTTTTAAAATTATGTTTTTTTACAGTCCAGTTATTACCCTTTTCTGGTCTGCCCTCCCACAGTTTCTCATCACATTCCTTGTCCCCTCTGTCTCCAAGAGGATGTCACCCCCACATCTCCCTTAGGCCTCCTCACTTCCTGAGGCCTCAAGTCTCTCAAGAGTTAGGCTCTTCTTCTTGCACTGAGGCCAGACCAGGCAGCCCTCTGCTGTATATATGTTGGGGGCCTTGAACCAGCTACTGTATGATGCCTGGTTGGTGGTCCAGTTTCTGAGCGATCTCAGGATTCTGGGTTAATTGAGACAGGAGGTCTTCCTATGTGTGTCTCCCTCCTCTTCAGCTTCTTCCAGCCATTCTCTAATGTAATAAATCATAAGTAGGTGGGTAGTTTTCATTCTAAATGTGTTAACTTCTTGAACCATTGAAACCACAATGCCATTGAAAAGAACAGATCATTTTAGAAATATATCTTTATATCTATCTATCTATCTATCTATCTATCTATCTATCTATCTATAATACATATATACATGTAAAAACAATTAATGAAAGAAAAAAGAATCCATGCATTTGAAAGAGATCCTGGCAAGATGTATATGAAGGTTCAAAAGTAACAACCATAAGAGGAAAATTACATAGTTAGGATACAATCTCAAGAAACAAAACAGTAAAAGAAATTTTAAAAGGCAAAAATAAGCCTAAGCCTGAAAGGAAGCAAAATGTTATGTAGAATTAAGTGAAAATTGAAAAGAATTGATACATGCTAATAGCTGTCACTTGGGAAACATAACATCCTCACAGTGACATTTGAGATATATCTATATGTTCTACTGGCAAATTTGAACCTCAATTTCAGATAGAAGAAAGTGAAGTCCATTCTAATACATGAAATCAGTAAGACTCCATTTCAGTTGTAAATATCATTATTTTATTGTATAGACATAGCAATTCAGGTTTAAAGCATAAATTGCACACACTATTTTGCCCATTAATCAGACCAATGGTTATTTCAGAATATTTAGGTCTCATCAATTTCAATGCCACATGTTAAGTTTTACTGGGTATAGTTTGCTTTTGTAGTATTTGATTTTCAATATGGAGGGTAACTGGATTATTTTATATGGAGAATTTGAAAAACAAAACTTAATATATATATATATATATATATATATATATATATATATATATATATAAAGATACATATTTAAAATATGTATATACATAATCATTTTTTGAAAATTATTTTATATGTATGAGAATTTTCTCTAAATATTTCTGTGTACCACATGTGTTTTTAACAGCCACAGAGCCCAGAAGAAAGAGTTAGAAGCCGTAGGGTTAGAAATGAGAACTGAATGTAACTGTTGATGCAGGGACTCGAACCAGATACTTTAATGGAATCTCCAGAGGGTTTAACCACTGAACCAGTGCATGTGCATTATGTTAATCACACACTTTCTTCTAATATTTATGGTATGCCACTTACATTTGGATTACATCAGATCCAGCAAAAGCTGACACATACAGGTTTTCATATACATTTTATTAACAAACTGTGTTGCCCTTAAAAGATAGACACTTGTTAGGAGCCACGGTGAGCGTGACAACATTCGCCATTACAAGATGGCGCGGGCATCCTGTGCTCCCACAAGTAAACAACTAACTGCGCAGGTGCAAAAGGCAAAAGCGAGCCAAAGTCACTGCCCATCTCAGGGCGTAATATGGGATAATGAGTGAACAGCCAATCAGAAGTGAACACACCACTCTAGGGTACATATAGCAGTGCTTTTCCCGGGCTTGGGGTCTTCCACTTTTGCTGATACAAGAATAAAGCCTCGCTGTGGTAACTACCCGAACACTGCCTCACGTGTCTCTTTCGCGGGCGAAGGGGACTTGGAAGGGGCCCGGAATAGACACTGAATGCTTTTAACAGTATATCATTAAAAATGTAGAGATATTTGGAAGATTTTTTTTATTTTACAGTAGAAAATGTCAAAGTATGTATATATATACATATATATATGTATATATATATATATATATATATATGTATATATATACATATATATTGAATATATACTAAGATTAATTCTGTTCAAGCACAGTAAATGTAAAAATTAGTTTTAAATATTGTTTATGTGTTTTTGAAAAAAATAAATTGTTATTAACTAACATGTGTTAATGGCACAAAGTAGTGGATTTCACTGTGACAGTTCCATGTGTTCAAATAATATTCTTTTGCCATTTTCATCTTTCTCACACACATGCTTCATTTTTCTTTTCCACTTTGCTTTTTACACCCATAATAGTAACTCTCTTCTTTTCAAGTCATTTAGTTTCTAAATAATATATAGAAAAGAAGAAAAAAATAGATTTGCCTTTGTGAAACCAGTTTTATTTTGCTTAATTTTTATCTCCAATTCAATTAATTTTTTTAAAAACAAAATCAAATATATTTCCATTTTTCTTTAGGACCAAATAAAACTCATCTGTATATGTACCAAAAGAGTGTTAAGACACAGAGAGGACTACACCTCTTAATGCTTACACATCTCATTTTAAACCAAAAGCACTATGGTTTTGAGTTGTGATATTACAAAGTAAAAATGTTGGTATCTTTAGAGAAGCAGTTTTCCAAAGGTGCCATCCATGTCTGAAACTAATGGGAGAAACGATTCAGGAGTTTAGTACAGTCAACTTTCTCTTTAATTTTTACATTTCCTTTCAAAACACATAATTTTCTTTGAAACCATAAATATTTCCTGAATATTGATATTTTACTTAGTCAAATAAATTTTCTCTGCATCATCTCAACCTCAAAGGCTTCCCTGTTCAACATTTTTTTAAACTGATTCTGTGACTTTGATTATTTAAGTGCTTTTAATATTGGAAACATGCAGTATTTTTTTGGTAAAAACTTTAAACATACTGTGGTGCATGGCTATTTTCTTCAGCATAAGACAGAATAAGCTCATTTTATGTGCATACCACATTCTCTTTATACATCAATCTGTTATTTGATGTTTGGATTGTTTCTAATATGATTATAAATTCTACTATTGAGGGCATAGGTATTCTTTACACCTTAGTGATCAGACATTAAGTATTTTGGGACTATAAACATGTTCCCAAATGCTTGTTGATATTCAGCACTAAGTTTAGAGAAGGGTCTATTTGAATATTTTGTTAATTATTACTGAATGGTAGACAATTAGAGAGACAGTTTGGCTCTGGATGCTCCTAAAGGTCAGTAATTCAAAGTGTTGTTCCTCACCTTGGTATTATTGCAAAATTGTGGATCTTTTTATGAAGTAAGTACTAGTACAAGTTTTGCATGACTGGGTATAACTTTAAAGGGAATTGTGAACTTGTGTTCACTTCCTATTCATCATGAGATTATAATAACCCTACTCTGTCTTTCAATTTAACCCTAAAGTACTACCCTGTCCTAGGCCCAAAAGCCTCAGAGTCATATAATTATGGAGAAAGAAATCTCTGAAACCTTGGACAGAATAACACATTTTTAATGTAGTTTAATTCAATGATTTTTCATAGTAACATAAAGACCTCATGTTTCCACGTGCACATAATGCTGAGTTGAAGGAATTCTTTCTGTAACTTGACATCATCTGCTAAAACTGCATTTCTTTTACATCTCTTGTGAGATTTGTTTCCCTTATATGTGTGGTGTAGCCTAATTTGTTTTGCTTCTTTCTCTTGTATTTTCCTATTGCACTAAAACTCATTGTCATAGTTAATATTATAAAGGGCCTTTATGTAAAAAATTTTATTGGATATTTTATTTGCATTTAAGATGCCATCCCCTTTCCCCATTTCCCCTCCATAGAAAACCCCTATCCCATTCCCCCTTCTCTTTTTTTGCTTTTATAATATTTTTAATGTTAATCAAAGGCTTTATAAGTTTGGTAATGCTCAATAACAAGATGCCCATACAATCAGAAGTGTAACCCAATACCCAACCTAGATATATCAAGTATCTTTGACTGGCAGAGACATTTGCCTCCATGTTAACCCCCGCAATTCTCTCTTCACCTAGCTCCTCCACTCCTTCTCCTCCTCCTCTCCTACTCCTCCTCTTCCTCTCCTTACTCCTCCCACCTTAGCTCCTCCTACATATCACTCTTCCCAGTAAAAGGTAAAATAAAAATTTTCTCTTAAAATACAATTAGAGCATAACTATACCAATTTGTATCAGTAAGGTATAACAGAGATCGAATACCCAGACTATCATTTTGTTGACTAACCAGAACCTTTGTCATCCCTCCTAAATAAAAGACTTAGTTCTGAACCTGGCTTTTTTTTTTTTCTTGGCTTTAGAATGAATGTAAGCTGAAAACCATCCTCTCAAATCTTTTCTCTCAAAGTAAATAGCCGGGATTGGCTAAGAGACTATCAGTCTTCAACCCTGTCAGAAATCCAGAATAACTGAGTTAACTGAAATTATGGGAAGCACAAATCATAGTTTCTAATACTTAGCCAATTTATAGAGACTGCTGAACACCTGGACAGTCCATATAATACAAAATGTTGGAGCATCTGATCTTCAGCCTTCTGGCCCAGGATCATCTGACAGAGACCTAGTGATGCAGAATTATTAAGAGCTGATTACTCTGTAATCAGTCAACTATTCTGCAAGTGTGTCCTTTTCTGGACAGTGATTTATCTGTAGCTGAAAAGAGGCAATTCTTGCCTAGTGGCTGTCTCACCACAACTGTGGTAACTCCAAAGATGCTCAATTTCTTCTTAGAATCCAAGACAGGAAGCTGTCAGGAGCAGACAGGTCTCTAATCAAAATGAACATTAATACAGAAATGTTTGTAACGTCAATTCTGTGGACTTCTGACGTTTTGAAAACCAACTATCCATGTAAGCCAATCTGGACTGTTGTCTGTTAACTCCTCTCAGCTTTTTCTAAATAAAATATAGAAAACACCCTAACAATAAACTCAGAGCCATGGATTTGCTATAGTCCCTTAACTCACAGGCTAACCATCCCAAATCAGTTTAAAAAGTTACAGAAGGTCTAAGCCTTATATTCCTAAATGTGTTATATAGGCACAATGCCTATAAGAGTAACAACATTAATCTCACTTTTATATTAATAAGAAGCTCATACCAATTAAAACCTTAAATTTGAAATCAAAGTAAATTTTGTACCATTTAAGAAATTATAACTTCATCTTAATAACAATTATACTGATTTCTACCAATAGGTTATGGCTATGCAATAAATCTTAGCTAATCCTTCCTGTTCCAACAAAACCACTACTTTTCCCTAGAAAGACAGCCCAGTATTAACCACCTCAGTCCCCAAGCCTAGGGAATAGGGGTGCCAACTCTTCATTAACTTTTTCGAGCTGATTCCGGGTGTTGAGAAACTAGAAGAGGGGCAAGGGAAAGAGTAAATTGATAATCCTCTGATCATGTGTCTTCACTGCATCCAGCTGGAATTCCAGGACATCAGAGGTTCGAGCAGATCTGCTCAGCTTGCTTGATGAGTAGATACACCAAGGCTGTGTATTCTGCAATATACAAATCTCAAAACAAATTTTAGTATCAAGATAATTGTTTGTTTGAATTCTGGAATGTAGTCTTCTGGCAGCCTGACTCTGTCATGTCTAATAAATATAATTCTGAGGGTTTCTATGAGAGTGTGCTCCCACCATCCTCCCATTTCTGCCTCCCTGCTGTCAAATTACCCAACACTAGGGAATCCAAACTTTCAGGCACCAAGGCCATCCACTTCCACTGGTGCATAACCAGTTACCCCATCCCCCCTCTTCCAGTTACTCTGAGGGTGTGCTTCCACCATCCTCCCATTCCTTCCTCCCTGCTCTCAAATTCACTAATACTAGGAAATCCAAACTTTCAGGCACCAAGGCCATCCACTCCACTGATGCCTAACCAGTTACCCCATCACCCCTCTTCCAATTACTATGAGGGTGTGCTCCCACCATCCTCCCATTCCCACCTCCCTGCTCTCAAATTCCCCAACACTAGGGAATCCAAATTTTCAAGCACCAAGGCCCTCCACTTCCACTGATGCCTGGCAAGACCACCCTCAACTACCAATATAGGTGGAGCCATGAGTCCCTCCCTTTGTGTTCTTGGGCTGGAGATTTTAGAATGGCTACTCCAGCTTGTTTCTTAGGATCATTTGCTTGAAAAATTGTTTTCCAGCCTTTTACTCTAAGGTAAAGTCTGTTTTTGTCACTGAGGTGGGTTTCCTGTATGCAGCAAAATGTTGGGTCCTGTTTACATATCCAGTCAATTAGCCTGTGTCTCTTAATTAAGGAATTGAGTCCATTGATGTTAAGAGATATTGAATAACAGTGATTGTTGCTTCCTGGGTTTTTTGTTATTAGAGGTGAAATTATCTTTTTGTGGCTATCTTCTTTTGGATTTGTTGGAAGCGGATTTATTTCTTGCTCTTTCTAGAGTATAATTTCCCTCCTTGTATTTGAGCTTTCCCACTATTGTCCTTTGTAATGCTGGGTTTGTGGAAAGATATTGTATAAATTTGGTTTTGTCGTGGAATATCTTGGTTTCTCCATCTATGGTAATTGAGAGTTTTGCTGGGTATAGTAGCCTGGGCTGGCATTTGTGATCTCTTATAGTCTGTATGACATCTGTGCAGCATCTTCTAGATTTTATAATATCTGGTGAGAATTCTGATGTAATTCTGATAGGTCTGCCTTTATATGTCACTTGGCCTTTTTCCCTTAGTGCATTTAATATTCTTTCTTTGTTTTGTGCATTTGGTGTTTTGATTATTATTGCGGTATGTATTGCATTTCTGGTCTAGTCTATTTGGCATTTTATAGGTTTCTTGTTTGTTTAAGGGCATCTTGTTCTTTAGGGAAGTTTTCTTCTATAATTTTGTGGAAGACATTTATTGGCCCTTTAAGTTGGGAATCTTCACTCTCATCTATACCTATTATCCTTAGGTTTGGCCTTCTCATTGTATCCTGGATTTCCTGGATGTTTTGTGTTAAGAACATTTCACATTTCCCTTTTCTTTGCCAGTTGTGTCAATATTTTCTATGGTATCTTCTGTACCTGAGATTCTCTCTTCTATCTCTTGTATTCTGTTGGTGATGCTTTCATCTATGACTCCTGATTTCTTTTCTAGGTTTTTTATCTCCAGGGTAGTCTCCCTTTGTGATTTCTTTATTGTCTCTACTTCTGTTTTTATGTCCTGGATGGTTTTTTGTCAATTCCTTCACCTGTTTGGTTGTAATTCTCTTATAATTCTTTAAGGAATTTTTGTGCTTCTTCTTTAAGGGCTGCTACCTCCTTATCTGTGTTCTTCTTAAATTCTTTGAGAGTGTTATTTATGTCCTTTTTAAAGCCCTCTATTATCATCATTAGAAGTGATTTTAAATCTGAATCTTGCCTTCCTAGTGATATGGGAAATTCAGGTCTTTCTTGTAAGGGAGAGCTAGGCTCTAATGATGCCAAGTACCCTGGGTTGCTGATGCTTATGTTCTTGTGCTAGCCTTTCACCATCTGGATCTCCTTAGTTCTACCTGTCCTGTCTATGACGGGAGCTTGTCTTTCCTATTATTTTGTTGTATCACAACTGTGTGGGGTGGGTGTTACTACTGGGGTTGGAGCTGAGGCCCAAGATCTGCTCAGTGCTCAAGCACAGACAGAAGGCACCAGTGCTCCAGACCAGGAGTGACTTCCTGGATTTTAGTGTGTCCCAGTTACTCCTTGTTTTTGGCTGGTGTTGCTTTTTCCTTATCTAAGATACTGCCTGTGTTAGAACTCCTGGAAGGCCCACTTCCTCTGGGTAATGTGAGATTGGGGGCAGAGCTGCTGCCCAGCATCTGGTCAATGCTAGGCCCAGACTGGAAGGAATAAAGGGTCTTCTTATGGTTCTGAATAAGCAATAGACTTTTGTGTCTTTCAATTATTTTTTCAATTGTATTAAATTTTTCTTTGTGTTGAAAGTTCAAAACCCAGCATAATTCTTCAACATTTTTATATCCATCTTTCTAACACTAATGTGCAGAGTCATCAGTTATTAATCCTAATAATCTTGGTGGATGCTCATGCCAAAGATCATTTGATTTTGACAATCAAAAAGTTTTACCCAAATCTTCTATTCCATTTTGTCTTTATGGAAATGACACACTGCCCTGGGAAAGAATGGATATAGGTCATACTGTAGCACATGTAGAGAAAGAAAGTACAAAAAATCCCAGAATTTCTCCCCTCAGGTCTATCTGGCTTCTTCCCTTGTCATTTTTCTCTTCTTTCATGCATTCCTGCTATGCTGTGACCTGCCAAAAGGTTATCAGCCAGATGGACTCACAAGAGCTAGTGTCCTGTTTCATTTTGTACATTTATAATAGTATACTAGATAAATATCTATCTTTTAGAAGTACCTGGTTTTGAGTAATTTCCAATGTAATACTTAATGAACTAATGTAGAGATACAGATTCTTAAAATTAAATTTTAATTTTATTATTTTTCTGCTACTTTATAGTATCAATCTTATTTATCTTTGCCCTTTATTAATTTCAATTTTAAAAATACTTCATTTATTATCTCAAGAACTTAAAGTCAGTGTGAACACTGGGGATAATTAATTCTTTTTAATATAAAATTATAAACTGATCTCAGTATCATTAACTCTGTTTCCTTCATTTCTAGTAGGTTGTGTCATGTGTTTCATTTATGTCGATAGACTCAATTTTGCTTATGGCTTCATTGATCTACTGATATTTAACTTTGTAACAATTTCTGAAAAGTTTGATTTTCTGTTTCATTCTGCTGCTGATGTACTATTGCCACCCATCATGGTATAACCATCATTGTGCAAATCAATGGGTTTGTAATTTTAATTTTATTTTGAACTTTTTTCTGGCACAGCATATTATCATAGTTATGGCTTATAAAATAAACAGACACAGACATGCAGTATATTCTGTTTTGGGACTCTTAGTATCTCAAAATGTCAAGTGAAGCTGCCTCTATTTAGGGGCTTTGTACTGTATTATTGTACAGTGGGTAGGTGGGTGTTAAAGAAGGCACAAATGGATTTTAACACTCTCTTTATTCCACAAGTAATAATGGCACCCAAAGGAAGGTAGCTTATACAAATTAATCGGTTTTTAATGATCTTGACTTTTAATATGGTTACAATCAAAATTAAAACTCAAAGGTGAATTTTAAATAGCAATATTCCAATGTGTTTTCACTTCTGGAAAATGTCCCAGGTGTAAGAGTACTGTGTATTTGATAATTTCTAAACATTGTGAAATCTCCCATTTCCTTATTCTGTATCTCATAATTTTTCTTCTTTTTATTAATTAATTAATTAATTCATTCATTTACTTTACATTACAATTTCAGCTTCCATCCCTCTCTCCTCCCAGTCTCACACTTGTGAATCCCTCTCCTCATTATTACCTCCCCTTTGCCCTGAGAATGGAAATACCCCTTGGGTAACACCCTGCCCTAAGATATCCATTCCCAGCAGTACTAACCACATCCTCTGTGAGACCCAACCAGACAGTATAGGTAGCAGGAGGGGACCTAATGTTAGACAACTGAGTCAGAGAAAACCCCTGCTCCAATTATCAGGGGCTACACATGAAGAACAAATTGTACATCTGCTACAAATGTTCAGGGGGCCTAGATCCAGTGCCTGCATGCTCTTTGGTTGGTGGTTCAATCTCTGGGAGCCCACATGGGTCCAGGTTATTTTACTCTATAAATCTCCTTATGGTATACTAGACACATCTGGCTCGCTCAATTCTATCACCCACTGTTCCATAAGATTCCCGGAAATTTGCCTGATGTTTGGTTATGGATCTCTGTACCTATTTCCATCTGCTGCTGAAGAAGCCTTTCAGAAGACACCTATGCTAGGATCTAGGTTGCAAGCATATCAGAGCATTATTAATAATATCAGGGGTTGGCTCTCTCACATGGAATGGGTCTCATGTTGAACCAGTCATTGGCTGGCAATTCCTTCAATTTCTGCTCCATTTTTATCCATGTACATTTTGTAGGCAGGATAACTTTTAAGACAAAGCTTTTGTGGATGCATTGATGTCCCCCTTCATCCATCAGAAGTCCTGGCCTGGTTACTGGAGATGGCTACTTTAGTCTCCATATCCCAGCTGCTAGGAATATCAGCTAGAGTTACCCCCATAGAATTTTGAGAACTTCTTTCATTGTTTTTTTTTTTTTTAACTCATTATTGTGGTAGAAATTTGAAATTTTTAATATTAGTGTTTTGTTCTTTAATGATGTCAATGTTTGATTCCTAAAAATGTAGGAACTCTCAAAATTTGTGTGCAGATACTTATATTAGTAAACCACTTCAATATGTTTATCCTTTCATCAATAATGTCCTTGTTTTCCTATTGTAAATATTCGTTTAAAAATTGTACTCATTTCTGTTTACATTTTGTATATCCACTCCTATTCTGGTATATATCTTCAGTATGTATTTATCTTTATATGTCAAATTAGTTTCTTGTAGATCAGGTAATCAGTTATTTAAAAACTCCTACATTATAATTTATGTCATCCAAAAAACATTAACATATAAAGTTGTATGTATTTATAGAGTAATTTGAAATGCTTTGATGCCTTTATATATTATATGGTTTCAATTCTGGGTAAACATGTATGTCTTTCTTATGGAGAAAATATTCAGGAACATGTTTAGTATCTTTGTTTTTAATGTATATTTCAGCTTAAAATAGAAACCTATTTCTTTTCTCTAAGTGTAACTTAGTATGTTTTTGCCAATACTTCTATGTACTTTACTGATCCCTGCACTCCCATGATTTTGGTAATTGTCATTCTGCTCTTAATATCTGAGTTAAGCATTTAAATTTTACACAAGTTAATTCATTTGTCATTTTTCATTTGGCTTCTTTCAAGCTTCATAATGACTTCATAGTTTCATCCATTTACAGCAAATGTATGGGTTTTATCCTTTCCTGGACAAGTAGTATAACATATTTTACAAAAGTTTTTTTTTAAACATTCATCAGTTCAATGGCACTTAGGCCATTTCCACTTCTCCCCCCAACCAATTAATTCATTTATTCACTTCTGTAGGCTTAGACTTTTCAAAACTTTAACAACTTTAACAAGAGTTCTTCAATGCTCACACTTCCACCCACCACAGGTAGTGGAAAGGAACATTAGTAGGGCAAAGGTGGATGTTGACCTTTTTAAAAATAGTTCGTTAGGACAATTCCAATCTTTGATGTCAGTATATAAGGAGTTTATTTCACATAATAGCTCAATCCACTTCCAAACACCATTCACAATGAGCAGAGGCAGTTTGATCTAGAAGAAACTGAGAGGTTCTGCCAAGTGACATGATCAGCAATGAAGGCAAGGTAAACCAACACCTCACAGAATCATCAGCAAGACCAGTGTCAGCAAAGCCCAATGAGAACCATCTAAGAGAGGCAAGAAACACCAGTGTCACAGTATCATCCACTGTCTGTTGGTTCATACTTATACCCTTTCCAAATATTGTGCCCTGTCAAGTGTCTGCTCCAGCAAAACACCACATGCCTTTATATCTAGGCAGCTTCCAGAAAAACACTATGTATTTGTTCTCTGCAAAACTTCTCTCATAGGACAGTACCCTGAAAAACATCACATGATATAATTTTCTACTTTATACTTAACATCCTGATAGCTGCCCCTTCCTTCCTCCCAGTGCCCCCATGAAATAGTCCCTTTCTCCAAGCCCCTCTCCTTCTCCTGTGAGGGGGTGAAGCATCCCTCCATACCTCTTCTTTCCATCTCTCATATTAATTCTCCACAGAGTTAAGTGCATCCTCTCCCATTGAGGTCAGACAAGGCAGTCCAGTTAGGAGAAGAAGATCCTTTTATATTTTATAGGTAATGCTACAATAAATCTGAGGGGAAAACATCTAGCTGCCACAATAATTCCATTGTCCTTACATATACTGAGGAGTGGGATTACTGGATCACATGGCAGGCCTTTTATTTATTTATTTATTTATTTATTTATTTATTTATCTATATATTTATCTATTATTTGTTTATTCATTATTTCAAGTAAAATATACTTATAATATTTTGATTCTTCCCTTCTAACCTCCCCTTCTATATGCGCCCCCAACAACTTCTCACCTGTGGTCTTTAAGTTCTCCACATTTCTCAACACTTCCTCTCAAACTGATGGCCCAAACTGATGGCCCATTTTGTTTGATCATATATATACGATCAATATGTCATATGTATATATATATATATATATATATATATATATATATATATATATATGAATGACATATTGAGTGTTTTTAGAATTGCCTTTGTATGTACAGTACAGTTTCAGTGCTGACTCTATTCACTGGCCACCATGTATTTAATGACCCATTACAGAGGTTATCTTTTACTCTTTTGTAGAATCATAAAAATTTATTTTTTGAGATTTGTCCATTAAACTACAGATTATCTTTGTTTCTATTATTTTTATATTTTGGCATAAGTTGTAGAATGTCCTACATCAAGACAATATAAACATTTCTCTGAGAAACCCTTACATAAACCAGTCAGTTTCATTGTTTTTGACTCATAGGAGAAATCTTGGTAGCTGTATTTCCTTATTGAATGCATTAAATCCATGAGAGGTGTACTGGCTGGTTTTGTCAACTTGACACATGCTGAAGTTATCACAGAGTAAGGGGCCTTCCTTGAGGAAATGCCTCCATGAGATCCAGCTGTAAGGCATTTTCTCAATTAGTGATCAATGGTAGGAGGGCCCATTGTGGGTGGTGCCAACCCTGGGCTGCTAGTCTTGGGTTCTATAAGAAAGCAAGCTGAGCAAGCCAGGGAAAATAAACCCATAAGCAGTATTTCTTCATGGCCTCTGCATCAGCTCCTGCTTTCTGAGCTGCTTGACTTCCAGTCCTGACTTCCTTTGGTGATGAAGTGCAATGTGGAAGTATAAGCTGAATAAATCCTTTCCTCCCCAACTTGCTTCTTGGTTACAATGTTTGCACACAAATAGAAACCCTGACTAAGAGGCATGAACATCATTGCAAAACATTGCTATCATTTTTTGAACTTTCATATTGGTATTATATAAGCTTGAGTACATGAGTCATTTTACTTGTCTCCAGAAAAGTAATAGAGTTATTCTTATCTATTGTTCATTGGTCAGTTTTTCTATTGAGCACCTCAGCCCATCATTTTGCTCATATCTTTACAAAGCAAGCAATAATTACTTCATTCATTTATATAATGGAACAGATAATCATATAAATTTAACTCTTTGTCAAATTATGATTTTCTCTCTGAGATAAATCTTTGATAGAAACATTAATGTCATTTACATAGTTAATTTCTGTATTTTGTTTTGTTTGATTTGTGTACAAACATTCATATATGCTACTTTAGATTTTTGTAATAAGTGATTAATATGAATAGCTTTTAAATTTATCAGTAAAATTCCACAGAATTATATCCAAATCTAAAATATGATGCTTAATTAAGTATGTATGCAAAAAAGAACAATTATGCTTCATATTTCTTTTTTTCTCTGCATCTAAACAAAGAAAATCCCATCAAATCATTAAAGAGCATAGTAACATCTAGAATAGGTCAGGCAGAATAATTGATACTGTTTGGATCCAACTCAATGTAACCAAGTATTTGTGTACTATGGGTTTCATGCACATCAACCTAGACTATTTGATGGCATCTTTTTTCTTCTTTTTTATTTTAATTGAATATTTTACTTATTTACATTTGAGGTGTCATTACCTTTCCCTATTTTCCTTCCCTAGAACCCCCTATCCCATCTCCCCTCCTCCTTTTTGCTTTTATACCATTTTAATTACATGTAAGTATTAAGGTCAGTTCTAGGTTGAGGGACTAGCAATACAATAGATGCAAATAGTCAAGTAACAAGCAAGGCAATAAACAAAATTCCATGAACACTTCCATGATCACTGTTTCTAAGGGTTTATCAGGATGACCAAAATATCTGAGCCAACTTCCCTGTCCTAGCTCAAAGTCATTTTCATGTCTGAAGCCTACTTCCTTGTTCTAACCTAATATTTAGATTCCTGTCTGAAATTACTTCCTTGTTCTAGCCTAATGTCCGATTCCTTCCTGAAGCCTACTTTCTTGTCTTTGGCCAATGTCATATTCCTTCCAAACAGCCCATTTTCTTCTCCTTGGCCCATGTTAGATTCTTCCCAATCAGCCCCAAAGTCTCTCTTCCTCTCCCACTTTTTTATTTCATTAGCAAGACTGAGCCTGTCTTATGTTGTTCTGAAGAATGCCTTCCTTACCCATCATGGAATATACATTATCAAAAGCAATGCACTTTATCTGAGGTTGGTAAGGCTCTGTGCAGAATATTACCCACCTTTGGCTTGCCAGCCTGTTAATTTAATCACTCTGTTTGAGGCTCCATTTTCAGGTTCAAGCCATGTACTTTGGCTGCCAACATGTTGATGTTGTTAAAGACAAGCTTTAACATGATGGGCAGGAACAAAAGTATTCCCAGGACAAAAAGGGCTAGCATGATCAAGCTATTTATGCCACTCTTAAAGCTTAACCAAAGTAAAAATTCTGACCTCAGGCCATGGGTAATTTTATTAGCAGGATCTACAGCATCAATGCTCAGCAGAGCAGCATTCTTGAAATTCATAAACTCATTACGTAAAGTTAAACATCCAGAGAGGTGTTAGAATTATGCCAAATATACTGCAAGTGTCTTTAAACTTTTTCCAAATTATAATGACTACCACTGCAAATTTTAGAATTAACATGAATCTAATGGTATTTGGCATAAATCCTGAGATGACTCCTTATTCTTAAATTCTGAACTTTTTTGCAATAATAGAAATAGGATAAAAAACATAAATTCACTCTCCCAAATGCCTATCTAAGTCCTCTTGTATATTCAATACATTAGTGACATGTTTTGTTAAATTATTTTTAAAAGTAGCTGTCTTAAATTGTTGTGTCAATGCAAGTGCAAAAGCAGTGGTGTTAGCAATTAATGTAATTAATGCTATTATACCAGTGATAATCAAGCCTACTACCTTCTTGCTTCTGCTTAAAGCCTGATTCATTTCCTCCAGTACTTGCAAGCTAGTCTACAGAAACAAGTGTAAAACATCACCTGCCTAGTCATCACAATTAAAATATGGTGTATATAGACCCTACTACATTGCTCCAGAACATACATGCTCATTTTTCCTACAGATTCTAGATGCTGTCTAGGGTAGATAATTTTATAATTACATTATGTACACAAAGTAATCTATCCTTTAGTAAATATAATACAGAACACTGTGATTCACTTCTGAAGCTTGACTCTGTCTAATATACAGGGAGCAAAAGAAGAGATGATAGAGGCATGAATATCTTTTTGTTCTTCTTGGTGCTAGAAGTTGAACCAATGTATTTAACACACATTCAACCACTGAGATACATAACAACAAAGTTTTACTCTGTTATTTTGTTAAAATTGTTATCCAACTCTGATTTAATTGTAAAATGTAAGATAGTTGTAACTTGATTTGGCAGAATATATCCTGAACTGAGCCCAGGAACCCCTATGAAACATTAAGGGAACAGGCTGAAGGAGCTGAAAAGGAGTGCTACCCCATTGGAAGAACAACATTATCAACTATCCAGACTCCTCAGAGATCCCAGGAACTGAACCACAAACCAAGAAGCACACATTGGCTGGTCCATGGTCCTGGCTACATATGTAGCAGAGGAGTGCCCTGTCTGACCTTATTGGGAGGGGATGCTCTTGGTCCTGTGGAGGCTTGATGCTACAGATAAGGGAGATGCTATAAAAGTGAAGTGGGAGTGAGTGTGTGGGGGAACATCCTCTTAGAGGCAAAGGGAAGGGGGGATGGAGTTAGAGGCTTGTGGAGGGGGGACCTGAAAGAGGGACAACATTGAAAAGTAAATAATAAAACAATTAATAAAAGAAAAAAACTAAACACTAAAAATGGGAAATAAAAGTTTAGAAAGTAAAAAACATGCCTCAACACTCATTTTTATATATGGTATTATAATTTTAACCATATACACATATAAAATGAGAATGATATATTTATTGTCAAAATTTATTGATAATTAAATGCATTGATATTATTATAAATGAAATAGATATGGTGAAATTATGAATCTTTATCCTATAATGGACTAAGACTGATTTTTGCATATGTTGGAACTAGAAATTTCAAACAAAAACTATTTTTGGCTACCTTTATTTGTATTTATAACTATCTGCTACAAGTCTTTATATCTGTCCTAGAACATTGTTAACTACTAAGTCAAATATTGTTAACTACTAAGTCAAATATTTTAGTGTATTACTTGAGGTAATCAAATCAGTAGTTTACATTAACCCAAAAACTAAGAATATCATTAGATAGTATTAGAAAACTATAGAATAGATTTCTCTCACTTGCTGTAATGTATATAATTAATATAAACACCAATTTATTTGATAATTATATTTATTTCTGGCTTCATTTTATTCAGTGACTAGAATGATTACACACAGCATTCTATTCAAGGCAAACACAGTCATGATTCTCAGGCCAAGATAATTTGTATTTGGTTTGGAAATAACTATCTTTTATTTCCTTTGGAACAAAACTTCATTTGCACTAAAAATTATCAGAATATAGTGTGCAAATATATAAATTATGTCATAGAAAATGTCCCTACTCACAAAAACAAAAATTGAAAGTATAACACTGTAGTAAGTTATGAGTCTTCCAGTGTAGAAAAATTGTGAGCTTCAATTCTTTACTCTATTTGTTCCTTACAATAGCCATAATGTATATAAGGATTTGAATCATTTTATCTATCATTAACTATTTTATGTATGCATATATATATATAATTTTATTATTATACATTAACAAATTTCCTTGTAATTCTGGGTTTTGGAAAGAATACAAAACATGCAAAGAGACAAAATGCAGAATTATGTGCTTTATGGCTCTGGGCAATGTATATTTAAGAAGAGTTAAGATAAAAGATATAGTACAATTTCTTTGATCAAGCATTGATTAAGAATATAATTTAGGGTAATGCAAAAAATTGATCATATATGTTAGTGTGTTCTTAGTTGGTCCTTTAATAACTTTCATTTTAAAAAGTTATTTTTTTGGGAGAAAGGGCAAACATGTGCCTTATCCAGAAGTTTGACTTTCTTTTTTGTTTATTTATTTAAATTTATTTTCTTTTATTTTGAGATTATTATATAATCACAGCAATTTCTCTTTTACTTCTTCCCTCTAAATCTTCCCATATACCCCCCTTACTATCTCAAAATTCATGCCTTTTTTTCAGTAATCATTATGTTCACACACACACACACTATATATATATATATTATATATATATATATATATATATATATATATATATATATATATAATCAACTATCTCACAGTAGTTGTCTTTGGTATACATATATCTAATAGATATTTTTTATATATACATTAATAAAACATATATTTATGTTTTTATTTTTAGAACTTAAAATATTTAATATTATACATTAATAAATTTTACACATACACACGTACACATACACACGTATACACACACACACACACACACACACACACACACATATATATATATATATGCTTACTTTGTATGTTGTTACTTGTATGTATGCTCAGGGTTGACCACTTGGAAACCAACTGGTGTGTACTTCCCTGGAGTTTTCTTTTTCTCAGCATTCTTTAGTTCCCTGTAGTTCTTACAGAGTGGAGACTTTATGATCTTTCCCTTCCTCAGTTTGGCATATATTTTTTGCTGTCTTTGTTCACCATATGGGTTGGTAGTAATGCTGGTCAGACTTCATGTAGGTAGCTTTTGACTTGCTGGGAGACATGATGTCATGAAAAATTCTCTGAGCTGTATTACAGTGGTTTTCTAGGTGTACTGTGTGGGACTGAGTTCAAAGCTGTACATTTTAGTTGATCAGAGATTTCTGTAATAATCTCCATCTGTTGCAGAGAGAAGTCTCCTTGATGAAGGTAAAGACTACACTTTTCTCTGGATATTAAGATAAAAATTTGAATGTAGTTAGGTATTGTGCTAGTTTAGTAAAGTGATGGTTTTAGGATCACCTCCAAGATCTGTGACTTTACTGGCCTGGAGTAGTTGACAGGAGGTTTAGTGCCACACATTATTTTCAGATCCTTATGAACATACTAGATTTGAGTTTCAACAGCACATTTTCTTTATTAAAGTTGGTTATAACTTTCCTGTTGTCATTTTATTACAATCACAGTTATGCTGTCAGGACTACTGCCAAGTAAAATCCCTGTATTTTATTGTGTATTATGTAACAGATAATCTTGGTTATCATGGCAACAAACCTGGAAATTGTAGGCGTGCCAACTTTTAGTAGTAGCTTCTCTGAGATATTCCCTGTGGACATGGCTGTTAGGCATTTTTCTTTATTGCTAATTTATATGTACAGATCAGCCCACTGTGGAGAGTCCCAGTGCTAGGTAGGTGAGAGTAGGTTCTATAAGACTCCAAAGGTAAAGCAGGAAAAAGCAAGCCATTAAGTAGTGTTTTCTTATGGTCTGTCCTTGACTTCATGTCTCTAGGTCTCTGCTAGCAATTTTGAACTAACAGTCATCAACAATGGATAGTTTCCTAGAAATATAAGAAAAAATCCTTTCCTCACTATGTTGACTTTGGTCAGTGCTTTAACACAGCAAGAGAAACTAATGTAATAGAGAGAGGATCAAGTGAACAGGATTGATATATACTTTGGTCCTATGTCTTACACAGATGTAGAAAAATATTGGTCTCAGGCAATCTTTATTCCTAATCTCCGAATCCTCTATCGTTTACTTGAAAGTCAAAGGGAACATTTGAACTGAAGTATATGTTTCCTTCTTGGTCATGTTGTGACTTCAATACAGAATTATGTACCATGTACAGATTCAAAATTAGAGACTTTCAGCTTTCATGCCAAACATTTTTTTTCCTTTAGAATTGTGATCATAAGTTTCATCATCTATATAAAATACTAACTCCTGGCCCAGATAAAGAGTATATTCATTTCAATAACTGGCTTTTTAAAACAAATCCATGTTATAATTTGAATTTTATATTTAACCTAATGGGTTTCTAAAATTCTAATCATACATCTTTAATTTTGGAGCTGAAATTAGCAGTAAAGCCTTGAGTAAGATACAGAAAACTTTGAGATTGCAATGGAAATTTGAAATGAGAATAGAATAATGTAAGGATTACTTTTGTTCATGGTAGGAAATTAATTGTGAACGTGAAGATCGTCTCTCTTAAAATTTCACGCTGAAATTGTACTTGAAAATCTGCTCTGCTTTTACCATATATAATGTCTAGTACATTATATTTATGTATATTTGCTCACTCATAAATCAATAACTATAGCATTCTTAATCATTGTTTATAGAAGTTGGATGAATGTGTGGTATTTTATGAGGGATTTCTTCTGAAGAGTGAGGATTAGATAAAGGATTAACAGGTAAGGAAAATCACGAAAGTTAATTTTCTGCTTCTAAGCCATTCATAGACACCTTTCAAAAACTTTTACCAAAATTGTATCATGTCAAAAAACTATGATATTAAAGTATACTCAAACCAAAAGTAATTTAGGGATAAGAACCTAAAAGTACCAAATAACTGAGAAACAATTGTAGATAAAGGGCCACAGAAACTTTACTGAAATCACAGAATTTATAATTGTTGTTGCATCTTTCATTTCATTTTGAAAGTGTGGACCCACTCATTTATTGTTATATATTTTTAACTGAAATAATTAGAAAACTGCATAATAGTATCAACAACTTTTATGTCAATTCCTTTGTTTACAATCGCATCTTGCATTTAATTAAATATATCCCTAATGTTGTTTGTTGTTTTTAAGTGTGATGTGTGTATGCATGTGTGTGTCCACATGCATATATATATATATATATATATATATATATATATATATATACAAACACTTGAAAATGCACTCTATGTAACACATGCAGAGGTAGGAGCACAACTTTCATGAACTGATGGTCTCTTTCAATAATGTGGACTTAAGGTATAGAACATGTGTCCTCAGATTTGGCAGCTAATGCATTTATCTCTGAAGACATCTTGCTGTTCCAAACTCATACTTTTAAATTACAGATAATATAAAACTTAGTGCTCATGGTGCTGGTAGGTGGTACTTTGCACTGAAAATCTATCCATCAATATCATCAAGCTATAAACCGTGGGACCTACAACACTGACCTGCCTGAAAGATGTACTGGTGTAAATAAAGATGATATTCAACCACTTTTTGATTAGATTTGAGGTTCAATTAATGAGCTGAAACCCATCCCTGACACCAGTAAATGGCCACAATCTTGAGAGTAGAAATTTTATTGGCCTAGGAAAGACCTATTACTGGTATTCTGCCAAAAGAACATAAATGAAATTATTCCTAGTGACATACTGCTAAGCTCCCTGTTTAGTGATTCACTTAACCCTCATCAGAGAAGCTGTATGAAACACAGTGGAATTAACAACATGATCCATAACTGAGCAATGTGCATAGAGTGAGACTTTGTAGCATCCAATTTTAAATGGAATGCCTTCATCAAAACTCTCCCATCGAGTATTAGACACCTATGTTGAAGAAGAAGTGGAGAGATTCTAAGAGCCAGTAGTTGTGAATGATTCTACAAAACCAGAGCATTCCAATACAGGATTTCTGAGATATAAAGTCATAGAGACTGTGGCAACATGTATAAGATCTGCCTGTGTTCAAGCCAGATGGAGTCCTAGCATTGAGGAGGGTAATCAGATATGAGGTCTTACCAATAAACAAGAAACTATTTTCATTTGATATGCTGTCAAAGGGAAAGTTACATTTTCCCAATGGAGTGCCACTAAGTATATCAAGCACACTCCAGTTCATGCTCCAGCCTCAGGAGTAGCAGGCCAACACAAATCAACTAGATGAGTTTTATGGTAGGGTTTTCTTTTATTTGACCTTTCTTTCTTCCTTTCTCTATTTCTCTCTTTCTCTCTTTTTCCTTTTTTTTGTTTGTTTGTTTTGATTTTGGGTTTTCTATATGTGAGAGTAAAAGAACACTGAGGGTAAGGAGATAAGGAGGATCTGAGAGAAGCAAGGGCAGAGGAGAACATGGTCAAAATATATTTTATGAGAAAAACATTTAAACAAAGAAACAAAACATGAAAACATGTATTATTCCCTTGCTTCCTGCCTATGGTGGCTAGTTTTATGTCAGGTTTACACAGCTAGAGTTATCTAAATGGAGGGAACCTTAAATGAGAACATACCTCCACAATACATGGCTGTCAGAAAGCCTGTTTGGTATTTTATTAATAAATTGCATTGGGAGGGCTTAGCACATTGTGGGTGGGGCCTCACGTGGATTTGTGGTTCTGGTTTTGAAAGGAGAACAAGCTGTGCAAGCTATGTGGGTCAAGTACCTCTCCACATTCTGGCCCAGTTTGAATTCCTGTCCTGACTTCCTTCAGATGTGGACTGCGGATGTGGAAACGTAAGCCAAATAAATCCTTTTCTTTCCTCCCTAACATGTTTTTGGTCATGGTGATTCACCATGCCAATGGTAACCCAAACTAAGACAATACCAAAAGTAAAATATGTGTGTATCCATAAAATTTGAGGCTAATTTTGGAAAATTGTAATGTCTTGAGAATATTATCATATACATAGCACTTCTAATGAGCTTTATTTAATCACTCAATATGTTTATAAGTTATAAAAATGTTGATGTGCTCTCTACAGCTTCTCTCTCCTCTTTGTTGGGCATGTCAGCTAATGTCATCCCCATTGGGTCCTGGAAGCCTCTTGCTTTCTTGGCATCTGGAACTTTCTAGTGACTAATCCTGGTCCACCATTCCCCATTGCTATACACCTCCATTTAATTTTCTGACCCTCTGTGCTTCTCCCCTGTTTTCTTGAATGCTACCAACCAACCATCAGACTGAGCACAGGGACCTCAGTAGAGAAGTTAGGAGAAGGACCAAAGGAGATGAAGGGGTTTACAACCCCTTAGGAAGATCAATATCTACAAACCAGAACCTCCAGATCTCCCAGGGACTAAACCATCAACCAAAGAGTACACGTGGAGGGATCCATGGCTCCAACTGCTTATGTAGCAGAGGATTGCCTTATCTGGCATCAATAGAAGGCGAGGGATTTGGTCCTATGGAGACTGGATGCCTCAGAGTAGGGGAATGCTAGAGTGGTGAGGCCAGGTGGGGGATAAGATGGGTATTTAAGTAGGAGAAACTGGGAAGGGGGATAACATTTGAAATGTAAATATATAAAATAACCAATAAAAAATGAAACTCCCCCCCCAAATGTTGACATGCAGGATACAATGAATTGTTTCTAAGTAGAGTGTTTTGTTAAGTGTGGATGCATGTTATCATTCTTATAGTCTATCAATAGATATTGCAGGAGTACTTAAATTTTGTTACTATAAGCATTGTTGTTGTTATACAGAGGTCTTGGTTAATAAGAAATCAGTATTTTGTCATTTATTTCTTGATGTTAATCGACTGGCTCAGGATATTTGACCTTTTTTAAAGTTTCAGTGGTGATGTTAAATTGTTTTACAAAGTAGTTTTGTCAAGGTTCTCCCCCACCTGCATTCAAGTCCCTTTGTCTTCTACATGTTTGCCTCATTTTGTCTAAATGTTTGAAATTTTGTATATGATTTCTCATAGTTACTTTTCTTGGTATCTTCATAAATTCTATCAATATTTATATTTACTTATTAAAAGTATTAGTTAGTTTTCTGTTACTCTGGTAAAATTCCATGAGAAAGGATGCTTGTAGAAGAAGGTTTATTTTGGCTTATGGTGCCAAAGAGCTAAGAGTACAACATGACAAGACAAAGTTGCACTTAAGGAACAAGAAGCTGAAAGATCACGACTTTAAACAGAAGCATGAACCATATGAGGGGAGGAGATGTAGAGAGGGAGAGAGAAACAGACAGAGACAGACAGGCAGACAGACACACCCTCATATATGCACGAGAGAGAGAGAAAGAGAGAGAGAGAGAGAGAGAGAGAGCGAGAGAGAGAGAGAGCGAGCTAGAAGTGAGGCAAGGATATAAGCATTCAATATGCTTTCCATCTGTAAAGCAGTAACGCCTAAACCTTCTCAGACAGTGACACTAAGTTCAAATGCCTGAGCATATGAAGTAAATTACCTTCTAATCCTTGACCCCCCACAGGCTTATGGCCATATCACAGTGCAAAATGCATTACTCCAATTTCAAAAGTCCAGCTAATCTTTTTCAGGAACAATACTATTTAAAAGATCTATGTATCTTTTAAGAGTTAAAGAAATTTCTTAACTTTAGTCCCCTTTAGAATCAGAAGGGAAATTACATTCTTCCAACATAAAAAGGCAAAGAATATGTATTACCATTACAAATGTGAATTGTGGCATAGTGGAGATATAATGGATGAAAGCAATACTGAAACAAACAGGGCCAACACTGAATTCTGTAATTCCATGTGTGGTGTCTACAACTTTAGTTTTAAAGGTTTGGTTGGCTCTATCCTTTCAGCTTTGTTGCCTCCAGTCTACACTTCTCTTTATGCCTGATTTTATTCACTGTATTTAGTTCTTGGCAGATATTTCATAGTTTTGACATCTCCTAAATCTTGGGGCAACCATTTTAGGCTATAATTTTAGTATTTATTTATTTATTTATTTATTTATTTATTTATTTATTTATTTTGGTTTTTCAAGACAGGGTTTCTCTTGTGTAGCCCTGGCTGTCCTGGAACTCACTCTGTAGACCAGGATGGCCTTGAACTCAGAAATCTGCCTGCCTCTGCCTTCCAAGTGCTGGGATTAAAGGCTTGCACCACTACTGCCCGGCCCAATATATATTTTTATAGGTTAATGCAAGGGCCCCTCATAGCATCCTGTTCTCTTAGAGCCTTCATGCAGATACTGCCCTATCTGGCTATACACAGAAGCTCCCTGAAGTAATGGAGGAAAAACTATGACTGCCTTCACTCATGCATCACCCATGCCTATAAAGCCAGGACCACATGATCAACTGCTAAGTTTGGCTACTATATCAGAAATTGATCTAGGATTCTTTGAATAACATTTATAGAAGTTTTATAGTTAGTTTCTTTCAAGGATATAATAAATCTTTAAGATATCCTTCTGAAGCTAGAAGATTAGTAGAATGAAGCCTTTCTCTGAGGTTGCCCTTCTCTTTATTCCAGTGCAGAATAGCTGACCTATTATGCTAATTGTATTAGCAATTACCACCCATAATCCAGCATATTAGGCCTTAGCTGTAGCCCTAAACTTATTAGCAGTATTTATAACTTCCATACTTATATTCTGGATTTCCTTCTGTCTTTCTTGTTTTTCATTGTAGATCTATATAATGACAAACAGCAAAACCCAAAACATTCAACCTTATACAGTCTTGAAATTTCCTCTGTGGGGTGGGGCAGGGGAATAGTTCGTTACTTATTAATTTATTCTTAGGCAGGTTCTCAAGATATGGACAAAAGGCAACCAGATTCTTTGCCAAAACATCACAAATATGGCATCTCTTATAAAAGAAAGCAGTTAACTAGGGCTTACCTACAGATTTAGAGGGTTAATACATGTTCATCACAGCAGGAAGCAGATACATATGATGTTGAGCTCATTGGCGAGAGCTTTTTATCTTGATTTGCAGACAGGTTTCAGAGCATGGTGTGGGCCTGTATGGGTCTTTGAAATTTTAAAGTCCACGCCCAGTGATATAGCTCCTCAAATGAGCCATATTCAAACAATTCCACTAACTTTAACCAAACATTCAAACACAATAGGCCATGAGGCATTCTCATTCAAACAACCACAAACCACATCCTCTAAAACTTCTTGAGTTTGTCCTTGCCCATCTGAAGTTCTTAGAGCACTACAGTCTTTCATGCTATTAGTAGAATGGCCCATTTAAGCCTTGCATGTACCAGTTAACTACTCTTGTCCAATGCTCCAGTATTATAACTCCAATTAATAAAAGAAAAAGAAATAAGAAAAGAACACATCAACATGACTGACCAACCTCTCCAGAGCATTAAACCGTTTTCTTAAAACAACTTCTATATTAGTTACTTTTCCTCTTGTGATAAAATACTATGATCATAGCAGCTTATACAAGAATTGGTTTTGTCTTGCTAATTCTTAAGATAAGAGTGCATCAAGGTTGGTAAGAGGTACAACAGCAAGTGCCAAGCATGTTAGCAAAAGCATGAAGCTGAGTGATCACAATCCTCTTTAACTTCAGGGATGAAAACCAAAAGGACAAGCTAGAAATGGGATAATGTTCTACACATACTCTCAAAGCTCACTTTGCATGGCATTCCTCCTCCAAAAAGACCATACTTCCTAAATCTCTTCAAATAATGTCATCTACTGGGGACAAAAAATTTAAGTCATTGAGCCCGTGTGAGATATTCCTGCAAACATCCAAGATAGCCATTTATTCTTTCTCTCCTGGGGAGTGCTCACTTGACTGATTCTACTCTTCTTTTTCTCGCACAGTTATACCACTCTATTTGTCACACAGTTTTTGCTTGGTTACATTGTGGCACACATGTGCTTATTAGTTCTACTCTGGTCAACAGCAGTCACAAAAGTCACCTATGTGGTAAAAGTCTCTATTTTTAAAATTTTACTTTCATTTTATTCAAAAAGAAAAGTGAATTATGAAGGAATTAATGTATTTTCAAGAAAGATTTTAATATAATCTTGAAAGTACCTGTCTAGTTATTAATATTAAAATGTTAAGTTTTGAGTATATCTTTGAAGAGTAATTTTTTTATGTTGAGAAAATACTAAAAGCTATGTAAATCTGAATGATGTACAGTATATTACAAAATATATGCAAGAAACTAATAGTCAAATTTAATCTAAAAATGACAATGAATATCTACTTCTTCTTCAATCTCCCTGAAAAAGAGGATTTGATCATCTTATTTTGTATTTATTATATACACTTTGGAACATACTAATAATTTTCATACAAGAAAGATTTCTCAATACAAAAACACTATTATTTCATCTTAAACTTGATGATTTGAGAACATAATTTGAGTTTTCTCAACTTCATTTATTAATCATTAAAATGGAATCAATATGGATATGTTTATAGGTTAATTTGAACAATTATGTAAATAAATTTTACATATGATTTGGAAAATTATGGGAACAAGGAAAGTTCACTTCTATACTTGATCTCAGAACTTGGATATGGTTATTAATTTTCCTGCAACAAAACCAGAAACAATATAACAATATGTATGTTTCAGTCAGATAATATCCATGTAATTTTTTTTGTTTTGTTTTTGTTTTGTTTTTGTTTTTCAAGACAGGGTTTCTCTGTGTAGCCCTGGCTGTCCTGGAACTCACTCTGTAGACCAGGCTGGCCTCAAACTCAGAAATCAGCCTGCCTCTGCCTCTCAAGTGCTGGGATTAAAGGCATGTGCCACCACTGCCTGGCCCATGTAAAATTTTAACTATGTTGTTGTCTACTACATGGTAGTCAAAATAAACATACTATTTTCATTAAAAGTACAGATTGCAGAAAATTTTAACAAGTTAGTGTGAATAGCCACAGAATCTATTTTTCTACACACATTTAATGTAATAAAATGTAGTTAAGTTTGGATAAATCTATGTTAAATTAGTTATGGTAAGATTATTTTTATGAATGTTAATGAAGAAAATTAAAGTATAAATAAGTATAATATTTTAATTTTCATACATAGCTTTATCTTTTAAAGTTATAAGCTATATGTACATTTTATTATACTTATATATGTGTACAATTGACTTTGTATGCATGTGTGCATATAGGCAAATATCTACAGTGTATATAAACTAAACATAAAAGTGTATTCTGTGTCTTGCTTTTCACTGCTCACAAGCAGTTGACATACTTGGTTGTACTAGTCCTGCCAGTAGGAAGTTGAACAGTCTTCTGAGGATGGAGTGAGGATAATTATAGGAAAGATAATGAAGAAGACTCAGAGAAAAAGAGGTCTGTCCAGTTAATAGTGTGCAGCAGCCTGGAGTTTAATTCTCTTAGTCTTTATATACTCCACAGTTTCCTGGGAAACAGTCACAAGTCAGTAGAGACAATGGCTGAAATATATTGCATATCTATTCCTATGGTGAGGTCACTTCATTCCTTGTTTCATGATTAACCAAACATTTAGACCCTTGTCTTGAGCTTCAAGTGTGTGTATCCTCTCTTTTCATTTCATGCATCAGTAGACCAAGAAATCTGCCAGCATACGCTGGCCTGACTTGACTCTGCCTGACAGGTAGGCTTGCACAGAAGCTCGCAAAATGGCTCTTGATACCTTGTTTCTTTGGCTATACCACATTTCACACTTTCTTTGTGATGAAGTCCTTAGGGTTTTATTATATTTGTGGCAACCATCTCATTTTCTTAACTCTCAAATTAGGTGATCCATCCTTGTTAAAATGTAGCATTTAGTCTACTTCTATTAGCTTATGTTGGTCTCATCTAGTTTCCTCTCCTTTATTTATTGTAAGTATGTTAATGACTACCGAATGTATAACTCTTATTTGACACTGTATACATGCGGGTGTTTTCATCATTTTGGAAAAAAGTTTCAGAACATCAGATACATTTAATATAACTATTTACTGAAGTATTGAAATCTACCTATATAATAGTGTGCTCAAATAATACCACTGGGCATAAGATAAACTTATCTGTGCCTTCTTATACTACCATAATCTCTCTTCTCATATTCTCTAATTATGTAATACATCTTAGTGTTTAATTTTTAACAATCTTTAGGACAAAATTCTATAGTGCATTTTTTCTTTGTTTTTGTCTTTTTTTGTACTCCATTGAATAAATCAGATAACTTGTTGTGTTTCTCTTTTAAATGTGTCTAGTCTATCCACCTTTAACCGTGTTCTGATTCACTAATTTCTGAAATACTATGATCACTTCCTCGTATATACCTTTGTCCTAATACAGTTCATAATAACACTGCACAAAGAATTATCCCTTTTAAATCATCAGCCAAATTCCTGGCATGCCTTTCTTCAAAAAAACTCCACAATACCCTCTTGTTCAAAGCAGAATAAAACTGAAGCCTTGTGATTTCCAAGCTCCCTGTGTTCTGCTCTATTCATTTGTAAAACTTCAGCTCAGTTGGTTGGTTTTCTCTTGGCTTAGAACTTACAAACTATGTTAACATCCTCAGCATTCTTCCAGCTGGACTCATTTCCTACTAAAATCCTTTGTATCCATCCTTTCTCTGTGAAATGGTGCTTGCTGCAGTTGCTCCTGTCATTGCTTAAATGCTCTGCTCTCAGTTTGGCCCCTCATTATCCCCATGGTTATAGTACCATGTCTGGATAGTCTGCAGTGTCTGCTCATTGTATATGCTGCTATATCTTCATCTGAACCTGTAGATATTATTGGTTTGTGTTTTGATTCTTAGATCACTAATATCCCTGTGAGTAGATCAAGACAGAGTTCTTTATTTGCATTGAGAGTAGTGATGACAAATATTATATATCTAATTCTGTTAAGTGATAAATAAATGGATAAATAAAGAGATACATGTATAGATTTGGTGCTGAGTTATATAACAATTTATAACATTTTTATATTCAAAGACCTAAGAAAATAATAACTGTAATGAAACAAGGAATAACAGAAAAGCAAGAACTAAAAGGAGCCATGAAAGCAATCTTTATCAGGAAATCTCTGGAGGAGAGAGACACCCTTCATAGCCTAGACACATGTGGGTATTTTAGTCTTTTTGGAATAAAAAGTTTCAGAACATCAGGTACATTTAATATAAACATTGATGGAATTATAGTTATGGTCAGCAAATAGTGATTTCAGCATTCTAATCTCATAGAATTTCTAGATATCAATGATGGGAATGAATGCCCAAATTCTAATGGTATTAAAAATTGTCCACAGTTTCTAAGTAGGCATTACAGAGCTAATTCCTATAATTCTTCTGACTCTGGCATATTCTATTTCTCATGTTTTATAATGGGTTGTATAACTGGTACTACAGATATGAAAATCATATATCATGGGAAATCTGGAATAGATATTTAGTAGAGTAAGAAAATGTATAAAAACAAAAATGGTTGCAAATTAAATAAATTTATGTAAATAAGAATATTTTACATTTATTTCTATGTCATTTCTTGTAGGAACTTGAAAACCAATAACAGTTTCAATGTCTTTCAATAAAATACATTTTTATAAATTAATAAGTCTGTATTAATATTTATTGGTTTTGTTATGTGTTCATATTAATTTTCATAATCAGATCTTTGTTCAAGGATCAAAAATTGATAAATGTGATCTTATGAAACTTAAAAGCTTCTGTAAGGCAAAGGACAAATAGGGCAACCTACAGATAGGAAATGTACTTTGCTAACCCTACATCTGGCAGAGGCTAATATCTAAAATATATAAAGAACTCAAGAAGTTGACCTCCAAACCCCAAAAGAACCCAATTAAAAATTGGAGTATAGCCTAAACAGAGAATTCACAACAGAAGAATCTCGAATTGCTGAGAAGCACTTAAAGAAATGTTCAAATTACTTAGTCATCAGGAAAATGCAAATCAAAAAAATTCTCAGATTCCACTTCACACCAAACTGAATGACTAAAACCAAATACTCAAGTGACAGCACATGCTGGCTGTAGAGGATGTGAAGAAAAAGGATCACTCCTTTATTGCTGGTGGGATTGCAGACTGGTACAACCACTCTGGAAATCAATCTGGTAATTCCTCAGAGAATTGAAAATAATTCTACCTGAGGACCCAACTGTTACACTCCTGGGCATACACCTAAAAAATTCTCCACCATACCACAAGAACACTTGCTCCACTATTTTATAGCAGCCTTATTTGTAGTAGCCAGAAGCTGGAAACAACCCAGGTGTCCCTCAACCAAAGATTGGATACAGAAAATGTGGTTCATTCATATTGTAATACTAATCAGCTATTAAAAATGAATACACCATGAATTTTGCAGGCAAATGTATGGAACTAGAAAATATCATCCTGAAGGAGGTAACCCATACCCAAAAAGACATTCATGGTATGTACTGACTGATAAGAGGATATCAGTCAAAAAATGCAGAATACCTAGAATACAACTTACAGACCATCAGAAGTGTAACAAGTGTTGGGCCCCATTTCAGCACTGGTTTGGGCCTTGTGGAAGAGTTTTTGACCTGGCCTTGTGGGAGAGTCTAAGCCTGGCTTGAGCTTTGAGACCTATCTTAGTCACGTCTGTACTGGAGTGACTCAACAAGACCTGTTTGGCCCTGCTTCTGCTCAGCTGCTGCTGACGTAGAGCTTTGCCATTGGCCCTGTCAGTCACCCCATACCCTCCATCACTCTTCCTCACCCCCTATGTCATCTGACCTCACCAAAACCCCTCTTCTCTATGCTCCAAGTTTATGTAAACAAAAAGTTGTTACATTAAAGTTGAGTTCCTGCTTTGACAAGACTCTCAGCCAGGTGTGTTTGGGCTGTTGATACTCACCATCCTGCTCAGCTCTGGAGAGACCCTGCAGGACCAAGACATCTCTCTTCTCTCACCTGGACCTGCCATCTTTAAGGAACAAACAAACAAGCAGGAAGTACCAAGACAGGGTGCTTTAATTCCACTTAGAAGAGAGAAGAAAATAATCACAGGAGGCAGAGGGAGGAAGGGACCCAGGTGAGAGAAGAGAAGGGAAGGGGAAAAGGGAAATAGGATCAGGTATGGGGATGGGGCAGAAGAGAAGCCTATAGGGTCAGGAGAATGAATGGAAATAAGCATCCTTGAAGGTGGGAAGTGTGGAGACCCTGTAGAAAGTACCAGAGACCTGGGAGGTAAATGACTCCCAGGAATCAATTAGGGGTAAACTTAGCCAAAATGCCCAACAGTGGGGAGAGGAAATTCAAAGAGTCCACCTTCAGTAGATAGACAGAGCACCAAGTACAGGGACTGAGTTACTAACCCAGAGTCAAAATTTCTGACTCCAAACTGTTCCTGTCTAAGAGATCTGCAGAGCAAAAATAAAAGTGAGACTGAAGACTGCATGGTTTCCTCTGCAGGCTTTATTAGCAGCTGACTGAGACAGAGGCAGATACTTACACACAAACATTGGACTGAAGTCAGGGACAACTGTGGTTGAAATAGGGGAAGAATTGAAGAAACTTAAGAGAGGGCAGCCCCAAAGGAAGACCAGGAGTCTTAACTAACGAGGAGGGAGGCCAACAGCTGGACTGTAAATTAAAAAAAAAAAAAAGGATAAAAAAGATCATATTGCTTGAAATAATGCAGACTCAGAAAGACAATTATTTCATAATCTATCTTATTGGAAGCTCCTAGTTCCAACTCATCTGATGTGACTACATATCATTTAATAAACACAGAAACTAGGAAGGCAAAACAGGACTGTTGCCTTGATAAAGAAGAGAATATCATGGTATAATAGAAATTGGAAGGAGAGTTCTTTAGGGACGGGAAGAGAGGTAAATACAGAAGAGGGTGAGAGAAGGGTAAGGGAATGATAGGATATAATTGATCTAATATAGGATGTTGGAAATGTGAAGGCTCCTGAAGGATGGAGAGGGAGTTAAGTAGGTAAAATAATAATATAGATGGCCGACACACAAAGAAAACGACAAAGAGTGCCAGAATAATATTAACCATCTACCTAAAGTAACCTATAGTACACATAATTCAGTTTATAAATGTACATGTATACATACATATTTTATTCATTCCTCTTCTCCCAGTTACTCCTTCCCACTCCCCTCTCTCCAGTTCTCCTTTGTCTTTTGTTTGTTTGTTTTGTTGTTGTTGTTTTCAGAAAAGACCGATGGTATCAACAAGCTATGGCATATCAAGTTGCAGTATGTCTAGGCACCTCCACTTCTACTAAGGTTAATCAAGGCAAATCAGTAGGAGGAAATGGCTCCAGTAGCAGACATCAAAGTCAGAGATAGCTCCTGATCCCATTGTTAGGAGTCCCACAAGAAGACTAAGGTACACAACTGTGTAACTTATGTGAAGATAACTTAGCTCAGGCCCATGCTGGCTCTTTGGCAATACAGTCTCTGTCAGCATCTTTGAGTTCAGGTTAGTTGATTCTGTTGGTTATCTGTGGTATCCTTGACCTTTTGGGCTCCTATGATCATTCCTCCCCCCTTCCAGGGATTTCTCGAGGTCCACCTAATGTTTAACTGTGGGTTTCTGCATCTGTTCTATTAGATGCTGGGTAAAGCCTCTCTGATTACAATTAGGGTAGATGCCAGTCTATGAGTATAGCAGAATTTCATTGGGAACCACTTCATTGACATCCCTCACTTATTTGGATTTGGTTTTATCTTGGGTCACTGGACTGAATATTCAGCTTCTACAGGCAGTGTCAGGGGTGGGCTACATTTCATAGCATGGGTCTCAAGTTGGGCCAGTCATTGCTTGGCCATTCTCACAATTTCTTTGCCACCTTTACCCAGTACATCTTGTAGGCAGGACAAATTGTAGGTTGAAAATTTTGTGGCTGGGTTATTATCTCAGTCCTTCCATTGGATGCCTTGCTTGATTACAGGTGATCACCAGTACAGGGTCTATATCCCCCCACTGGTAGAAGTCTTAGCTAGGATCACTTTCCTAGATTCCTGGGAGTTTCCATTGCCCTAGGGTTCTAGCTTGTCCGAGCCTTATCCACCAATTCAAGTTGTCTCTTCCAATACTATCTTCCTCTATCCTTCTCACCACTGATCATCCCAGCTTCCATCCTCACCCTAACCCCTGTCCAGTCCCTTCTCATCCACTGACAATATGTATTCTGTTTTCCTTTCTTAATGTAATTTATGTTTTGTGTTCTTTGAATGGATGTTTTGTTCCTGGATATTTTTTTGTTTTGTTTTTTCTTTTTTTTGTATTCTGAGCTTTGGATCCTGAGTTTCTGGACACTTTCTTGCTTTTTTTTTTTTACTGCATATATATATATATATATATATATATATATATATATACACATATACTGCATATACATATAATATATATACACATATGTATATTTTTTACTGCATATACATATAATATATATACACATATGTATATATATGTATATACATACATATACACACACATATATATACATGTATACATATATACATATATATATACGTGTGTATATGTGTATGTATATATATATGTATATATATACATATGAAATTTTTTATCTGAGCTGATTGTACTTTCTCCAAGTGACAAAGACCACTGAACAAAAACTTGAATCAGACATGAGAAGTTTTTTAGGTTTTTGGTCAGCACTCTTGAAGATGTTTCCCAGACAATATATTGAGGTTATTCTTAGTTGCCCCTAGAGATGCAAGGTAAGTCCATATTGCTAAAGATACTCTATACTTCAGAAAAATGGCCCAGAGACACCTGAGATGGAACTCACCTAAATGGCCTCTCCTTGAGAAGTACCTTTCATGGTACCATAATGTGCTATGCAAGCATTCAAAGGAGGGAGGCAATCAACAGTCTTACCTAACCAACATGTCCGTGAACTGTATAAGCAACCATTATGGCGTGATAACACTTTGGTATAGCAATTAAACATATGCCTTGAAAATAATCAACATCTCTTTAATTAAACTTGTGTCTCATTCAACAAGAGCAATCCTATGTATGGTACTAGAAATTTAAGTAAGTAGTTAGTGCTTAGTTATATCATGGTTATTGGAGAAGAATATGCAACCATGATTTTGCTATATGATCATAATACCTAACTTCAAGTTATAATAATTTGCTCTTATGACAAAGATAGAGTAACCCCTCTACTTTTTACTTCCAGTGGGGTTCCCAAACAGGATAATTATATTTTCTTTCCACCTTACTGAGGAAACCTCCCTCACAACAGACAGAGATCACTACAGAAAACGACTAACAAATCAAAATGCATAATTGTGGGTCCCAGTTTCAATGGCTATATCTACAAAATAGTCAAGTACCTCAACACCTAATGTTCAGGGAACATTGTAGATGATTGAGAACATAGTGGAAAGATTGTAAAAGCAAGAAGGTCAGGGAGTTTACTGTGCAATTATGTCTTCTGGTAGCATTAAGAGTTGTATCTATAAAATCTCACCAACAAGACATAAGGAAATTTTTAGTCCTATATAGGGTACTTAGTCTTGGCTTAATTCCTTCATGGAGCAGACTACCAGAGGCTGCCATACTAGGTCTGGGATAATCAATATTGCTTAGGCATACCATAAAAGGCAACTGGTTTGTTTGGTACAGGCATAAAAGAGGTGTTGTTTTAGAATGATCCATGGTAACTGATTTACATCTCTAGATTTCTATTCTTTAAGGGAAGGCTTTTAACCCATAGGTATGATAGAGCCTCAAATTTCTGATTCACCTTTAAGGTTTCTAGAAATACATGTATTAAAAAGTATTCACTGTTTAGACTAAATTAAAAGTTGTCTGTGGATACTATATATTTTTATTTTCTATCTGAGGCAATTCTGTTTTGTTTTATGCGCCAACTTGAGTTCCAGGGAAACCAGAGGGTCTTGAAAGTGTGTAAGCTTTCAAGATTTGGATTCTAACCAATGGCATTAGAGAAAGTGATCACATTTAATGTGGTGATTCTCTGGGCAAAAATGCAGAGGCATACAGGTGCATCTGTGAAAATCCTGTTGAAGAATATGTTACTGGTAATAGCTAAGGCAGGAGAACTTGAAAAATATAGCCAGCTTCTACTCACTGAAAACATATATTATATTAGTTCAAAGTAAAAGCAGTCAAAGTAACCAATATTAAGGCATAAACAGATACAGCCTTTTCTTAAAGAAGTATGTTATGTATGCATGTAATTGAAATTAATAAGAATCTGAAATACATAGAAAGTTATTGTGGTTCATTTATTTAAATACTACATGGACACGATGTATCTTCACAGCTTATCAAATATTATTTTCATCATTATTATCATCTGACAAAAGGAGAGAAAGCATCACAGCTAACTATAAAAGATGTTAAAATGATTAATAAGGAGTATAAGTGTTTACTATGTTAAAATGCAGAATAAGTTTTCATAATTTATCTCAGTAATTTCAGTATTTATGCAGTTTATATATAACATAAACTTGAGTTATGTGAAAAGCATGTCTACTATCTGATCTTGAGCATCTTCATGGGAGATTTAATTTGTATTGATTGTCAATAAATTGAGAGAAAATAAGAAGAAAAATTTCATGTTAAAAACTAAATACTTGATTTTGTTAATTTTTTAAAAAAACAATTCTTATGATTTTTTTTCAAATATTGTCTTTAAATTTTTATATTATAATTTGGTTATAACATTTTCTCTTCTTTCTCCTCCATAAAAACTCTGCCATATGACCCTCTATAGTCTCCTTCAAGTTCTAAGTGTTAGTGAATGCAATCAGCATATATTTCTAAATGTAACTTGGTCAATCTGTAAAATGCAACCAGCATGTATGTTTCAGGATTGATCATTTATGTCTGAACAACTAATTGATGCTTTCTTTCCTGGTGAGTGAAGGTCACCTGTTTTGCTTCTACCTTTACTTAGTTGACTGTAGTTCTTTGTGGAGGATTGTGTCTTCACAAACATTTTGCCATACAGTTTAGCATGTTCATTGGTATAATATTATTTTTTTGTTGTTTTTCTTATTATTTTTTGTTATTGGATATTTTATTTACATTTCAGATGTCATCCCCTTTCCCCATTTCCTCACCCCCCCAGAAAACCCCTATCCCATGCCCCCTTTTTCTTTTTGCTTTTCTACACTTTTTAAAAATGTTAATCAAGCTTTATAAGTTTGGTAATGCTCAATCAGAAGTGTAACCTAATACCCAGCCTAGATATATCAACTATCTTTGACTGGTGAAGACACGTGACCAATTGCCTCCATATCCCCTCTCTCTTTCTCTCTCTTTCTCTCTCTCATCACCTAGCTTCTCCTCCCCAACCCTTCCTGTTAAAATAAAACTTTTCTCTCAAAATACAATTAAAGCATAATTTTGCCAATTTGTACCAGTGAGGTACAATATAGTCCTAAACCCAGTCCATCATTTTGTTGACTAATCAGAACCTCTGTCATCTCTCCTAACTGAAACACTTAATTCTGGACCTGGCTTTTTTCTTGGCTTTAGAATGAATGTCAGCTGAAAACCATCCACTCAAATCTTTCTCTCAAAGTAAATAGCAAGGATTGGCTATGAGACTATAAGTGTTCAACCCCGTCAGAAATCCAGAGTGACTGAGTTAACTGAAGTTATGGGAAGCAGAAAGCATAGCTTCTAAAACTTAGCCAATTTATAGAGACTGCTGAACACCTGGACACTCCTTATACTATAAAACGTTGGAGCATCTGATCTTCAGCCTTCTGGCCGAGGGTCATCTGACAGACCTAGTAATGCAGAATTATTAAGGGCTGATTAAGCCGGGCAGTGGTGGCGCATGCCTTTAATCCCAGCACTTGGGAGGCAGAGGCAGGCAGATTTCTGAGTTTGAGGCCAACCTGGTCTACAGAGTGAGTTCCAGGACAGCCAGGGCTACACAGAGAAACCCTGTCTTGAAAAAAAAAAAGGCTGATTACTCTGTCTACACAGATATAATCAGTTGACTATTCTGCAAGAGTGTCCTTTCTTTTCTGGACAGTAATTTGACTATAGATGAAAAGAGGCAATTCTTGCCTAGTGGTTGTCTCACCACAATGGGAGTAACTCCAAAGATGCTCAATTTCTTCTTAGAATCCAATACAGAAAGCTGTCAGGAGCAGACATGTCTCTAATCAAAATGAACATTAATATAGAAATGTTTGTAATGTCAGTTCTATGGACTTCTGACATTTTGAAAACCAACTATCCATGTAATGTAATCTGGACTGTTGTCTGTTAACTCCACTCAGCTATTCCTAAATAAAACATAGAAAACACCCTAACAATAAACTCAAAGCCATGAATTTGCTATAGTCCCTTAACTCATAGGCTAACCATCTCAAATCAGTTGCAAAAGTTAAAGAAGGACTGGGTCTAGGCCTTGTATTCCAAAATGTGTTATATAGGCACAATGCCTATGAGAGTATCAATACTAATACTCATCTCACTTTTATGTCAATAAGAAGCTCGTACCAAAGAAAACCTTAAATTTTAAATCAAAATAAATTTTGTACCATTTAAGCAATTATAACTTCATCTTGATAATAATTATACAAATTTCTACCAATAGGTTATGGCTACACAATAAATCCTAGCTACTCCTCCCTATTCCCACAAAAGCAGCTACTTTTCCCTAGAAAGACAGCCCAATATTAACTACCTTATTCCCCAAGCCCAGGGAATAGGGGCACTGACTCTTCATTAACTTCTTCAAGCTGATTACTGGCATTGAGATATTAGAAGAGGGATGGGGGAGGAGTAAATTGATAAACCAGTAGGAATTCCAGGACCTCAGAGGTTTGAGCAGGTCTGCATGACTTGCTTGATGAGTAGATACACCAAATTTGTGTATTCTTCAATGTACAAGTCTATAATATTCTAATACAGCTCACATTTGTCTAGTGGTGTTCATGAGGCTTTATGGATTTAGCTTCTGAAATTTCTAGGAGACATAATCTCAAAGCAAAGTTGTTAATCTTCTGAATATTACAGTCTTTCCACCCACTCTTTCAAGATGTTCCTTGAATCTTTTTTTATTATTAATCATTTCATTCAATTACGTCTCAAATGATATATCACTTCCCAGTTACCCCTCCATGAGCCCCCCCATCCTACAAACTCCCTCTTTTCCTTCCCCTTTTCCTCTATTATGGTGTTCTACCTGCCCAACTTCTTCCACCCCACCCCTGCAGCATCCTCCTATGATAGGGCTTGAAACCTCCACAGGACCAAGGGCCTCTCCTCCCATTGAAGTCAGACAAGGCCATTCTCTGCTATCTATGACACTGAAGCCATGGTTCCTCCCTGAACAATTCTTGGTTGGTGGTCTAGTCCCCAGGAGCACTGGGTGGTCTGGCCAGCTGATGAACTGCTATGGTATAAGCCAATCTGAAGAATCCCCTTTGGTAATGTGTACATATTCTCATGGTTCCATTTCTCTTGAGAAACCTACACAGTCTAATAGCATACAAGAAAACATAATACTTTCTCACAAAAAAGCAACACTGTTGCCTCTTATTGAACAATGTCAATAATGACATTCTCATGTCACATTTACAAAATGAAAGAGACTAGTTTGTTTATAGTTTCTTCTCTTTCTTTTAGTGATGATTGGGAATTTTTCATGAATTTTAGACTTGACAACTCATGGTTGTGGGGATGGATAAATCAGTAGGGTACCCAAAGGTCAGTCACAGTGACTTTCTAGTGTGACTTAAAATGTCTAGGGTAGCAGCTTATTCCTGTACTCCTCAGTGCTAGGTACTTGGGACAGGTGGATTCCTGGCTGTAGCTCATTGACTTGCCAGCCTAACCAGTTGAACTTCACGTTCAATGAAAAACTCTGTCTCAAAAATACAGATGGAAAGTGGTCAAATACAATCCTAACACACACTATCATACACCATGCACGTGTATGTTCATGTGTAGTTTATCTGCTCATACATATACACACATTCACACTGATGAGTTTGCACAAGTATGCACATGCATGATGGTTGTATTTACACAGCAACGCATACAAAAGGATATGACCACTGTGTTCTTAAGCTTCTGACTACACACACACACACACACACACACACACACACACAAACATGCATATTTCATACATGCTAAGTAAATGTGCTACCACTAAGCTGCATTTGCAGTGCTATTTTATAATATTTGGTTATTGTTGTTATTATTGTTTTTTATGTTGTTGTTGAAATACTCTCTTACCTAATTTTCCATACTGGCCTTGCTGTCACTGTATAGTCTGGTAAGCTTGAACTTACAAGGTTCTTACCTTGATTTCAAAAATGATTGATATTAGTTGAGATTATAGACCAGCACCACAAGGCTCATTTGATCTTAAAGTAATTATCTGAAAGAAATTTCTTGTCCCAATGTATGATTCAGTAGTGTAATAAATTTAAGAAAAGAGGAAGTAAAAAGAAAAAAATACTGATTAAATCTAGACAGAAACATAGTCTTGCTGTGTTATTAAAAATGAAGAACATAGCTTAATACAAACCCCTCATCAGCTTCTAATCTGTGTTAGTTTCTATTAACTAATTTTATGTTCTCCTCTTATGCTTTTCCATTTCCTCAACCAGAAACTTTTCAATTCAATTTGGAAAAGTTTGCATATTTTCTTTATACTATTTATTTTATTTTTTTTAAAGACATGATGCTAAAGAAACAAAACAAAAATCAGTCTGAACTGACTTTGGTTTTGTAGTGTGAAAATGTGGAAAGGACTCTGCTTTTGAATGCTATATAGGATTCCCAGGATGCAATATGGAATTATTATCTTCTTTGGAGTTATTATTCATCCAAATATTTCTTTTCTCTTTATTTAAACAACATAATTTTCCCTTCCCTCTCCCACAATTGCAAATACTGCAATAGTCCTTGCCTTACTCGCTCTCAATTCATGCTACCTGTTTTCATTAATTGTTAGATCAAGAGAATCAGGGAGTTTGTATTGATACTTTGTTTCCTAGTAATGTCAGAAAGTATGGACATAAAATCTAACGAACATTACAGTCTAAACATCAGCTAAACAAGGAGAACAATGGCAGAAAGCCCAGCAGTTATCAGCCCTATACAAATAACCACAGACACCTAAGAAATGCTGAGATTGGGAGACATAACGAAGAATACACTATTGTTTATTAGATACCAAATGAGCAGCCTAGAAATTTATTTTATTAAACAATAATCACTACTATACTCTGTTTTATTTAAAAAATCAAAACAAAAAACAAAAAACAAAATAATACAGAAAGGAGGATAATCTCCCCAAAGAGGTTATATATTAGTGTTTCTATTAAATCACATCTTAAAAAAATTCCAGTCAGATTTATTTACTTACAATAACTATTCCTTTATTCCTTTATTCTAGGGAATACATGATCATTAAAATAAAAAGATTAATTATTGTTGATCATTACTATAACTTGAAAAATAAATTTATTTAAATTAATGTATTCTGGGAAATACAAAAATCTATAAGAGGGGCATATGAGCTTGGAACCTGTTTGGTTGTGATACTCAGTCCTATGTTCAGATTATCGTGTGTAGCTTGAGAAACATTGAGCTTGAGAAAACAGGCTGAATCTGGCATGTTCATTATATTGATAAAGAAAATGAGATTTATACAAAGTGACTCCTCCTCAAACATGTATCAGTTCCTGACAGAACGGAGATCAATAGGAGGCCTGCTGAGAAATAGAAGACAAGCCAGCACCTATTACCACATAATTAATATGCACCATCTGGGCTTCATAGTTTTCTTCTCAGTGATAAAATGGGAAGCCCAGGCATTACTTAGCAAACTACACCACAGCTGCAGGCAGTACAATGAGCAGCTGTGAGCAATGTGCTTTTTATGAAACCATACAGATGTTCTACATTGCAAATATTGCTGAGACAATAAATGGCATTTTTTAAAAAAGAGGAACTGCAAAGATGATACTTGACAGTGACAGACAATGGATATGGTTTCATGAAACATAAATCATATTGTCTCCCATGCATTACTTAGTATGCTTTATAAAGTACAGATTTCCTGTGTCTAATGCAAATTGAATACATTCAAATTAACCACTGAAAACCTTCCTTTACTTTTCTTGTCTCTAGTCATTAAAAATTGATTGATATTAGATAGGTTCGCAAATACTTCTAATGTTTCTAATTAAACCAAATTGAAATCAATTTATAATAAATTAAATTTAATTGAAACTCTTAATTATGTTTAAGGTTGCAATTTGAGTTATGCTACAGGATAGCTTCCCTAAGGAACTTTGTGTTCTCCTTGTATCCATTAATTACATATTTTGTATAGTTTCACATGCTCAAATATGATAGAATAAGTTATCTCTTACCTGTATCCTCAGGTACACAAAAACTACTATGTTTATATTATTATGCCAAAGAAATGTTAAAGGTAGCCTCTGAAGACTTCGAAAGCAGGCAATATAATTACAGATGATATGTATGAGGATATATACCAGATGCTTTCAAGGTATTAAACAATTATAATAAGTGATTACCAACAGTTTCAAGTCACTGATATGTTCATTAAATACCCGCAACATTCTTATAGGGTATTGGATTCTTCTGAAGCCTAATTCAAGTTAAGTCTCTCATGATCTAATGGGAAATGATGAGTCTTTAAACCAATGTGTTGTTATCCCTGTGTAGTGAATTGCATGTAAACAAAGTGTTGTTCCAGGAAATCTTCATGAACCCTAAAAAGAACACCAAGGAGCTAAATCCGTTATAATCACATTAGAGTCTCTTTATTCAATCTCAAACGTGGGCCATACCACCAACTCTGACGCAGGAGAACAGGAGGGTGGGGACAAGGCCATTTTCAGGCAATTATTTATAGAGGCAAAAAGCGGGTATCTAGCCTGATACACATCTGATTATGGGTGGTGGACATAATGTTCTTCATCATAACTACCTGGTGCTGGGAGACAAGCCATAAACTTAGCTTCTGTTTTCCTCCTGATTGGTTATTTTTAGGAAATGGAGTGTCAGGGGCAGGCTTGTTTCCTGGTGGTACAGATTTGTTGGGGTAATAACCTGGAAACTGGTGCTAGACACCGGATTTGTTGGAAGGTAACCTAGAAATTTATGCTAGGTGCTGGCCTGTTAACTTGAGTTCAATCTTAGGGCAGGTGCCCTAAGATAGAGTCTAAATCCAAAAGATTTCAACTCTCAATGGAAGATTTTGATGACATAATATAGGCATTGGTCTTCAGCAACTCTGTGTGTGTGTGTGCGTGTGTGTGTGTATGTGTGTGTGCGTGTATGCTCATGCATTTATGTGCCTTCTGCTAGTGAGTGTATTGAGAAGAAGCTTTCTTATTAAACTATAGCCAGGTAAACCTGTAATTCTATCACTAGAACAAAGAGAAGTATTCTTGACACGTTCATGTTGTAATGACTTAAGCTAATTCCTTCTAGAAATCTAAAAACACATGACTCCAGTCTGAGGCCTGCGAGTGAGTGCACCTAGGAGCCCCCCAGACACATTCTGGGGGATCCATAGAACCCATAGCCAGCGCTAGCACGCCCCTTCCGCCACTCGCCCCTCCTCCAGTCTGAGGCCTGCGGGTAAGTGCACCTAGGAGCCCCCCAGACACATTCTGGGGGATCCAAAGAACCCATAGCCAGCGCTAGCACGCCCCTTCCGCCACTCGCCCCTCCTCCAGTCTGAGGCCTGCGAGTGAGTGCACCTAGGAGCCCCCCAGACACATTCTGGGGGATCCATAGAACCCATAGCCAGCGCTAGCACGCCCCTTCCGCCGCTCGCCCCTCCTCCAATCTGAGGCCTGCGAGTGAGTGCACCTAGGAGCCCCCCAGACACATTCTGGGGGATCCATAGAACCTATAGCCAGCGCTAGCACGCCCCTTCTGCCACTCGCCCCTCCTGCAGTCTGAGGCCTTCGGGTAAGTGCACCCAGGAGCCCCCCAGACACATTCTGGGGGATCCATAGAACCCATAGCCAGCGCTAGCACGCTCCTTCTGCTGCTCGCCCCCCCTCCGGTCTGAGGCCTGCAGGGTCTGAGTCCCAGACCAGACCTCTACCAGGTCTGCAGTTGTGTGGACCCCGGATTCCACCTGAGACATACTGGAAGGTCCCCTCAACCCAGAGCCACAGAGGAACAACTGAACTCAGAGTGTCAGACAACATACCCTGAGATATCCAAGAGGAGACACTGCACCCAGAACAGCAGACATCTAGCTGGACTGCTACCTTGGAGGCACCATATCCTGAGGCATCCTAGAGATACCACTGTAATCAGGGGAGCTGGAAAAAATCACAAGGACATCTGGACTCCTAGAAGACCAAACAAAAGTGAGACAACTGGAAAGACAGGCTTCAATCAGAGACAGAAGTACAGGTAGCACTAGAATTAACCAGATGGCAAAAGGCAGGCACAAGAACGTAAGCAACAGAAACCAAAGTTACATGGCATCATCAGAACCAAGTTCCCCCATCATAGCAAGCCCTGAACACCCCATCACACCAGAAAAGCAGGATTTAGAATTAAAATCACTTCTCATGATGATGATAGAGGACTTTAAGAAAGACATAAATAACACTCTCAAAGAACAGATAGAAACCCTTAGAGAGGAAACACAAAAATCCCTTAAGGAATTACAAGAAAATGCAACCAAACTGGAGAAGGAATTAAACAAAACCATGCAGGATCTAAAAACGGAAGTAGAAACAATAAAGAAATCACAAAGGGAGAACACCCTGGAGATAGAAAACTTAAAAAAAAACGATCAGGAGTCATAGATACAAGTATTACCAACAGAATACAAGAGATGGAAGAGAGAATCTCATGTGCAGAAGATACCATGGAAAACATTGACACAACTGTCAAAGAAAATGCAAAATACAAAAAGCTACTAACCCAAAATATACAAGAAATCCAAGACACAATGAGAAGGCCAAACCTAAGAATAATAGGAATAGATGAGGGGGAAGACTCCCAACTTAAAGGACCAGTAAATATTCTCAACAAAATTATAGAGGAAAACTTCCCTAACCTAAAGAAAGAGATGTCCATAAATATACAAGAAGCCTACAGAACTCCAAATAGTTTAGACCAGAAAAGAAATACTTCCCGCCATATAATAGTCAAAACATCAAATGTACAAAACAAAGAAAAAATACTAAAAGCAGTAAGGGAAAAAGGCAAAGTAACATATAAAGGCAGGCCTATAAGAATTACACCAGACTTCTCACCAGAGACCATAAAAGCCAGAAGATCCTGGACTGATATCATACAGACCCTAAAAGAACATAAATGTCAGCCCAGACTACTATACCTAGCAAAACTGTCAATCATTATTGATGGAGAAACCAAAATATTCCATGACAAATCCAAATTTACACAGTATCTCAACACAAACCCAGCACTTCAAAGGATAATTGGTGGAAAACTCCATCACAAGGAGGGAAACTACAACCTGAAAAAAGCAGGAAAGTAATCTTCCAAAAACCGTAAAAGAAGGTAGCTACACAAACATATCTCCAATTCCAATAACAAAAATAACAGGAAACAACACTCATTTTTCCTTAATATCTCTTAATATCAATGGACTCAATTCTCCAGTAAAAAGACATAGACTATCAGACTGGATACGTAAACAGGACCCAACATTTTGCTGCATTCAGGAAACGCACCTCTGTGGAAAGGACAGACACTACCTCAGAGTAAAAGGTTGGAAAACAATCTACCCAGCAAATGGTCCCAAGAAACAAGCTGGAGTAGCGATTCTAATATCAAATAAAATCAGTTTTCAACCAGAAGTAATCAAAAAAGATAAAGAAGGACACTTCATATTCATGAAAGGAAAAATGTACCAAGAGGAACTTGCAATTCTCAACATCTATGCCCCAAAAGTAAGGGCACCCACATACATAAAAGACACTTTACTAAAACTTAAAGCATACATTGCACCCTACACAATAATAGTGGGAGATTTCAACACCCCACTCTCAGCTACGGACAGATCATGGAAACAGAAACTAAATCGAGACACAATGAAACTAACAGAAGTTATGAACCAATTGGACTTAACTGACATCTATAGAACATTTCATCCTAAAACAAAAGAATACACCTTCTTCTCAGCACCTCATGGTACCTTCTCGAAAATAGACCATATAATTGGTCACAAAACAGGCCTCAACAGATACAAAAAGATTGAAATAATCCCCAGCACATTATCAGACCACCATGGATTAAGACTTGTCTTTGACATGGACAAAAACATCAGAAAAGCGACATACACTTGGCAACTGAACAATGCTCTACTCAATGATAACTTGGTCAAGGAAGAAATTAAGAAAGAAATTAAAGACTTTATAGATTTAAATGAAAATGAGGACACATCATATCAAAACATGTGGGACTCATTGAAAGCAGTACTAAGAGGAAAAATCATAGCTCTAAGTGCTCACAAAAAGAAAGTGGAAAGAGCATACATCAACAACTTGACAGCAAACCTGAAAGCATTAGAACAAAAAGAAGCTAGTATACCCAAGAGGAGTAGACAGCAGGAAATAGTCAAACTCAGGGCTGAAATCAACCAAGTCGAAACAAAAAGAACTATACAAAATATCAACAAAACCAGGAGCTGGTTCTTTGAGAAAATCAACAAGATAGACAAACCCTTAGCCAGACTAACCAAAGGGCGCAGAGACAGCATTCAAATTAATAAAATCAGAACTGAAAAGGGAGACATAACAACAGAAACAGAGGAAATTAAAAAAAATATCAGATCCTACTACAAAGGCCTATACTCAACAAAATTGGAAAATCTGGAGGAAATGGACAATTTTCTAGATAGATACCAGGTACCAAAGTTAAACGAGGAGCAGATAAACCACCTAAACAGTCCCATAATGCCTAAAGAAATAGACACAGTCATTAAAAATCTTCCCACCAAAAAATGTCCGGGGCCAGATGGTTTCAGTGCAGAATTCTTTCAGACCTTCAAGGAAGACCTAATACCAATCCTCTTCAAGTTATTCCATCGAATAGAAACAGAAGGAACACTACCCAATTCATTCTATGAAGCTACCATTACACTCATACCTAAACCACAGAAAGACCCAACAAAGAAAGAGAACTACAGACCAATCTCTCTTATGAATATTGATGCAAAAATACTCAATAAAATTCTCGCAAACCGAATCCAACAACACATCAAAACAATTATCCATCAAGATCAAGTAGGCTTTATCCCAGGAATGCAGGGATGGTTCAATATTCGGAAATCCATCAATGTAATCCACTACATAAATAAACTCAAAGAGAAAAACCACATGGTCATATCACTAGATGCTGAGAAATCATTTGACAAAATTCAACATCCCTTCATGTTAAAAGTCTTGGAAAGATCAGGAATACAAGGCCCATATCTAAACATAGTAAAAGCAATATACAGCAAGCCAGTAGCCAACATCAAACTAAATGGAGAGAAACTTGAAGCAATCCCACTAAAATCAGGGACTAGGCAAGGCTGCCCACTCTCACCTTACCTATTCAATATAGTACTGGAAGTCTTAGCTAGAGCAATTAGACAACAAAAGGAAGTCAAAGGGATACAGATAGGAAAGGAAGAAGTCAAAATTTCACTATTTGCAGATGATATGATAGTATACTTAAGTGAACCTAAAACTTCCACCAGAGAACTCCTAAACCTGATAAACAACTTTAGCAATGTGGCTGGATATAAAATCAACTCAAACAAATCAGTAGCCTTCCTCTACTTAAAGGATAAACAGGCAGAGAAAGAAATCAGGGAAATGACACCCTTCACAATAGCCACGAATAAAATAAATTATCTTGGAGTGAATCTAACAAAGCAAGTGAAAGATCTGTATGACAAGAACTTCAAGTCTCTCAAGAAAGAAATTGAAGAACATCTCAGAAGATGGAAAGATCTCCCATGCTCCTGGATTGGCAGGATTAATTTAGTAAAAATGGCTATCCTGCCAAAAGCAATCTACAGATTCAATGCAATACCCATCAAAATTCCAAATCAATTCTTCATAGAGATAGAAAGAGCAATTTACAAATTCATTTGGAATAACAAAAAACCTAGGATAGCGAGAACTATTCTCAACAATAAAAGAACCTCTGGGGGAATCACCATTCCGGACCTCAAACTGTACTACAGAGCAGTAGTGATAAAAACTGCTTGATATTGGTACAGAGACAGAAAGGACTATCAATGGAACAGAGTTGAAGACCCAGAAATGAACCCGCATACCTATGGTCACTTGATATTTGACAAGGGAGCTAAATTCATCCAGTGGAAAAAGGACAGCATTTTCAACAAGTGGTGCTGGCTCAACTGGAGGTCAACATGTAGAAGAATGCAAATTAATCCATTCTTATCTCCTTGCACAAAGCTCAACTCCAAGTGGATAAAGGACCTTCACATAAAGCCAGGTACACTGAAAATATCAGAAGAGAAGTTGGGGAAGACCCTCGAATACCTAGGCACAGGGGAAAAGTTCCTGAACAGAACACCAATGGCTTATGCTCTAAGATCAAGAATCGACAAATGGGACCTCATCAAATTGCAAAGCTTCTGTAAGGCAAAGGACACTGTCAACAAGACAAAACGGCAACCAACAGATTGGGAAAAGATCATTACCAATCCTACATCTGATAGGGGGCTAATATCTAATATTTACAAAGAACTCAAGAAATTAGATGCCAAACAACAAAATAACCCCATTAAAAAATGGGGTACAGAGCTAAACAAAGAATTCTCAACTGAGGAAACTCGAATGGCCAAGAAGCACCTTAAGAAATGCTCAACATCCTTAGTCATCAGGGAAATGCAAATCAAAACAACACTGAGATACCACCTCACACCAGTCAGAATGGCTAAGATCAAAAACTCAGGTGATAGTAGATGTGAAGAAAGAGGAACACTCCTGCATTGTTGGTGGGGTTGCAAGCTGGTACAACCACTTTGGAAGTCAGTCTGGCGGTTCCTCAGAAAATTGGACATAGCTCTACCTGAGGACCCAGCTATACCACTTCTGGGTATATATGCAGAAAATGCCTCAACAAATAACAAAGACATATGCTCCACTATGTTCATAGCAGCCCTATTTATAATAGCCAGAAGCTGGAAAGAACCCAGATGCCCTTCAACAGAGGAATGGATACAAAAAATGTGGTACATTTACACAATGGAATATTACTCAGCTATTAAAAATAATGAATTCGAGAAATTCTTAGGTAAATGGATGGATCTAGAAAATATCATCCTGAGTGAGGTAACCCAATCACAAAAGAACACACATGGTATTTACTCACTGATAAGCGGAGATTAGCCCAAAAGTTTGAAACAACAAAGATTCAACTACCAGACGACACGAAGCTCATGAAGAAGAAAGAACAAGTGAGGATGCCTAGGTCTTTCTTAGAAGGAGTAACTAAATAACCAAGGGAGCAAATATGGAGACAAAGTGTGGGTCAGAATCTGAAGGGGGGTTGTAGGGAGACCATTGTGTCTGGGTATTCATTCCATAGACAGTCACCAAAAATAGACGCTGATAGGGATGTCAGGATGGGAAAGCTGACAGCAGCCTGATAAGGCTGTCTCCTTAGAGGTCTCTCAGAGTTGGACATACCCAGAGACAGATACCCACAGCTATCCATTAATCTGATCAAAGTTCCCAATGGAGGAGTTAGAGAGTAAATTGAAGGAACTGTGAACCGTAAGGGCTGGTGGCCCTGTGAGGAGAGCAAGAATACCAACCAGCCAGAGCTCCCCAGGGTCTAAACCACCAGCCCAGGAGCACATAGGGAGAGACACATGACTCCAGCTGTATATGTAGGGGAGGATGGCCCTGTTGGGCATAGGTGGGAGACAAGATCATTGGTACCCTGAAGGCTGAGCACTGAGGGGGGGGATCTGAGGGTGGGGAGGGAGGCTGGGGGTAGGTGGGTAAACACCTACATAGAGGCAGGAGGAGGGGGATGGGATAAGGGGTTCCTGGGTGGTGGGGGAAATATGGTAAGGGGATAAAATTTGAAATGTAAATATTATATCCAATAAAAGAGGGGAACAAATAGAAAAGCGGTTAGAACCATCATTCTTAATAAAATGTCAGCCCTCTTTAAAAAAAAAAAACTATCTTGATACTAAAATTTGTTTTGAGAATTGTATATTGCAGAATGATCAGCCTTGGTGTATCTACTCAACAAGCAAGCTGGGCAGACCTGCTCAAACCTCTGATGTCCGTGAATTCCATCTGGAGGCAGTGAAGACACAGCATCAGAGGATTGTCAACTTGCTCTCCCCCCCACTCCTCTTCTAATATCTCAATGCCCATAGTCAGCTTGAAGAAGCTAATGATGAGTCAGCACCCCTATTCCCTGGGCATGGGGACTAAGGTGGTAAATGTTGGGCTGTCTCCCTGGGGAAAAGTAGTGGTTTTGTTGGAATAGAGAGGATTAGCTAGGGTTTATTGCATAGCCATAACCTATTAGTAGAAATCTGTATAATTAGTATCAAGATGAAGATATAAATTCTTAAATGGCACCAATTTACTTTGTTTACAAATTTTAAGGTTTTCATTGGCATGAGCTTCTTAGTGATATAAGAGTGAGATGAATATTGTTACTCTCATAGGCACTGTACCAGTATAACACACTTAGGAATACAAAGCTTAGACCCAGTCCTTCTTTAACTTTTTTAACTGATTTGAGATGGTCAGCCTGTGAGTTAAGGGACTATAGCAAATTCATGACTTGGAGTTTATTATAAGGGTGTTCTCTATGTTTTATTTAGAAATAGCTGAGTGGAGTTAACAGGCAACAGTCCAGATTACCTTACATGGATAGCTGGTTTTCAAAACATCAGAAATCCTTAGAATTGACATGACAAACATTTCAGTATTAATGTTCATTTTCATTAGAGACCTGTCTGCTCCGGACAACTTCCTATGTTAAATTCTAAGAAGAAATTGAGCATCCTTGGAGTTACTCCAGTTGTGGTGAGACAGCCACTAGGCAAGAATTGCCACTTTCCTTCTACAGACAAATTACTGTCCAGAAAAGGACACACTTGCAGAATAGTCGACTGATTATATCTGCCTAGACAGAGTAATCAGCCCTTAATAATTCTGCAGCACTAAGGTCTGTCAGATGATCCTGGGCCAGAAGGCAGAAGAACAGATGCTCCAACGTTTTGAAGTAGAGCGAGTGTCCAGGTGTTCAGAGGTCTCTATAAATTGGCTAAGTTTTAGAAGCTATGCTTGGTGCTTCCCACAATTATAGTCAACTCAGTCATTCTGGATTTCTGACGGGGTTGAAAACTTATAGCTATTTACTTTGAGAGAAAAGATCTGAGTGTATGGTCATCAGCTGACATTCATCCTAAAGCCAAGGAAAAAGCCAGGTTCAGAACTAAGTGTTTTAGTTAGAATAGATGACAGAGGTGCTGGTTAGTCAACAAAAGGATGGACTGGGTATTAGGACTATCTTGTACCTCACTGGTACAAATAGGCATAATTATGCTCTAATTGTATTTTGAGAGAAAAGTTTCCTTTTAACAGGAAGGGTGATGTGTAGGAGGAGCTAAGGTGGGAGGAGTACTGAGAGGAAGAAAAGGAGTAAGAAGAGGAGAAGAAGAAGGAGAGGAGAAGCTAGGTGATGAAAGAGAGATAGAGGGGGGAGACAGGGAAGCAGATGTTCATGTATCTCCACCAGTCAAAGATAGTTGATATATCTAGGTTGGGTAGTGGGTTACACCTCTGATTGAACAATACCAAACTTATAAAGCCTATGATTAACATTTCTTTAAAAAATGTATAAATGCAAAAATGAAAAGGGGGCATGGGATAGGGGTTTTCTAAGGGGGGGGAATGGGGAAACGGGATGGTATCTGAAGTGTAAATGAAAGATCTAATAAAAAAAAAGAAAAGAAAGAAAAAAAATAAATAAAAACACATGAATTGGGGGTAGAGATCTGGTTCTATCTAGATCTCTATATAAGAGATGTATATAAGCATCTTATCTATATAAGCATGTATAAGCATGGGCAACTGAGTTTGGCTTTCTAGTACCTGAGTAAAAGCCTGGTGCTACATAATTTGTATGTAACCATAGTGATGGAGGGGATGATGTGAGGAGAGAGGAATATCCACAGCTCACTGGGAGCCAAGACTAGCTGAACTGATGAGCTCTAGGTTTACTGAAAGACCCTAAATCAAAAGACGAGGTGGAGAATTAGTGGTGAAGAATCTGGATATGAATATCTGGCTTCCTGGCGCACCTGTACCTATTCACATGCATCCACACAGACAAATACACATATATACATACTCCTAGTACCCTGCCTGAGAGACAGAAAGAGATAGGGTTTTTTTTTTTTTCTATTTTTATTTTCCTTTGTAAGACTGTACTTTTCTGTGCTTCTTAGGGTAATTTTTAACCTAAGCTTTGGTCTCTGTACAGGAAGCTTAGAGTACAGTTGGATATTGTGTCCCCATAGTTCTGATTTTCTCAAGAGTTCATTTTTGTCCTATCCAATCTATATAAAGATATCCCTCCTTCTCACTCTTGACACTCAAAGCACCATTCATGTCTGAAAGCATAAACAGGTAGCCCTTCACCTGAGTATGGCATGTCTGTGAATATTTAACTGATCATGCTAGGATTGGTACTTACAGAATTATGCATAACTTATTCCTACTATCTGCCTGCCTGCCTGTCTGTTTGTTTGTTTATTTAGTTTGATGATAACTGAACTTGAGCCCTCAAGCATGCTAGACAAGTGCTCTGTCACTGAATTCTATTCTTAGCACTTGTCTATTTTTTACTGGTAAATCTGTATATATCATGTGATGTTTTGATGTAAGAACACATTATATGAGAAAAATCAGGTAAAGATATGTAAGTGTATATAATATATGCATAGATATACATGTATATGCTTACGTAAATTATTTAAAACTTACTCTTTATGGTAAAACATTTCAATTCCTTTTTTCTAGTCTCCAGTTTTAAGAACAGCATATTTTGTATAGTTAAGCTTCTAGGGGACAGTCTCACCCACCTAAATATAACTTACCACTCTATAATCTACATTTTCTGATGACTTGCTATCCTCCAACCACTAGTTGTCATTCTTCTCCTCTCAGCTTCTCTAAGATCAGCTTTTATAGATGCCACATATAAGTCTGATCCTATGGTAGTTATCATTCTGTGTCAAGTCTGTTTTGCTTAGTTGGCTTCTCACATCTATAAAAGATGTTGGAAATGACAGGATTCGAGCTTTTAAATCATGATTCATAACTTTATCACGTAGAATTGAATAATGCTTTCTGTTAAACTTTTCAAGATAGTCTTGAATATGAATAGGATCCTTTTTCCATATTCCTTATTGCTTTTTGATTCTCTTTATTTTCTTTGCATCCTGATTTCAGCATCCCCTTCTCTTGGTTCCCTCCTCACACAGCCTCTATCCTGTAACAGTCTCTATCTGAAAAGAGGGAGGCCCACCTGAATGTCACCCACCCTGGCACATCAAGTCACTTCAGGACCAGGCATATCCTCTCCCATTGAGGACAGACAAGGTAGCCCATGTAGGGGAACTGAATCCACAAACAGGCAACAGATTTAGAAACACCACTGGTCCAGTTGTTGGGGAACATGCATAAAGACCAAGCTGGATATCTGCTACATATTTGCAGGGGGTCCTTGCTCCAACCCATGTATGCTCTTTGGCTTGTGGTTCAGTTCCTGGGAGCCCTAAAAGGTTCAGACTAGTTTACCCTGTTGGTCTTCCTGTGGGGTTCCTATCCCCTCCAGTTCCCTCAATCCTTTCCCCAAATCTCCCAGAAGCCCCCCACCCCCATGCTCTCTCCAATGTTTAGTGAGCCTGTGCATCTGTTTTAGTCAGATGCTAACTGGAGACTCTCAGAGGACAGCTATGCTATGCTTTTGTCTGCAAACATAGCAGAGAATCATTATTAGTGTCAGGGACTGGTTCTTGTCCATGGGGATTGGACTCAAGTTAGAACAGTCATTGGCTGCCCTCAGTCACACTATATTCCATTTAGTTGAGATCAATGAAGGGGTCATTGATGGCAACAATATCCACTTTGCCAGATGTAAATGAGAAGAAAATCCTTGTAACTAGGCATCCAATAGGGCCAAGTCCGTTCATTCCAACTTTACCACCACGTCTAAAGGATGAGGCTGGCCTGCAGGAGAAGATGAAGTTGTCTCTGGAACAGGGCTAAGTTCCTTATTTTATTTTTTAATAGCTAATTAGTGTTTCATTGTGTATATGAACCACATTTTCTTGGAGCATAAATTCTTAAGGAGAAATAATATATCTTGATCTTCATTTGGGTATACATTGCTAAAGTTAAATTCATTAAAAATGTGCATGAAAATTGAAAATATCTGTCAATGTGAAACAGGTTACAAAAATTTCACCTACAAGTTCTAATTTCTAACCATAAACATTTTGAAAGAAATACACTCTTTAAAATAGCCATATGAAATATTATTGACTTGGAAATCACATGGAGGAGTTGCAAGGAGTATGTTTGTCCTTAAACTATGATTAATTGTTTAATTTAGCTACATCAATTAAATGTTTTTGAAAAACAATCCGACTGAATAAGAAATTTCTCTATTCCTTTAGGCCACTGATACATCACTTTAAACTCACTATAATTCAACTGGTATGAAATTCTGAGCATTGTAAGCCATTCATCATAATCCAATCTAAAAGTCTATAGGTGACATAGATTAAAGGTATTTTGTTAAGAAGAAAGTACAAAAGAAAATTTTAAGCCCCCAAATTTACTATATTTGCTTTAAAACATACACATTTAGCACAAAGAACTACAGAGAACTTAGAAATGCTTAAAGTAAAGCAGGAAAAATAGTCTTCTATGAGGAAGATCACACCAATCAATTTTCCAATACTGAAAGCTTAGAAGACATGCATGCAAGTAACATTTTGCATACTGAGCAGATTGTACTTAGGAATATTTATATAAATAAAAATACATATATCAATTAAATAACAATTAATAAAGATGAGGCTGACAAACAAAACAGGGAAAGGTATGTGGGGTATTTTTGGAGGTAGGTAAAAGAAACAAGAAGTGTAATTATATTATAATCTCAAAAATAAAAAACAATGTTAAAAATTTCATTCCCATTTTATTGCTCACATAGCAATTATTTCTCCTATTTAAGTGTTTAAACTGAGACCATTTTTATAGCATATATTATATGCTATATATTTTTATAGAATATACTAATTGAATATCTAGAATTCAGTGTATGGTAAAAAGTCAGAAAATTTCTTAAATTAAAATAAATCGACAATCTGTTAGATAATATATTGAAACTAAAATACATGATGTTTTAGGCTCACAAAATGTTTTATATAATAATATACTTTAATACTTAATACTTTAGTAAAATATGAAGCAAATAGAATATTTAGAATGTAATATTTAACTCAGGAGACTGAAAAATGCTTTTGAAAATTATTTCATTAGTATACCTTATATTTACTTCATTTGTTTCTGGTGATTCTTCCCTCATCTGTAGCTATCCTGGTGATGTCATTTACTGCTGTAGAAATATTTTCTACTTTGTAAGTTTCTCTGACCAGATAAAATTGTTGTAGAAAACAAAGCAATCCTAAATCCCCAGACTAGACCATGATTAAGGATCTTAAGAATGAGACAGCTATATCATATTTTTGGCATTTGAGAATTTTGGGGGCATCAAATTGGAGTTAGGTAAAAGAATGGAGTGCTGTTCTGTTTAAACTTCAGTACTTTACAGATGCACTAAAGTAATCCTCATCACTACATAGGGCACATCCTGTAAGGAAAGCCTGCTTTCAAGCCACAGACTAAGCTAGCCACATTGTCTACTGGCACCAAGTATTTCCCTGCTAAAATTTCTGAAAGGGAAACTAGAAAGGGAAACTGTCAACTTTTACTTCCTGTGTTTTGTCTTCAGTTATATTTCACGATGGCAGTTTCAATGTATTTTATGCTACTTTCTTTTGTTAGGAAAAGGGGGGATGGAGAATAATCACACCCTTAGATATTTGAAGGTGTCCACGAGTGTGACCTAACTCCCTCCCATATGCTCCATATTGCTCCATATGATGTTGGGGCCCACACTTGCTAGAAGGACAAAGGAAAATAAAAGGAGAAACCAAGAAGCAAACACCACCTCAAGCTTTCACTGCAAGCCTCATTATTTATTGGATACCAGCAGAAAGAAAACACATATTCCAAATGTCTTTCATTCATGTCATTACCAAAGAATTTCTCTGAGTTTGTCTGCTATAAGGATATTTCTAAAACACACAATTTATTAGTGTGGACAATAATTATAAATCTAGCTAATTTCAAACTATTATTGATATTTGTAATATAGTACTATACAGTACTTGACTTAATATAAAAATGTTTTAAATACCTTAGTTGTATACCCAGGTGTAGCCACATGTAACTATGTGTAAGTATGTATCTAGCTATTTTCAAATAAATATCTAGTTCAGTAAATAAACAGGAAAAGAAATTGAAGAGATAGGCCTTGATAAAAAGACAAATGAGCAATAGACATGGAAATATGTTAGAGGTCCTGAGCTGTTAAGAAATGTAAATCCTAGCTCATCAATATCTGGATGTAGCTTAGTGAGAATGACTAACATCAAGAGAAGACACTGACAAGGGTCCTGGAAAAGAAAGAGTTATATACTGCTTATAGCCTTGTGAATTAGTATAACTGCTATGGCAACCCGTATGCCCTTTCTGAAAAGACTCAAAATAGAAATATTATCCTGCTATAGTACTAATAAACATGTATCAAAAATAACTATTACAATTAAAGTCAGCATGCACAGTACTTTTATTCTAATTCCATTTATAATAATCAAGTTCTTAAATCTAGAAATCGAACAATTGCATGAATAAAGAAAAATGGTATACTGTTGAATGTTATCTAACAATAAAGAATAGCAAAAATATTTTATTTTCACAAACATGGGTAGAGCTGGAGCTGGTCAGGTTGTTAGATCACAGATGCCCTTTCATTTTCCCATTCCTATTTCCCCATCACTCTGCACATTACAGCTGCCTTGCCTATACTTTCTCCTTACACCAAATGGTTTCATGTTTTTAGAATATCTAAAATGCTTTCCCACCTCACAGCCATCATGCTACCACTGATGCGACAGTGCTGTTGCTCGTGATGGTCTCCCAAATTGTGGCTTGTCCACAGCTCATGAATATTTCTTTTGCTTAACAAAGCTCAGTTTTTGAAGGGAAATTTCATGTCTTTTCCTTCCCCTAACTATGGATCTTACTTCTTTTTAACACTTAATCAAAACAAGGCAGATTTAGAAACACAAATCTCATGATTTTTGTCATATGAAGTAGAAAGAGTTGTTTTGTACAAGGCATTAAACTACATAGAGTTCTAATTTGGTGAGAAGAAAAGACAAATGCAAGAAGGACAAACAACAATGATCAAAGTATAATGTACACATTTGTGAAAAATCTCAGAAGAAAACTTACTATTTTGATCATACAAGATTTATTAATAATAGCAAGGGAACCATACTCTTGTTAGATTTTAAACCACATCTTAAACTGCATTGGGGTAAATGTCACGTATTTGTCTCTGAGACTAGCCCTGAATCAAAGGAGCCATTGCAAGGTTGAATTTATTGCTGAGGAAGAAAATGAAGTCACTGTGATTGACTGATTCAAAATTTCAGCTTTGGGTATAAATATATCTTTTTTTTGAGTCTTGCTTGGACTAACTCACTTTTGAGAATTTATATATCAGAGGTTAAGTAAATCAGCCTGTTTTTTCATCTGTAGAATATGATAACATTTCTGATGTGCTTAAAAGATTAGCTTGAGATTATGTATTCTTACACTGACATGACCTTTATTTTATATTTTATATGTAATTTTATACTTTTAGAATGCATATTTCTACATAAATGGTGTCATGGAGGTCATGGTTTATTTTTCTTATCTACACATCCATATTGCTTTATGGGGCATGCTAAATAGTAAGATCTCAAAAATTTATGTGTTAGATTAGCAAAACACATATAGAAATAGCTCATTTCAGTTGGGCCATGTGATTTATATCACTTTTTATTGACTACATTTATTCATTTAAATTATTCCATAGTCATAAGTTAAATTAGTAAAATCATATTACATATCTTGTCTTAGCATTGGACAAATGATTTACATTATTTATTACTAAGTATATCTATACATTTAAAACATATGATAGTCTCTGACATGTAAAGTTTAGTACTTTGAAATTTTTAAGTACATTGTCTGAGAGAGCAAATTAGTTTTGTTTTAATATTTCAAGTGGATTTATGTGCATGATGCAGGAAATGTGGTTAACTGAAGATACTTAAAATAGTTTTACCCTGAGTTTCCAAACACATTTATATCTTATCTAGTTGAATTAAACTTATTTTAAAAATGGCACTTCTGCCAAGATACTGAAAGGCCATTAACTATGGAGATACTAAGAGTTTAGACAATAATGAATAGGCTTATTAACACTAGCTTTTGGTGATATGGATATATTAAATGGTAGCAAGTACATACACTCTTAAGTTTCTCAAAATCAGAACTCATTTGCTATGCTGTGTCATAACACAAACCTGATATTTTATAGAAAAATACATATGACATTAGTTGTTTTAAAAATACTGTTTAGTGTGAAGTACTTGAACATAATATGAATGGAAGCATAATTCCAAGGAGGTAATGTTTCTCCTAGTTGTTCTTTTTATCCCAATAAGCAAACAGCCGTCATTTGCAATGAGAGGAATCATCTTTTAAACAGGAAAAGAAATTTGTGCTTCATCCTGTTTTATTTATTAATAATATTGTTTTATGTAATTTATCAATTCACAGGGATGTTGATATTTTGAGTGTGTAGGACATTTTCTTTCATATGTATATTCTGATCACCATTTTCCCTCCCACAACTGCTCCCAGATATTTTTCACCTGCATCATAACTGTTCTTTCTTGGTTGCTGTAGAAAACAAGAAAAAAATCAAGAAACAACACACACACAAACAAAAGCCAAAACCAAATCAGAATTTGAAAATCATATATATATATATATATATATATATATATATATATATATATACACACACACACACACACACACACACACACACATACATACACAAACCAAAACTCATAAATCACAAAATCAGATATTATAATACCCAACAAAATATCAGGAAACAATATGTCCAGAGCAATAAGAGACAAACATCTACAAAAAAATCCTGTGAGTTTATTTGTATTATCCATCTACTGCTGGGTGCAGGGCCAACCCTCAAGTGTCGTTAATACACCCAGTGAGTCTCCTCTGGAGAAAATTAATTTGCAAGTAAATGTCAGTTATAGGTAGTTTCTTAGTTAAGGATGGAAACCTGAGTGAATTTCCCCTTCTAATAATTGGACCCCTTCTCTCTTGAGCCCATGCAGGCCCTGTGTATACTGCCACAGTCCCTGTGAGTTCCTGGGTGTATCAGTCCTGTAGCATCTGTAAGACACAGCTTTCTGAGAGTTATCCATGCTTCTTTGTTCTTACATTCTGGTAACATCCTCTCTCAAATAGCTCTCTGAGCTCTTATTGGATAAGATTGGTTAAGACATCCAATTTAGGACTGAGTATGAAAAATATCTCTCACTCTTTGCTTATTATCCAGGTTTGCTCTGTTTGTGTTCCCATATATTGCAAGAATAAGCTTCTCTGATGAAGACTAAATGTGTCACTGATGTATGAGTGGAGCACAGTGTCATTAGGAGTCATTTTATTGGTATTTTCTTTTTGCTGAACAACAGTATTAACTTTTCCTCTAGACTCATGGCAGTTTAATGTTCATGGCCATCAAAGAAGGAACCCATGAATGCCTTGAACTCAGAGGGTGGCTGGTTTCTGCTGTAAAGTTTGTGCTACTATTGTATCAGAGAGTCTTACAAGCAAGTCACTATTGTAGATCACAGTTTGTAGCTCTTAAAATAATATAATTCTGGAATATATAGAGAATTAACTAATTAGTGTCCATGGGAAGACAAGGTTATTCTGTTCTTCAAACAGAATCAGGGACATAATTTAATCGATCATTGATATGCAAATTATCCTTAATTAAGTCTCAATGCTTCAGTAAATGGTGATATTTAATGTTCCTATTGGATTAAATTACTCCTAGTATTGTTGCTGCAGCAGTAATGTGAGACTAAGATTAATTGGAATCAACCGCAGTTTTAGATACGATACGATTCTGTTCTGTGTTAATAGAAATAACTCCATATTCTGGCTCATTTGTTTCCATTAAAGATGTGAATTCTCTTTCATTTCCCCCTCTATATCTCTTGTTTTCTCCTTTTACTTTTCTTAATTTTCTTTCTCAGACCACTTTATACAAAGACAGGAAATGCTAGCAACTTAGTCTCACCACACAAAGTATTGATAGAATCATTCTAACTATGGAATCTTTTCATTCCGATAAACTTTTTTAGTAGTATAAAGCAGTAATTTATAAATTAGCAGCCAGACACAAATTCCTTTGGCAATGCAAATAATTTAACTTGTTTACTGACTGAAAAAGTTCCAAAGATATCAACAAGGTGCAGAAATACTATTGAAAAATTTAAAGTTTTAAATTTGATGCTTGTATATCCTTCTAACATTATTTTTTCATTAAGACAAATATTCCTGGTAGGAAAAATATTTAAATCATTCAATTTTTACTTTAATATTATTGATCACAACTATGAGAATGCTTATTTTTTCCTCATTAAATATTGCTGAGCTCCAAAATGTACTACAAAAATTTATAGGTGATAGATTGTGTTCTTGAATGCAAATGATTAGTATAAAATTGTAAAATTCAAATAATGATGCTAAGATTTGACTATTTCAATTACTTTCAATTGTTTCCCTATATTCCTAATGCAATTTTTTCTACTCAATAGAACACCAAATTTCAGAAGTCATGAATCTATCAATTTACTTAAATATTCATCTTATAATTGAGTGTGATGCAATATGTGTATTGTTCTGGCTTTCAAGAAGCAGATGCAGTGGAATCATATGTGCTTAAGGTGAAATGGCCTAAATAGAACATTCTAAGTACATAGTTGGGGCCTGTCTCCTAAGTTTAAAAAAAAAAACCATAAAGTTTATTTGAATTTCCTAGGTAGATAGAGATTCTCTCTTCATATATGTTCTGTAGAATGTGCTATCACTGAACTTAAAAGCTGGCCAAGATAAAACAGAGTGTTCAAAAAAATAGTAAATTGAAAACACAACCAAGGCCTGGTGTGCTGCTCCATTTTCTCATTAGTATAATTATTTTTCCAATGATATTGAATTTGAAGAAGCCATAAGATACAGTGGTACGTATTTACTTTTAGCTTAAGTTACTTTGTAGCATTATATTTTTCACAACCTACTTTTTAGAGACCAGATCTTGTGTTCAGACACCTTAGAGAACCTGACCTAAGGTAGAACTTGAGTTAACTAAGAAGCCAGCACCTAGCACCAGTTTCTAGGTTACTCCAGCCAGTGTCTAGCACCAGTTTCCAGATTACTCCCCAACAATCCTGCAACTCCAGGTTACAAACCAGCCCCTGACATTTCACTTTCTAACAACTACCAATCAGGAAGAAAGCAGAAGTTAAGTTTATGGTTTGGCTCCCAGCACCAGACAATTATGTTGAAGGGCAAGAAAATTTCATAATGTCCCACCAGTCAGATGTGTGCTAATCTAGAAAACCCTTTGCTTGTTTACAATTTCCTACAAAACCTTGCCCCTGTGAGATCTCGGGCTTCACCTTCTTGCTCTGCTACATCAGAGATGGCGATACAGCCCAAGCTAGAGCTTAAAATAAGGAGACCCTAGTGTGAATGCATCAGAGTCGAATCCTTGGTGGTCTTTTGGGGCTCACAAATAAAGTACAACATTTTAATAGGGGATCTTATATGCTTCAACATCTTTTTAGCCCACCACCCACCAGAGGTAGGAAACGAACAAACAAACTAACAAACAAACAAACAAACAGGTTGGTAGGAAATGAGTTGTAGACCTGTTTAGAAATAGTTTTCTGGGCTACTCCAATCTTTGTTGTCAGCAGTCCAGTCATCTAGCAAAACATCAACATGAATCAGCAGCTGCAGTCCAGTTCACTAGGTAATCACCACTCATGAATCACCAAAAGCTCAATCCAGAAGAAACCATGGGGCTCCTCCAATTGGCCTGATTCCAAGGAAGCTGCAAGAGGCTGCTGGAATATTATGAGAAGTTCTTTAGCTAGTTAGTCTTTATGAAGTCACAACATGTGAAGATCAACAACATGATGGTAGGTGAACCAAAACATCAGTGTCATCAGTGAAGATTAGCTAAGCAAATCAAGATGACTCAATGTGATAGCTGCCTCCCTCTGTCTCTGGATTCATTAATTTTATTTCTAAACATCACACATCTTCTCGTATCTTTGCTTCAGTAAAACCTCCACTCAATTGTGTCTGCTTCAGCAAAACATCCTTTCTCTTGTCTGCCCAGCCAAAGATCATGACACAGCCGAGTTTTCAAAGACACTAGCAATGTCCATTTCTTTATTTAGTGTTTATGTTGAGTGACCACAGCACTGCCATTGTTTTAGTTTTTAAAATAAAATGAGTCCTGATGTGATCCATCTGAATTTATTTTCTCATTGAGTTTTTTAAAATTGTATTATTCATATACTTGAAATTCTATGAACCCATATTTTTCCTCACAAGCCTGTAGACATTTGAGACTATGCTGGGTTGTAGTCAAGCACAGGTTATTCTTTTTTACCATGGCAAGTATTTTGTTTGTTTGTTTGTTTGTTTGTTTGTTTTTTGTTTTTGTTTTTCAGGACAGGGTTTCTCTCTGTAGCCCTGGCTGTCCTGGAACTCACTCTGTAGACCAGGCTAGCCTCGAACTCAGAAATCCACCTGCCTCTGCCTCCCAAGTGCTGGGACTAAAGGCTTGCGCCACCACCGCCCGGCCCATGGCAAGTGTTTTAACAGCTGTTTTTCTTTTCTTTTTCTTTCTTTCTTTCTTTTTTTTTTTTTTTTTTTTTTTTTTTGATTTTTTTGATTTTTTTTTTACAATTATTATAAGTGTATTTAATTATTTTTTGTTTTTATGGCATATTACCAGTGCACCTAAAACGAAAGAATATACCTTCTTCTCAGCACCTCATGGTACCTTCTCCAAAATTGACCATATAGTTGGTCACAAAACAGGCCTCAACAGATAGAAGAAGGTTGAAATAATCCTGTGCATCCTCTCAGATCACCAAGGATCAAGGCTGGTCTTTGATAAAGACAAAAGCAATAGAAAGCCCACATGCACATGGAAGCAGAATACCAGCTCTTAACCTCAGGTCCACTGCAGTGAACCAGATGCATTACCTTGTGCTTCAAAGCTCCTGCTTCCAACACCAAAAGAGTAACAGCTGCTTTTCTAATGTTATTGTTCATTTTGCTTTATATATCTTTGGGTGAGCTATTACAAATTGTAAGATTCAGATTCACTGCCATGCCAGTATTAAATTGTATACTTATCAATCAATTATTAAAATAATTTTAGTCATTTCAAGAGACAACAGAGATGTTCTTACAATTCAAAAATGTCTGATATTCTTAGATACATGGGCAACAGCTCAACTCTGTTTGAGGCTTATAGATTTTAAGCATATGATTCGAGCAAATCTTAGAGCCCTTGAATTATTGTCATTCTTCCAAGGCAGTCATTATTAGTTATATTAAGTTTATATATACTTATCAATTTTATATATACTTTCTATGTATATATATACATATATATATATATATAATTTATGTATACTTATTATTATGTGTACTTGCACTTGTGTGTGTGGTGGCATACAAGGGAGGTTCAAGGATGAATTCCAACCTGTCAAGCAGTTTCTGGGAAATAAATTCATATCATCACACTTGGTGAGAAGAACCTTTACCTATTGATTCATTTCAATGACCCTGTTGTTTATTTTCCTGATATTCTTTTATCTTCACTGCCGCCTTTTCATGATTATATATTTTGAAGACCCCTGAGCCTCACAATCCACATAGAGTTGTTATTAACTAGACCCAATCTGAGTCTATGAACTGCAGTAGCTTCTTTAACTCATCTCTTTACTTTAAGGTAGAAATGGGCTCGCAGGACTGTTATTGACAGTCAAATACCAGAAACACTTAGAGCTGTTGGAAGTGGTAGCTGTCCTCATCTTTGGCTGAGGTATTGGTGTTGGGGAAACCATGCTGTCAGACTCTGTAAGAGAGAAGATGACAAAATGTGGAGCTGAGTTGTGACTAGGGCAATATTCTACTTTACCCCTGAATTATTTTGTACCTTGAACTTGTATCTAGTCCAGTAAGAGTGAGTTGATTTGTTCTCTTAATGTAGCTTCTTCATTGCTTAGTGCTTTCTTTAATAACTCCGCCACACTGTGCTTGTCTATGGTCCTTAAGTATTTACTCACTTCCCTAGAAAATCCTTTAGTTAGCCAGTAATTAGGTGTGTAAGTCTGTCACAATATTTTCCTAAATTACTAGTGTAATAAATTTTCTCTGGCAATAGACATTGATTGAATAATGATGATGATAACAGTTACCAATTTGAAATCATTTCTAGAAAAATTATGATTTGGGATGACAGTAGGATAATATGCACTATAAACAAAATTTTTCAAGCAATTTTGACAGCAGACACTCTGGTCTGAATATTTGCAATATTTTCATTAATTCTTTTAAAACCTCCCCAAATTGAGGGTGCTTTCCAGAGAGTAATACATGTGTCTAGGTATGGTAGCAATATTCACTACTAGTAATTGTAAATAACAGAGAGTCTCAATAAACAATAACTATTTTTAAAAAGCGATTGTGCTATTGTGTCTGTCCAATGTAAGTAAAGTCAGAGTCCTGAAGCATTTCACTTTCACTGAAGATAAACAATCCTGAAAAACACATAACATAAATAGAGAATCTAAATAATTAAGTTGACACAAAGACTCTACATATTGCTAAAGCCTCTATCTTTTGAGGTATTAATGAATTATTTCTTGCCCATTTTTTGTTTACTGAGTTCAATAAATTGAATGAACAAGCTGGCTTTCTACACGGAATGCTGATACGTATATTCCTTTGAGTGCTGTATGTCTTTCTGTGTAGTGAGATATTGCCTCCACTTTTTGCACTCATTCAGATCTGTGAATTCTAGAACTTGCCCTGTAATGTCTGTGATCTTTGGAAAGTCGTCACTCTATGGCAAAACATAGGAAATGCCATATCCTCGACTCTGCTGGCAGTGTGTGTCAGTAACTGTCTCTGGCCTTTCTCTGACCTAGATTATGGTGGTCATCCATCAAGTAGCTAGAGAGGCCTGCTTTGGATTCATTGCTATAAGTTGCAGAAAAGCACACCAGCCTCTAGCTGTCATCGCAGTCACACTTTCTGAACCTAGGCCATTATGTTAGTCACTGCTTTACCATACTCTGCAGTTATTTTTTCAGTATACCCATCAGTTTGTCAAACCCTGTTTTCCTACTTCTGACAATCAATGAGCTATGGCCAGATAAGTCTATGCACTAGGATTTTATCATTTAAAAACCGAACCAATCCAAACTAAGCAAACAAAGTTGAAAATCAGCCCCAACAGGTTCTTTCTTATATATATCCTATATGTGGTATCTATCTATGCCACATGGTAAATAGCTCTTGTCAATGTAGCCGTTCCTTTGGTTGAGGCAAGCAGTTTCTGTGGCACCACAGTTAACAGAGGTTTCTGGGTGCAGTATACTTTTCAGAAATGTATTGATACAGTCTGGCAGCAAATGCAAAGCTAAGCTTAGCCTCTGCGACCTTGGAATAAGCCTGTATTACAAATAGCCAGAAAACTTCAAGCCAAGATTTGACTTCATGACCTACTGCCACTTGTCAGATGCAAAATGTCTGTCCAGCTCATCTTTGCTGGGACAGAGTAAACACTGCCAACTAAAAGAGCTTGTCACTCGGCTGTTAGGACTTTTATCTCTAAAGGTTCTAGTTATTTGTGACATTATGATTCTGGTAATGTTCGCCATTTCTTTGCTCAATATTTTAGATTAAAAGAATCCAAAGAATATTTTACAGTTAAAACATAAAGTGACTTGAAACAATTTATAGCAAAAACAGCCTGAAAGATTTGTAAGTTTAACCACAGTGTGAACTAAAAATTTTATACCCAAAAACCTGAAAGCAAGATTGAAAAATCAGATTAGATTTCTAACGCATCTACTTCCCATTCCAGAGTTATACACTAAAAGGAATTTCACAATTTTGGTGTATTTTAATTATTTTTGACCCAGTTTATATGAGGCTAGACACTGAATACAATAAAGTCAACAGGGATATTCTAAATTTGTCTGTTTTATTTTTTCTTTTTTCCCTTTTAATGATTGTCTGTGTGTGGTGTGCATTTATGTATGCATGTGTGTGGGTGCATCTGTGGTACAAGTAATCAAACTGAACTTCTGTGTGGAGGCTCAAGATTGATACTGGGGCCTTCTTGAGGTGCGGTTTTCCAATTAAAACCAGAGTTCTTAGACACTCAGTTTTCTCTAAGGATCCCTGTTTGTATTTTATAAGCCTGGAATTACCAGTGGGCTGCCATGTCATCTAGCATTAATTAGGTTCTGGAGATCTGAACTCTACTACTTTTGCTTTCATAACTTTAACCACTGAACCACCTCCTTATACCTTTTCTTTTTCAGATTTCATAATAAAAGAATGAGACTGCCATCTACAGAGTTCTACCTAACAAATATGTGATCATGTCTGTGATATAAGTCCCTCTTCTGGGTTTTACATGAAAAATCTAGTCATCTGTAGTAAATCTACAGAATACTTATAGAAAATTTATTTTATTTTTTGTGTCTTTGTAGAGGTGTGTGTCTGTGTATGTACATTGTGTATGTTTGTGACTGCATGTGTGTGCTTATGCACATGGAAATAATAAAAAAAATACCTTAGGTAATTATTTTTAGACACGATTGTGTTTTATGAAACACAACTCTCTTATTGACCTGCTGCTCACCATGTAGACTAGGCTTGTTTGCAGGTAGTTCCAGGGTATAAGTGCTAGTAACCATGAGGGGATTTTTTTATGTGTGATTGGTAGACTGAATTCAAATATCCATACTTATATTGTAAATACTTAGTGAACTAACTCCACAGCCTGAAAAGTTTATTTAAAAAGTTAAAACACAAAAATAAAAAGAACAAAAAATATCAAAACGAGGTGAGATTTTAAACTTTGATTTACAGTAGATGAAAAACAACCAAGAGAGGGATATAAATTGTCTGGTAATGAGTGCTGAGTTGCTTTAATCTATGCTTGCTTCAGAGTATCTCTATGATTTCACACGTGCATATGGTTGTGCTTGCAAGTGTTTGTGCACCTGTTGTTTATAGCTTAAAGTTTCCAGCCAGTACCATCTGCTTCTTACCATTTTGGAATAGAAATGTACCAAATACTATTTCTTTGCTTGGCAATGATTAGAACCCCTAAGTTTCCTTTCTGGTTCTGTTGCTTAACAACTGTATGACTTGGAGCACTTATCAAATTATTTTATACAAATTATCATCATACCACCCATCCTTTTCCTTTATTTTTAAAAAGAAAAGACAAAAATATGGTAGCTTTTAAAATTACAATCTGAAGTGTGCATAGTTTATCTGGATTCTACAATTTGCTTTTTTTCAATGTACAATACCATAACAAGACCTTTCATGTCTAACAATTTTGAAGTTTGGCTGTCATTATTTTTTTTTTTGGATGCTTTGGAAACCAATGCAGAATGCTTTGGTAGTTCTTCAAAGGCTCCCCAGTGATTATATAAAAAAGGACCCCAAGTTTGCTAACAATGGTATTAATGCTTTACCTTGATATTAAGACTTCTTTCAAGATCAAAGATGAAATCACCCTTGGCTCTGTATAGATCAATGGATTGTTTACCTGTAGCCATTTTTAAGAAGGTATATACATGGAATATATATTTGCTATATGCATGGAAGTCAGGCATTTATACATGGAAGCAGACCTACCATGTAGTTGTCTTGCTTATAAATTAACCATTATTGTCTCTGCAAGGTTGTAGATTCCTTTTCCAGAGATTTAAGGTTCATTGGAAAGTCTCCCTTCTCTTCCTAGACCAAGAATTCTAGAGATTACCAGGTTAGTATTTTGTCCAAGCACTGACTGATGTCATTCCTCATTAACATGGAAAAAGTATAAGTTCTCAAAATGAAAGGCAGGCATTTGGAAATATGGGCACGTAGGTCTTTCTTATGAAACATAGAATCATATTCTATGCTTCAAGGAACCAGTTGTAGTTATTCATCCTTCAGAGGTATTTGAAATAGTTAATGCATACTATAAATAGAGAAGTAGATTTATTAGCTGTGGTCAATTTTGGAAGGTAAAAAATCCAGTTGCCACTCCCTCTTGTTCATGCTCCTGTTATGTGGTTAAAAACAATTGAAAGTCCAGTATAGATATATAGAAATCGATCAGTCATAATGTGGTAATGCCTACCACTGGCCCATTATTGTCTTTACAAATGATAGATTTGTTTTCCTGAGAGAAGAGTTTCATAGAACAGGCTTTCTCCTCCTAGCCAAAGAATAATAGAGATCTCCAAATTTCTTGAGAACCATTGTTTTGATGTTCTAATAGCTGGTGTCCATTTACAATACTTTCATTTCAGTCAGATTGTTACAATTTGAATAATGAGTTATCAAAGCCTACAAATAATCTTCTATCTGAGCGTAGAGAAGGTAGTTCAGAGATAAGATGCATCAGGAAACCATCTAAAAAGTGATTCTTCTAGAAAAGCTTTAAGGGATACTTTCATTGTGTTTTATTGAGTTGGTAAACTGGCTGCTTCTTTGGTTCTCCTTTCTTCCCTGCCTCATTACATTTCTAACTTGGCTTCTTTTCTCTGCAACTGCATTTCCAAGTAACATGCTGACATGTAGACTTTGCTCAAGTTGTATATTTTATTTTAGAAACAGATGATGACTGACATTACTTCTATTGCAGACTTGACTCCCTTTACTGTGTATCTCCCAGATTATTGTTCAAACTGATTTGTCTTCTCACATTTCTCTTAAGTTTTTGAATTGTGACCTTTTATGATAGAGATAATTATTTTATTACTTTATTTTTCCTTTTCATGACAAAATATCAATCATAACTATGTAACTATATAAAATATTTTATTTGAGTAATCCTAGTGTTTTTTTCTTATGTATGTATAATATTTTTCTTATGTATGATATGTTTAAGTTTTTCTTAGGTATAATATTTAAATATTTTTAGTTATTTGAAAATTTCATACAAGAATAATGTATTAAAATCTGTTCTACCTTCTTTTCTTCCCTCCACTTCCTCCTGTGTCTCCCACCCCTCAAATTTATGAATTCTTTGTTAATCATCATTGTTACATAAACAGGCATATATGTGTGTATGTATGTATGTATGTATGTATGTATATAAGTTTAGGTTTGATCATTTAAGATTGGACAATCTATCTAGGGTTTCATTCCTGGAAAATATCAATTCTTCCCTTCTCAGGCATCATAGATCTCTGTAGCTCTTGATCTACAAGATCAAGATCAATGTGAAATCATTCCCATTCACTTTGACATATCTTATGATTTTATTATTTTTCAGTCTTGTTTTAGGCAACCATAGTTTAATGATTTCATGGGTGCAGCAAACCTGTCTTGTCTAGAAAACATTATCCTATAGCAGGTGTCCTGCTCTATATTTTTTACAAAATTTCCTCTCCACAATATCTATTAAGCTTTCTATGTTGCAGTTTCATTTTAGATATATCCATTGGGATTTGAACTCTGAATTTTGACTATCCATAGATCATTTTTTTTTAAAACTTTGAAAGACAAAGAAGCTTGTTTAATGAAAGGTGAGAGCTACACTTAATCTTTTAGTATAAGGATAAGCATTTAGCATACAGATAAATTTGTGTTGGTTGAGTGAAATTACCATAAATTTTTTGAGGTTCTATTATTCCTCCATCCAAGCATGATTGGCTAGGTTTGCAGTACCTGACACAAATTCCCTCCTCCTGAGTAAACCATATATAACCTAATCAAAGAGTTATGTGCTACTCTCCCCTCACCTGAGTACAACATTGGCATATCATGCACATTAAGCCATTGTTTTGCTGCATACTCTTAGCAGCTCTGTAGGACTACTGATTGTTCCTATCTCTTCAGAGCTTCTTTAGCATCATCTGATACTATTAGAGCCAGTGCCGGGATGGAGGCTTCCAGGTCAATTTCAACATAACACCTCCAAGTTTTGTGTCCAAATATGTGGCATGTTAGGCAATAGGATCTTAGCTTCTAGTTTTAGAATGGAAATAAGAACAATGCCAATAACTTATTTTGTGTGAGTCTCTTCAAGTTGTTTCCTATTGGGTTTTGATATTTTCTTTACCCTGAATCCACAGTGAACAGTGTTTCTTGCAAAAATTGTTGCACTGATCTGTTTTTGATGTGTGTACATGTGTGTTTGCATGCATGTATACATGCATGTATATGTGTATGTGTGCATAACTGACCTCTCTTGCAACTTTAAAACCGGGTCTAAGAGGACTACTAAGCTATTTCAAGATCAATTTCATTTTTCTGTGTTAAATAAAATATGAGGCTCTGGTACTGCCAAAGCAACCTTTCACTGCCACATTGCTTAGTACACTGTAAATTGATTTGCTGGTCTTTTATGTCAGGAACTTTCTCACTTTTAGTGCTACTCAATCTCATATGTTTCCTGCCTGATTTTAGTTGTACGCTTGTATGTATGTATGTATGTATGTATGTATGTATGTATGTATATGCATGTGCATACTGTAAGCCCTTTTATACATTGTGGAATGTGTAAATTCTATAAGAATGCATATGGTTATTTGACATATTTCTTTACTCAATGGTTAGTTCATTGGAGATCTTTGGAAGCTCAAATAAAATGATAAGGTATATAATTGAAAATGTGCCTCAAAAATAATATCTATGTATTAGTATCCATATTAATTGAAGATTAAAGGTATCAAAACAAATAGATAATAGGTTAATCAGATACTATGTAGCTATTATTCATCTTTTTGACATATATGACTTTAGTATTAATTTCTAACCAAAATATTCATATAGTATTAAAATATTGATGTCACTGATGATGATGTCATAATTAAAATAGTATATAGGTTCTGTCATAGTTTAAGCTTTAATATTTCTTTTCTGAGATGAATGTGCATTAAAGTTTGTAAATAATGTGTTCCTAATAACGAAAAAATATTTATAGATATTGTGGATCTAGTACTTTCAATGTCTGTAGAAGAATTTATGATACAAAACGAATGTCTCCATTTCTGACTTACTTACTTATACTGGGTTTTCAGAGTTCAGCACAGTACTCACAAAAAGTAGTTACTAAATCAATATTTGTTGTCTAGCTGTTTTTGTTAGAAAAATTTTGTATCACTCCATATTATTTGTTCCTTAGAAATAGCAGTATTTGTGATAGAATAATTCTTGACAGATAGGTGGCATTAGTAAGATAGAAATATTTAGGAAGAAATGTTATTCCAGTGGAGGAACTGCAAAAAGGTTCTCAGTTTGAATGATGTACATCTACAGAAGAGTCTGGCAAGCACAGTCATAAAATATGAGGACAATGGAGACATAGCATGCATTGTTTACACATGAATGAAAATCGCTGATGAGGATTTTGTTTCTGTTATAAATTTGAAGGGAAAATTATAGTGCAGCTTCTTTGTGAATTTTCTTTGTTATTTAACATTTTTCAAAGATCTCACTGAGTAATTATAAAATTACCAAGGTAAGTAGCACAAAATGGTCATTTATAGTCAGGATTCAAACACAATTATAATGTTTTGACACACCATATTCTTACTTCATTAAACTTATTATTTTATATATTTACAGATTTAGATGTCTAAGGGTGCCCTCCCATCACTGGTGTAGATGTCTACTACAGAAAGATACAAGACTCAAAGATAAAATTTACCAAACTGACCATCCATGGCAAGTTCTGTAATAGACATTGAATGCTATAAAGTAGAACAATTCTCTTGTTTAGTATAGAAAATCTGTTTTTATTAACCTTTTCTTTAAACAATGAATATTTTAATTTGGCAGAAATGAAATGTCCTAAAGAAATATTTGTCTTCCTCTCATTGCTATTCAATTATTGGGATAAATTAGAATTTCCCTAAGAGTTTTACACAGAGAGAAGGAAAAGCCTGGGGTCCTGGTACTAACAGTGGAAAAATTCTCTCCAGGAATGATTTTACAAGATTCTGATTTGTCAGACCACCAGCAGGTAGAATAGACAGTTTTGCTTGGTATGATCCCATCTTGACCTGAATGTTTCATTTTGTTTTAGGATACCAAAGATGGACTTGGGTTAGCCACTGGATATCTTTTTTTCTGTGTTCAATGTGAGCCATTAAATACACTCTTTTTCTACATTGCCCTAGTATTTTGCCTGATTAACTGGGCTGTTGAGGGAAGGTGGCATAGTATAGGTTTTTTTTATTTCTGAAAATCAATTTATTTTTTATTGGATATTTTCTTTATTTACATTTCAAATGTTATTCCCTTTCCCAGTTCCCCACCTCCAGAAACCTCTTATCCCACCCTCCCTTTCTATGCTTCTATGAGGGTGTTCCCCCTCCCACCTACCCACTCCCACCTCCCCACCCTCGCATTCCTCTACAATGGGGCATTGAGCCTTCACAGGACCAAAGGCCTCTCCTCCCATTGCTACCCGACAAGGCCATCCTCTGCTACATATATGGTATCCCATATCCCTCTATGTGCATTCTTTGGTTGATGGTTTAGCCCTGAGGAGCTCTGATGGGTTGATATTGTTGTCGATTGATATTGTTATGCCTCAAATTTATGAATTTAATGAATTTATGAATTTAATAACAATATTTAATAAGAAGGGAGTACATCACCATATTTCTCCTGTCGATGTTTTTCACATGATATAAATCACTTCAGTTTGAATTCTTGGGAGGATTTAATAGTAGCCAATCTAGAGATTCACTAGTAGGAGGGAATCTTTTAGTTACTCAGGAAGCTAAGATGGGAGGATAGTTTGAGGATAGTTTGAGGATAGAGTTAATGGTAACCTCAGGCAACAAAGTAAAACAAAGCAAAACAAAACAGAAAAAAGGTTGGTTTAGATTTCTTAAGAAACAAGTAAGTGTCAGGACCAAAATGCACCAAGTGACCAATTACTGAAATCATTACACACAAACTTGGAAACAATTTTAACCATGTTCTTTGAGGTAAAAGTAAAAGCTCTTAAAATGATGGAAGGATACATTTCAGCAGTGAAATAGAAAACCGTAAAAAGAAAAAAAAAGGCTAAATGGAAGCTTTATAGCTGTAAAATACAATATCTGAAGTAAAACTTTACTGTAAATGTGCTCAATGGTGGAGAAAAGAGCCAGCAAACTTCTAGAAATGTCGATGGAGGAAAAAACTCTACTTCAGAGAAAAAAGGAAAGACAATAAAGGAACTGAGTCTTAGTTTCTTTTAGATAACTTGAAAACATCTTATTGTGTTGTCATTAGATTTTTCAGGGGCAAATGTGCTAAACTAAAAAAAGAGAGAGAAAGAAATATGCTTTAAAAACAAAAAGGTAAGCTCAAGAAACCATTTACAGAGATTATTCACATTGTCTGACTAGCAGATAAGCTATTCATTGAAGAACAAAGCAAACAGTACACTTATTAGAATAACTGCACCAGAGATCAAAGATTTAAAAATAAAGGTATATTCCTGGGAAACAACATATTCACATACTAAAATGCATAAAAACATAACACCACCATAAAAGAAAACTAGTGTCTCTCCAAAAAACTTTGTATGTATGAAACATTTGATCGATATTAAAGAAGTTTCATGTGCAATCTATATAAACTCAGATGGTTGCAGTGTGCACAAGACATACATGAGTTTAATCCAGTTTGGGTCACACTGCTAACCAAGAACTGCATGCAATGGAAACCGCCTGGCAAGGTAAAATGAGTTTTCTCCAATGAGGATTCACCAGTACATAAATCACATTATAGGGTAGGCCCCAGGCCAAGCTGTGATATGCCAATACAAAATTGATTCCATGTTTGTTGATACTTTTTTGTGATATTTTTGCTTTGTTTTGCATTTTTAGTTTTATTTTGTGTGTGTGTGTTTATCTTGATTTACATTTTAATGGGTCTTTTTTTAAAATTAGCTATTCCATTTATTTACATCTCAAACAATATACCAATTTCTGGTTACTTGCTCCACCAACCCCCCATCTCATGATATCCCACTTTCTGGTTACCCCTTCCTCAAACCCCATCCCACATCTGCTTTTCCCTATGAGAGTGCTCCCCCACCCACCTACACTCTCCTGACCCACTGTTTCAGCAAATTCCTACACTGGGGCATCAAGCCTCCCCAGGACCAAGGGCGTCGCCTCCCTTTGCTGTCAGGAAAGGCCATCCTCTGCTACATTTATATCTGGAGCCATGGATCCCTCCAGGTACACTCCTTGGTTGAACATCTAAACACTGGAAGAACTGGGTGGTCAGGCTAGGTCTTTCAATGGGGTTGCAATCCCCCTCTGCTCCTCCAGTACTTCCACCAGCTCCCCTACTAGGTTCCCTGAACTCAGTCTGATGGTTGGCTCCAAGCATCCACATCTGCATTGGTCAGTTGCTGACAGGACCTCCCCAGCAACTGCTACATTAAGTTCCTGGCCTCTTGACCACAGCAACCATGTTGGATTTGGTGTCAGCAGACATGATGGATCCCCCTGTTAGGCAGTCCCAGGTTAGCCCTTCCTTCAAAATCTGTTCCAATTTTTTTTGTCCCTGTTCTTTCTTTGGACAGTAACATTTATGAGTTAAAAACTTTGAGATGCACGAGTGACCCCATCCGTCTACCAGTGGCCGTGCTTGTCTACTGGAGGCGGTATCAACAAGGTCTATCTCCTCCTTCTCTGCACGTTTTAGTTAAACTCATTGCCATTGGATCCTGGGAGCCTCACATTTCCCTGGTGTCTGGGACTCTCCAGTGGCTATCCTCAGTTCCTCATCCCCCTGCTACATATTTTATTTCGATTTCCTGATCCTCTGTACCTCTCTTACAACTCTTTCAGTTCCCAATAATGCCACCCTTATTTCCTACCTCTTCCCTTCTCCCTCTCTGGTCTTCCTCTCCCTTCACATCCCACAATCATCCTGTTACCCTCTCAATGCAGGACTGAAGCATCCACAACCTGGTCTTCCTTCTTCTCTGTTTTCTCAAGTATTCTTTGATTTATTTTGTGAAAGACGTGAAGTTCTTGATATACAGATTTTCACTTTGTTACTTTCACTTGTGGTTTTCACCACAAGATATTTTATATTATTTGTGACTATTATGAAGGGTGTTTTTTTTCTTTATTTTCTTTCTCAGCCTAATTATCATTTGTATAAAGAAAGGCTACTGATTTGTTTGAGGTTATTTTATATCCAATGTCTTTGCTGAAGTTATTTTTCAACTGTAGAAGTTCTCTTATAGAATTTTTTGGGTCACTAATGTGTACTATCATATCATCTGCAAATAGTAATACCTTGACTTCTTAGCTAATTGGTATCCGCTTGATCTCCTTTTGTTGTCTTATTGCTCTAGCTAGAACTTCAAGTACTTTATTGAATAGATATTGGGAGAGTGGGCATCCTTGTCTTGTCCCTGATTTTAGTGGGTTTGCTTCAAGTATCTCTCCATTTGATTTAATATTGGCTGTTGGTTTGGTTTGCTTTATATTGCTTTTATTATGTTTCGTAATGGGTCTTGAATTCCTGATCTCGCCAATACTTTTTACATGAAGAGTTGTTGTATTTTGTCAAATGATTTTTTGGCTTCAAATGAAATAATCGTGCGATTCTTTTCTTTGAATTTGTTTATATAGTGGATTAGGTTAATGGATTTTTGTGTATTGAACCAAGCTTGCATCCCTGGGATAAAGCCTACTTGATCATGATGAATGATGGTTTTGATGTGTTCTTGGATTCAGTTTTCTAGAATTTTACTGAGCATTTTTACATCAATATTCATAAGGGAAATTTGTCTATAGTTCACTTTCTTTGTTGGATCTTTGTGTGGCTTAGGTATTAAAGTAATTATGACTTCATATAATGAATTAGTGTTCCTTTTGTTTCTGTTTAATTGAATAGTTTGAGGAGTGTTGGTATTAGCTCTTCTTTGAAGAACTGGTAGAATTCTACACTAAAGCCATCTGACACTGGGCTTTTTTTCTTTTTTTTCTTTCTTTTTATTTTTTGGTTGGGAGGCTTTTAATGACTTCTATTTCCTTATGTGATATGAGACTATTTAGATAGTTTACCTGCTCTTGATTTAACTTTGGTATCTGATGTACTGTCTAGAAGATCAATCATTTCACCTAGACTTTCCAGTTTTGTTGAGTGTAGGCTTTTGGAATTGATAAATGGAACCTCACGAAACTTAAAAGCTTCTGTAGGACAAAAGACACAATCAATAGGACAAATCAGAAGGCTACAGAATGGGGAAAAAATCTTCACTAACTACACTTCCAATAGAGGGCTAATATTCAAAATATATAAAGAACTCAAGAAGCTAACCTCCAAAAAAAATCAAATAACCTAATTTAAAAATGGGGTACAGGGCTAGCCCACGAATTTAAACCAGGAATCTGGAATGGCTGAGAAGCACTTAAAGAAATGTTCAAAGTTCTTAGTCATTAGATAAATGTAATTCAAAATGACCCTGTGTTTTCACCTCACACCAATCACAATGGCTAAGATAAAAAACTCAGGTGACAACAGATGCTGTGGAGGAGGTAGAGAAAGAGGAACACTCCTTCATTATGGGTGGGATTGCAAGCTGATACAACCACTCTGGAAATCAGTCTGGTGGTTCCTCAGAAAATTGGAATACTAGATCTACCTAAAAGCCACAACACTGTTGGGTTTATGTCTTAATTAAATTTCTTTTTGTATGTTTGTTTATTTATTGAATATTTTATTTACCTTTCAGATATAATCCCCTTTCCCCATTTCCCCTCCCTCCCTGGAACCTTCTATCTCATCCCCCTTCCTCCTGCTTCTATGAGAATGTGCCTCCACCCACCCACCCACCCACCTCCTCAGCCTTGAATTCCCCCACACTGGTGCATACAGCCTACACAGGACCAAGGACCTCCTCTCCCACCTATGCCCAACAAGGCCATCCTCCTCTACATATACAGCTGGAGCCATGGGTCCCTCCTTATGTGCTCCCAGACTGGTGGTTTAGACCCTGGGTTGGTATTGTTGCTCTCCCCATGGGGCCGCATTTAATACCTATACTACCATGTGTGGTCTCTCCACATTGCCTCACTAATCAGCACCCAGGTTCGTTGGTTCCTCATATTTTGAATGATTATCTTTTTGATATTCTCTGTAACATGATTGGACTTTACGTATATGTAGATTTGTGTGCTTCAAACATTTTTTTGGCAGACCACAGCATTTTCAAAGCACAGTCTTGATGTTCTTTAAATCTTTTAACATATGAATTATTTGAAAATATTTTTATTATTAATATAAACAAAAAAGCATAAAAAATTAATGATCTCAGAGAATAGGAAATTAGTATACAGAATGCAGTAATTTGTCTATACAAGAACAATTAAATATTTGTCAAAACAATAAAAATACAATCAATATATAGAAGTATCAGTAAATAAGATATTTTCAACAAATCAACAAAGAACATGAACATTTGTCGGCTTGACAGCTATGAATATTGGTGGAAGATATTGAGGATAACACAAATAAATAGAAGAAATTCACTAGAATTGTATATTAGATCATTAATGCTATAGAAATGTCTATATGATTCACAATTTTTTCCCTATCAAGTTCCCAGTACTTTCTCAAGAAATAGAAAATTCTCTTAGATTCACAAGATAAAACAATTATCTTAAACATCCAAAATGAACTTGAATTAAAAAAATGAAAACAAATGAATGGAAAAATCACCCTAATAATGATTATACATCATTTGATTTCAAAGTATAGTGTAAAACTAGATTATTCAGAACATCACACTACTGACATAAAAATCTAATATGTAAGACACATACACAATGGGCCTGAAGCAACAACACAGATACACATTAGCACACTGAAGGCATGCTTTCAGGTATTAGTAAATGATGTCAAAAAAAATGAAAAAAAATGTAGTCTTTTCAGTAACTCATACTGGGAAAATGATATTTCACAGATGAAAGAAACTGGCTCTTTATCAAACACTATGTCACAAAACTATTATAGGGGAATGGGCACTACTGTGGGACATAGAGGTAGAAAATGATTTCTGAACCTCCAAATCATATTCAATAAACATAGAAGTATAGATTTTGGAAAAGAAAGTTCTCCTCAAAAAGATAAAATAGTTCAAGAGCTATTATAGTTTGCATTCTATTTCTGTGACAATGAGCAAAACAGAAAGAAACTTGAAGAGCAAATGATTTATTTGGCCAGTGTGCCCCAATCACAGTACTTCTTTGCAAGAAACAATGGCATAAACTGAAGCAGAAAGAGGATTTAGGAAGCAGAAATGGAAGCACAGACCCTGCAGGTTTGCAAGATTGTTCCTTACTGGCTTTCTCCTCATGGCTTTCTTAACCTGCATTCTTATGCAACCCAGGGCGCCCCTGCCCAGGATTGGCTGCACCCTCAGTGAACTGGGAACTCTCACATCAACCTTTAATCAAGACAATGACCCACAGATTATGGGCAATCTGATGGAGGCAATTTCTCACTTAAGTTTTGCTCTTCCTAGGAGATTTAGCTTGTATGAAGTTGAAAACAAAACAAAACAAAACACAAAACACTAATCAACACAAAAGCTAAGGAAGTTGCCTTGGTCTTCACAATATCAGTCATGAATTCCTGACAAATGGCCTTAGGTCTAGTTGAATAGCTTTTGATAATCCCCAAGATAAATGTGGCTTTATTACAACACTATGGAAATCTTGTCAGTCTGGTCACTGCTATGGTTCACAGACCTTATAATACTATCAGACTGTAGATAGCTTTTTCTCCTGGGCTGATACTATGAGAGCAGGTTTTCAGAAAGGAGGTTTTATGGTCAATTCAATCTCCATTCCTTCAAAACCTGTGTCTGAAATATGTGTTCTCATTGGCAATAAAGAGATACAATCAAATTCTTGGAGACAACAGAGGACAACATTATCAATCTATGTTACTTATAAAGTCTCAAGTACTGTCAACATACGTGACAGTACAGTTGCCTGAAGAAGACCAGCATACAGACAATAGCAATTTACATACAAATATAGTCAGGGGAATTCAACATGATCTCACCACAGATGAAATGCTAGAGGTGGTCCATTTCAGCAGAGGAGGGATTATCTGTCCCTTACATGTGAAAGCTCCCAAATATGTTGTCTAATCCCAAGATGTCCGCCTGTGTACATGTGGTTTGATGACAGAAGGGTCTTTGTAAATTCCAGATCTGTTGTTTGAACAAGTTATTTAGCTCTCATGATCTCATTCCCATAATTCTAGAACAGAGATAATAGCTTTAATCTAGAATAACTTTGACACTTATTTAAGATGACATCTATTATTCACTTGAAGATAATGACAACTCTACATAAGTAACTAATATGCTCTGAAACTTAAGAAGATTGCAATATTTTCCCTTTATAGGAAGATTTATTTTAATATTTACCAATTTGATTAATTGGAGGACAATGTTGGTATTAAGTTGGTGTACAAAATAAGCATATTGAGAGGAATTTGCTTTCTCTAGACCCTTATGAATAATTCTTTAATAAGAAAGATCAGACATGGCTACATTTGTAATCCAAGCACTTAGAAAGATAAGGCGAGAGAATTGTGATTTTAAGACCATCATGATATACATTATGAGTTTGAGGCCAGCTCAGACTACAGTATTAAAACTTGTTTCAAAAATCATAACCACTTGTCGTGGCAATAAACTTTGTCAGTCACAGAGTTTAGGAAAGAGGGACAAATGGATCTCTGTGAGTGTCAAGGTATCCTGGTTTATGTATCAAGTCCCAGGACAGCCAGGTGGCATAGTGGGGCCCTGTCAAAATAAAGAAACCACCATCAATATTAACAGCAAAGATAATAAGGAAGTCAAGCATCATAATGAAGGGAGACAGTGCATCTGAATTTAGGAGGAATATATTTTGAGTTTCCTTTGATAAATTTATTAGAAGAGACTTAAAGCATTTATTACATAAACCAGAGTAGCTGACAGAATTACAGTGAATATATGTGAATTCATTATTCTTCTAAATATCTGAATCAATTTTTTTATATTCTATCCTTTCCCAAAATCCAACTCAATTCTATATCACAATACCTTGTTTGGTTAATCATATTTTATTTTCTAATAAAAGACAATGCAGAGTGTATAATTTGTCATTATGTCCTTTTACTCTGAAGATTAACCATATAATCTAAATATTGCTGCCTAGCTATATTTAAGAAAGTGCTATGAAATGTGCTACATATTGACCATGGAATGATACTCAGTTGTGGCTTATATTTTGGTTTGTTTTATCATTTTTATTCCTGGTAAATTAATTAATAGTAAAATTGTAAATAACGAGGAACTGAAAATAATGAGGATGCATTTATATGGGTCAGTGAGACAGTAATGTTAGGCTTGAATGAAAAACAAAATCTGTGGTACTCTTTATTCACCCCCTCTTTATTCACCTCCACTCTGTAGTGGGAGTCATTGTGAAAACAATGATCATGTGTTTGCATCTCACAATTTTTTTTTATCTGTGATTTTTTAAAATTTTGTTCCTTTATCTAAAACCATCTTTGATTTCAATAGGGAAAAATTGCAATACCTGGAAGTACAACATTGAAGCATGAGTAGTTTTTTTTTTAATTACAAGGAATAGTAAAATGTTACTGTATGTATATTACCTTATAGTAAGCAAAAGCAGAAACATATAAGATACTACATTCAGCATAGTAGTTAAAATAAATGTTGTAAGCAAACTATATGTTACCACAGTAATATGTATAAATGTTGGTTTTGTTCATATTCAAATTTAAAAGAAAATGTGATATGCTGATACTGGTTGTGAAATTAAAGAAGCAAAAAGTTGTAATTTCTTAGTCCCAGAATAAACATGTGAATTGATAAAATATAAACAATAAGCACACACACATTGGGAAAGAAATGTGAGTACATGCATGAGCCTGTACATGTATGTGGCATTGTGTGTGTGTTTCTGTATGAGTGTAGGTTTGTATGTACCAAACTGTGAGCATTGAGGTCAGAGAAAAATTTATTTGGATATTTTCCTAGAAGCTTGTTTGAAACAGGCCTCTGTTTCCCTACTGCACACAGTAGGCAAGTTTCTGGGATTCTCTCTTCTCTAACTTCCATGTGGTTTGGGGTGGCAGACAGAATGCTGCTGCTGCCTATGGCTTCTGTGTGAATTCTGGAGATTCAAATCTAGGATTTCAGGAGCTTGCCATCCACTTCATCTCGACAAGTGGTTGGTGTTATCCACAGAAATGCATACACATAATTTCTGATGTAGTGCTGAATTGATCAGACGGGTCTTGAAATACAGCACAAAATATTCAGGATATGTAAATCAAATATGCAAGTTTAGCAAAGAAGCAATATTATTTCAGAAATGATTTTCCTTTCTGTCATAAATACTATCATATGTGTTGTTGAGAATGTTAATGTTACACAAAGACGAGCACAGCCGCTGGCATCATTCTAGTTCCTACTGGAGTGAATTTGTTATTATAATGTGAACACATGTATATACTCTTGGATTCTTTACTTAGACATGATACATCCAATACATTTGGAATATGTACCGTTGTCTTTACTTTTTCTATACTAACTTCCAAAGCATATCCTAGTGAACAAGAAAAAGCTTGTCTTACCTGGATTCAAACAAGTGATGGTATTATAGTAAAAATATCAGGAGGGCCCTACTGGCTATTTAGTTTATGTTTTGTTTAACTTTTTTTTCAAGCAATAGTATGGAAAACAGAAAGAAAGGACACTCAGGGAGAGGGAATTTCAGACATAGCTACAAGGAGATAGGAAACAAGTAAAAGAATAGACAAACTTTCTTTTTATCTTTTAAAAAATAATTTATTTATATCAAACACTGTACCCTTCCAGACCTCTTCTCACAGAGACCCTCTGCCATCCCCCTCCTCTTCTCCTCTGAGAGGGTGGGGCCCCCTGGTATTCTTCCACCACGGTGCATGGAGTCTCTGCCAGAATAGGAGCATCCTCACTCATTGAGGCCAGATAATGTGGCCTTGTTGGGGAACAGATTCCACAGTCAGACTACAACTTTAGGGAGAGCCTCCAGTCCAGCTGTTGGGGGATCTACACAGAGACTGACTTGCATGTCTGCTGTATATATGCTGGGGTTGTCATTCAAGTCTGTGTATGCTCTTTGATTGGTGGCTCAGACTCTAAGAATTCCCAGAGGTCCAGGTGAGTTGACTCTGTTGGTCTTCCCATGGAGTTCCTATTCTGTCCAAGGAGTACAATCCTTTACCCAACTCTCCCATAAGAGCACTACCTCTCTCCAATGTTTGGTTGTGGGTATCTCTGTCTGTTTTAGTTAATTGCTGGGTAGATCTTCTTTCTCAGAGAAGAGTTATGCTAAACTCCAAGCATTACAGAGTATCATTAATGTGTTTGCCTATGGGATTTGTTTCTGGCAGGGTTGATTATTGGTTGGCCATTTCTTCATTCTCTGCTCCATCTTTGTCTTTGCATTTCTTTTAGACAAGTTAAATTTTGGGTCAAATATTTTGTGGAGGATTGGTGTCCTATTGGGGATCCTGCCTGAATACAGTGGACAGCCTTTTAAAGTTCCATGTTCCCACTGTTAGGCATTTGGCTGAGTTCACCAGTATTGACTTTTGGGAGCCTCCCCCTTCTCCTGTCACTGAGTCTCTTTAAAGATCCCCACCACCTAGGACAGCCTAAAGGTACAGATTTCCATTAATTTTTCTGGCACTCTGGGACATTCTCTGTCTCTCTGCACACTTGATCCTATCCTGCCATTCCTTTCTCTTTTCCTTTCTCTTTAACCCATTTTCCTCCCTCCTTCTGCCTCTTCTGACATTTTTTCTCTTCCTTCTAAGTGTGATTCAAGCATCCTCACTTGGGCCTTCATTCTTGTTTAACTTCGTCATGTCTGTGGGGTGTATAATGGGTAATCAGTACTTAATGACTAATACCCACTTATCAGTGAGTACATACCATGCTTGGCCTTTTGGATCTGGGTTAACACTTTCAGAATGATATATTCTAGTTCCATCCCTTTGCCTGAAAAAACTCATGAGGTCCTTGTTTTTTTATGTAAATATGTTTTCAATTTTATTAATGACTTCCTTTTTTGCTCTTTTCTTTATTACTATTGTTGTTGCTGTTGGGTTTTTTAAATCAAACTGTGATTTTTACTTTTTCACACAGGGGTTATAAACACAAAAAGACAGGATGTGGGAAAGGGGATGACACAGGAGTGTACGTGTTCAAGGAGAGTACAGATATTTTCCAGAACAGAGTATAGCCTGGGTGAAGGTTCAGGGAACATGTCACTATGACTCTGTCTATGAATTACTTGTTTCTTATCTAAGCTGGTACTATGCACCAAGGTTACCTATCCTTCTTAATAGCTAAATAGTATTCCATTGTGTAAATGAACCAGTTTTTCTGTGTCTACTTTTCAGTTGACAGAAATCTGGGTTCTTCTCTGGTTTGGGTATTATGAATAAAGGTGCTATGAACATAGTGGAGCACAGTTCCTTGGGCTATGTTATAACATCATGTTCATATGCCCAGGGGTGGTATAGCTGTGTCTTCAGGTAGAACTAATTTTCTGTGAAACTGCCAGATTGATTTCCAGAGCGGTTGTACAAGTTTGCAATCCTGTCTGCAATGAGGAGTGTTCCCCTTTCTCCACATCCTCACCAGCATGTGCTGTCACTTGAATTTTTGATCTTGTCCATTCTGATTGGTATAAGATGTAATCTCAGGATCATTTCGATTTGCATTTCCCTGATAACTAAGGATGTTCAGCATTTCTTTAAGTGCTTCTCAACCATTTGAAGTTCCTATGCTGTGAATTTCCTGTTTAGCTCTGTAGTCCATTTTTAATTGGGTTAGTTGTGTTGTTAGAGTCCAGTTTCTTGAGTTCTTCATATATTTAGCATATTAGCTTTTGTCAGATGTAGATTTAGGGAAGATTTTTCCCAAACTTTAGGCTGCCATTTTGTCCTATTGACAGTGTTCTTTGCATTACAGATGCTTTGAAGTTTCATGAGATTACATTTCTCAACTGTTGATCATAAAGCCTGAGCCATTGGTAATTTGTTCAGAAAATTGTCTCCTATTCCAGTGCATTCGAGGCTATTTTCCACTTTCTCTTTTATGGTATTTAGTGTATCCAGTTTTATGATGAGGTACTTGATCCACTTGTTTTTCAGTTTTGTACATGCTGATAAATATGTATCTATTTGATTTCTTCTACATGCAGGTATGCATTTAGAACAACATCATTTGTTGAAGATACTTTTGTTTTTCCATTGTATAGTTTTGGCTTCTTTGTCATATATCAAGTGGCCATAAGTGTGTGGGATTTTTTTTTTCTGGATATTTGATCTTATTCCACTGATCAATCTGTTTCTATATTAAGCCATGCTGTTTTTTAATCATTATTGTTCTATAGTACAGCTTGAGGTCATGGATGGTGATTCCTCCAGAAGTTTTATTATTTTTCAGCAATGTTTTGCATAGGCTCACAATGGAAATATAAGAGAAATGCTTTTATAATTACATCTACACCAATATGAAAGTCCGCAGACCTATAAAGAAAGTAATATACTCAACATCTGAGGATTTGGAGCAAGAAATTCTTGGAGAGTCTCAATATTTTGAGTTTGTCTTTTTAGGTTTTGGATACCTTACACAGTATGATAATATATATATATATATATATATATATATATATATATATATATATATATATATGTGAATTTCTTGATTTTTTTACTGCTGTATTTAGCAGTATTCCATTTTGCATATGTACCACATATTCATTATCTCTAGTTTAAATTGTGTCTTTAATCAAAAAGGATGATGAACAACTTTTGAGATATTTATTACCCCCTTTTTATTTCTTCTATTGAGAAATTGCTGTTTAGATCCCCACAATTTTTCCTTTATTTTTGAGATTAGAAGAACGATATTTTTCCCTTTTTTCTCCATCAAATCTGTTTCATGTACACTTCCTCACTCTCCTTTATATTCATGTCTCCTTTATTTTTTTTACTCATTTCTATTACATAAATGTATATGTGTGTATACACACATACACACACAAATACATACACACACATATATATTTATGAATGAATAAATGTGTAGATTTAGGAATGCATATGTGTATTTAGTTACACACACATATATGTATATATATATATATACACATACATATAAAACCTGTTCAATTCATATAATACTGTTTATATATATTTTTTTAGTATCAAGATAATTTTTTTTAGGAGGGCTATTTTATTAAGGATGTTGGGTCTAACAGCTTTTCTTTTATCCCCCCTCTTTTATTGGATATAATATTTACATTTCAAATTTAATCCCCTTACCACATTCCCCCCACCACCCAGGAACCCCTTATCCCATTCCCCTCCTCCTGCTTCTATGAGGGTGTGCACCCACCTACCCCCCTCCCCCTCCCCCTCCCCCCCTCAGATTCCCCGCCCCCCCCCCCACTCAGTGTTCAGCCTTCATGGGACCAAAGATCTCCTCTCCCACCTATGCCAAACAAGGCCATCCTCGCCTACATATACAGTTGGAGTCATGTGTCCCTCCATATGTGCTCCTAGGCTGGTGGTTTAGACCCTGGGGAGCTCTGGCTGGTTGTTATTGTTGCTCTCCTCATGGGGCCACCAACCTTTTCCGCTCCTTCAGTTTACTCTCTAACTTATATTTTCAAGGCTGACTCTCTGGCACTGTACAACTAGTTGTACAATTATACAACCAGTTGGAGTGGTCTTCTTTGGATGAGGCTACTTCTCCCAAATCAAACTGTCTTCAATCATCTATATTTTATTTTGGTAGTGTTGAGGCTTCATGGGCTTTTCTTCATCATTTTAGTATGTTCATTACTGTTGTCCTTGTTCAGCTTAATCCAATTGGAGCAGTCATGTTGGTGAAGCTTTATGTGTATAGCTTCTGATATTACTAGCAGATACACTCTAATGGAAAACTCTGATCTTCTGTCTCTTATAAGGTTTCTTGCCTGACTTCACAACATTGCCTGAGTCTTAATTGTACAACTATTCTGTTGATGTATAATTTGGGACTGTGTTGATGAAGACACTACACATTTAGGGCATAAAGCTCAAATAACTGGAGTTAAATCTGACATGAAAGATCCTTTTCTATGATCTAGCTTCCATGGTTCCAGAAAATACTCTTGACATTTGTAACAAATACAGACAATGATAAAGACTGTCAACTTACAAGTGGAAGGCATGATAGAGTCAAGGGAGGGTATTTTGGATGGGCTAGAGAGAAAAAAGTGAGAGAGAAAGGTGATGCAATTCTGTTTCAATTAAAATTAAAAAAAGAATGTGACCTGTCTTAAAAAGAAATGGGAGTTTACAGAAATAAATCTTAGAGTCAACTAAACACTTTGGGACTATCTTCAGAGTTAGTCTTGTAACTGAGCAAACCTCCACAGTATTTCTTGCCACTGAGGGGAACATGTGACATCCAAGAGTTGAGAAATGGATGCTGTTGATCTTTGGATTTGATAGTTTTAGGAATTTCCTCTGTACTTTGCTGCAAGTGATTCTTTTCTTGCAGAAAAATATGCTCTTTTTTTTGAAACTTTGCTAAACGCGCACCAATTCTAACTCTGTCAGCAATTTGGAAGTAATGTTTCTTCACTTTTCCAAAATACTAGCTGATGTTCTTGAAATACTCACAGATTGTACAGTAATAGCACATGTAAGAATTAATTTACATGTCAATTTGCCTAGCCTCAGGAATAATCAAATGGATAGTAAAGCATTGTTTGCATGTATTTCTATGAAGAATATTTCCTGTAAGAGAATGGCATTGAGTAGACATCTGCCTCCATAATTGTGAGAAAGGCATAATCAAAATAAAATGCTGAGAGCCAGAGCAGAGCAATGATAGAGAAAGTTCAAATTTCCTCTCCTTGCATAAGTAAGGACATTTTTTTTGTCTATGGAATGTAGTGGTTCTTGTTCTCAGTATCTAGCTTAGGATTGGAACTATTTTATTTCCTTTCCTGAGTTTCTGTTTTGGTTCTACAAAGCAGATCATTAAACATCCCGACCTCTACTTACATATCTATCTATCTATCTATCTATCTATCTATCTATCTATCCATCTATCTATAAATTTTCTATCATACACTAATCTATAATCTCTCTATGGATAATCTATTTTTTTATCTATACCATGTCTCTCTATGTATCTACCTAGCTATTTATAGACTCACTCATTTATCTAGCTATTTAGCTATTCATCTATTCTATTAATTCTCATTATTTTCAGAACCCTGACTAATGGAGTATCCAGTCAAGAGTCTCAGCTTGTAAGTATAGAAATATCTCCTGATTATAAGAGTATATAAGATGGAATATATGAAATAGTAGCTAACTCTTGGTCTTAAGTGCCCATTATATTCAACACTTACAAAAGTTGTTATCATAACTATAATTCAGTTATGGAACTAGTTTATACTTTTTCTTTATTTTTAATGATGATAATTTTAGAAAATATTCTCGTTATTCACTGTGTATGTGTTATTGCTTTGACATAAGTTGAAAAGATAGCATCTGTTTGTCTTTATTTTGGCAGACTCTTAAAATCAAATAACCATTTAAAGAAGTCTTTGATTGTATTAGTGAAATAAACAATTTTGAGCAGTCATTGCTGAATTTGAATCTTGTCTTTGATATTGGGTTCCTTTGCAACTTTAGGTAAATTACTATACTTTTCTTAACTAAAGGTCATGCTTTTAAATAGGGTAATACTTCTCAATGTTAACTGATATTTGAATCTTTAAATATGTGTGAAAAAATGAAACATAAAATTCACTTATTCTCCTTATTCATGTTTATTCAACAGTCTGATATTATATGCTCAGTTCTATTTGAATGACTGACAAAGTATAATCATTTTATGCACCAAGGTACATATTTCATAAGAGGTCAATCTGTATACTTGAAGTCTTTAGTAGGTTACTGATGATAGTAGTCTTTGGAATATCATAAAGCCATTTTTACCATATCACTTCTTATATTCAATCACATATTGAATGAAGAATATACTCTAAAACATTCAGTGTGGACTTTTTCTCTATAACAAAGAATTCCAAAAACTAAAAAGGAAGCCTTTTCTTCTTATTTGTGTTCATCTAGCTTTAAAAGGGTAAGTTCCTAATATGAAATCTGTGATCTCTACTATGAGAAAACTAAAGGTACATGTATATGTTATAAAAAACTATCTAAAGTACAAGGTTAGTTTAGCCATTATATAAAAAAATACAATAACACTTTGTCCCACCACACATTGCTATAAGTATTATAGGTAGTTAATTCCATAAAGACCAGAATATGAAATTTAGATGTACTAATAATCAGAGAAACTATGAAATAAATGAAGTAAAAACTCTTCATAATGTTATAAAATATTTGCAACTTATTCTTTGAAAATGAAAATAAATCAAAAGTCCTGATTCAAAATCTAGAAGAAAACAATGTCTTTTGCTATAAACTATTATATTATTGGATTTATGAAAATGTAATATGAAGTGTCTGCTTTGGATTCCCAAGAGCAGATAGATCACTTCCTAAACACTCTCTCATAACAGATGACCCGAGAGAGAGTTTAGACAAAGAAACATAATATGGACTTTATTATATTATATTAGGCATGGAAATGCACATTTCACAATTTATTATTGAAGACCATATTTTTATGAGATTCAGGGTAAGGAAACAAAAATAATTCTAAATACAGTTGGTTAAAATAACTAGGCAGCAGTAGCCTCTGAAAATTGGAGTAGAAAAAATGCTAAGGTCATTTTAAACATGCACACAGTAGCTTATATTCTGATACTTACACTTTTAGGAATTAAAAAATCAGTAACCTTTAAAGATTACTTTATATATACATAAATGAATAGATTAATGATATGAAGATCTAATGACTTGACACATATATCCAATGTGGAAAATCTTTGCAAATTAATTTTGTAATATTACCTTATTCATTTTTGGGGTAAATCTTCAATCTTGGTATTGTCATATATATGAAATATACCATATTATATATGTCAATTTAAACTTTATTACATACTTATATAACTTTATACAACTATACACATACCCAAAACATATGTTCATAAGGAACATATGTTCATAAAGCATGCTTTTCTAGCTTAGCAAATGAAACAGACTCCAAGTTTCAAATTCCTGGTTTTGATGTTTTCTAATTTAGACAAAGATAGTGTAAATAAATAGTGTAAATAAATAGATAGTGCAAATAGATAAATAAACAGGTTTCTCTTCTCATGCTGTATAGATATTTGCTATAAATCAACAAGCAATTAAGAATGCTTATTTTTTTAAAGTTGAGATAAACTTAAAGTGATAATTTAATTGATGAGCATGCTTAAAACGGAACCATACTACTGTCATAGACGCAGCAGCATTAAATGTGAGTTAAAAATGGACAAATTTCTGGGTGTGATAGCATTTTATTTCTAGCACTCTAGAAGCTGAGGCACTGTAACTGCATTTGAGCCTACCCTAAACTAAATAGTGAATTACTGGCCATCATGTGCTACTGCTAGACATTATTTTAAAATCATAAATAAAATAGAAATTTGAAAGTAAAAAGATATCCTTATACTCATAGGTAAGAGTAGTCTTCACCATTCACCAAGGAATGGCCTCTTTGCAACAAGTAGATAACATAAAAGACTACAACCAATCAAAATACTGTTGCCCATTCCAGTACTAATTAAAGCATTTATAAAAACTTTCAGCACCTAAGACTCAGGAATATTTTCGAAGTTGGCTGAAAAAAACTGAAAGACATAGAGGTTCAGAGAGTTTGCTGTATGATGTTTTCTGCTAGAAATGTCAGAAGACTCAACATGTCCCAGGAATTGATTGTATAAGCACGAGCCAAACAAGGACAATGTCAAGTGTTCCTGAAAACACACAGCTGTAACATTATTCCCTGTCTTTAATCTATATAAATAAACTTTAAAGGTGTTATTTTCATATCCCCTGGTACTAAAATATGTTACTATTAATTTACAAGTTAATAGTGAAATATTATCTCTCTCTCTCTCTCTCTCTCTATATATATATATATATATATATATATATCTCTTGAAGGCTACATACACAAACACAAACACATATATATGTGTGTATATATATGTATATATATAACTAGGCAGCAGTAGCAGTACATATATATATGTATGTATATATATATATATACACATATATATGTATATGCATTATGTATAGGTATAGGCTGATGTATATGTACATGAAGATATATATATATATATATATATATATGATTGAGATATATATTTATATATATACATATAGACCTCTATGCACTAAGTATATCTATATGGAATAGTATAGTTATAGAAATATGTCTATGTAGTTGTACATGTAGATGAAGATGTAGTGATGTGTATGTTGATGATGTAGAAATAGACATAAAAGTAGACATAAACATAGATGTAAATATATATACAACTTTATCCAACTATTGGGTGATGTTGAGTTATTAGGATATTGTGAAAGTGACACTTAATCAGTAGGTTAATATGATAATAAAAGGGGTATTACTATGAAGTGAGTAGCTAACTCTTGCTTTTGTAAAGTAAAATTTGCGTCTCTGAACATTTGTCTATTGCATTCTTTGTTGCTTTTTTAATGAGCAGACTCAGTCTAAATAAATTCTCACAAAGTCGAAGAGTAGTGTCATGAAAGTGTCGACTCAATTTTTTAAAATTGTGAGTCAAAGCAATATCTTTTAATATCTTTCACTCAAGATTATTATAACAATGTAAATCTAGTATAAAATGATTTGATTAAAATGCTAGAAATGCATTGAAAACTATATCAAATGAATAAAGTAGCTAAGATTCAAGATTAGGATGATTTGAAACAATAAAATACAAAAAAATTTATATACAAGTATAGAAAAGAATCCTATATTCATGTGCTTTAACTTGATATATGGTGTTGTCCTTTTATATCATAATGATAGAATGTATACTCTTAGAAGATAGCCTTATTCTCTCTGTGTGCTGGAACAATAGCTTGTTCCTGCTGGGAAAGAATAAACATCTGTAGTTGATGAGGCCATGCATGTAATATTCCAAAATCATATCCATGATTTTTATTTCTTCTGAAAAAGCATCATAAAGATAAATCTAATCCTACATTTCTGTTTTCTCATTATTACACTACTAAATAGCCCTGGTAAAAGTGGGAAATTAAACTTACAAAGTTAGCTGTCACCTGCATGCCAATTTCTGTCAGCTTTTTTGAGAATATTTCTGCTTTGTCTTTAGAAAGATCAGTCCTCCATAGGGGACATTTGGGCAGTTTGGAAACTTATGTAGACATTAATATGGAGGAAAAGTTGGAAAGCACAGCAATTGAACTGCTGAGATAATTCCTGTCAGCTGTGCTGCTCAGAACTGGCGTGGGTCCATCAGATGCCGTCTGGTCCTGTGGTCTCCCACTGAAGGCTCTGTTCTGCATATTATCTTTGATCAAGTTATGCTTGGATGACTTTAGATGAAGATAGAACATTTGACCACTCTCCAGAACTTTGCCACTCATTTCCTTCTCAAATACCAACTTCTTTATTTTTGTTTTAGCTGTGAGCTAGTCACGGATTATAGTTTGTGGTTTAAAACTAACGCAGTTAATTGTTTGGAACAAGGAAGTACAATCTGCAGTGTCTACAAACTATAACCCAGAGCCATCCTAAATTATTTTGTTTGTTTGTTTTTAGGCTAATAAAATGTACTGTGGTAACTTAGTCTGGCAGATGTAACTGTGGGCATATTAGCTTAAACAACACAAATTTATGGTTTTCCAATTTAGAAAAGGGAAGATGGAGATTAGGGTGCCTCTATTCTTAAATTTCAGATAAGAACCATTCCCTTGTGTATTTTTGGAGCCTTCCAGTCTCTTCAAAAGTTGCCCACTCCCATGGTTTTACCTTATGTAATTACTCTTTGAAGTGTTAATAAAGAAAGAACATCTTGGTTTGGATTGGCATAGTTTCATGTATTAAATTACAGTTTCTGGAGTTGTAACAGGAATACTGTTAGAGGACGTCTTAGAATTCTTAAAAGGTGGGACAAGGCAGACAAGCCATTTTTCAGTGATGAGTCCTTGAATGTTAGATTGTCAGTTGGCTGCTCAATTTGCTATAATCTTTCCTCCCTTCCTTCCTTCCTTCCTTCCTTCCTTCCTTCCTTCCTTCCTTCCTTCCTTCCTTCCTTCCTTTCTTTCTTTCTTTCTCTTTTTATCTTCCATTTATTTATTTGTTTATTTATTTAAAAGTCCAGATTTTATTCCCCTCCTGGTCCACCATTCTAAATCCCACACCTCTTCCCTGTCTCCCTCCCCCCACCTCGTCTACAAGAGAATGTTCCCACCCATCACCCCCTACACCACCAGATCTTGAAACTCCTTGGGGCCACCAGTCTCAAGAGAGGAGGATTAGGTGCATCCTCCCCTACCAAACCCAGACCAGGCAGTCCTCCTCTGCACATGTGCTGGAGGCCTCACTTCAGCTGGCTGGTTTGTGGTCCAGTGTCTGAGAGATCTTGGTGATCCAGGTTAATTGAGACTGCCAGTCCTCTTACAGGTTTGCTCTCTTCGTTTCCTTTCTTTCCCATCAAAACAGCAAAACATTATAGTATACATTCCTGATACCATGCACCTTAGCTCCTCTATCAAGCTCTTCCCACTGTGGTGATCAGAAAACACCCAAACCTTAAATTAAATATTTCTATCATTAAGTGATTCTGTTTGGCAATGAACACAATTGTACAGAATGGTAGACTTCCACGTTTAAATATTGGGAGATTCAACCACACTAAAATCTTCTCTAGTTAAGAAGTTTAAGTTCCAAGTTTTGTCAAGGAGGATGACATTTTTCAGGAACCCAGAAAAACAACACTAAAAAAAGATCACACCACAGAACAGGCTTCATTATATTTTTATGTAAGTCACAATATGTGGGAAAACAAAATGTTTAGGTTGCAAAAGGCTGAATGGTAATTGTTGCACTTTATTTTCTAGGTAAGGTGGAAAGAGATTGGTGCTGTAAGCCTACTTCAGTTATTGAGAAAGACAACATGACTTGGCTGCCTTATTTCTGAGTGATACCTATGAATTTTTATCTTTAGAGCATCATCAAGGTCTCTCCTGAATGATATTTTATTCTTCAATAATACAATTTTCTGTTTCTTCTTACTCTTTTCTTTTAAGATATGCAGAAATTTACTTTTTTCAGAAAATGATGGAAATATAAATATTTCTGAAATTGTTTCATCACAAAAGACTTTTCCCTTATTTATTATTACTTTGAATAGTATTTTATAGTGAAAAGTATTCATAGAAAGTTTAATTTTAATTTTCAAAAACAGAATAGATTCTGTATTGCATTAACCAATATTTTCTCTTACATAAGCAGTAGGGAAATTCTAACTGTTCTGTAATTTGGGGGAAATTTTTATTAAATTTTGTAAACAAGATACAAAATTATAAAAACTACTTTAATTTTCTAACATTTCTTGGGGAGTTTTGTTACATCTATATATCTCTCTCAAACATCAAGACAAAAACAGAAGTCAATGTTTATGTATTTTATGGTATTACATACCTCATCTAGTATCAGGAAAAACAAAAAGTCTGAAGACAAAATAGCCTTTGGTTAATATATGACTTCATTTTGAAATGGGACATGATGGATTAGTTTTGCAACTGAACATTTGAATTTAATATAATAGACATTTTATGATCTATATCATTTATATATATTACGAATATATATTATATAAATGGAAAATTTAGCCAATAATTCTGTTATTAAATTTTTAGTATTCATATATCTTTAGTGTGTGACAGTGTTTTTTGGAATTTCTTTTTTTGTTGTTTGAAATGAGCAAATATTCAGAAATTTACAATAATGATCTAAAAGCCTTATTAGGCAACACAGTTAAATATTAAATATATATATATATATATCTTACTATGAAGGAAAAGAGAAGTTAAAGGAGTTACTGTTGTTAAGATCTACCTCATCAAGGCCTTAAACATCCTGTAAAATTGTTATTTATAGTTTGTCATTCATGGTAATTCACAGCCATATTGTATGATTGATGTAGTTATTTAAATAGGGAATTTAACATTTCAAGATATTGAAGCCTTCTGCATTACAATGAGGCATCTTTGAGCCAGAAAATACACATTAGAATGCCATCATCTATGTGCAAAAAATTGTGTACAAACATTGTCAACTTAGGTATCAAGCCACCAACATGTTTTCTTTCTTTAGGTAACAGATCTCTTAAGCCTGATATAAGTTACTTCAAACATAAGTTTGCCTTTTTGATGAAGTTTAATTCGAATTTGTCAGATATTCCTGTTTTGCACCTCAACTAATGAAATTTATTATTAATGGGGCTTCAGGGATAATCTACAAGGATGAGATATGAAGCATATTGAACTTGAACTGATCCAAGGGTGTCCAGGATGGAGCAGAATGGCAATAATTTAATATGGGTAAAATAGGATGGAGTTTTTAATCTATGAACAACTGTGGATGTCATGGTTATCTTTACATTTCTATTTTTAAACATTTGAATATGTGAATTAAATACTATATCCAAGGCTGTTTTTCTCTTACTGATTTCAATTTTCTATATACTTCATTAAAATTATTAATGAGTGAAACTCATCTATAATGCTATGAATATAACACACTTCTTTTTATACCACAATTTGTACAAAAAAATCACAATGAATTTTGTGCAAATATGAATCATTCAAATAAGAGAGAGAGAGAGAGAGAAAGAACCTTGTCGTTAACTATAATTTTGTTAATGTGTATCCATGATCAAATTGATATATTGAAATATAATTAAGATAAGACTTACCATATTTTGTGATATGTAAATAAAATCCAATTCACAATTTTTAACTTTTTTTTATTTTGAAGTGTATACACTATTTTATGTTTTTAGTAATAATTTGGTCAGATTTAGACTTCCAAATTTTTCAGCATGAGTGGTATTCAGTAATAACTCACTGTGGTTGAGATGCATTTTCTGTACTTTTAAAAACAAGTATGAACAATTTAAAATTAGTTTTATTGGGCATTAAATAAACCCTCTCTTATGAACTGGTATGGTGAAAATGAAGTACAACTCAAATAAAGTCAAATTAACTGACAATTTTACACACAAGAAAATTTTATCAAATTATCTCTATTATTATTGTTTTAAGTTTAAAAATAGGGCTGAAAGAAGACAAAAAGAAGCTCACTGTAAGATAGTTATCTTTAGAAATTTTTTCACATATAGCACATATGTTTAAATTAGCAGACAATGTTAAATGACTATTTTAAGGAAATAATGAAGAATCATTTAATATAAAAATGGTTAGTTAACACAAGGAAAGATCCTATTGAAATAAACAATATGGATAAAACAAATATAACATTTACATTAACTTATAAAATTAATAGGCACATGATTTATAGGCCAGAGAAGAGGAAGAAAGAAATTTTGTAAGCTAAAAAAGAGTATTGACAATTTATTGGTAGACACTAAATACTGTAAATACTCAGCTCATGGAAAACTAAGGAATAATAAAAGAGTATATGTGTTTCTATACTTTATTCACACTGAGAAAATCAGTGTCAAAGAGTAAAACCTTGCACAAGGTAGAGACTAAGGATAACTTCTGTGGAAGGGTAGAAAAAGCAGGAGGAGGAAGTGGATAACACATATTAAGGGTGGACAAAGAGGAAGAGGATACAGACACTGTAGTGGGAAAGAGGGAGAGGTAGAAAAACATGAGGAAAAAGAGAAGCAAGCCTATCAGTCATCTAGGTACATTATTGAAGTAAGAAGACATTGGAACTCAAATGAGAGAAAAGGAAAAGCAACATGGATTTCTATTGGCACTTAAAATTATTCTCTGAAAGTGAGGAAAATTACAAAATAGACTAGAGGGTCTTAACTGCTTTCACAATTAAGGACAGCATACAGAGTTTGGTGTCAAATATTAATGTATCTCACTTGATTATTACATTATATAATGTAGGCATGAGACAAACCCAGAAATTTTACTCTTAATATATACAAAATCATGACTTTTTAGTTAAAAACAAAACATTTTAAATAGTGAATGTGAAATCAACTCTTTTAAAGGAAAAGAAAGAGAGAAATTATTCCAAATGTGTCTTGTAAGAAAGAGTCCCCAGGAAGAAATAGAGTTCTAAGGAAAGGAAGATGAAAAATGTCTGCTTTTTGACTGAGGTTTAATAGAGCATGTTGAAAAATAAATTAATAAAAAAAATTAATTTTAAGTTGATCAGAACAGTTTTTTGAAGTACTATAAAGAGTAATTCACTGTATGAAAATTGCGTACAGGTAAATTGATGGCAATAACATCATGACTACAAAGTACCACAAATGCGTTGATAAATGTAGTGTTTTGTGAAGTGAAACTTGACTAATTAAGATAACAAAATAATAAGAAGAAACAAATACTGTATGTATTATTCAAAATTAAAGTAATATCTAGAAAATGAGTGCTGACCAAAAGATTAGTTCACTGAGAAGTTATAAACAAGCACATAGTCACCCAACCCAAATATATCTATTTGGTATAAATATGAATAATCTAGAAACTGATCAAAGATTAGAAGCCAGGAAAAAGGTAAAGTGACGTTGTAACTTCTAGTTGTTTGGAAAATTATTTATGCAAAATGTTGTTTTGCTGGGGCACTCAAGCAAAAGGATGTCTTGCTAAAACAAACACGTGACTGTTTTCCAGAAGCAGACACGGCTGAAAGGACATTTGGATATAGTATGATTGGATATAGTATGATTCCACATACGGTGGGAGAAGAGCACTGAGCTTTGGTTTGGTTTGCTCCACTTTGTTATTCTTCACTGACGACACACATGTATTGATTCACCTTATGCAGCACTGTTGAGTTCAACCTCTGGTAATGCTGCCATTGAGAGAAACTTGCCCCCAAGAACTGTTCATGAGGATCCTGCAGCAGCTTGCTGCTTCCATGGTCTTACCTTAGGCTTGTTGGCAAGTTTGCGGTTTCTTCAGGATTGAACTACAGCTGTTTGGTGTCTACTTGCTGAAAAGAATTATCAGTAGCTGCCTGTTCATGCCTTGTGTCTGGCTGCCTAAAAGACTGGTCTGTGATTGCTGTGAATCTTATTTGGTGTTTGCTATGGGAACTGAACTGCTGTCAAAGAAAATCAAGCTCACCCTCAAAGAACTATTACTGAACAAGTCCACTTCCCCCTCATCCTAATAACTTTTCTCTTCTAGGGCCTCTACTGGATGGTGGCCTAGAGGAACAATTGAACCCTTATTAAATGTAGATTGCAAAAAGTTTATGCCTAAAGTAAAGTAAGTTGTTCTGGTGACTAAAAGTTCATATTTTCCACATATGCATAAGCCTACACATAAAGCCTTTAATACAGCTTGTTAATATTTAAAATATAAAGAGCCTGTATGTTAACTTTTAAAAATTATTGATAATTTTGAAACAGTTATGTACTATGAAAGAAATATCAAACATCTTGTTCTTCCAACATTTAAAATTATCTACTTCAAATGAAATATTTGAATGTTTCCAGACACATTTTTATTTGTCTTATTTTATATTTGTGAAAAGTAATTTTCCATTTCTTTAAAAAGTTAACACTTAAAAAATACATAGAAAATTAAAAATAAAAATTCAACTACCTAATGACAACTTCAGGATCGCTGATTTTACTAATGTTTTTCCTATGAACCGAACAGGTGACCAACAGGAATAGCTAACTCTAATGTAGACTAAAGTCATATAAAAATTAAAAATACATTATTGTGCTATAAGGAAAAATATTGTGCTTATTTTTATATACCTTTATTTTAATCTCTAAAAATTAATACCCAAAATAATTTTAAGGATAAAATGTCATTAAGTTTTAATAGTTAATTCTTGCCATTAGCAGCAATTATTCTTTGCACATGAGTGAGTAGTGTGAGATTTCAGAAACATATCTCATCTCTTAGTTTGTGACCATATTTAACTCCCAGTGTAAAAAAACCTTTATTCTCCTGACAAAATTGTCGGTTATAAAATATACCACCTCAATCTGCTAACCTAGGCATAGTCCTAGAAGCTTCTAACCTTCATATAATTTAATCTAGGAATAGAATATATTCAGTTTCTGAGACTTACTGCTGAATAATGTCACTCTTTCTAGTTCATTTTGAACTCTGGCTGCCTGGTTCAACTCACCTGTTTTTGCTCATACTCATTTCCAAGATGAATGTTACAATCTGGTTTCTCTCAAGGCCTCCGAATTTTGCTTTGCCTGGCTTCAAACTAACTTTCTTTAGTAATCAGTTGTAATCTTTTGGCTCTCTCTCATTCTCTGTCTCATTATGTCTGTACCCATGTCTAGTTTGTTTTCTCTCTGCAGCATGTTTCTGTACAACTGTCCCTGTAAAACTACCTCCTCCTCCTTCTCCCTTCTCCATTGTCCCTTTCTTCTCTCTTCTTGTGAGAGCTGGGCATATCCTATTCTGTCAAATCTTTCTCTGATTTGTTATTTTTTTATTTGTTCTGCCACTCAATTAGATGTCACTTTTGAATGTGAGCACTTCCTTCAACAAGCTAATCTTACCTTCAAATACTCAAGATATGAAGACAAATTGTGGGACAGAAACTGAAGGAGGGGCTGTCTGGAGACCATTCCACTTGGGTATCCACCCCATGTGCAGTCACCAAACTGTGGCTGTCAGGAAGTGCATACTGACAAGAGCCTGATACGGCTGACTCCTTAGAGGTCTTCCAGAGCCTGACACATTCAGAGGCAGATGCTCACAGCTAACCACTGATCTGATCAAGGGTTTCACAATGGAGAAGTTAGAAGACTGAAGGAGCTGAAAAGGTTGGTGGCCCCCATTAGGAGAGCAACAATACCAACCAACCAGAGCTCCCCAGGGTCTAAATACCAGCCTGGGAGCACACAGGGAGGGACCCATGACTCCAGCTGTATATGTAGGGGAGGATGGCCTTGTTGGGCATAGGTGGGAGAGGAGAACCTAGATCCCATAAAGACTGAACACTGAGTTGGGGGGAATTTGAGGGTGGGTAGGTGGGAGTGGGGGGGGTAGGTGGGGACGCATCTTCATAGAAGTAGGAGGAGGGGGGGTTGGGATAGGAGGTTCCTGGGAGGTGGGGGGAATGGGGTAAGGGGATAAAATCTGAAATGTAAATATAATATCCCCCCAAAAAAGGTGTGTACTAAGGGCAGGTCTGTATTATAGCCATAGGGATTAAAAGTGTGTGTTTTGGCTGAACTACACAACTAGAAACAGTTTTTTCCTCAGTAAATAACACAGTCTTGGAGTTCACAGTGTGATCAAATATCTTGCAACACCTATAAACTATTTATTTCACAGAAGATTATTGTTTATTAAAGAATGACTTGTAGTTAAAAAGCATTTAAAGTATTGAATATTTTTGTTACTTTCTGATGATTGTTTTTTAAATAAGTTTGGATTTCCTATCTGAAAAAGTACATAAGCATTTTTATACTTCATTCCATATGTGTTTATTATTAGTTATTGACATCAGTTAACTGAAGTATAATTTTGATCTTTTTTAAATTTACAAAATTAAATTAATTTGATAAACCTGGCTAGATCTTTGTTTAAAACAGGTTCTATATCTAAGTGAGCTGATGTGTACTGTGCTTTTATTTTCTCACACAGCTTGGATTTTGAATTCAATGTCTTCTTAAATAACTAAATAATGCATGCGTTTTTAAAGAAAAATATAGATATTATCTTACTTAATAGATATTAGAAGATATACAATTCATGTTCCAGTGACTGACTATATTTGGTAAAAACATGTCAAATTTAAAGAAAGATTAAAAATAATAGTCAAGTAGCATTTTGCAAATGGAAAATGCCTCTCCTCTGTTATCTAAATGGAGGAAAAAACACGGTAGTGTTTTTACTCCAGGCAACTTACAATAAATACAAACTGTTTCTTATTTGAAAGCTATCATCTTGACTTTTTCTGTGTTTTTGCAGTTCTGGGGACTGGACTAGTCACAACTCAACCAATGAACTACATTCTCATGTCCTAAAGAAATTCTGATCTGTACCATGGCAGATTAGTTTCCTTATTTTTAGCATTGTGAAATGCAAGGTTTTGTCTCAAACATTCTTATTTTTGACATTTTGTTCCTTGCTGTGTCTTTAAAATATTCTCTACTAGTTACACATAACAAATTTATACATTCTACTTTGAGTAGAGTGTTCCACTGAATAAACATAATATAATTTCCTTAATCATTTGGCTCTATTTCCTATTTACACACTCACTTCTTTGACACAAATAAGAATTGTGCATCCAGAAACATTTCTATAAATATGTACTTATTAAAAAGTACAAGTATTTTTATTGCATAATGGAGTTCTTTGTATATACATAGAAAATGTACATAAAAAATGATATGAAAGATGCCATTATGGACAGTTAAAACTGTCTAGAAATTCAATCTTACATGCAATTTGTCTAAGTACAAACTATGGTTATTTTTTATAGCAAATTCATTTAATGTTGGTGGATTCTGTCTTTGTCTAATATTGTTCATCAGTTTATTATATTTTGTTTGTTTTTGTTTATACTAACCTCATCTTGATTAACATGATTAGGATATACTTTAGACATTTATTGCATATATATATATGTAATTTTGACATATGTTTGAAAATATAATTAAGATTAATACAAATATTCTCTCAAATTTCTTAAAATAATCAAAATATTACAATAGAAAAGCTCACTTAAATAACCATTTTACTACATTTTTAAGATGTGTAGTTCAATATTTCTATCTGTAGTAATCCTATTTTCAATAGAACATTAGGAAGTTTTGACTTTATCTAACTCCAAATTAATTCCCATTTAATTTTTCCCCTCTCTCCCTCACCTATACAGTACTCAGCCACTGGTAGCCACCATGTACTCAACTTTTACATTCTAAGTTTTTAAATTTCTTCTAATGAGGCTCATATGTTGTACTTTTCTCTTTGTTTCTGGATTACAACACAATCTTTATTCAAACCAAGTTGTCTCTAACTGTGCGATTCCATCCCTGTTGTAGCTATACTCCATTTGGTTATGCCTATGTACCCCAGTTTATTTTTTAAGTTGTTCAATTCTTAATTGTTGGGAATGGTACAATGATGACAAGAGTCATTTCACAAAACTGATTCATTTCTTTTGACACTTGCCCATATGATCTTGCAACAGATGATAATCAAATTCTATTGTCTTAAAATAAATATTTGTTCTCTCTATAATGGTTGCACTAATCTATGTATTCATCAAAGTACTCAGAATTACTTTTTCTTCTCATCAGATCCAATTTTTGACACTTTTAGTATATTTGATATCACTCATTCTAGCAAAGGGGAAGATAAAACTAATTTCATCTTCAACTAGCATTTCCTTGCTTGTCTGTGATACACATCATTCCTTTCAAGACTATTTAAACAGATTTTATGTCTTCTTTATTAAATACAAAATTATATTTGTGATAATTTTCAAGTTGTCTCCAGTTCAGGACCATTTAAACATCTAAATCTAAAGAATTAATATGGCACTTTTAATAGAATCAGGACTATGATACAAGTATAGAGTAAGAACAATTATATATTTTAATAATTTCACTAATAAATGAATGAATCAGTAATAAACTAAAGCTGATTTAAAGTTTAATCTGAAAATAAATATATATCATCAAAAGATTCATGTAAGAAATGTGTTAATAGGAACAGAACAGTTAAATGCCTTATAAGCCTTAAAACTGAAATCCAGTCACCTTTGGTTTTCTCTCTCTACCTAACAGAAACATATAAATTAACATTTAATTTCATAGTTTCAGTGCTCAATAAAATAGTAAATAGCAAAGTACAATGGAGCCGTATCCTTCTAGATCCTTAGAGTTAAATAATTCTTGAATCAGCCTGATAAACAACAACATTGAAAGGACACTGCCTTATTTCAAACTTATGGATATTTATTTCAACAAAAGTAATGGTTATAAAAACCAGGCCACACATAACAGTTCTAGGATGGGTTGCTGACACACAAAAAGCAGTTGTCTGTGACTTTCACAGTCTAGTGTGAGAATTTTGTGAGCACTTTTCAGAGAGCTAGCCTGTTCTCAGCCACTTATTTCAAAAATATAAACTAAATCCTAATTAATAAGAATTAAAAAAATATAAGCCACAAGTTTAGCCCAATGAAATATATGTTTAAATTTTGGTATTGGTTTCTTTGGAGGAATGGCAGAAAAATGTATGCAGGTCTCTACTAGTTTCATTCCAATATTAGGTCAATGGGAGACATTTTTGCCTATTGGAGTGTTTAAAGGATACCTAGATTAAGCATATAATTTTGTAAAATAGAGCCTCATTTCTGCATTATTCATAACTCTGTATACTGAAATTTTCAATTTTGTTTGAATTCAGTGGAGTGTTTTAGAAGAAAGACATTTATTTCATGTTTGAAGCAAACATAATTTCTTTAAATGAGGAAAATATCGCAAGCAAGTTCAACATTGCTGTCTTTTTCTAACACATATTCCCTCACTCACATAGATGGCATTTTAAACACCTGCTGTTTTTAAATGATGCTATTATCATTAACAGTTAAATCTGGGGATGTTGTAGCTCTTATTGCCCTCTGTTGTCAAATAGTCCACCTGTTTTTAATTAGATAAGTCATCGATGGCTTCATATAGCATGCCATTTGGGGTTATGAATGACAGGTTCTATATTAGAACTTTTACTTTGCTGATTTTTTTGTTTTTTCTCATAACTATTCCAAACTTTGAGATAAGATATAGTTTCCTATATGACCCTCAAATTTTATATCTTCTTTAATAATCTCAGAAACTATTTAAAGCACAGAACACATAACAATATCAAACCAACTTGTTTATGAGATTAATTAAAATTTCATTTTATAGATTTTGCCTCAAAATTAATATAAAAATAACCAAAATGTCAACTGAAGTCCTGGGGAGAGAAAACTAACTTATTTCAAAGGGTTTATTTCTGGAGATAGGCAATTGTGTTAATATGCCGATATAGATTTGTTTGCTTTTAATGTAATTAGAAGCACACCAAGTTGATAGTTATTTGATTTCACTTGTTTGAGAAAATTACCACAAAATAAAAGTTTCTTGAGATTGTTTTGTAAGAGATGTTAGAAAGTTTCTTTGCATGATTTGGGTATGTGTTGAGAGATTTTAGTATACAACAGGGAAACAGAGAATTTCTTGATTTAATATATTTGCTTATCCATTATACAGCTTTCAGTAGAAATAAAGCTAAGAAAGGTGTGGGCACACAGATAATACTTACATTTCTGGAACTCTATAGGATTGTGCGTATTAATAGAAAATGCTGGTAAAGGAAACTCTTTTCAACACCACATCATCTGGCCATTCATTATAAGGTGGCTTCATAGAGTGTACAATTTCCTTAGATAGTCCAATGAGAACAAAGCCTTTAGAGAGAAAAAAGTGACGTTTGTAAAGAAAATTATTAATTCTCATTTTCAGTTGATATTCATGTGTGATCTTAGAGCCTCATGCACTGACATGCCTGTAAGAACGGAAAAACTGAGATTTTGAGAAAGTGAGTGAATGGTTAAATTTTGGGCTTATTTTACTTGAAATAGTGTGTACATTTTTACTTTGCCTGATAAGTTTAATTTTCTGTACTTAATTGTTGTAAAATGTATAGGGATATGTTTTCTGCTCTTATTCAATCTATATAAAAGTTAAGGGAGGGATAGATCTTAGATCAGTAATCAAAATGTAAGGCTAACAGGGAGTTACTGATTAGGGTTGTAGGATTTCTTTGTATGCCTAGGTGTAACTGCACACTTGTGGTTTTAAACTTTGAGTGCTATCTCTACGAAGTTTAAACCTTAAGGCAACCATCTGTCTATTATTAGTTCTGAATTTCTTCAAATGCATCATTAGGTTAAGCATATTAAGGTGACAGTGTGTTCACTGTGAAAACTGCTCATCTGCATATTTTTACAAAAGATTGATGGTCTGATTATTAATTATTCTAAAATGGAATTTAAGAAGCCCAATTTAGTATTCTGGATTAGTGTCTTATAGAATACAGTTTATAAATATTGAGTTTAAATCTGCTTCATGGATGATTCCTAGTTATACAAATTGTAAATAACAATGGTTTATCAAAAATGATCCCCAAACATAACTTCAAAGTCAGCACCATTACAGAAATTAAAACATGAAGAAAAAAGAGTATCAATTTACTGGATATACACCTTATATGTTTCAGGGTGGTAACTATCTTGTTCAAGTTGACTATTTGTTGGCTATAAGCTTCCCAAAAGATAGCAAAATTTTAGAAATTAATAAACAATCATTCTAGCATCATAAAATTTTATTTCAACTACATAAATTTATTCTGAATAGCACTTTTATGTGAAATATATTAAGTGGCTAAACTTTTGTCTTATAAATTTATATATTTAAATTTAAAATTAAATGGTGCTTATATGTCTGTCTTAAACAAAATTCTATTTTATGTTTTTTTCTCTTTAAAAATTATTTGATTTTTGTTTTGAGATTTTAATATAATTACACAATCTTCTGTCTCTTTACTCTGTCCATACACTTCCGTGTACTTTACCTTCGTATAGATGTGGTTTGCCTTTGTTTTTGCACAACACCATAAAGGTAGCATCTGGATAAAATAAAGCTAGCTGTGAAGCTTCGTCTGGCTAAATGCAGAAGCATCTGGAGGGTTGGCAGTGACTGGTCTATCCTTTCATTGGCAACACATGCCTTTTCTGTTTCATTGAACTGAAGGATGTCTAACAGTTTTGAATTCTCCTTGGTACCCATAATTAGATCTGGTAGCAATATTTACTTGTGTAGGACAAACAAAGAACTTTGATGATCAGAGGAAAGTTTTCTCAATTTGCAACTCACTCAACTCTCTTTGTAAAATAAGTGTTGTGCATGCTCTCAAGGACATTAACTTCATATTTGTTTTAAATGCATATCTTGTGTTGTGAAGCTATAGACATTTCTGAAGCCACAGTCCCCATTACTCTGTCCACATTAAAGAAAAATCAATAAAGAGAGCAAAGGTGATTTTACAGATTTGAGAGTAGATTTGAAAGTAATTTAGGACTTAGAAAAGATCAACATGAGAATTAACTTTTTAGAGCTTTCCTTCACTGATTTAATGTATAGCTTAAGCACATGGTTCAGCATATATGAAGAGCATGATAACCCCCAGGAATTTTTCGATTCATAAGCTCATAAAGCACTTACTTTGTGGATATTGTAATCGGCTACTATACCGAAGATGGAGAATTTACATGGTTGGGCTTGCCTTAATGAAAGTATAGATATACATGAAAATAAACAGTGCTTGTGATCAAGGTGACCATAAAATTACAAAAGACAAATTTGTGGAAGATGAGCACAAAAGAAGACCTCTGAAACATTATATTTATATTGAGATCTGTTTGGAGTTAAAACAAATTTTCCATATATTGGAATGTAAAATGAGATTATTCAAATGAATAATTAGCAACATCTTAAGGGGCTACTTTGAAAAATAAAGTATACTTCATTAAATTAGAAAACATGAAAGATATACTTGGTTTTCTAGAGTCATTCAAACAGCCAATATTAAAAGGCCACTCCAGATGAGATCATTAACTCAAATGGACCCATAACAAACAAGAGGATTGATATAGTAATGGACTTACAACAGAAATTTGCCACTCAAAGAACTCCAACCAATGGTCCTTGAACTATTTAAAAATAGAAACAGAAATAACACTTCCAAAGTCTTTTTAGAAATATAATACTACTTTAAAATGAAAACCAGGTAAAGACACAAAAACAACAAAAAATACCTATTGACTAGCATCCTTAGTGGGTATAGATTCACAAGTTCTCACTAAAATAAATGCAAATGGAGTATCTACATATAACCTAAAGATAACTATTGGATTCAACTTGGCTTTATCCCTGAGGTGAATAGATGGCTCACTATACATAGGTCAATAAATGTGATAAATCATATAAGTGAGCAAAAAAATTATAAATTTCTGGGAGAATTGAGTGGTTTTTATTAATCATTGATGGTAGAACTAAGATGGATGGTGCAAAATCATGTTGGAAAGAAATTCAGGAAACATGAAAATGGGCATTTGTAGGTTAGATAAGATATTTTGTTTCATTAAGAGAGCAATGAAGAAACAATGAAATTCATAAGCAAGTATCTTTTTATATGCTTTAAGAACTATAATGAATTCTGTGTAAAAAATTAAATGCTCATATTATGAATTGAACAAGAAAATGTATTAGAAGCTATTACAACAAAACGTAATGAATTCAATTGTGTAACCAATGATAGAAAGTGGAGGTTTCAGAGATTCTGAAAAAAAAAAAAGAGAGCGAAAACAATTTATGTCAGAGAACAGCCTTGGCAATAGAGCATAGATTTTTAATAGCCACAAATAGGCAAAAATAGTATGCAACATTATAGCCATTTACACAATGAGCAAAGTTAAGAAAAACAAAATATTCAAAATTCAAAGAAAGAATGGAGAGCAAAGTCAAGGGTCAGATTTGTTATTCTGAAGATCTTATTCAGCTTAGAGAAAATCCTGGGAATCTAAACATTCATAAGCAGAATTGAGAAATAACAACCACCAAGAGCTAGGAGGGACAGCAGACAAAAAGAATATCTAAAGATTGATGACATGTATTTTAAGATGAAGAATTATCAACTGTATCCCATGATAAAAATTTTATATTTAAAGGGAAAAGTTTAACTATAGTTAATATAATTTGTCATTTCATTATAAAACTGTATTCTACTATGTTTCCTAAAATTACTACTCAACTTTTACCTCGCAAACTCCAAAATAAATGGTCTTAATATAACACTATCTCTTTAGCTAGAGTTCTCTTTGATAGTTTAATTAAGAATTAGTTTGAAAATCTCTGTGAATGGAAGTATTTATAAATTATAAGGTTAAGACATCATTCTTTCTCCTGCAGTAGATGAGAACAGAAGCAGAGACCTACAGATGAACAATGTTCAGAGAGTGAAAGAAAGACTTCATAATTCTCAGTCATAAGTGAGGTAACTCCATCTCCTGTCCACAGGACCCAGGGGTTCTGAGGAAGATGAAGCAGAGGGACATAAAGCCAGAGGGGATGGAGGACACTAAGGAATCAGTAAAGAAACCAGGCAGGGATGACACATATTGGAAAATCCTGGGCTATACAGCAGATACCGGGCCTCTACAGGTCTGCCACAAACATGGTACCAGTGCTTCAAGAAGTGGACACAAACCCCTTCCCTAAGCCTGTAGCTATGTAAAGTTAGTAAACATTTGCAAATGAGAAATCAGTTCTCTCCATTGGTCTCAACAGGAATAGAAACCATTTCTAAGTCCAGGCCAGCCATGTTGTTACTCTTGAGGCTAGCACTAATCTTGCTATTCTAGTTTTGTAAGGCTTTACTTTCTTAATGATTTTCATTGTATGAGTTACCTAAATCATACACAAATTATGTATCTAAAACTTTCAGTAATTGATCCAAGTCAGAAATTTAGCAAATAATAACTAATGAATATTCTAAACCAAAGATGTTTTATGTTTAGCAAGAATATTTTACTTCAATAAAAAATAATTTTTTTCTCTTTTCTATCAAGATCAGATTTAAAACCTTTTTAGATTAAAAATATACTATATAACAATTTAACTTTGTCAACTAACTTGACAATATCTAGGCACAAGGAATGAAAAATCATAGACATCCCATATTTTGTGTTGCTATATAAAGACCAAAAGGAACAGAAAATATAGTTTCCAGACATCATGGCAGTCAAGTTTTATTGTATCACATTGGAGGCAGAGGCAGGCAGAGCTCTCTGAACTTGAGGAAAGCCTAGTCTGTATAGCAAGTTCCAAACCAGCCAGAGATACAGAGTAAGACTCTGTCTCAAATATACATAAAGATGCAATACACATATGCCTCTATAAAAAATACTAAGAAATAGAAAACTATTATTGGTTTCCCTTATCCAGTACAACAAAGTTAATAAAGTACTTGAAGATTGTATTTTGGTAGTGAAATTGATGAAGACAAATGTATATGTTTTGAACATTTAGCTGAAATGTAAGCTAATTTATAGCTTAGGCAAGGCTGTTTTTGATATTAGTTTAAATATTGGTTTATGAATTTTAACAAGTGGTGAATGCAGCAATTGTACTCTAGGCAATGTGTTGAAATTTTGGCTTTCAAGGTTGTTCATTCAAAACCTCCTTTGACAAGGGTTATGTAACAGACAGGATTGTGAATTCAACCATAAATCTACAAAGTGTTCAATTTAAAATAAATTTTATAACAAGAATAGAAACTGTAATTTTTAGTACTGTGTTGTGCTATACATAATTTATCATAACCTTAAGGCAGTTACAACACCTGAAATTAAATAGGAAATAAAATTATTCCCCAAAGACACTGAAGGTGGATGCTAGAAATACGTTTTCCAATGAGTGCTAAAATTGTTTCTACTATTCCTGAGTGTATTACTCAGCAACTGTGGCCTCATTACAACCCCTCACTGCATATCTCACAAAATTAGTTTACCCTCATGGGTGTGATGTTCTTAGCATATGTCATTTTACTATTAGATAATGTATTATTTGGTAGTGTGAATAATTATTGTAACAGTCCACTGTGTATCTTGGTTTCTTTTAATGTGGCTTGAAGTACCTGATTAATTTGAAATGTTGTTGATGTCATGAAAGTAAAATAATGTTGTCAAACAAAGAACCTGTAGTAGGTACATAGATTTCCTTAGTATTAATTAATATCTTTAAGCATTCGGTTGACAGATATTCGTAGCATCTATTGTAGGTGCTAGAAAATGGGTAGTGAAGAAAATCTCAAAAATGTTTTCGCCTTTATATGTCTATAAGTTTTAAAATATTCATTAAAACAAATCAAGAATAAAAGATGCTGAATAATGTTTATTAATGTCTCACTAATTTTGATTTCTATACTCAGTTTTACACATTTATTCCATGAAATAATGCCATCAGAATATTAAAATCCATTGTTCTTTAAATTCAAATAAAAATAAAAAAATATGGTTGAATTTATTCTGGCTTTTATAGTGTTGCTATTCCCCAGGACATATGCTCAAAGAAAATAAATATCATTACAACCATTTATTTCCCTGTCATTGTGAATAAAATTTATAGGCTACAGGGTAAGAGCAATATTACTTTTACACACACACACACACACACACACACACACAGACACACACACACACGCACAGACACACACACACACTAACACACACTGAGATTAATTTGGTATACAGGAAGCATCCATGATTAACCTTTAACCCCTTTTGAGCTCATAAAATTCCAGTATCATGAACAAAAATATAAGGTCTTCTGAAATCCCTCTGTCCTCACTGTGGACTTTATACTGATGTATGTCTTATTTCCCATTATGAAAAATTGAATTGCATATATTTTTCCAAAAACTTCTTTGCTTTGGAACTGTGTATTGGGCTGTCAAATAAAATAGACACAGGCCAGCTAGATTCTGAAACTTGCCAGAATTTTCTCTTTTACTTACATGAAATTATACTCTATGTTTTAGCTGCCTTAAGGAGAAATACTTGCTACTCTACATTCTAGAAAATTTTAGGCTTGGTAGATAACATATACCCTCTGTTAGCAACATTATGGATAACTCAGTTTCTACAAAAAAATATAATCAGAAAATTCAATTCATCAATGTAGAGGATGTGCCTAGAAAAATAGCTTCTCATTTCTACTTCACTGAAAATTTCTCTCCTCTGCAGAATTTCCAAACATTCTTAAAATTGTCTCTGACAATTTTAGGCTCATAAGTCTTTGAGTTCACTCATAATGGCTGTTAGCTGCTCTTGTATAATAGGCACCACAAGGGCCCCAGCTGTAACAGAAGCTCATTGCATCTTTTCATTCATCCTGTTATCTAAGCCCATAACTGAGGTTGCTCCTCCACTCTTATCTTCAATTTGTCTATTCAATCACCTACCCATAAATCCAATCTGAATGTGAACACACCTTTCTATTTTTTCTGTGTGACAAGTTCAAACAGCATCAATATAGTCTTCAGTTCGTAAATGCTTCTGAAAGTACTAAAGTCTAGTACTCTGCATAGTTCTCAGTACACTGAAACCTGGTTATTTTTTCATTGCTCAACAGCACTAAAATTTTCTTGTGACATTACCACAAACTTGTATATTTGAAGTAAGCACAGAGAACTGATGGTGGTAATTATTTTAAGTTCACCAAAGCTCCACTACATAAAATATTTTCTAAATTCAATTCTGCTATAGCATAATAGATATCGGTCTGTATTTGTCATTCATATTCTCTAAAATTCTAGCAGTAAAATTCTAGCAAATTACTAAACATTTGTGTTATAGGTCAATATTCAATTTTCATAATTATGAAAGATATGGTATTTGAGGTTGTATTTTTAGATAGCTCAAAGTCTTCCTCAGTTATAGACTGAAAGTCACTGAAACTCTTTGCCACATGTTAAATCTATGACTCTGCCATTTAAAGCTTTTGTAAATCAGTACTACAATTTACATGATGAACTATAATGGACAGATTGGTCTACTGGGTTATTTTTTTCTTAGCATTGAGTGTAAAGAATTATTTTCTAGTTTGTATTAATGCTCCAAAAAGAGTAATAGTGATTGCTTTTCTATCTCAGTGATATTGTGCAGCTTGAAAAATGTCATCAGGTATAGACGTTTTGCCAATAATTCATTCTTTCTGTCCAAGCACAAAATTTCTTATTAAATTTGTTATATTGAATTTGCAAACTTGGCTCAAAGAAACTTACTTTTCTTTCTAACAGGAGTGATAGTTCTGTGGTTTAAGTTCTCTTGTTTTCTAATCCATGAGGTCTTTTTATGCAAAGCATTATGTTGTCCTGCTTCTGGTTATAGAAGCACAATTGATATATAGAGATGACTGAATTTTGTTTAAAATGTTGCCTTTATCCTATGCATCGTAATGTTTCATAACATAAAATGTACCTGCCCTGCAGGCAAATGGATACATTGTATAAGAAACTAATTTCTCTGTATTTGTCATTTTATTCACTCAGGATTTTTTAGTGCTCTGTGGTAAACCACTGATTTGCCTTAAAATATCATGTTAGTGTATTATCTATAGCATATGTCTCATAGAAGACAATATCATTGACAAAGTTCACAAAGCCAGGATGTGGTACAAGATATCTTGAAACACAACTCCCTAATCACCCAATTATTTGTTTTCCATTTGAATTCTTGAATCCTAGGGAGCAAACATTTTTATAATATTGATTAAATATGTTACACAAATACTAAATTATGATATTACAAAGACAACTTAGGTTCTTTTACATGTGTAAAATCAATCACTAAATAATTTTAAAATGAATAATCTCACCAAGATATGAGGAGACATTTACCTTATATATTAAATATTGTAGGAAGGTGTATCTTCCCCTGTTAAGGCTATACAAGGCTACTTCTTTGAAGTTAAGGTGTACAAAGATAGGCAACAAAGTCAGAGACAGTTCCTTTTCCTGTATATTTTTGCAACTTGGCACAAACTAATTTCACCCAGAATGAAAGAACCTAAAATTAGGAATGTCTATATCAGACTGGCCTGTGAGAATAGCTTTAGTATATATTTCTTATTAATGGTCGATGTGGAAGTGTCTAGTACACTTTGGGAGACGCTACCTCTGGGTAGGTGGTAGGAGTAGGTATAGGAAAAGTAGCTGAATGTGACCTGGAAATAAGTCAGTAAGCAAAGATCCTCCATGGTCTCTGCTTCAGTTTTCACCTTCATTCACATCTCTGCCTTGAGCTCATGCTCTGCTTTCCCAGTTGGTGAACTCTAACCTACGATATAATAAATCAGGGTGTTTTTGAAAATGTTTTAATCACAGAAAGTGAGAAACAACTAATACAATTATATTATCTGGTTAAAAATTAAATCAGTTACAACATAGCATATGGGCTGTATTTGTTTACAAAAAAGTTAAATATCAGGGATAAGGCTTGTTATTTGGATTGTTTTATTTTTAACAGAATAGATCAACAAGAAATAATAATTGTGGATGTTTTGTTTTGCTTGCTTTTTCTTTCATTGTTTAATTATTATTATTGTTTTTACAGTGGGAAATAGGCTGCCTTAGCACATTGTCACAAGTAAGTGATATGAAACATTCACATTCTTGTTATTCTTTTCTTTTATGCCAACTTTTACTCACAGATAATGATTAAATATTATATGTATTTGCATGTTCTATAGTCTCATTTGGAATGCCAAAAACATGTTAATCAGTGAAATCTTTATAGGTGAGTTGAATATATTTTCTCTACCATTATGTTTTGTGGCAAAGAGAGTAAAAATAATCTGCATTCTATGTATTATAAAATCAATAAGCAGTTTGAAGCATTACTTTCTCTTTATTTGGGATTCATGGGTTTCTATTACATCGGAGATTGATATTATGTAACCTGAATCTATGTATAAAAATTGCATATGAAAAACAGTATTATTTGGTATGATGTGTTTAAACACCATTTCTTCTGTTACCAGCCTTCCCAAATTGCCAGTAATTCTGTATGTGGCTGAGGCCTCAGGTGCTGTTCATAAATATGTTAAAATGTCTATTGCTATTGTCCTTGTTCATCTAATGCTTATGCTTTTGTGTTATTGAATTTGTTATGAGTGTTGATTCTGGCATTTCAAAGACTCATTATTTCTCAGCAAACTTCCTGATCCTCTTGTTTTGTACAATAATCTTTCAGCACACTCTTCTGCAACATTCTCTCAGCCTTAAGTGGGGGCTTTGTGTTGTAAGTAGATCAGTTGGGATTAAACTCAACAGGCCTCAACATACATGGATATTGGTCATTTGTGGTTTTCTGCAGTGTTATTTATTGTCTGTTGATGAGAGAATATTCATGTTTTTTTCTCAGGTATCAGCGAAACACTTAAACTCATTAGAGAAGCTTCTTTTAAAAGAGAGAGAATGAGAGAGGAGAGAGGATACATGTGTGGATGAAGTTGCTTACAAGTAGATATCTGATATTCTGGAGCTGTAATAACATGTACTAGTGAGCCACCTGATGTGGGTGTTGGGAACTGAACTTGGCTTATGAGTCATCTCCTCCAACCCTTATCATGTTCTTTCATATATGCTTCTTAGGAAATGAAAATCAATAGAAATGACAACAAATAAAATGCAAAGAAGAAATACATATATTCCAAATCACCATATTGCATCGCCATGAAAGAGATGGACAGAATGAATTTAAGGGTTCTTCCATGGCACTACAGGGCTGTTTTGCAGAAGAATTTACACCAGCCATGACAGCAGCCATGGCTGCATACACAATTCTGTGCAAGATCAACTTGACCAACATTCAAGTATGAGTGTAGGAGAGACCCATGAGGTCTCATTTATAGCTGAGGATTGACAATTGAAGGTTATTGTGGAGTAAGAGGCAGCTTCTTATGATATATGGCCACTGGTAGATAGCCTAACCTAAAAAGCATGATTCTCCATTGACACACATGAATTTTGAGAAAGAGGAAATTAGGATTATGACAAGAGTTGGGGGAGAATGGAGAATGAATTTAATGAAAACTTGTTGGATATGAATATACAATTTTCAATAAAAATTTCTAACTATCTTTGAAACAAAATTCTTTATTTTGAATTTTAGTGCACTATTAAGAAAAGTACCCTTTCTTATGTAAAAATCACTTCAACTTTTCTCTGTTTTTCCACCTGAGTGCTTCTGTGTAGCTGAATTTTCTTCATACAATTCAAAAAATTTAATATTGCTGAAATGATTTATAGACATCATCACATATAAAAAATCAGTAGCATCTGTTAAACCAGACAGAAAAGGAATTTAAATACATAAATTATGCCATTAGTTTAATGTGTTTGTCATGGTAGCTTTAATAAAATTTTGTACTTGAGTACTCAAACATGTTAAAATGGACATGTGGGTACAGGATATTGAACATTGACATATGTCTTCTTTGCCAATTCCATGGGATGAGCACAGTTTATAGATCTTCCTTGAAGAAAATGATGCATGTGTAAGAGTTACACAAATTTTTGCATGACAATTATTTCCCAAAAGAACACAACTTATTCCATTTAAAATACTTGTTTAAATTGTAGACCATTAGAATGTTAATTTAACCTGAGAAATGATAGCATTGCAAAAATGTAGTAATTCAATGTACACTGAAATGCCTGAAGGAGAAGTAAAAGATTGATACAATGGTTCAATTCCCAGTCAACACAGGAGAAAAGAATGTTGCAGAAGGAAAGAAAAGACTTCATAAGCTTGCTGATCTTGTGCACTGGATACTTTATGTACAGTAAACACTGAACACGTAATCTGCACTTAATGTTCATCTCTTTGAACTAACATAAGGGATGGCTGGTTTTGCTTATTTCACAAATGACTGAAAATATCTCTTAGAATTAGTCACAGGTGAGTAAAAAAATGTAATGCAATTTTCCCCTCACTTTCAGTGGTGATTAGTTATCAGTAGCTCAGGTTTTTTTTTTTTTTTCCATTGCACCAAGAAAAATCTTTTCAAATTTTACAAGTTTGGTAAAGGCATTTACAATCCACTAAGTCCACTAGGAATTTTACTCTATAGAATGTGAGTATTCAGCAAACACAGAAATTATTTTAAAAAACTTGCAGTTTTTATTGAAATGGCTCTTCCATATTTACCACACTCAGAATCACTTTCCCTTTAAATTGATGCTCTTACACATTCTCTAAAGAGCATTTGGAGAAATACAAAGGAGAAAAGTATCAGAGTGATTATTTTAAAGAAAGTAATAAAAATCAAATCCCACTGTGTATTAGAATACAAATTAGACTTCAACCATCTCTATACAAACCGTACTTATATTTTATTGTTAGACTGGTTTTATCTATCCCTTTCATATCAACAGAAGTAAAACTAAACACTAATTCTTCTCAAATTATATATGCTTTAAAGTATGGAACAGGAATGTAAACTTATGTTGTTTAAATAAAATGATATCTTCTAGCATTTAAGTCTATGTATATAAATGAACTGAAACTGCTGTTTCCTTAAAAATGAAATTGGAAGCCAAAAGAGGCTTAGATTTTAACACCCAAATGTTAGTGTAATTAAAGTGTAATAAAATATGTTTGCATGTCATTTTCTTGTATGTAAGACTAAGCATATATGTTAATGAGCAATGGTGCCTTTAACTCTGCTTTAGAAATGAGGTAATGTGAGATTTCACAGCTATTACTCTTACAATCACACAGTGCTACATTTTGAAATGAACATGTGTCATCATTTTATTTCATGGCTCTTTTAGATTCTCATAGGTGCTAATCTTTTAATCACAAGGCTTTGGGTTTATATCATTCTCTCTCTCACACACACACAGAGAGCTATATATGTATTCATACATCTCTCTCTCTCTCTCTCTCTCTGTCTCTCTCTCTGTCTCTCTCTCTCTCTCTCTCTCTCTATATATATATATATATATATATATATATATATAACCACAGACACACTGACATACACACAGACACACACACACATATAATGTTTTGTAATGAAGAATTCTTTTGTTTTTTTTTATTTCTTGGTTAACTAATGTTTATAACTATTACTAACTTGCATACTTATATGAATTAAATGACTCACATAAATGATGAAATGAGTCTGAAATTCCTGCAAGTGATCTGAAATGAAGGTAGAGGACAATATATACAAATTTGAAGATCTCCTCCTATGCTTGAAACACACACACAGTGAGTCAAATGTGAAATTCAGCCCATGGCTTCTGGTAACAATGGCTTCGCAGGAGATGTGGAGACAAGAGGAACACTGCCATGGTTCCAATTTATTGTAATTGGCAATTTCTATGTCAGTGAGAAATTCCACACTAAAAAACTATGGACTGAGCATTAACATTCAAGCTTGTCCTCTGATATCTACATACTCTTTCACACATATGGTTATGCACCATCACTGCTGTGCACCTGCACATATAAACAGGCGCACAAAATGAATAAAGGTTTTTATACATGCTATTGTTAAAGCCTTATTCTGTCAGTAATGGTGACCTCTTAGTACTTCTGAAAAGAATAGGACACATGAGGCCAAGAATCATATTTCAGTGTTTCCAGCAGGATTTTTTTCTCATTTGCTCGAAGTCTTTCTTTTAAAACTATTGTGTGTAGTGTGTGTGTGTGTGTGTGTGTGTGTGTGTGTGTGTGTGTATTTCGTGCCTGAGCGTTAGTGTATACAGGAATCTGTTTAGGTTAGAAAGGGTATCAGATCACCTGGGAATGGAACTAACCTGTGGTTCCTGGGCACCAAATTTTGTCCTCTGCAAGAGCAGAAATTTATCTTCTCTTGTGCTGCTGAGACATCTATTCAGGCCCCGGTCTAACACTTTACTACTACTCTGTGTTCTCTCTGTCTCTCTCTCTGTCTCTCTCTCTGTCTCTCTCTCTGTCTCTCTCTGTCTCTCTGTCTCTGTCTCTGTCTCTGTCTCTGTCTCTCTCTCTCTCTCTCTCTCTCTGTTTCCCTGTCTTCCTCCATCCCTCCTCGGTCCTTCCCTTTCTCTTTCTATTTTTCCCTCCCTTCCTCTTCCCCCCTTGTTTATTTCTCTCTCCCTCCCTCCCTCTCTGTATCTCTGTCTCTTTGTCTTTCCCTCCCTCTCCCCTCCCTCCCTCTCTCTGTCTCTTGATCCCTTTATCATTCACTTTCCCTCCCTCCTTCCCTCTCTCTACTTCCTCTTCTTACTCCTCACTCCCCCTTTCACTCATCATCTTTCTCTCCTATCTGTTAAGAGAAATACAGTAAAGTAACAGATATTATCTGCTATAAACACTCCTGAAGGGTTTGCAACCCCAAAGAAATAACAATAATATCAACCAACCACAACCCCAGAGCTCCCAGAGACTAAACCACCAACCAAAGAATACACATGGAGGACCCCTGGCTCCAGCCTCCAGCCCATATGTAGCAGAGGATAGCCTTATCTGGCATCAATGGAAGAGGAGGCCTTTTGTCCTGTGGAGGGAGGCTTGATGCCTCAGTGTACAGGGATGCTAAGGCAGTGAGGCAGGAGTGGGTGAGTAAACTCCCTCTTAGAAGTAGGGGGAGAGAGAGGGGATAGGGGTTTGGTGGAAGAGGGGAAACTGAGAAGGGTGATAACATTTGAAATGTAAATAAAATAACTAAAAAATCCCCACACATTCCTAAATCTCTGAAGGATAAGACATTTTTCTTTTTCATTTTTGCACATTCAATTCGGATATGTACTGAGGTACTGTACTTCTTCGTCCTAGTACTTTGGAATCCTTCTTTATAAGATTGCCAATGTTGCTTAGGAAAGAGAAGAGTTCAGGTTTTGGACTTTAGGGATGTTTTCATGAGTGATACATGACATGTATAAGTAAACACTGTTGGGTGTTGAGCTCCCCTGCTCTGTCTTGGCTGGAACATTTTCTGCATTGAAAGTGACACAAGGGTACAGCGTAACGTAAGTTTCCACTTTTGGAGGGAACATCTAATGTCCTTTTGAGAAAATATTCAGGGGATACCTGTGCCTAAATTTTAGTTGTGGGTTAAAAGACTTACACTAAACATCTGAGAGTAGGCAGAAGACCAGAGGCAAAAGTAAAGTAAACAGGGCAAGCTTTAGAAGGCTAAGCACTTTACACTAGTGACCTTGGGTGGTTCTTCTCACCTGTATTTCCAGCTTCACATTATAACAATTCATTAAATGAATAGATCTTTATTCAAGAGCTGAGTTATTCATTTCTTATTTGTTCTACTGTGCCATAGCACATCTGAAATGAATTCATATTTCTATGTGAAACATAGCTTCCTGATAGAATGTAAGATCATATTTGCAAGTGATTTATTTCATGAAATTGTATTAGTTGTGCTTGAAGATTGTATATAATCAATAAAGTATATCTTTTGTGGTCAATATTGACATATAATTTGCTTGTACAAAAATATTTTTCACATTAGATTTTAATATTTTGCATATGATAACCTTCATCATTTATGGTCTTCATATTTCAAGCTTAACATAGTTTTTAAATGTATCTAAATAATGTGATCTTGATTTTGAATCAATTTTGATTTTTGAATATGATTTTGAATGTCATTAGGTTTATAGTATTAAAGTTTATTAAAATAATAATAAGAGTAAAAGGTACTTAATGATTATATATGAGTGCCTGTACATCATTAAATTTAATAAATATGCTACACTGATTTTATCAATATACTCATATCAAAATAAAGGTTACATAGTCTCAATTTAAAACTGAAGGGAGAGTACAATGCGATCAATATGTGTGAAATATTAAAGTAGTTCATATTTTATCTAGATTTTTATTTTAGTTATTCTTGTTCTACTCATAGGAAACTTCATTTGTTGTCAGCAATAATAATGTTGGACTCCAATTGAAAATTTACTTTTGGTCTTTTTAGGAAATATGACATGCGTATTTGGCTACTTTTACCATATTTGGATCATTTTTTCTAATTGGTTTTATATTTGGACTGGTAATTAAATGTAGCCGCCCGTGGCCACAAGTCAACTGCGTTCACCTGAAAGGGTGGCTGGGAATTGAAGGGAGAAGGAGGGAGAGAAGAGATGAGGCCAAGACAAAGTTCTCTGATCAAGGCCCCAAGCTTTAATGTTCAGTTCTCAATTTAAAGGGGAAGACCCAACCCACAACCCCTCCTGGTTCCAGATGGGTGGGATAATCCATAGTCTGTTCTGGGTCATGGCCAGAGATGTCTCAAGGCAAGCCCAGGGGTAGTTCTGCTTCTGTGTTCCAGGCAGCCAAGGTGGGTAACTCCACCTAGATCCTGTCACATGACCTTGTTGTGGTAAACAAGGTCTCTCAGGCTTGCTCATGGTGGGGGGAAGGGTACAGTTTCCCCCGTTTTGGTTAACTTAAAAAGAAAAGTTAGAGAGAGGTGATGCAGGAATAGGGTCGTCGTGATATCTGGCTACTTCCTGCTGACATTGGGGGCTATGTGTCTCTAGGGGGAACCTAGAAGAATGGGTATGGGGATGTAGGAGAGTTGGCTATATCCTACTGTCCAGGGTTTATGGAGCCCATCTGAGGATAGGTCAGGAGGACCAGGTCCAGTAGAAGCAGCTGTGTGGGGTACACGATTTCATCCCAACTGGGGTACCGAGTAGCCGGGCTCGCTGGGAGAGATCTTTGTGTGAAGGCAACCTATCTGCTTGAGACACAAGGTTCAAAAGTTAACAGCAACATGATTATCCAAGCCAAGTAGGAAATAAGGTTGAAAGTGGAAATGTTTTAATATCTAATCTAACTGCTAGTTGACAGGGATCAGATACAAAGTCTATGACTACTCAGGCTGGTAGATTTCAACAAAAGCTGTCTGTTTACAATAGTTTATAGCCCTCTGTTTCAGTGTTTTTCCATGGAGACCCGAGACTTTGTGTTAGCAGGCATGAATGCCAGGCCTATTGCTGATTTTAGGCTTATAGCTAATTTTAGGCCTTCAGTGTATAAGCAGGGCTGTCCCTGACGTTTCCTCTCTTCTCCAAGTATAAAAGGACCGTGGCGATTCTAATCTTACCAAGGCGGGGATAGAGGTCTGACCTCCAGTAATTAAAGGGGACCTTGTAATGGCTCCAGTCCTCCTGTTGTTGTCCAGTAAGGCATAAGGGCCATACCCGTCCCGATGTCTTTTTCCTGGAGAAGGGATACTTTTGACATCAACCCCTATGCAGTCAGGCTTGTCCCTCAGGGAACCCAGAAACATATTTTTAACTTATTTATATTCCCTTGCAGTGCTTAGCCTCGCAGCCTTAGCAAGAATTCAGATCGCCAGAATTAAATATTACAATATTGTATTCACGTTTTATATGTTTGAAAACTTTTGGTTCACTTCTATTCATATAATTAAAACCACACTTATTTGATAAAGTTACTAATCTTGTTCAACCATTTTAGTACACAAAGCCAACTGCTGTTGGTAACATGACCTGAGTAATGCATTATCTATGACACAGTGGGATGCATAACATTCCTCTTCATTGATTCACATGTAAAATGCATGCAAACATGTAAAAGGTGTCTCACAAGATTCTCAGAATATAACTAAAGTTAATAAAATCATGTAAAAGATGGAATTATTACTCCACCAACTCCAGATGTACTCACTATCACTTTGCCATTGGTAATTTAAAATACTTATGCTGTCATTAAATGAGGCAAGATTATAGACACACTACAATAATTTCTATCATGTACAATTGGCATTTCATATTTATTTATGTATTGTATATCATGGGCATGTGCATAGAGGCCCAATATTAACACTGTATGGTTTTTTTAGAATCTTTTTCACCTTATAGAGGCAGGATTTCATAAGTGAACCTAGTTTTCTACAATTCTGGCTAGTCTAGATAATAAACTTATATCCAAATCAAGAGGTGCTCTGTCTCTGCCTCATCTATGTCAGAATTACTGGCAGCCCCAAAGGCTATCTGGATTGTCCATGTGTTCTGAAGAATTGAACTCTGGTCCCAATGATTTCACATCAAGCTATTTCAGCTTTCTCCTAATTCTGAATGCCTTGTAACCTTTTCCATAGTGTAGAAATCAATATCAATTATTTCTTCAAATAACTTAGCTAATTACAACCTTCAAAATTGTGTTTACATTTCAAGGGGAGGAACTATATATTTTTTTCACATCAATCCCTTCCTTACCACCATCATCAAGACTTAAATGTTCCTCCCTCCTCTTTCATTACAGAAATGTGCTTCTTAAACTAATAACAGTAGATTTTTTAACTGCCATATTCTTGTTTCTTATTTTTTTGGTTAAAATATTATTAAGATTTTGCACCTAATTTTTTTTGCTAATGGTCATGTGTGTCATATGGAAAGTCATTGAAAAAAGATTGGATTATATGGAAAATAACTTCTTTAATTTACTAACTCATCAGTGAGTTTAGAGATAAATTGACCACTCAGAAGTAAAGACTAGTGAGAAGTAGGCCAATAGAAGTCTGCCTTTTTTTCCCTGTGTGCCAGAAAGTGAACCAAAGCTCTGCCAGATTCTTTTTCTGGTGATGTTCTATATTAGCCTAGAGGCAATGGGTTCAAGTGACCAGAGACTGAATTCTCTGAAATAGAATTTTCAAATAAATTATTCATCTTCAAAGTTAGTTTCTCTTTGTCAAAACTAATATAAGCCTGTTCAACTTTCTGTAATGTCAAGCACTTTCACATTGATTTTCATTCAGTCATTCAAATCAGCAATATTTTTATCAGCCTTTAAGTAAATCAGTAAAATATACTAATAATTCATAACAAAAACACTCCGTGTGTCTTCATAAGCGTTTATATTATTCTCTCAAGTTCAAAGAACACTGTATAAAATGTTGGCCCAGCTTGGTCAATTCTGTTCTAGTAACTAGATCCCTTTTGGTTAAATATTGCACATATAATAGACATCATATAGTATATAAGCCATGTTCTCTGTTACCTTAGCATTTGCCATTACTCTGCTTTCGGGAACAGTCCTCAGATGTAACCTGCTTCAGCACATCTTCAGAAACTCATTTCCTCAAAGCAAACTTGAGAGTCCAGTCTTGGGTCACAAATACCTATTATGTTCTGTGAATACCGTCTACCTACTTCTGTCTTCTGAGGTTCTCAACATGGCTAATTTACATAATTTAAATTTATATATGAAACACAATCATAAAGCTCATGATTCATTTGTGTGAAAAGCAGAGATGCATAGTCAGTATGGTTTGTTACTGAATAGTTGATGTTTAGCATTGTTCTCCTTTTCCTTAGTGGTCAAGAGCCATGCTTCAAAATGTCCTTCAAGTATTTTTGAAAATATGTGGTGTTTGAAAATTGCTTCATGGGATATAGGGAACTTCTGTTTGTACTTCATTTCCTGGTGCTTCTGGGTCCATGAAGAGCCTTTAACCTAAAATAAAGAATCTGGACAAATAGCATTATTGTACTGTGACTCTAACTCAAACCATATTCTATGTAGGCCTCTTGGGATATACTCTCTAGTCTTTTCTTAAAAACATCAAGGTCCCACTCTGCCCCCAACCTTCAAGTATTTCTCCTATAACTGAAATGAGGGATTGTTTTTCTGGTGATGACTCAATTTAGAATGCATTTTCACTGGAAATTGTTAGGATTATAATGCTTAGATTGTGAATACTAAATCTGAAGAACCTTGGATTAAAAATCAATTTTGGGCTTCAGTCACACACACACACTTAAAATTCTGAATGTTCTTTTCAGGTGTGAGAAGAGGCAAGGTGGCTTAAATATGTGAACTATTGGTCATTGCTTGACTTAGGATATAATTTGTTTTGAGAATTTATACATGAACACTACATCTCAGTCATCCCCACATCCTACCCATTCCCAAATAAATGATATTTTCTTTATTTTCATGGTAAGCAATAAGTCTCAGAAACACTAATGACTCTGGATTACAAAGTTAGAAGACAAAAATGATGAAGTAAATGTAACTTGTGACTCAGTTGACTTTTGCATTGGTGTCAGACATTTTAGCCTAAATGATGAGGTCCTGGCCAATGATTTTTGTATCATAAGCAAGTAGACAACATTTCTAATAAATAGCACCCAAGGTGTCTTCTGTCCTACCCATATATTTGCATACAAGTACATATACATTTACATGCTTGGACTCATACAATACACAGACACTTGGGGCAGCACCTTGCTTTCCTTTTAAATGATTTTTTGTATATTTGAGAGCGTGTTTATGGAAAGATCTGATGGTGACCATTTCACAGAAGTTAACATAGAACTTTAAAATAGAACCAACATAATGGAAGGGGCTCAAATTTGAATTTTATGAATGTTAAGTACTTTTCTTAAACCAGTAATTAAAGATGTGCTACATGTTTTTTTTTGTCAAACTCAATTTTGTTTTGATAGAATGTGTTTTACTGCAACTGCTGCACTGCCTAATATATGCTGTGTAAGTATTGTAAGTAGAGATCATTTCCAGTGTTAAAAATAAGCACATCAGGACTCTAGCAGTTGTCTCCAGATTAGTTCCACTGAAATATCATTTGAAAGCAACACAATGATACATTGATTTGTATGTATTTGCAAATATCATGAAATATAGTGACACTTATAAAAACTATAATTGTTATGATGCAATTAGGTTTAAAAGAACATAAACTTTCAAATTAATTTTGTATGATTTATAGTACCCATGCAGAATTAAGTGAAGATGAAGATACTAATAACCTAGTGAAGCAGCAAAGATTAAAAAATACAGGACAGATATGCTTTACATTCATCATTAAATACAACACTGTTTTTAATTATATAAAAATATCAAATAAGAAACTTAAAAGTGATAGTTTAAAACAATACCTTGGTATTGTGGTAAAAAATTTATACATTAAGGAAACAAGACATGCTTAGATAATAAATTAAAATAGTTTTAAAAATAAATCAGGAATATGGAAAATGTTAAGTATAACTAGTTAGTAAATGTACTCCAAAGATAGAGTGAGCCACCATATCAAACAAAAACAATGGCTGTTGTGCCAGTAATTGTTTGTGAACTCCCAAAAGCAAAGAGCCAAATCCAGTTCCACGCAAGCAATTATCAAGCAAGAAGGGGGTGTCTAGCCTGGTACACATCTGATTGGGGGGGGGGCATTAAGGACTTTAACATAATTGGCTGGAACTAGGAACCAAACCATAAACTGTTTTTCTCCTCATTGGTGGTTGTTGGGAAGTGAAATGTCAGAGGCAGGCTTGTAACCTGGACATGCAGATTTGTTGGAAAATAACCTAGAAACTAGTATTAGAAACAAGGCTTGTGTGTGTGTGTGTGTGTGTGTGTGTGTGTGTGTGTTGAGGGTGGGGGGTAACCTAGAAACTGGTGCTAGACACAGGGCTTATTGGGGGATAGCCTAGAAACTGATCTCGGTACAGGCCTGTTAGTTAATTAACTTGAGTTCAACTTTAGGTCTGGTTTTCTAAGATGGAGTCTGAACCCAAAATTTTGCTCTCTCATGGCCATCATGAAAAGATGGGACATACAAACTTTGGGTGGTTATATGGTGAAAGGGGGTCTTGCTGTTCTCATGGTGGTATTATAAATTTGTGTGACCACATATAAAGCATGAAAGTTCTTACATTTTAAATAATAAATTTTTTGTGTACTCTAATAATCAAATTCTGAGGAATTTATTAAAAGGAAATGAAATCTGTGTGCTGAAGTTAAAGAAATCTTAATTCCACTGGTCATCTCAGCATTATTTGTGCTAATTAAGAAATGCATGCTAATAAAAACAGTCAATAAAAACACTTGTTACTGGATATCTAAATATGATCCCCAAATACAATTAAGGATAAAAGGAGTGGACCAACTATATAAGTTGTCCAACCTCCTTGGCTCACAAGTGTGCCATGACATGTGCTCCTCCCCATGTATATCACACACACAATAATGAAAGCACTGTAAGAAAAATAAGAAGAGAGTGAGTTAATCAACTGAATAAATAAAAAGAAGCAAGGCTGTATACCTATGTAATTTAATAATGTTCTGCCATGACCATGTTCTTACGTGTGTGTAAACATGCATGTTTTGGAGATTTTGTGCAGTGAAATAAGCCAGATTTTGCTCATATGTGTAATTCAAACATGTTGACTTCACACCAGTTAAGAGAGGGAAGAATGACTATGTAAGCTAGAGAGAGTACAACTCTGGAGCTGTTTAAGAAAATTTTGATTTGATTTTTAAGAAAAATTTTGATTAACTGGTTCTGTGGTATAGTTAGTTATCAGCTATACTGTTATTACACATTAGAATGGTATCAGATGAAAGCAGTGTATATCTTTTTATAAGCTATGTAAGAAATTTCAAATTTTCACATAAAGAAATGATAATTATTTTAAGATGTAAATGTTTAATCTGATTGAAATTAAATGTATATTTTTATCAAAACATACCATGGTATCTCTTTATTACAAAATTATTACATATTTATATTTTATATATTAGTTTAAATGAAATGACTAATATTTCTTGCTTAAAATGTAACATTTTAAAGCAATTTTAACATAATGTAAAAGTGTATCTTTCACTAGTTTTTATGTTTGTGACTGAAGAGATCATTTTAAAAGAAATAGATGAGAAATATGTTTTTTAATATATTGACATTTTTATTAGAAATGATATCTAAAGAACCAAAAATGTACCAAAAAATCAATTCTTTAGCATTTCACTCAAAAAAATTCTTCAATTATTTTGCTACTTATATTTTGTTTTAGAATGGTTGTGTTAAAAGAGATACTAGTTGATTTGTATTATGTCTTTCAGCATGAATTAGACCATTTGTAGCATGAAACCTGTATATTTCATGTTTTAAGGAATAATTTCAACTAGAAAACAAAGTTAAATTCTATTGTGACAGATGGTAAATTTCTTATGTGAGAAGTTAGAAAATATGAAATTTAAAAATAAGAGTCAAACATTTCTCTGTATTTCTCTCCCTTTGTGATACAAATTAAATATACTTGTGATCAGTTTCTGATGCATCTGCATAGAAAGTGTTGTGGTGCAGTTGATAAAGGCTTTTAGCAAGTCTCTTAAAATGTTAAAAAGTTATTCAAAGTTTTTGATTGCCATAGAAAAATAAAGAACATGAACTTAACAATCTTGGGCTTTTTGTCAACACTGAGTGGTTGAGTCCTGGGACCATTTTATTGAGTTTTATGTGCTCTAAAAAGTCCAGGAATGAGTCTCTTCTAAGAAAATTAATACTTTTCAAATATTTGACACTTGGACTAAACTCTCTGTTATATCTTTCCTCATCAGCATCACCCTGAATGTAAATGAGAGTCTTCTTTGGGATCAGACAACATGTAAATTTATACAGAAATGGAAAGTCATGAAATAAACCAATAGTGATTTTATTCATTTTTCTAAATTGCATTCATAAGTACATTCACTTTTTATGCTGTAGTTGTAGGATTGTAATTGGTACCACTATATATTCATGATCTTATATGTGGAAATCAATATATACATAGAAATGTGTTGCTTTCAATTCTGTGACAATAGTCCTGAGCTTTCATTAGAGTTGTCAGCTATATTAAATCACATACATTCTTGTTAAACATAGAGTCAGATTTATCAGTGTGAATGGGATATTAATTTTAGGAACTCAGATATGTTGTTAATATTTAGAATAAGTTATACAGATGAACCTGATTATGATTATAAATTTTTGAAATTTTGTTTACAGATCAGATAATACCAATGAAAATTAACACCAGAACTGAAAGGCAATGTAACTGAATAATACATACCTAGATAAACCATATATGGACTATAAGAAAGAGTTGTAAAATATCTATATAATTACTCTCTATTGATTACATATATCATATAGACATTTATAAAAAGCATTTAGACTGTAGATGTCTCACTGATTGCTTTTAAGTGGAAAAGTATAAAATTGGATATTGTATATATTAGGTAAAATATACTGAGTCCCTTTTTTACTATTTATAGTTTCAAAACTATGCAGAAGAAAATTTATGTGTAGCTCTTGTTATATTCAGTGGTTTAATTTTTGACTTTGACAAACTAAAATCATGCCATAAACTAACATATTTTAACCATGGTTCCAAGAAGATGCAGTATTAATGTGTTTCTCATTTGCTTCTGTCTGTGATTAATGGTCCTTTTTCTGGTTTACATAATTTACGGTAGTCTTTTTTGTCTTATAGTGATCTTTAAACAGAGACATAGGCCACTGACTGACCTCTGTTGTGGGTTGTTAATTCTGCAAAGTGAAACTCATTCTTCTTTCTACCTGAATGGGAACATAGATTTGATTAAAGGATAATGTTCATCTTTGAAAAATTACAAATAAAATATTGAAAAATAGTTCAAAGTAGAGTTATCATTGTTTCCAGTTCATGACAGAGATTTTTAAAAATCTGCATTCATGAAGGGAAAAGTGCTCTAGTAATTATTAATAGTGGGTAAATAAGAGCAAAATAGGTTTTAGCTGTTCATAAGAACAGTATGTGGTATGCATAAATGAATAGCAAACAATAAAATTATTTAAATCCTAAACTATATCAAGATAATCACTGAATAAATATTTGCATTGAAAAACATAAAATTCTCATGATTAATGAATTTCTAAATTATAATGGGTAAATATGACTCTAGTCTTCATATTATTTGCATATCATTTTACTTTTCACAATAGGGTTGTAACAACATTGGCAAATATAATGGGAAAACAAGGAAATGAATAATTAAATGTGGTCAGAGGATTCATTCTGGGCAGGAGTAGCTGAGCATCATCACTAAGAATGTTTCTGAATTTAAGATCCCACATTCACCTCAACTACTTAGAAGGAATTGGCTTCAAGGGTAATTCTAGTATATTGATTAAAAATACTCATTTCCCAGATGTTTTAGTTTATTAATAATTCTTTTCACTTTCAATATTTTGAAGACAAACCACTGTAAGTAATCACTAGAAACACCCCTATCTATATTCTCTTAGTATTTACTGAATGAATGGATGATATTAATTTGATAAATTGCTATTTTTTTTTTCAAAAATACCAAACTTTTGCAAGACAAAAAATACATTTTAGTTTGCTTAGGGTAACTGTTACTCCTAAAATTAGGATTTTGTTCATGTGCAATTAATTTGCTTGCAATTTGCATCATAGTAACAAAATACTGAAATAGTGATGTTCTTTTTTTTTTAAGCAAAGATCACATTTATTCTTTGACAATTTCATACATACATATAATGCCATCTGCTCACACTTGCTCTCCATTCCCTTATTACCCAGACTAACCCCACCTCCTCCCAACAATTCCCCCTCCAATTTTCATGTCTTTTTGTTTTGTGACCCTCAGTTTTGTATCAAGGGTCACCCACATGAATATGGGTATGAAGCCATCCACTGAAGTATGGGCAACTCAGCAGGGGCTACACCTCTAAATACACTGACTCTTCCTCTCCACAGCATCCTTCAGCAGCCAATAGTGATGTTCTAACTGCAATTTTAGACCTGTTTGAGACACTTCAAAATGAGTTAATCAAATCCATATATACCAATACAAGCTGTGAAATCTTGACTAAAAAAAAATCTATTAGACCTGTAACCCTCACTATGGATTTATTTTTTATTCAATTTAAGCCGGATCACAGATTCCCGTCTTCTCAATTCCACCCTCAAGTACCCTTCCATCATTATCTCTTCCCTTAGTGATGGTGAGACCCTCTTGTGTACCACCCCATCTTTGGGCATCAACTCCCAGCATGTCGAAACACATCATCTCAAAACAAGGAAGTCCAAGTAGGGTGGGTTCAGGATCTAATGGCAGGTAACAGAGATCAAGAGACTAAAACAGCCTCTGCTCTACTTGTTAGGCGACCCACATGAAGACCATGCTGCACATTTACTACAAATGTGTAGGGAGTCTAAGTCCAGCTCCTGCATTTTCCCTGGTTGGTGGCCAGTCTTTGTGAGCCTCCATGGTCCTAGTTAGTCAACTTTCTGCATCTCCCTGTGGTGTCCTTGACTTCTCCTACTTGTTTACTCCTACTTGTCCACTCTTCCACAAGACTTCCCTAGCTCCACTTGATGTTAGGCTGTGGGACTCTGCATCTGCCTGCATCTGCTGCTGGATGAGGCCTCTCAGGAGACAGTTATGCTAGTTCGCAAGAATAGTAGAATATCATTAATAGTGTCGGGTTGGCTATCACATAGGATGTGTCTCAGACCCAGCAGTCTTCTGTATATGTGTTGGGGACCTCATATTAACTGGTGTATGCTGGCTGGTTGGTGGTCCAGTGTCTGAGAGATCTCTGGGGTCCAGATTAATTGAGACTGCTGGTTCTCTTACAGGGTCACCCTCCTCCTCACCTTCTACCAGCTTTTCCCTAATTCATCCACAGAGGTCAGCAGATTCTGTCCATTGTTTGGGTGCAAATATCTGAATCTGACTTTTTCACTGATTGTTAGGTCTCCTGAAATCCAGTCATGATAGGTCAGTCCATTTTTCAGTGCTCCATAGCCTCAGTAATAGTGTCAGGCCTTGGTACCACTCCTTGAGCTGGATCCCATTGTGGGCCTGTCACTGGACCTTCTTTTCCTCAGGCTCTTCTTCATTTCCATCCCTGCAGTTCTTTCAGACAGGTAAAATTATGGGTCAGAGTTTTGACTGTTGAATGGCAACCCTCTCCCTCATTTGATGCCCTGTTTTTCTCCTGGAGGTGTGTTCTCAGAAGTTCCCTCTCCCCACTGTAGGGCATTTCATCTTACTAGGGTTCCTCGCTAGCTAGTCCTGAGGTCTCTGGTACATTCTGGAGGGTCTCCCCAACCTCCTACCTCCTGAGGTTGCCTGTTTCTATTCTTTCTGCTGGCCCTTAGCACCACCTAATATCAGATCATGTTCCTTTCTCCCCCTCCCCATCTCCTTTTCCCTCCCAGGTCTCTCCCTCCCTACGCCCTTGTGGTTGGATTATTCTCCCTCCCAAGTGGAACTGAGGCTGCATCACTTGGGCCCTTCAACTCGTTGTCCTTTTTGAGTTCTCTGGACTGTATCTTGGGTATTCTGTACTTTGAGTGCAGCAGATCTTCTGGGATGCCACAGGGTATGGTGTCTTCCAGGGAGCAGATTAGCTATCAGTCTGTCCAGGTAAGACAAATTTTCGGTTGAAGGTTTTGTAGTTGGATTGATGTCTACTACCTTCCTTTGGAAGTCATGCTTGGCTACAGGAGGTGTCCACAGTCTCTGTATCATCCTCTGGTAGAAATCAAAGCTAGGATCATTCCCATAGGCTGAGAGTGTCCTTTCTACCAGGTTTCCAGGTAGTCACAAGAGATATACCCCTACTGATTTCCTTTCTAACTCCAAGTCCTCTAGCCACTCTAGGTGTGCTCTCTCCACACCTGATTGCCAACCCTGTGCCCCTCCTCACCTCCTCTGATATCCAGTTCCCTCTCTCCACACACCTACCATGATTTATTTTTCCCTTCTGAATGAGATTCAACATTCTCCCTTGAGACTTCACTTTAATCCAGTTTCTTTGGGTTCGTGGATTCTAGCTTGGTAGCCCTGCATTTTATGGCTAATGTACACTTATGAGTACATACCATGAATGCCATTTTGGATCTGGGTTGTCTCACTTGGGGTGGTATTCTCAAGTTCCATTTATTTGCCTGCAAATTTCATTGTGTCTTTGTTTTTTAAGAGCTGAATAGCATTCCATTTTGTAGATGTACCACATTTTCTTTATCCATTCTTCAGTTGAGGGGCATCTATATTGTTTCCAGCTTCTAGCTATTAGGTATAAAGCTGCTATAAATGTAGTTGAGGAAGAGTCTCTGAGGAACAGTCAAGCATCTTTTGGGTATATACCCAGAAGTGGCATAGCTGGGTTTTCTGAAAACTTTCAAATTCATATCTAAAGTAATTGTGCAGTTTTGCACTCCTACCAGCAATGCAGGGGTGTTTCCATTGTTCCACATCCTCACCAACATGGTCTATTACTTGAGTTCTTGACTTTAGCCATTCTGATGGGTATAAGATGGAATCTTAGGTTTGTTTTAATTTGCATTTCCCTAACGACTAAGTTGTTTGTTTGTTTACCTCCCAAGTGCTGCCTCCTCTCTTGGTGAGCACCCTGCCTGACTGAGACCTTCCCCATTCTTTAAGAGCTTCTCAATCATTTGAGATTCTTCTATGTTGAGAATTCTCTATGTAGCTCTGTACTCCATTTTAAATTAGGTCGTTTGGATTTTTGGTGAGTAATTTCTTGAATTCTTTATAAATTTTGGATATTAGCCCCCTGTCAGGTATACATTTGGTGAAGATCTTTTCCCAATCTGTAGGCTTCTGGTTTGTCCAAGTAAATCAGTCCTCCTTTGCCTTACTTCAGCTTCCTAGTTTCTTGAAGTCCCATTTATCGATTGTTGATCTTAGAGTCTGAGCAGCTGGTGTTCTGTTCAAGAAGTTGTCTCCTGTTACAATGAGGTCAAGGCTATCCCCCAGTTTCTGTTATATTAGATTTAGTGTATCTGGTTTTACATTGAGGTGTTTGATCTTCTTGGACTTGAGTTTTGTAAAGGATAAAAAATATGAATCTATTTGCATCTGTCTACATGCAGACCTGCAGGTGGTTAGACCACCACTATTGTTGAATATTCTCTCCCCTTTCCATTGGCTTCTTTGTCAAAAATCATGTGTCCATAGGGATATGGGTTTATCTCAATCCTTTCAATTTGAATTCATTCCTGTCTGTTCCTGTACCAATATCATTACATTTTTATTACTGCTACTGTGTAGTACAGCTTGAAATCATGAATGGTTATCCTTCCTGAAGTTCTTTTATCTTTCAGGTTTGTTTTACTTATTCTGTGTTTTTTTGTTTGTTTGTTGTTGTTTTTCAATATGAAGTTGAAAACTGTTCTTTCAAGGTCTTTAGAGAATTGTGTTGTGATTTTGATGGGAATTACAGTAAATTTGTAGATTGATTTTGATAAGATGGCCGTGTTCACTACATTAATCCTACCAATCCATGGGCATGAGAGATTTTTCCATCTTCTGATATCTTCCTCAATTTATTTTTTCAGAGACTTGAAGTTCTTGTCATACAGGCATTTCACTTGTTTGGTTAGAGTTACACCAAGATATTTTGAATTATTCCTGGCCATTGCAATGGGTGCTGTTTCTCTAACTTTTTTCTCAGTCCTTTGGACATTTGTATAAAAGAGGACTACTAATTTGTTTTCAAGTTAATTTTGTATCAGGCTATAACATTGAAGGTGATTGTCAGCTGTAAACATTCTTTGGTAGAATTTTTGACATCACTTATTGTTTATTATACTATCATCTGTGTATAGCAATACTTTGAATTCTTCCCCTTCAATTTGTATCCACTTGATCTCCTTTAGTTGTCTTATTTCTCTAGCTACAACTTCAAGTACTATATGAAATAGATGGGGAAAGAGTAGACAGCCTTGTCTTGTCCCTGAGATTAGTGCAATTCCTTTAAGTTTCACTCTATTTAATTTAATGTTGGCTATTAGTTTGCTGTATATTTGTTTGATTATGTTCAGGTATGTGCCTTGTAGTCCTGGTCTCTCTAAGACTTTTAACATGAAAGGGTGTTGGATATTATCAAGGCCTTTTTTAGAGGTTGAACAATATCTTTCAATGCTTTCTAGGTTTTAGAGTCTCTGTTGAGAAGTCAGGTGTCATTCTGATAGGCCTGCCTTCTTATGCTACCATCTTTTTCCCTTTCAGATTTTAATATCCTCTCTTTCTTCTGTATATTTACTATTTTGATTATCATGTGGAAGGAAGATTACTATATAGAAGGTGTTTTTTAATTTTCTTATATGTTTATGACATCTCTTTTTTAAGATTGGGAAAAAAATTTTTTTATGATTGAAAATATTTTCTGGTCCTCTGAGGTGGGATACTCCATCTTCTATTCCTATTATTAACAGGTTAGGTCTTTTCCTGGTATACCAGATTTTTTGGATGTTTTGCGCCAGGAAATTTTTAGATTTCACATTTTCTTTGACTGATGTATTGATTTATTCTTTTGTATCTTCTTCACATGAAATTCAATCTTCTATCTCTTGTATCCTATTGGTGATGTTTGCATCTGTTGTTCCTGTTCGCTTCCCTAGGTTTTCCATCTCTAGGATTCCCTCAGTTTTTGTTTTCTTTATTGTTTCTATTACTGTTTTCAGGTCTTCAACTCTTTTATTTATTTTTATTCACCTGTTGGATTATATTTTCCTGTATTTAATTAAGGTATTTATTCATTTTCTCATTAAAGGCACCTATTATAAGATTGTATTTAAGGCCATTTCCTGGTACCTCCCTTGTGTGAGGATATCCAGTATTAGGAGAGTTGTGCTCCAAAGGTGTCATGTTGCCCTGGCTTTTGTTGACTGTTTTCTTTGCATTTCTTGGGCAAGTCTAATCTTTGTATCATCAAGATATCTCTTCTACTCTCTTTTCTTTGGACCACCAGCAACAGCATTAGCAGGAAAAAGAAACAACAGGAAGAACACCCACCCCTCTCCTTTTCTTCTTCCTCCCCTCCTCCTCCTCCTCTTTCTCTTCCTCTTCCTTCTATTTCTTCCTCAGAGTGACCTACCAGGCCCCTCTTAGGGATCTGGTGTTCATACCAACTCCAGGGACCTCAGAATTAAACAATTTGCATCTGAAAAGATCAAATCCTTGTCAGAGCATCCATGAGGCAAATAGTCTAAATCTGAAACAGCCTCACATCCCACACCTGGGATTAAAACAAAAACATGTTTAGATAACATAACTGGGTTTTTAAAAAATCAAACCTCTCACTACAATATAATATTTAAGATGATTTTGTTTGAACAGGTGAATATGATATTTTGTATGCTAAAGAAAAATAACTAAGACCATGCTTAAATATGTCTTGATTTGTCCATGTATTCAAATTTATTTATTTATTTATTGTTCATGTGTCTTTGTGTGTGTGTGTGTATGCATGTGTTGTGTTCACATGGCTGCGCATGTCTATACTTTTATGTACTAATCTATGATCATAAGCCAGAGGACAATGATAGTTGTTCATCTCAAACAGTCTCTCTATTGGTTCCTTGAAATGGTCTCAATCTGGCAGTAAGCCTAAGCATTTCACTTGTTTTCAGTCATACTCTCATAGCACTAATGAGGCTGAGGTTACAGGACTATGCAGCCTGGTCACCTTTTGTTTGTGTGATGAGGTTAAGAACTTGAATTTTTCTGCTTGCATATTAAATACTCTTACAGAAAAAACCATCAGACTAGTCTCTAATTTTTATGCAAGCTTATTGGCTACAGAGTTTTGAAACTAATAATAACTCATGATGAGACCTCAACATGTAATATGTATGTATATTATATGATCACATTTAATAGGCAGAGATTACATATATTTCATTCTAAAAAAATTGAGACAAGTGAAAGATCAGTGCATTAGTGTCCTAAAATTCATTAAGACATATCTCAAATAAAAAACAAATACCAACCTATTGACATTTATACACATAATATGTTTCTAGCATGATAAAAATCTACATCAGGAAGCACATAAGAATTGGCAAGGACATCTGTCAAATATATATATAAGTCAAATTATCAAATACACTTTGTGACTTGAAACATTAAATGTGATTTTAATCGTGTCTATGGAAAAAATATGATGCACATGCAGATTTTATTGAGGAATATGAGATGGAAAAATAATCATTTATTGACAGAAATGAAAAATTCGGGGGTGTTCATTATATATTTACATCACTGGATATAAATAATAACATCCAATTGGCTTCAAATTTTTTTAATATATATAGTTATTTTCAGATGTCTCCAATTGAAAATGAAGTGTAACTGTTGACAACCTAAGCATACCACTTGTATATATGGAAACAAGAAGGCTTCTCATAACTTTTGCATTCTCTCCTAAGAATATTACTGAGGTGCCAGTGAGATGAAGGTAAAGGTACCTGCTATCATAAATGTCAACCTAAGTTTTGACATATTTGTACTCTAATCTCTGCTCATATGTGATGGCATACATACACTTCTTATAAAGGAGCACACAGAGAAATTGTAAGTTGTAACATTTTCTGTAGATAATGTACACAGTGATTCTCTATTGGAGAGAACAAAATTTCCTCCTTCTGACAATAATCAGTTGCAAATACTTACTTTGTTAGGAGTTAGACATTAACAATCTGATCTCAATACTTGGATTTTGAACTCTGATTTGAACCTGTGCAGCATTGTATATGATGTCACAGTCTCTGTGAGTTTATATGTTTAATAATCCTATTGTCAGGAATATGAAATTGTCCACCGACTTTTAGCTCAAACAGTCTTTCTACTTTTTTATTCACAGAGATTCTTGAGCTTTGAGGGTTTTGCCAAAAGACATATTTTGTTTGAGTTTGCCAAAGACATATTTAGGGATCAATTCCCCAAGGTCTCTCACCCTCTTCCTATTGCCTAGTTCCAGTTCACAGAGTTAATTAACATTTAAAGTAAGTAGCTTCTCCAGTGAGGGCTGATTGATGCACTAATCTATGAGTATGATGACAACATGACATTAGGAGTCATTCAACTGCTATGTTCATTTAACAGAATAACACCAGTAGGTTTTCCTCTGAGGTCCATAAACTACCTACTCAATTTCTTGGTCACATAAGCCATGTCAGGTATTTGCTTCATTTGTTTCATTTCATAGAATAGATCTTTAATCCAATAAAAAAATAATTGTTGGATACTCCCATAATATTTGGGCTGTTATTGAACCAGTAAATATTGTAGGCCAATTACTGTAGTAGGTCCCAAAGTTCATGATACAGAAGACTGCTTTTTTTTTCCTCTGATAGTGTTCAAAATACTCTAACAGGAATGATGTTTCTAGGGGAGGAATATTTCAATATGTAAATATACAACATTTTTGTTATAGAACCATTAGTTGATAGACATCTAGACACTTTTTCAGTTTCTACCTATTATAAATATAGCAACGATGAACACAGATCGGCAAGAGTCTGTTATAAGATGTAGAGTCCTTTGGGTATATGCCCAAGAATTGTATAGACTTTTTTGTGGTATATCAATTTTTGTGGTATATCACCTTTCTGAGGTATAGCCACACTGTATTCTATTGTGGTTGTGCCAGTTTGCACTCCAACCAGCAATGGATGAGTGTTATATTTTCCATGCATCTGAAGTCATGGATTTTATTCACCTTGGATTCTTAATGGGTTAAGATGAAATCTCAAAGTAGCTGTAATTCTTGGTTTCCTGGCAGATATTAGAAATGTGTTGAAGTATGATGAACATGTTGTAAGTGCTTTTAACTTTTTGAACTTCATCTTTTGAGAATTTAATTAGTTTTATATCCGATTTTTAAATTGGGTTATTTGGTTTTGACTTTCATAGTTTAAATTTTGTATTTTTTATTTTATTTTTTGTATTGTTTCCTTTCAGTATTCTAGGTAATAATACTCTGTAAGATGTATAAAGATTCCATTCTTTATCCTGCTACTTTGCACAAATTGTGTTATCTGCTCTGTAGAATTTTTTTTTTTTTTTTTTTTGGTTCACTAGATTCCATTTATTAACTTTTGGTCTTATTGCATGGGATGCTGGTATTTTGATAGTAAAATAATTCCTTCTAACAATGATTTCAAGCCTATTCCCTACTTTCTCTGCTTTTATATCAAACATATAGTCTTCTGTTGATGACATAGCCTATGTAGAGTTGAGTTTTTAGAAGGTGATAAATATGAATCTATTAGCATTGTTCTACATTTAGTCATACAGGTTGACCAGCACAACCATATGTTGAACTTACTATCTTTTGTCCAGTGTGTTATGGGTGTTTTATTGCTGTTTGCTTTGTTTTACTTTTGTTTTTAGTCCATAATCAGATGTCTGTATATATGTGCATTGGTCTTCAATTCTGTTTCAAAACCTCAGTTTTATATCATTACCATGCTATTTTATTTTTATAACTGTATATTTGCAATACAACTTAAAATCTAGTGTGGTGATACTTTTATGAGCTCTTTTTATTTTCCTGGCCAAATTTGTTAAATTACGAAGAATATGATACATATTTTTCACCATTTAAACTTCATCTTTTGTGAACCCTGTTTAGTTCTATATCTAATTTTAAAGTTGGTTTATTTTGTCTTGCTTAACTATTAGAAAGCATTAATTTTCTTCAAAAATATTATGGGTTTTGTGAGTGGGTTGATGTCCTCTCATATGGGTTGGACTAGGATCAGATGAGAGATGATGTATGAGATAATATATATTCTTCTTATTAAAAGAACATATTTTCAGGTTGGAGAGCTGACTCAGCAAATAAATTGTCTGTTGCCCAGACATAAGGACCTAATCCTCAGCATCCACATAGAAAGTCAAGGATGATAATTCACACTTGTCATCCCAACATTGATAGAGACTGGTAGTCTCCTCGGCTTGTTGGCCAATCAACCTATTGATGGTACTGCTGATGATCAGTGAGTCTACAATTTAACTGTCTCACTTGCCAGATGTTTGAAGCCCCCTTTTCATCTTCTTTTATTTCCTTCACACCGTTGTCTTCTCATCCTTTCACAATCCCCATCAATAATTCTCATCTTATATCAGATATTACCATCATATATTGTGGTTTGTTTTAAATACTGTAAACATCTTGTTTTTTTTTTTTTTTTTTTTAACATATAGCTGTGTGACCTACATAAAGATGACTACTCTCAGAGTGTTACTTGGTTGGTTGGTTGGTTTTGTTTTGTTGAGACAGAGGCTCATGTTACACAGGTCATCCTCAAACTTGCCTTGTGTCCAAGGCTGGTCTGGAATTCCTCATCACCTTCTTTTTCTTTTTTTTTTTTTTTTTTTTGCAGGGACTATAGACCTTCACCATCATACTCAGCTTCAGATTTTGTCTCTATCCACCAGCGAGTGTATGCTGTCTGGTTGGTGGCCCAGTGTCTGAGAGACCTTCTCAAGGATCCAGGTTAGTTGAGACTACTGGTCTTCCTAAGGGATCGTTTTCTTCTTCAGCTTCTTCCAGCCTTTCCCTAATTCAACCACAGGGGTTCCTGACCACAACCCACAACAGGAGGCTAGCATAACTGTCTGCTGAAGGGATTCATTCAGTAGATGGAAAAAGATGCAGAGGTCTACATCCAAACATCAGGTGGAATGCAGGGAGTCTTTTGGAAGAGTAGCTGATTGAATTGAACAAGCTGGAGGGGTCAAAAACAACACACAAAGACCTATAGAGTCAACTAACATGGGCCCATGGGCTTCACAGAGACTAAACTACCAACCAAAGAGTATGAAAGGGCTGGATCTAGACACCCTACGCATTTGTGGCAAATGTTAACTTGATCTCCCTGTGGGTTATCTAACAAATAGAGAAAGGGCTGTTTCTGACTATGTTGCCTCCCATTCGATTTCCTTATACTACCTGAACTGTCTGGTTGGGTCTCAGTGAGAGAGGACATCCTTATTCCAGGTGGGACTGAATGTCCCAGGTTCTGGTGGTACTTAAAAAGGCTTCCCCTTCTCTGAGGAGAAGGAAAGAGGAAAATGAGGAAAGAGATTTGTAAGGGTGGGACTGGGAGAAGTGGAGGGTAGGGGTGCAATCAGGATGTAAAGTGAATAAATAAGTAAATTAATAAAAAATATGGAGATGAAAAATATGGGATTTGTTTTTACTTTCTGTAAAGTACATTAGAATTTTGTATCACAATTTTGACGAGAATTACATTGAATCTATATATAGCTTTTGGTAGGATGACTATTTTTACACTATTAATCCTACCTATTTAGGAGCATGGGAGGTCTTGCTGTTCTATAATATAGCCTTTGATTTCTTTCTCCAATAAGGATTTATTATACAATTGTTAGCATTTAGTGCTACCCCAAGGTACTTTTGAAACTATTATAAAAGATATTGTTTCCCTGGTTTCTTTCTCAATATGTTTTTCCTTTGTATATAGAAAAACTTTAATTTTTGCATGATAATTTTTTGCCTTGCAAAAATTTAAACATTAAAAGTATTTATCAGCTGTATGGGTTTCCATGTGGAAGTTTTAGATTCACCTCTTCCTATTATATCATCTGCAAATGAAGATACTTTGACTTCTTCCTTTCCTGTGTTTTATCCCCTTGATCTTTTTAAGTTGTCTTATTGCCCTGGCTAGGACTTGTAAGTGCTCTGTTGAATAGGTATGGAGAGGCTGGACAAATCTTTTCTTGTCTCTGGGTTTAGTGAAATTGATTTGACTTCCTCCATTTAAGGTGATATTGGCTAAGGGCTTTCTGTAAACTGCCTTTGTTATGATGCAGTGTGTATCTTTCATACCTAGTTTCTTCAGGACTTTTATTGTGAAGGGGCATTGGATTTTGTCAAAGGTCTTTTCTGTATCTAATTTCATGATTATTGTAATCACTTTTTATTTATTTGTTGAAGTGACATAACTAAAGCAATGTATAAAAGAAAGTATTTATTTGGCTCTTTATTAGAGTTTCACTGGGTGAATCTAAGATTATCACACTTCCAGGAGACTGCTGAATTACAGTGCTATGTTCTTGAAACCAAGTGTTAATAGTCCTACATCAAATGATGGAATAGTTCATTTAGCCATGAGTAGTTCTAAAATGAGAGGATTTAGATTTGGATTAAGACATGCTCCACACATAGAGACTATAGTGACATATTGGTGAAAAAATAGCTCGTGTGAAGATTCCAGGTTCTCTTTAGATAAATATAGGAACATTTTCAGAGTATATTGCCATGGACACTGTAGTAGTTTATGCTTCTAGTATTTAGTAGTTGTTTTTATCATTCAAGGATTAATAGAAAAATATCTGCTTTCTTTGTACCATCTGTAACTTTGGGAACATCTCCATAGATTATACACTATGAACAATAAATTAATAAGGTTTGTTTCCTCTCTTTATTAAACACTCAGTAGTCATCATTGGCTTATTTGAAGCACCATATTATAATTTATCTTCAGCTTTTATCTCAACATGAAAGCATATATATATATATATATATATATGTATATATACATATACATATGAATGATAATTTCATTGGTTATGTAATTCTGTATAATCTTTGAAGAGGTCTCCTCATTTTCTTCTCTCTTTGTCTGTGTATGTCTGTCACATGTTTCCAGAAAGATTTAACTGAAGGGAAGAAACCTACCTTGAATGTGTTGGTACCATACCTTCATCTTCTTGCCATCACCTTCCTAATGTGGTTGATTATATCCTTAAAACTTTGTCCAAATTAATCTTACCCTTTGGTTTTTTTTTTTTTTTTTTTTTTTTTTTTTTTTTTTTTTTTTTTTGGTTAAGATTTACAGCAATTTGAAAACTAAATTTTGGCCTAATAAAATTAAGAACACATTTATATTTTATTTTTTAGTAGTTTATGTTCAATGTTTTGAAAGTATACTGATTCTGAATTATTTAAAAATATAAATGTTTTTACTAATTGTTTAAGATTTCATATATGTATACTATGTAGTGCTATTTAATGATTTATAAATGACCATTTTTGTCTCAAGCTTTGCACTATATAAAAGTTGAACTTGAAAAATTCTATCACTAGAAATATTTGTCTCCATTAAGGATCATATGCAAATATCAAACTAATATTGACAATTATTTGTCAGTCTGACTTTTTCCTATTTAAGATTCCCTTTTTTATTTTACTTAGCAGTATAAAATTGTTTAGCATTTCCTATAGTTCTTTATAATGTACTGTGAATTAAAGGCTATCCAGATATGTTTATCTTTTCAGGAAATAGACAAAAACATACCTTCCTTTAAAGAATTAAAATAATTAATGTAAATGTGTGTGAGAGAAAACAAATGATCAAAAAGCCTATTTTCTGAGAAATGTGTTTATGGGTTGCTGTTGTTAGATGGGTCACATTTTGTCACTGAAGGGAGGAAGGCCTTGGTAAGCTCAGAGGCTCTGATGGATTTTCTGAAAGGTAACTGGAGCAATAAGGTTTACCAGAGTAATAGATTATTGTTTTCTGTTTTTTTTTTTTTTTTTTTTTTTTTTTTTTTTTTTTTTTTTTTTTTTTTTTTAAATGAACTGTTCGAGTTTGAATAGAAATGGCACTCATAGGTTCATATATTTGAATGTTTGGCTTATAGAAAGTGAGGCTACTTTGCAGGGATTAGTAGCTATGGTCTTGTTGGAGGAAGTGTTTCACTGTGGGTAGAATTTGAGATTTCAAGGGCTCAAGCTAGGACCAGTGATCTCTGTTTCTGTTGCCTACAGATCTGGATGTAGAACTCTCAGATAAGTCCCCAGAACCATGTCTGCTTTTGTGCTGTCATGATTCCTGCCAGATGAGAATAAACTAAACTTAATGGAACCAAGCTCCAATTAAATGTATTCATTTAATGAGGTTCTGTGATCATTGTGCCTCTTCACAGCAATAGAAAATTGTCTAAGATACTAACCTATTCTTAGATCACAATATAGTATACTTTTATATTGAACATAAACCTAGGCTCAACAAAATGGACAATCTTCAGATTTTCGTTGTAAAACTATAGAAGTTTAGAAAGACACCAGAGTAAACACCTGAAACTGAACTTTATGTTTTATTTTATGGATATGAAGCTGTACTTACAACAAGAATTATGAAATATACAGCATCAAGTTGTATGTTAGGAAGAATATAGTTTGATTCTTCCATAAGTGAAAGGCAAGAGATAGCTCTTCAATTATATATTGAGATTCTAAAATAATGTGGCTTCACATGTTGAGATTTTCAATTGAGTAAAACAGTGTTATTAAAATGAATCCAGGTGGTGGTAGACTTTTTCTACTATGATATTGATAATTGGTTTTAGTCTTCTTCTGTTCTTAGTTTTTCTGAGTTCTGCCCTGATAGTTTTGGCAATATGCATGTAAAATTTAGTCACTAATTGCTTTGGCAGTGTAAGCAGAAAGCTCATTCCAGCCTTCTACAATAAGTTAGAGGGGATAGAAGACGAAACCACAATAACTCAAGAAGATATTTCAAAAATAAAAAACATTCAATATGCATATGCTTCAATGAGCTTTATAAAAGTCTAAATAAGATAGTTTCATTTAAAATCAAATTTGGGGTTTTAATAATATATGTTTAAAACTTTCTGTGATATAAATGCTAGTTTTGGTAACCATTATTTTTATTTATCATCAAGTAAAATAAGAATATTCATGGCAAATTGTTTGTTGTATTTCTATATGCTTACATCTGTTTTGTTTACCTGGCCTATTTTCTTTAAAATTATTCTACTTAGTGTAATATTTATATATTCTATTTAAATGTGAACTGACTTACATTCATACTTTTAGTTTAAGTAAACTTGAATATATTGCTTCATATGCTATTCAATCATATACTTGTAATAACTCATAAGTTTGTTAGCCCTCTTGCTACTGAATAATGTATTCTTTAATACATTTGAGTTGCTAGAGTCACCTAATCTTTTAAACTTCTAAATGTTGTAGAGTTATTATGGCTTGATATTGTAGCATATTTTCTATCTCCAATAACCCAGTCATAGAAACATACTAAATAATAACATCTATAAATTATTTCACGGAAGTACTGTTAGGATGAATATAAATGTCTATGTATATTTTTTATTTATCCATGTGAGAGCATTAGAGCTATTTAATAATACCAATGTTATTATCTTATAACATTTAAGGACAGAATTTAAGGAGTACTGAGATATACTAAGCTATAGTCTCTGAGTGGTTATACATGCTGTATTATTATTCTATCAGAAAATTTCTAATTATGGTGGTTAGTTTTGACTGAAATTTAGAAAGAACATGGGCTCAGCTGGGAAATGAGCCTGTAGACAAAGCTATTTATACTATCTATATTATATTATTTGATGAGGGAAAACCATACAAATTGTGGGTAGAGAAACTCCCTACACAAGAGACATAAGAATGTACAACATGAAGAAACAGTACTCCAACTCAGAATGCATTAGTTACTCTGCTTTTTTTACAATGGATACAATGTGATCAGCTCTCTAACGTTTCTGTTCATGCAACTTCTCTACAAAAAATGGACTGCAGATAGAACTGTGAATCTGAATCAATGTTTTCTGTTCTCAAGATCTTTTGGAATTTTCTCCATATAGTTAAACAAAATTACTAGAAATTTACAAAAATACCATAACAAGTAGACTTTGAATTATTCCAATATATAAGACTGATTCAATAAACAATATAAATGGCCATACAAGCAGTTGCTAAGAAGTATTAATTACTGTAAATACGGAAAAAATATTTATCAAACTTTAACATTTTATTTAATGATTTCATTCATAGAACTATAAGTAAAGGAATATTCCACAGACAAAGAGGATGGACTACAAAAACTACCAAACATGTATAAAACATTAAATATGATGGTGAAAGACTGCTAGCATTTCACTTATGCTACTATTAAAAAAAAAGATGATTCTCTTTCCAGTTTCTACTTATCACTAAAATTAATAACATATAATAATAAAAGTACATAATGTATTTAGCATTAGAACTCAGTGTTATGAACTTTATTGTAACTATTGTATTTTCAGTTTTCTAAATAAAGTCTTATTATATATTTGCAAATAAAAATGTACCTACATTGTAAAGAAGAAATTTTCAGACATCATTAAGATAGTTTCGTCTGATAATTTGAATTGGTGCCAGGAGATTGCTAACTCTAAAGAAGGGAGAAGTTTGGACACTGGAAGTATCTAACACAGTCCATGGGATAATACAGGAAGGATACAATGGAAAGGAGAAGATGGCCACCACCAAGGTAACCAACGTAGGACATAAACCTCTTATAGATAGCTCCCTTTTGGCTCATAGGGTTAAGCAAAGGGTTTTGGATTTCCTCAACTTCCAATTTATAGAAATATGAGAAAAAATTTGGCCGTTCTTGCCAAAAGCAGCATGACAGACTGTAATAACAACTCTAGGAAATAAAACCATTTGCTAAGTAATATATATATGTATATGTATATATATATACATATATATATTTGCTAAGTAATATATATGTATACATACATATATATGTATATATGTACAGAATATATATATTCTGTATATATCCTTGCATATGAGATAAAATATTACAAGTTATCTAAATATATAAGGTAATGTACAATAACTAATACAAATCAATGACTGAATTGGAAATAATATCTAAAAATACTCAGTATGTAGTCAAAAGCCAAACACTTAAAAGAACTCAAAATAAATGTTTATGTCCATCTCTGTGTGTAACTTATTATTTTTAAACCTGTTATCAGATACAAATAAGTAGAGGAGTGCTTCATACACTAAGATCAAGTTGTTTTATTCAAATTTATTGCAAAATCACTGCACATTCATTTTTATATTTACAATTGAATGTTGCAACTCTTTTTAAACTGAAAGGCTAACAGGAAACACTTAGAAAGATAAACATGAAAAGACTTGCTTCTAAGAATAAAAAAATCCATTATAAAGCAATATCAATTATTAGAAAGTATTGTCTTGGCAAAAGAAATGTCTAAAATAGCTATGAAACAGATGAATGTAAGAATGTACATATTTATAGAAATAAAAATGCCACTAAAGTAGTGACACAAACCAGTGAGAAAGTAACATTTTAACAACTCTGAGTCTTCTTAGTATATACATTTTATATTCATTGAAAAAATAAAACTATTTATATTATTCAAACTAAATTCTGGGTGGATCGTTGCTAACCATATAACATAAAAATACAACTTGAAAAACACAAGCAATAAATAAATAAGCTCCAAAAGTAATAAAAGTTCTAATATTGAGTACTGGAGTAAACTAAGGACAAAAGGACCACTAGTCATCAGTAGGCAGTGTTGCAAATATGATTTGAAAACTTATGCTAAGTCATATATATGTTATACTTACTACAATAAAATAATATTTGTTTCTGGGCTGGAATTTGGACGAAGAAGATAACTAAACAGATATTTGGTACAATAATGAATGTTTTTATTATAGTGTTAGAAAGGGGAGAATGCTAACTCAGACAGGAAGATTTAATGGGGAAAAGAAAAAAATATGAGGAGTGACAACACAGACTGAAGACCTATTGATAAAATCATAGGAAAGCCTACTGGTGGAGAGACTTTCTTAAATATGTACATATAGAGAAAGAATTTAAATGGAGTTAACATATAATGGGAAATAATGTGTAAACAAGAATCTTATGCTATATACTATTAGGTAAAACACTCAGTCACAAAATGGGTTAAATCTTATTGAGTTGTTGACCAAAGTGGTCCAAAAGTCTCCCAACAATCATAGCAGGATATTGACAATGCTATTGTTTACCCTTAAAAACCTGATCACAGAACCTGGTTACTGAGAACATTACCTCTGTATGTCTATGAAAACTGAAGCTAGTGCCCAGCTAGTAGCTTCATCACTACTGAAATCATTTCTGGTCCTGGAAGGTATTCTGCAGTATACCAGAGGAGAAAAGTGATCATCAGCATCACTCAGCAAATGTCCTAGTTAAGTAAATGTCCATTGATGAAACACCATATCTGAGAACAATTTGGGAGGGAAAGAACATTTTAGCTTACACTTCTACATTACTGAAGAAATTCAGTAATGGTGGGTATTTATTTATTTATTTATTTCTCATATATGATATCCCAAGGGTTACCCTTTCCTCCTCTCCTTCCAAACCCTTCTCTCTTTCACCTCCCACTTCCTTTCACGCCCCCTCTGTTTCTCTTCAGAAAAGGACAGACCTCCCATGTATATCATCAAACATCTCATATCAAGTTGCAGTAAAACTAGGCATGTCTTCTCATTTTGAGGCCGGACAAAACAACCTAATATGAGGGAAAGGGCCCCAAAAGCAAGCAAAAGAATCAGAGACTGCTTCTGCTATTAGAAGTTCTATAAGAAGACCAAGCTATGCAACTCTAATATATATGTTTAGAGCTTAGGTCATACTAGGCTTCAGTTGTTACAAGTTACAGCTCATGCTACCAAGAATGTGGAGCAAGGGGAACAATCTTCCACTACTGGTGGGAGTGAAAACATGTACAGGCACTTTGGCAATCAATATGATGGTTTCTCTGAAAACTGGGAATGAATGTACCTCAAGACCCAGTTATCCCACTCCTGGGCATATACGCAAAGATACACTATCTTACCACAATGACACTTGCTCAACTATATTCTTAAAATCCAGAAACTGTAAACAACCTAGATGTCTCTCAATCAAGAATTGATAAATAAAATTGTACATTCATACAAAAAAGTATGACACAGCTGATAAAAATTTAATCATGAAATTTGAAGGCAAATAAATCCAACAAGAAAAAATCATCCTGAGTGAGGTAATCCAGACCCAGAAAGATAAACGTGGAATGTAGCCACTTATAGGTGGATATTAGATGTAAAGTAAAAGATAACCATGGTTCAATCCACAGAGAGAAGCTAAGTAATAAGGAGGGCTCAAGAGGAGAAGCATGAATCTCCTTGGGAAGGGAACATGGCTCATCTGTGAAGATGATATAGGGAGAGTACTGGGAAAGCCAACTGAAATTGGTGGTCATTTCAGAGATGAGCTAGACATGTAATAAGACAGAAACTCTCAGGAATTTATGAGGGTGACCTTAGCTAAGACTCCTAGCAATGAGGGATATGGCTCCTGAATTAGCTATCTCCTTTAACCAGGCAAGACTTCTAGTGGAAGGATTGTGACGCCAACCCATTCACAAAACCTTCAACCTACAATTTGTTCATTCTACAACATCGGCTAGGATAAAGGTGGTGTAGAAATTGGAAAAGGGGCCAAATAATGACTACCCCAGCTTGAGGTCCATGCCATCAGAGGGAGCTCATCCTGATACTTCCTGGAGGTCCAGGACCCAGATACTAAACAGAGACCTAGGAAAAAAAACAAACATGAATGGAGTCAATGAAATGAATCATCAATGAAACGATTCATAATGATATTCTGCTATAATCATAGATTTGTGCCTGTCCCCATTTTCATCAAAAGGGCTTCATCCAGCAACTGACTGAAACAGATGAAGAGATCCATAACCAAAGATTAGGCAACATTCAAGGAATCCTGTGGAAGAAGCGGAGTAGCTGGAAAGGTCAAAAACACCACAAAAACAAAACAAAAAGACTGATCAGCTGCTTTTTCATAGCATGCAGACTCCTAGGATGGCACCAACCATTATTGGCTGGACCCTCTCCTCAACTATTAAGAAAATGCAACAGGATTGCATACAGCCCACCTTATGAAAGCATTTTTTTTAAATTGAAATTTCTTCCTCTCAGTTGATTTGAGCATGTGTCAAGTTGATGTAAATCTATCCAGCACAATTGACCCCTGTCAACTTGACACATAAACAAAGCACCTTTTGGCTACAACTTTTCTGGTCTGTTCATCCCTAAGATACATTAACACTAACACCACAATATAAAAAATTACAAACATAAAAATATCCCACAGCCTAAATTTTACAAATCCAAACACTTGAAAATTCAATCTCTTCAAAAGTCCAAACTGTCTTTTAAAACTTAAAATGACTCATTAAAAAAAATTCAGTTTCTCAATTGTGGATTCAAACACTTGAAAATTCAATCTCTTTAAAAGTCCAAACTCTCGTTCAAAACAAAATGACTCATTAAAAAAAAATTAGTTCCTCAATTGTGGATTGTTGTAAAATCAAAATTAAGTTAAATACCTTCTCACATTAAGAAGGATGAATCAGAGCACAGTTATAATCTGAAGAAAGCAAAACTAAACTCCAAGTATGTAAATAATTCAATGTCTAAGGTCTGGGATTCATTCACAATCTTCTGTGCCTCTCCAAAGGGTTTGGGTCACATATCAGACTCCACCCTGTGCAGCACACACAGCTTGTTTTATAGCCTTTGTCTGTTTCCATTCCACTGCTGTTGGTGCTGTTTGTCATCCCATGATACAGACTTCTCCAAAATGCTAGGGCCTTTTCTGTTCCTGTGTTAACTTTGAATGATTGCCTCTCATAGGCTTTCTTCATGATATCAAACCTCAACTTTTTTTAATGATCACTTCAATCTTGGGCCTTCTACTACTAAATCTGCACCTTCAACAAAGGCCACCTGTGGCCTCATCCAGTGATGAGCCCAGCTGCTTTTTATGACCCCTTCAGGCCCTCAAAAGCCATACCATCTTGGTGACACTTGGAGTACCAAATGTGTCTGTCAGTGCAAGGTACAACTTTGGATGCTTCTGAATTTCAGCATCTGTATCCCGATTCTGAGAAAAAATTTCCTAGATTTTGCCTCATTAATGCTGGTGTCTTTTTAATTACTAGTAATTTATTAGCTCCAGCTGACCAGTATCAATTGTTTCATTAATTCAGAGGTTTTATTTTAGTGGTTCTAGTATCTTAATAATTACAGATGAATTCTTCAGCCCAGGCTAACTGGACACACAAATTATCATATAACAATATTCATTAGCCCCAATATAATCTTTCAATTACTCTCAATTTTATCTTCAGAACTTCACAAGCCAGGCCTTCATTGTCTTCATGTCTCTTAATTCTCTTATATTCCAAACTCCTATAGAACAACTTACCACTCTTTAAACACTCAGTGGAGTTCTATGTTAAATCATGTACACCAAATATCAGAAGCTACACAGATAAACTAATTGGACAAGGGCAACACCAGTGGACATGCCAAAGTAGATGTGGGAAAGCCCATTAGACTTCAATGCTGAGCAAAGAACTATAGGCAACTTAGGAATACAGGGAGTGAAAGAAATAGAACTCTCCAATGAAAAGTGCACTGATTGTTTATCTAATACCAAATTGTCAGCCATGGAAGCATACATAAAAATAACATATACAGAAGGATAAGATTATTTTAAGCATATATTTTAGGCATACATATCATATAATAATTAATGAAAAACAAAGGCCACAAATTGAACAACAAACAAGGAGTATATTTGAGAGAGTTTGGAAGAAAGAAAAAAAAATAATGTAATTTCAAAATATTTTCCAAAATAAAAAAAGTTATAATTTACAAACAATAACAAAATTAAAATTTAATAATAGAGTTTGGAGATATAACTCAGTGGTAAGGCACTTGAGAACCATGCTTCTGAACCAAAAATCCATAACAAAATTAAATTCATGGTTTAGATGAGCTCTAGAATTCATGGAACCAGTCTCTGTTTGTTTTAGAAGTTAGTTAGTGAACCCTGTTTGAAAATGATAACTGAAATGTGTAATTAGGACAGAATGGACCTTTGAATTCTGGAAATGCCTCTTTCTTCACCACTCCTGTGGATTCCTTGGACTGTGAATTCACTCATAAAACCTACTATATAAATGTATCAATCCTTACTTCAAGTTAATATTAAATATAGGATGAACTGTATAAAAATTGATGAATGCTTTGTAATTTGAAGGTGATTTCTAAATAATCATAATAAAGTAGCAATAAAAGATAGATTTGATAATACTGTTAATTTTTAATTTAGTTTGAGAATTTCATACGTGAATACTATATTTATACCACTCTTTTCCTTTCATTCCCCCTCTGAATCATCCATGTGTTTCCCACTTTACCTCAGAGTTATGACCTTTTCTTCTTTAATTATTGTTGTTACATTCACAGTCTATTGAGTGCCTTCGGTATTATTTGTATGTACATATTTATATATATCAGGAAGAAACATATTTATCTTTGAGTAAACATTCGTTGCCTTCTCCAAAGGCTAGGACTTGTAAAATTAGGGGTAGGATCTTGTGAAATTTCCCCTCCACACATTGACATGTCAGCTGGCATTCTTGACAGGTTGGTCTTATTTAAACAACCTTAGTCTTGAGTTGTTCTAGAGACACCTTCTCTGAGATATCTAAAAGGAACTGTAGGCCAGCAAAATGTCTTGGTTCGCTGGCTCCAAAATCTTCTGCCTCCACTTACATGACTTCCCTGATCCTTGGATAAAGAGACACATTGCAGATGTGTCACTGGGGATGAGGTATCTTATTTTGACTTTGCCTGAATATTTTGGCTAGTTGTGAATCTATGATAGTAACTATCTACTGAAACACACTGTAACTTTTAATGAGTCATACTTATTTAATAAATAAATAAGTTATAAATATTTATAATATTGTTATAAGCTATATTGACATAAAAATAATGGTAGTTGATTCTCTTCTAGAATCAATGATGTCTCCACCCTTTGATTGATGGATTAAATTTTAATATTGAGGAGGTGATTTCTTGTTAATTTTTTCTAATTGAGAAAAATTAATATGCAGTTATGAAAAGGTTCAGAGAAAATCTTACAAAAGAATCTAGGTCAATCATAATAATTCAAATATTTATTTAACAGTTAAAATGATCTTATATTCTTTAAAATGTGTCAAATATGTTACATTACTTTTCAGGGTATACACATTCAGAGAAGTGTAAATTAAGTTTGAAATTTCTATCTTCAATTTATTTGCCACCATTGGTGTCTTTGCCACCATTCTCTTATGAATTTTGGTAATGGAAGTGACTTTGGGGATCTCTTTGAACTCAGAATTCTGATGTCTTAGAACTGGAGTGAGGTTCATGACTGAATAATTCTTTAGGAGAAGCTAATACTGCAGTCCCACAGACAACACTTAGAGTGACATGTTCTTTTCTCTCCTCTCCTCTCCTCTCCTCTCCTCTCCTCTCCTCTCCTCTCCTCTCCTCTCCTCTCCTCTCCTCTCCTCTCCTCTCCTCTCCTCTCCTCTCCTCTTCTTCCCTCCCCTCTTCTCCTCTTCTCTTTTCTCTTTTCATTTCTTTCTTTTATCTTTCCTTTTCCTTTCACTGTTTCTTTCCTTTTTTCTTTCTTCTTTTTTAATTTTATTTTTACTTATTCACTTTAAATCTTGCTCTCTGAGTAACCACCCCCAAACCTTCTGCCACCCCTCTCCCCTTCTCCTATGAGAGAGTGGGACTTCCTTGGTATTCCCCAACCCTGGCACATGAAGTTTCTAGCTAGGTGCATCAACTCCCACTGAAGCCAGACAAAATAGCACAGCTAGAAGAACATATCCCAAGTACAGGCAATAGAGTTTGGGCTAGCCCCTGCTGCCGTTGTTCAGGACCCAATTGAAAATGAAGATGAATATCTACTACATATGATTGTAGAGGGAGGCTAGGTCCAGTCTGAGTATGTTCTTTCATTTGGGTTCTTTTAATACAACACATTTTTTTACTATACATTACACATCACACATGGTTTTGTTTGCAGTTAGAAGAGCTAAAATAAGAAACCCTCTGACTTTGTCCTTTGGACGACATAACATTTAGTTGGAAATTAAAGAATTATGATAACCAGTTAGAATATGACTTAGTGTTCTACTGATAATGCTAAGCACACATATCCAAGAAAAAAAAACCAAAAGCTTAATACATTTTGGTAATACGATTAAAATGTCATCAGCTTTGCCTTGTCTACTTGTGCAGAGATGAACATAATGAAGGCAATTTTCACAGATAGAAACATATAATATAAGATCATTCAGTTGTAACATGTTTGTGTATTTAGGATTTCTACTTTGCTTCTCTCAAAAGTGGTACCACTCTGTGAAGACTGATATAGCTAGGGCTTTTAGTTCTTAATAAACAGTTCAATCCATTATAATAAGATGCAACTGATTTGCATAAGTTTATCATCTTCTGTTAAGAGGGCTCAGCCTCATTTTCTAATGTTTGAACAAGTTTATATTATAATGAGTAAACATTAAAAAATGTAATCTACTGGCAATAGATTTCCCAAAGAAACACATTTCAGCTCTAATCACAGGATATTATAGATATCCTGCAATTTCTATTGTCTGAATTTGAGTCTAATTTTGTAAAGCTTATTACTGAAATGTGGATGGTTTACTAATTTGTACTATCAAGAGTTTTCTTAATTGGACAGATATCTTATCTCACAGCCAGGGTATGTAATTTTCAGTAATAAACTAATCAAAGAAGGCTAACATTTTAATTACTACAAACAAACTTTTGGTCATTTTCAAATATGAGAAATACTTAGTATGTTATTATATTTAATAATTAGCAGAAATAGATAATTTTATGCATTCTATGGTTAATTTACTAAGTAAAATCCCAGTAAACCAAAGATTTGAGCATGATCATTTCAGTGGTAAAATTATGAATTGTCAAAATAGAGAAGACAGTGAGATAACCTGCCTCATCCTCTCACCCATCCTTCCACCCTTCCTCTTTCTACTTTTCTTAATCCCTTTTCTTCACTACTTCTCTTGCTCTCTCCATCTTTATGTATACACATTTAGTTGTAACCTCTAAGTTTTGCATATGAGAGGAAATATCTGACAGTTGTGTACCTTGGTTTGTCTTTTGTCCCTTAACATGATCATATCTAGGTCAACCATCTTAGCACAAATTATACAAATTGTTTGATTCATCAGTTTTATTATTTTTCTTCTCTAATTTGCATCATGTAACCTCTCCCTCTCTCTAGAAATGCTAATTATTTCTTTGGACATTTTCTAAGTATAAAACGAAAAGAGAGATATCCATTTTTATCATATGAGGTTTTGAAAGTCTTTAGAGACCTGATTTCTAGATGTAATAACTAAGCATGTTTTAACTCATTTTAAAAACTCCAAGCATGACCAGAATTACAATGTAAATTTTTGACTGAACCCAGAACTCAGTGGTTATTTAATTATTGAAAATAAGGGATTAGTATTTTTGAATAGGAAACTTAAGTGTTCTTTGAAAAGTTAATGTTGGATGGAATTTTGCTGGGGCAAACATGTGAAGGAGTGTTTTCCTGAAGTGGACCCAGGTGAAAGACTAAAGCAGACTCCTAAAGGATCATTCCATTGAAGCAGACACAGGAGAAAGGGTGTTCTGCTAAAGCAAGAATGAGAAGGTACATGTAATGAGGATTCTTCACGAATTACACACATGCTTTTATTAGTCAGCATTACATTGCATAGTTAAACCCCATTTGTCAGCACTCCATAGAGAGAAACACACCAATAAACTTCTGGTGGTGTGCTGCTGTTTCTTGCCACTTCTGTGGACCCAGGATGATTGGCAGATTGATGAATCTTGTGTAAATATGTCCAAACATTTATGTGATGCACATCACAGGGACTATTAGTGATCCTGTCTGAAAATGACAATGATATACAGGAGATATCATGCAAGAAATATGCCTTAGATCATAATGAAGTTACTCACATCAGCTGTTTGCACAGGTTCCTCCAGTTATCATCCTCGAACACAAGTAAAATATGCCGTACCAATTGTCCTTTGACTCTTACTAAACATTGTTTTCTTATAAATTTCTTCATCAGAAGAGGGCAGCAGAATCTCATGATCATGTAATACTACATCTTCTTCCCCAGCAATAGTGCAAAACTGTTTAGAATATTTATAAATATCCATTTTATTTTTTCTTAAACTGCTGCTCTGTCAGTAGGGTTTGCTTGTTAGGAATGCTGCAGTATCATGCTGATTTGTCAAGGCAGGAGGAAGAGAAACACTTTATAATTGGACAAGTCCTCATTAGAACAGCCAGGGTTAGTTGATCCTCAACTTAGTGGATGTGGTTGCCTAACACATACAACCTGATGCTTTTTTGAGATACTTAATAATATTACTACAACAAAGATTACAAGGTA